>NC_090272.1:92301161-92954798 GCF_040414725.1 Anabrus simplex | reverse complement strand
TCAGTAATTTTAAAGGAATATCTCTTGAGCCCTCCATAGAAAGGTTGTTTGTGTGAATTTGAGAGCCAGGTAGACGACTGTATAAGATTCATTCCGCACAAATTTGTCTGGCCTTGCTACCTATCAGCATAACTTAAGCCAAGTGGTGACTGTGTTACATTAGCAATGGATATGTCATTTATCAAGGGCATTATTCTGATTTCTTTCAGACAATTGCACAAGACTATTTTTGCTGGTGTGTTTTTGTCTGATACCCAGGGTTCTTAACTGGCAGAAGAAGGAAATGAAAGAATATTTGAGAAGTATTTTTGCAAAGCATATTATGTCCACTGACAAAAGAAAAACTTATTATAGACAAACCAGGCTAGTAATTACAAAGCATTGTGCATATATCCTGAAACTTTGGAAAATGAAATCATACCCAAATTAGATTTTATGAAAATAGGAGAAACATTTTGGATAAAATATATTTTCCACAGAGTATCATAATAGGATTCTTTGCAATTATTGAATTAAAAAATGATGTAATTGAAGGAAACTAATGCTTTTATGAGATATATTGCATATTATAGACAGAAATGTGTGTAAAATGACTGTCTCATATTAAGTGCTCCTCCTATACTGAGATCTTGCTCCGTCATCATACTGCAACTGAGTTCACTCAATCAGTGACTACTGATCTGCAGGTAGGACAGTTGCCCAGGTGGCAGATTCCCTATCTGTTGTTTTCCTAGCCTTTTCTTAAATTATTTTAAAGAAATTGGAAATTTATTGATCATTTCCCTTCCTATAAATGAATATTTGCCCCAATTTGTCCTCTTGAATTCCAACTTTATCTTCATATTGTGATCTTTCCTACTTTTAAAGACATCACTCAAACTTATTCGTCTACTAATGTCATTCCACGCCATCTCTCCGCTGACAGCTCGGAACATACCACTTATTATTACATGTGATAACTATAATTTTTGATCTGTATTGAGGATATTTGATTGAAAAAATAACAATAAGTTATTTTATTAATTTGGCCACCTAATCATGTATTGTATACAATTGTATTGTATTTATCGTTGTGATTAGGTGGCCAAATTAATAAAATAACTTATTGTTATTATTTCAATCACATACCTCTTAGTCGAGCAGCTCGTCTCCTTTCTCCCAAGTCTTCCCAGCCCACACTTTGCAACATTTTTGTAATGCTACTCTTTTGTCGGAAATCACCCAGAACAAATCGAGCTGCTTTTCTTTGGATTTTTCCAGTTCTCGAATCAAGTAATCCTGGTGAGGGTCCCATACACTGGAACCATACTCTAGTTGGGGTCTTACCAGAGACTTATATGCCCTCTCCTTTACATCCTTACTACAACCCCTAAACACCCTCATAACCATGTGCAGAGATCTGTACCCTTTATATACAGTCCCATTTATGTGATTACCCCAATGAAGATCTTTCCTTATATTAACACCTAGGTACTTACAATGATCCCCAAAAGGAACTTTCACCCCATCAATGCAGTAATTAAAACTGAGAGGACGTTTCCTATTTGTGAAACTCACAACCTGACTTTTAACCCTGTTTATCACCATACCATTGCCTGCTGTCCATCTCACAAACTTATTGAGGTCATGTTGCTACTTGCTTTACGTCACACCGACACAGATAGGTCTTATGGCGACGATGGGATAGGAAAGACCGAGGAGTGGGAAGGAAGGGGCCGTGGCCTTAATTAAGGTACAGCCCCAGCATTTGCCTGGTGTGAAAATGGGGATACCACGGAAAACCATCTTCAGGACTGCCGACAGTGGGATTCTAACCCACTATCTCCCAGATGCAAGCTCACAGCCGCTTGCCCCTAACCGCACAGCCAACTCGCCCGGTAGGTCATGTTGCAGTTGCTCACAATCTTGTAACCTATTTATTACTCTAGACAGAATAACATCATCTGCAGAAAGCCTTACCACTGATTCCACTTCTTTACTCATATCTTATATATATGTAAGAAAACATAAAGGTCCAATAATACTGCCTTGAGGAATTCCCCTGTTAATTATTACAGAGTCAGATAAAGCTTCACCTACTCTAATTCTCTGAGATCTATTTTCTAGAAATATAGCAACTCATTCAGTCACTCTTTTGTCTAATCCAGTTGCACTTATTTTTGCCAGGAGTTTCCCTGATCCACCCTATCAAATGCTTTAGACAGGTCAATTGCGATACAGTCCATTTGACCTCTTGAATCCAAGATATCTGCTATATCTTGCTGGAATCCTACAAGTTGAGTTTCAGTGGAATAACCTTTCCTAAAACTGAACTGCCTTCTATTGAACCAGTTATTAATTTTGCAAACATGTCTAATATAATCAGAAAGAATGCCTTCCCAAAGCTTAAATGCAGTGCGTGTCAAACTTTCTGGCCTGTAATTTTCAGCTTTATGTCTATCACCCTTTCCTTTATACACAGGGGCTACTATACCAACTGTCCGTTCATTAGGTACAGCTCAGTCAACCAAACAATAATCAAACAAGTACTTCAGATATGGTACTATATCCCAACCCATTGTCTTTAGTATATCCTCAGAAATCATATCAATTCCAGCTACTTTTCTAGTTTTCAACTTTTGTATCTTATTGTAAATGTCATTGTTATCATATGTAAATTTTAATACTTCTTTAGCATTAGTCACCTCCTCTATCTGGACATTATCCTTGTAATTTATAATCTTTCAGGTTGCCTATGGGAATCAACATCTATGTCATCTGATGGCCAGGCATGCATCAATTTTTCAATAGGACATTTTCAAAGGCTTGTAGTGTTTGTGGTGGTGAATTTCTCACTCAGATGCATTGCTCCAGTTGGTCACAGACTTGTTTGATTGGATTCAAGTCGGGACTTCTGGATGGCCACTCCATTCAATTGCATATGGTTCTCTTCCATGAATCTCCAAACAATGTTTGGCATCATGCGCTGTAACTTTATCGTGCATGAGTTCTGTGTTTTCTCCAAGTTGCCTCATGTGAGGAATCACATGTGGCACAAAAATCTTGTCTATGTACCATTGATGAGTTATGGATGCATTGCGAATGATCAGATCGGTTTTCATGTCAAGACTTAAGCCTGCCCACACTACGATAGATTCACCTCCATAAGCGATGGTAGATTAAACAGATGTCAGATGAAATTGCTCCCCATATCTTCTTCAGACTTGCAGACAATCATTTGAATGATATAACACAAAATGGGATTCATCCAAGAACAGCACAGGATACCGGTGCAGATGATCTCTTGTAAACCTGCAGTCTCCTGCCATGATGTAGTCTCTCCAGTGCAGGTACTTGAGCAGTTTGTCAGGATCTTAAATTTGCCTCTCTAAGCCTGTTTCTAAATATTTGGTCACTAATTTATACTCTAGGAGCCTGCTGTAGGTCCATGTGTTGTGCTCGTGCTGTAACGTGACAGTTTTGGGAAGCCTGTAGGTACACAAAATGATCCTGCCCGGGGTGGTTTTCCTTTGATGGCCTATGCCAGGGCACCTTGCAACACTTCCAACCTCCTGGAAATGTTTTCTCAAACACTAGATTGTATTCTGAGTAAGCTCTATCATTTTGGCAACATATCTCTGCGAGTAGCCTTCCTGCAGCAGCGGCTTCATTTGATGACAACTTTATTCCCCATTGCCTACCTCAGTTCACACGATCAGCCATGACTTGTAAACAATACAGTCCACAACCTTCACACACACTTTGAATTTTTTTTGTTTTACAAGTTGCTTTACGTCGCACCAACACAGATAGGTCTTGTGGCGACGATGGGACAGGAAAGGGCTAGGAGTGGGAAGGAAGTGGCCGTGGCCTTAATTAAGGTACAGCCCCAGCATTTTCCTGGTGTGAAAATGGGAAACCATGGAAAACCATCTTCAGGGCTGCCAACAGTGAGGTTCGAACCCACTATCTCCCGAATACTGGATACTGGCCAGACTTAAGCAACTACAGCTATCGAGCTAGGTCACTTTGAATTGAGGCACTCATACCTTTCAACTGACACTGACACCTCCCTAACATCTGAATGACAGTGGAGCCCTTTGATATATAATCAGAACATGTCATTGTGATAATACTCTAGTCTAATCTTCATCCCACTATGCATTTGTACAAGGTAGTTAGGAATATCTAAAAATGTGACAGATTTTTTTTCTTCTGAACGGTGTATATCTAATAACAACTAAGCAGAAAGTTAACAAAAAATAGATAGTTGTTTAAAACTTCATTGATATATTCTGTTAAAATAAATTAGCTATAAAATCACTAAGGGGGCAGCTCCATGGGTAGGGATAGAGGATGTTGTCACAATATCCGACACTTCAATATTCACAAGCCATCTGGCTGGGCAACAGTCTTGCCAGGTGAAGGGCCTTTATGGTCTACATGCACCATGGGAAAAATTAAATATTGCTATAAGTATCTAGTTCTAAGTAAAACAAGGTTGTTGTATTTTAAATGCAGATGGTCAAACAGAACAGCAGGTTTTACAGCCTGGGTCCTGCTATGTAAAACAATAAAATAAAAAAATAGTTTCTTTTTCCATAGTTTGTCCCACACTCTGGTGGAGTTACAGATGCAAACTGTATCACACATGTTGATTTTCCTCCGTGTTCTATGGCTGGATGCCCTTCCTGACATCAACCTTACATGGAGTGATGTATTCACTATTGTGTGTTTCCATGATGGTTGGTAGTGTTAGTAGTATGCTGTGCTGTGTGTATTTGAAGAGTACATTAGGTCAAATACAAAAACCTAGTCCCAAGTCAAATGAATTAACCTCATGTAATTAAAATCCCTGAGCTGAGAATCAGACCCACAGCCCTCTGAACTGAAGGCCTCGATGCTGACCAACTAGTCAAGGAATTGGGCTAATAAATAAATTAATTAATTAATATACCACCAAATATGCTGTGCCATATAGAGGAAAATATCCTGATTTATTTATTTATTAAAAACCCTCTACCAAACATTTCTCCTCCAGACGGCAAGCAAGAAAATTAAGGGTGAAATGTTCTCCCTTCTGGTTAGAAGTCTGGCTTTCTGCAGGAAGAACTTTTCTTTATGAGACCAGTATGAGGGCACTTGTTATCTTTAGCACTGCTGTGTATCATATTACTTAACTCTTCAATGTCATCTCTGTTGGCATTCTTTCCTGGTCCACTAAAGCTGTATCATCAGTCAGAGAGCTTGATTGATTTTATGGGTGAATAGCATAAATGAGATCGCGGTCATTTCTGACGTTGGGGGTATCCATCGAGTCAATGCTCTGCTGTGGCCATGCCCTAACCACAGAGGTTATCATGCCTATCCGACACAAACATAACTGACGCCATTGCCTGGTCACAGCACAGCATTTTGTTCACCTTTAAAGGTATTGATTGTTCTGTTTATTTTTATATCTCTAACCTGGAGGTCAATATGGATACAATATAAAAGTATTCTTCATTTTAGAATAATTTAAATGATAATTAATGCTGGTTTTTCAACAACTAGCAACTTCTCTCAATTATTTCATCATATCTGACCTAGAAATGGAAATTCTAATTGCCTATGCGACTGGAAGAGACAGATGTTGTAGAAAGAATAAAATTTTGGATGGGAATATACTAATCATTTATATTACAACTGCAGGAGAAAGTTATTCAGAATATTTTAACAAGCTGTTCCTTTCCAGTTAACATACACTTTCTAAGGTTATTAAAAACTAGTAACCAAGAGATTGGCATCCCTGAAGTAAACATGCTGATAATAGTGGCATGTTATTATCTGTGAAAGGTCACATAAATACAAAAATGGAGGCAGAAACTCACTTCTATGAACTTACATGGAAAAAGATCTGAAAATCTAGGAAAACAGAATACATAATAACACACTGATTAGGTACGGTATCTTGGTATCTTGTTCTTTGTTGTTTTGTTCTTATTTTTTGCAGAACCCACTGTATGATGATTCAGTGATTAATATGTCATAATTATATAGAAATACAAGAACACAAGTGGGAACATATAATACGATAAACACAACGACAAGTCAGCAACAGAAAGTTGAAACAAGGACAAACATGAGAACATCCAAGGACAAGGACTATCTCCACATCCTCGTACAGTGCTGTCTTCAAATACATTGACTCTCTCTTCATCAATCCCTATTTTTAAACATGTATTTCTTCTCAGTCCCCGATGAGCTCATTTTTGCTTTCCAGCTTCAGCAAGAGGACGAGGCCAGCTTGACAGATCTTCATTCTTGATGTCAGAAGGGTAGGACAAAAAGGAAGCCAGCTAAAGACAGGAAAAGAGAAGACAAAAAAAGACAAACACAGGTGGAAAAGAATAAGAACACAGGACAAGCACAGCAGGAGAAAAGAATCCCAATGGGTCGATACCCATAATGGAAAGGAACAAACAAGTGACAAGAGGTATTGGTGGTGATAATTATCATTTTAAGAGGAAGTATAACTGGGCAATCATCCCCTCTTAACACTAATCAGAGGAAACTTACCAAGAGAAAGTGCTGAGGATTGATCCCTAGTAGCAACATGGATTTAAAGACCATCTCCATAATTCTCAAGAGCCTCCGTGGCTCAGATGGCAGCACGCTGGCCTCTCACTACTGGGTTCTGTGGTTCAAATCCCGGTCACTCCATGTGAGATTTGTGCTGGACAAAATGGAGGCGTGATAAGTTTTTCCCCGGGTACTCAGGTTTCTCCTATCATTATTCATTCCAGCAACACTCTCCAATATCATTTCATTTCATCTATCAGTTATGAATCATTGCCCCAGAGGAGTGTAAAAGTCTTTGGAAGCCGGCACAGTTCCTATCCCCGCCGCTAGATGGGGGCTTCATTCATTCAATTCCTGACCTGGTTAAATGACTGGAAACAGGCTGTGGATTTTCATTTTCATAATTCTGAATAACTTAGGAAATTCAGACAGCTGTCTGAATGAGTACTGAATGGATTTCAACAGTAGCTATATTCCCCATGAGGGATAAGGGCTAGTCAAAGTGCGTTACTGACCATACTCTTCTCTTTTTCTGTTCCAAAGGTCAAGAATGTATGGAATGTTATCACTCAACACTCAGAGAAAAAGAGTGACTTCCAAGTTAAGATTTTAACTTTTTTTCAATCAGTCCAAGTTGTTATATAAGCGTTTGATTAGGATTTAATACATAGTCATATTTAAATTGGAGACTATCTTGTCAAAATGGTAGTCTAGCAGTGTACTTAGTTTTCTGGGAGGATATGTGTATGGCTCCATGTCAGAAAAGTGAAGAGTAAAGAGACTCTGATGTTCACTCATTCAGTAGAAATAAGTATAAGGTATATTCCTGAAGGTAAAGATGGCATTCTTTGAATTAACTATGCTATCCCACTTCCTGCTGATGTTACTGATAGTTGATGCCTTACTTTTCTCTCCTGCAGAAGCTTTCATGGCCTCTTTGGAGGTGGCTTTCCTTTTCCATAATTTGACCTCATTGGATCAATGGTAAAGTGTTGACCTCCAGATACCAAGATCATGGGTTCAAACCCAGCAGAGAAAGCTGCTCTTTTGAAGGGTATAATAAAATCATTTGGCACTCCATGTCATACAACGTTGGTCCGTACAGGATATCAAGTGACATGTTTACCCGTCAAAAACAATTTAAAACTCAGCATTAGGTAGCTGATAGAGTAAAACAGAACATCAAAACTAACACACAGGAAGTCTACATGATGGCGAATCAAAATGCCTACACATGGTATCTGAAGCTGTGTGATAACTATTTTATGAAATAAACTGAAAAGTACTGTACACAGTACTTTTCAATAAAAAAAATAACATGTGAAAACACAACAGTTAATACAAACTTCTGCAAAGGAGATCAAGTAATAGGAACAGTCCTTCATTGAAAATTTTATTCACAAAGAACTCGATATTTATCGAACATTTCCCTTGATAAATTATTCCAGCCACTCATTCCTCATCCTGTAAATGAATATTTTCTCCGTCCTCTTTCCTACTTTTGTAAGCTTCACTCAAACGTATTTGTCTTCTAATGTCATTCCACACCATCTCTCCACTGACAGCTCGGAACATACAATTTAGTCGAGCAGCTTTTCTGCTTACTCCCAGATTCCTAGCCCAAATTTTGTGACACTTTCATAGCACTACTCTTTTGTTGGAAAACACCCAGAACAGATCAAACTGCTTTAAAAAAAAAATAATTTCTAGTCCTCGTATCAAGTAATCCTGGTGTGGGTCCCATACACTGGTACCATACTCTATTGGGTCTTACTAGAAACTTAAACACCGAGCTCGATAGCTGCAATCGCTTAAGTGCGGCCAGTATCCAGTATTCGGGAGATAGTAGGTTCGAACCCCACTGTTGGCAGCCCTGAAAATGGTTTTCCGTGGTTTCCCATTTTCACCCCAGGCAAATGCTGGGGCTGTACCTTAATTAAGGCCACGGCCGCTTCCTTCCAACTCCTAGCCCTTCCCTGTCCCATCGTCGCCATAAGACCTATCTGTGTCGGTGCGACGTAAAGCAACTAGCAAAAAAAAAAAAAAAAAAAAAAAAACTTAAACACCCTCTCCTTTACATCCTTACTACAAACCTTAAGTACCCAAACAACCATGTAAAGAGATCTGCAATATTAATGTGATTATCCTAATGAAGATCATTCCTTATATTAACACCTAAGTGATCCCCATGAGGTACTATCACCCTGTTAACATAGTAATTAAAACTGAGAGAACTTTTCCTCCTAAGTGAAACTTACAACCTGACTTTTGATCCCGTTTATCATCGAACCATTGTCTGCTGTCCATCTCACAAACATTGTCTAGGACTTTTTGTACTCATTCACCATCCTATAACTTATTTACTACTTTATACAATACAATATCATCCACAAAAGACCTTATATGTGATTCCAATTCTTTACTCATATAATTTACTAGCTGATGTACCCGTGCTTCGCTGCTGGATTCTCAGAAAGACTGACTTGGTGGTTTTCCTAACTGAATTCAACATAGGTCATTACAAAAACGTCAGTAGGAATGTAGCGATTGAAAGCAATGTTATCATATAAAATACTCGATCAAATGGAAAACCGCACACTTTCTCACTTTCAACGAACAGTACTACGGTGCCGATCTAACAGTCCAAAGTTCCAGAGCTGGAACAACCAGGTCGCAGACTGCCATGAACACTCCTCTGTCATTATTCCATTAAATATGCACGCTGCTTATTCCAATCAGTGCCTCAGAGTAGGGATTGAATAGCTCGAATGCTATGATGCTATTTTTTTTTTTTGCTATTTGCTTTACGTCACACCGACACAGATATGTCTCATGGCGACGATGGGTTAGGAAAGGCCTAGGAAGTGGAAGGAAGCGGTCGTGGCCTTAATTAAGGTACAGTCCCGGCATTTTCCTGGTGTGAAAATGGGAAACCACGGAAACCATTTCCAGGGCTGCTGACAGTGGGGCCCGAACCCACTATCTCCCGATTACTGGATACTGGTGAATGCTATATTTAAACCAGTTTGTTATGTACCTGCAGTATCAGAAAATGTATGAACCAGAGGAACCAGCTATTTCCCGCCAATGTTCAGTCAGGCTGTTATACTCGGTACGCAGTAGTAATCCCATCTATCGGAGTTGAGCGGCACCATAAGAAACGAAGAACATCACAACAAACAATGGTCAATGTAAAGTAATTGTTGATCAGTGTTAAGCGCTTTGGATATTGTAGGCCTTCTGAAATACCACTCTTATCATAGTCGGTACAGTAAAACTGAATGAAACATAAATGATCGGAAATTGTACTGTCTATAACTTTCGTTATGTAGTACCATACTTTTCTATAGCACCAATAACATAGGTACCGGTATTTAAAATTAAATTTTAGGTGCCTTCCCCTAAACTACCACTTCATCTCGGGGAAAATAAAATTATTTACAGCCTAGACTGTAGTTTCTTATCCCCGACTCTATATAGCGGTTTTCATTAAATTCTGTTAACCCATTTTCTCATGGCTCGGCGTTGATATGGACTTAGCAACAAAAATACAAATTCATTAATATCTGTGTTATCAGAGCCGGTACGGTAAAAATGTATAAGTTATAAATGACTGGAAATTGAATTCTATATAACTTTAGTTATATAGTATTTATCGATAGGACCGCTAATAATATAAATATTCAATAATTAAATTTAAGGCCTTCCCCTAAACTACCATTTCACTCAGCGTGAATAAAATGATTTATAGCCTAGATTGTAGCAGCTCTTCCCCCGACTTAACATACCGATTTTCATTAAATTCTCTTCAGCTGTTTTCTCGTGATGCGTGTACATACATACAGACAGACAGACAGACAGACAGACATTACGGAAAAGTAAAAAGTACATTTTCTTATTACTATGGGCATGACCGATACAGAAATACCATTCTTTTCAAATTCTGAGCAATGTACAGACAAAACTCTTATTTTATATATATAGATTACATAGGTAATAAGAAAACATGAAGGTCCAATATCACTGCCATGTGAGGCCACCCCTCTTAATTATTACAGGATCAGATACCGCTTCACCTCTTCCTCATTGTTGAAGTCCATATTTAGTAATGATAACAATAACTGACAGTTTGTTTTTAGATTAACAGGGGATGGTTTCCTAGTTGTACATTTTACTTAAACCACAGTCTCTCCCAATCTTTTTAGGTTAAATGGGCTACTTCCTTAGGGCATTAGAGCACATTCAAGCAAATTGAGAATGGCACTCCTAAACTAATTGACTCCTGAGACAGGAGTATGTAATATAATAGAGAATTCTCTGTTTTTCTATGAGTACAGTATATTTTTAAAATATCACTCATACCTAGTAAATTTCTACTTATAGTACTCAAAAAAAAAGTTGTGTGCATATTTTGCTTATATAGAAAGAAAAACAACATGCAGGCAACTATCCAAAAGCGAGAGAAACACAACAAGAGCACAACATTGGTCATGTAGGATTCTAAATGCAAAATTGTCATTCACTGTGTGTTAGATCAGTACCACATATAGCCATGTCAGGCCTTGAGGCAGGTTTGAACATGACGAGGCATACTTAGCACCAAAGAATCCAACTAGTTTTGCAGCACATTATCCAACTCTTGGACAGCAGCTTCAGTCAGTTGCTGAATGTTAGCAGGAGGATTAGGAGCAGCTCTCCTCAGTTCATGCTGTGCATGTTCAATACAGTTCATGTCTGCAGAATATGCCAGCCACACCATTCTCTGTATGCCATGCATTTCAAGAAACAGACCGACCACTCTGACTCGATGGGCATGAGTATTATCACACACTAGTGTAAACCCCTCACCATAATGGCAGAAATTCCTGTAACTACAGGTTGGAGGATGTTGTCTCTGAATACCAGACCAGTCATGTTACCCTGAATAGGAATTAGAGGCATATGTCTACCAAACATTTTCCCACCTCAAAACATGACGGAACCTCCTTGCTGCTGATGGCGCTCAAGGATGAAGGGCTCGTTCTGTCTCTCACCGGGTTGTCTCCGGACTCTGTTGTATGAGTTCAAGCTTGTGGTGATCTCACAAGAGAAGACCATACATTTGCACTGTTCCTCATGCCATGGGCTATGAGTTGTTGCCCACCTTGTACGAACTACCCTATGGTCTGATTTAAGAGGAGCTTAAAGCACAGGTTTCCTTGATTGATATCAGTTTTCTGTCATATCGTGCAGCTGATTTTGCACTGTCAGATCTGACACATTCACTCCAGTGACCCTATGAAGATCCTGGCCGAAGGAGGTGTCAGTAGCAGTGGGCATACGGCGTGCTGAAAGCAACAAATGACAATTCTCCTTGTGAGTTATTTTGTTTGAGCTATCCATCTGTTGTCAATCAGCAATTGTTTGTGTCTCCCTGAACTTTTTCCAAACTCCGGAGATATCATTCCGACTCACTCCAACTTGAGTGGTGACATCCAACTGTTGCAGTCCTTCTTGCAGCAGTGTCACAATTTGAATGCAGTCAGTATCAGAAATGAGTACTCTTGCAATGTTTATGACAGTCATACACATTCTGTCTAAACTGTGCCAACCTTACAAGTGTTAATATTAACTGACTGACATGACAAATGTCTCCTATTAGAAAAATATTGAACCTGATCTGGGTTTAACACCACCATGTGTCTCAAACATTGGCCTATAGTGCATTTTGTAAACATGGTTGAGGTACTGTCACTATACTGTGTGAAACTGTAATATGCAAAACTCCTTTATGAGCTCTGTATAAAGGTAATATAATTTTTGATGAAAGATATTCCAATGCAATGAAATAGTGCACTGCTTTTAGTGCTGGGAGTGTCCGAGAACATGTTCGGCTCGCCAGGTGCAGGTCTTTAGATTTGACTCCTGTAGGCGACCTGCGCGCCGTGATGTGGTTGAAATGGTGATGAAGATGACACACACACCCAGCCCCCGTGCCAGCGAAATGAACCAATGACGGTTAAAATTTCCGACCCTGCCAGTAATCGAATCTGGGACCCCTATGACCAAAGACCAGCACGCTAACCGTTTAGCCATGGAGCCGGACATATTCCAATGGGTGCTATGTTATTCCATTTGCATTGCTGAACCTTTTGGTACAAAATTGTACAAAAGTTCTCTATGGTTTAGTTTTAAAAAAATGATGGGAATAGTTCAGTAAAGAAATCAACAAGAACATGTATCTGTTAGTTAAAGTTAAAAACAGGCTCAAAGCTTTTAAATTAATGGAGCCAATGGGGAATATACATATGCTTATCACACTGGATATTGCCAGTAGATAGTTGCTTATGGATTCTAGACCATTTAACTGGGTCTTAATTTTTTAAAATTTGTTTGCAGTTTGTTGTATTACATGAATGTCAAACTATGAAAATCCCCAGCCTGTTTCCAGTCATTCGACCGGGTCATGAATGAAATGAACAAAGCCTCCCCCCATCTAGCGGCAAGGATAGGAACTGTGCCGGCTACCAAAGCCTGTCACATTTCTCTAGGGCAATGATTAATGACTGACAGATGTAATGCAATGTTAATGGAGAGTGTTGCTGGAATGAAAGATGACAGGACAAAATGGAGTACCTGGAGAAAAATCCATCGTGCCTCCGCTTTGTCCAGCATAAATCTTACATGGGTGACCATGATTTGAACCGCGGAATTCAGCGGTGAGAGACCAGTACACTGCCGCCTGAGCCATTGAGGCCATATGTCAAACTATAATATTTACAAATTATCACTGAACACCAACATAATGATGCATAAAAGAACAAATAACCACGAGCCATACACACGGAAATATAATTGTATACTGATGTCTGAATGCAGATAAAAAAATAGTAAACAGAGTGGGTAGCAGTTCCAACTTCTACAACCTCTTAAGACATCCACTTTGGGATAATAAAGTGCCCATGAGAACTAAGATGACTCTGTATAACTCATACTTTGTGCCCATTCTCACATACAGTCTAGAAACATGTACAGTACACTGAAAGAGAGAGAAGTTAGTAAACTGCAAGCATGTGAAATGATTTTTTTCTGAACTACCCTCCAAAACGCACACACATGGTCCATGTAAAGGAACGATGACATCAGAATGGCGCTGGAAGTGGACTCGATAGAAGAGGAACTAAGGACTCGAGACTAACATGGTATGGAACCAGTGAGGATCACCTGCCGCGCGAGGCTGCCGCACTCGACTCTGGCATCACAAACATGATGTTACGCGTAACACAAGCAAAAGAGTTTGCCGCGCTCGAACAGATACGCGTGGCAGCCGCTTGCAGTCGATACCCGGCTTAAAGCGAATGCCTGGCACAAGAACACCATGTGCATGCCTACATAGAATGGTTGAAGGAAGAAGGACATTGAGAAGACCAAGGAAGAGATGGCTACACCAACTGAGAGAGGATGTGGAGAGAAGAGGAGGGAACTGGGAGTCAGTGGAGAGAGAGAAGGCATTTCTGGACAGACAATGATGGTGAAGACTCATTCAACACCACCCTACCTGGCATGCTGGAGGGGTTCTATGATGATGATGATGATGATGATGATGATGATGATTGTCTGAAGATTTAAAATTCATTAGAAATACTGAGCTCTTAACAGGACATTTATAATAATAATAATAATAATAATAATAATAATAATAATAATAATAATAATAATAATAATAATAATAATAATAATAATAATAATTTTTGTTTTAAGAGGAAGTACAACTTTGCAATCATCCTCCATTAACAGTACAGTAATCAGAAGGAAAATGGAAGAGGTCCAACACTTCAAACAATGAAGGTATTGATATTTCCTATAACTGAGGTGGAGGAGAGTAGTTGAGTGTATTCGTTCTTAGCTAAGTAGGCCTACTTCACTACACCATGGTCCTAGCATACACAAAGCAAAGTTTAAAATCAGCTGACAAAAAGAAAGATATGATTTATTATGATTAATAATGATAACATTAATAATAATGTTACCCGGTACTAGTAAAGAAAATATGTAATTAGTCCACCTTGGTCAATACAATAAATGTTGAGCAAAAACACATTAAAGGTACGGTACATGATTTGACCCTATTGGGCCTTTTTCAGCTTTGAAAAAGAAATATAAAGTTTATAGAAGACTCTTGAAAAAACACTACACTAAAAATCCATATGAAAGAATTCATCTTGAAACATTTTAACTTTGCAACTGAGTAATATCATTAATTAGCAATATAATAAATACGTTTTAAATTGTCATACCGTAACATAAAAACAAACATAAGTTAACCAAAAAGCATAAAAGAAAATATATATAAATACTGTACTTATTCTTGAAGTCTTGTTGATAGCTATCGATACCGGGAGCCTATGTAAGACAGCATCAAAATTGACCAATGTGGACTATTTACATATTTTCTTTACTGTAAAGTCAGTGCAGAACAAATATGAGATTCTTAAATTGCAATGCTACCGTAATGGTTTCACGTTCCACCAGCTACTTTTATGGTTTTCGGAGACATCAAGCGCCGGAATTTTGTCCTACAGTTCATTTACTGCCCGTAAATCTACCGACACGAGTGACGTATTTGAACACCTTCAAATACCAACGGACTGAGTCGGAATCAAACCCAACAACTTGGGCTCAGAATGTTGGCACTCTGCTGTCCAAATCACTCAGCCTGGCAATGAATTTAATTCATTCACTTGAAATATACGAGACTGGAACCGAACTGGGAGAACTCAATTTTACAGCTGACTTAAATCTGTTTTAATTTACTTCATCCTCCGAACACAGGACTCTGTATTACATGGTTAGAGGAATACCTCATAAATGCCAAAGGAAAGGTCAAAAAATTTGGCACGGTAGGGTAACCTGTTCTTCCTCCTCTATATTGTATATTATTACAATTTGCTTTCTTTCTTTCTTTCTTTCTTTCTTTCTTTCTTTCTTTCTTTCTTTCTTTCTTAATCTGTTTACCCTCCGGGTTGGTTTTCCCCTCAGACTCAGTGAGGGATGCCACCTCTACCGCTCCAAGGGCAGTGTCCTGGAGTGTGAGACATTGGGTCGGGGGATACAACTGGGGAGGATGACCAGTACCTCGCCCAGACCGCCTCACCTGCTATGCTGAACAGGGGCCTTGGTGGGGGATGGGAAGATTGGTAGGGATAGACAAGGAAGAGGGAAGAAGCGGCCGTGGCGTTAAGTTAGGTACCATCCCACCATTTTCCTAGAGGAGAAGTGGGGAAACCACAGAAAACCACTTCCAGGATGGCTGAGGTGGGAATCAAGCCCACCTCTACTTATTTGACCTCCCGAGGCTGAGTGGACCCCGTTCCAGCCCTCGTACCACTTTTCAAATTTCGTGGCAGAGCCGGGAATCGAAACCGGGCCTTCGGGGGTGGCAGCTAATCACACTAACCACTACACCACAGAGGCGGACATCTGCTTTACTACTACTAAAATGTTTTCATTCATCCCCTGAAGGGAGAGGCGGGCCGCTTAGACGGTGACGCCGTTTCTCAGGCTGGGAGATTTGTAACGGTGAAGGAGATGCTCGGAGAAGGTGAGGGGGTTGGGGGCCGTCGCCTATATTAAGAACTGTCCCGGCATTCGCCTTAGTGCAGGAAAATTAAAAAACCACGGGAAACCATTCTCAGGACAGCCGACGGTTGGGGCCAGCCCTGTCCCGTTTCCCGAATGCAGAGGCGTAGAGCCACGGTAGAGCCGTGACCACCCCTCCTCTGCTCGGTTGCCCGGTCAGAATGCAGAGCTGTTGGACCACGGACCAGCCGTGGCCACTTATGGGCCGAGACCCACTCTACATCCACCGACCTTTGCTTTACTTCGTACTGACACAGATGGCGTCGATGGGATAGGAGTGGGAAGGAACCAACCGTGGTCTTAATTAAGGTACAGCCCCGGCATTTGCCTGGTGTGAAAATGAGAAACTACGCGCTGCCGACAGTGGGGTTCGAATCCACTATCTCTCGAATGCAAGCTGATAACTACGTAGCCCAAACCGCGCAGCCATTTGTTCAATCCAATCTATCCTATACAATACGGTGCCGGCATTAGTTTAACAGTAGGTATGGCTAGTGCCATTCACTATGTCATATGAAATGATTTCAACAATTATACCGCCTCGGTTCGACAATGCCAAATGAAATTCACTGCCTGATAATACCAACGAAGATTTCAAAACTACACTAGACACAGATAAACACAGGTAACAAGTATTTTAGGGTACCGTTACCTAGTTATAAGCCAGGCTAATAGTACAAGGAAAAACACTGAGTCCGTGAAGTACTTAATACAGAGCTTTAAAATGGAGAAAAAGTGCCGGTATGGTTGAAAGAGTAAATGCGGCACTAGTAGAGGATTGGTTAACTAACATGATAAGATTGTACCTCATTCTCTTTGGATTGCACCAAGTCCAGCGCTTATGTTACCAGTACGGTAACAATTATTCTGCACACTAATGCAGGAAATGTACACCGTACACGTTTGGTTAAAAGTTGTAAACTAGAAAAGGGCAGAAGCACTTGGACCAATTCCTTCTTTTCGAAGCAGCAACAAACAGTTTGGCCGCCGGCCAAGAGTTCCATGGCGCCTAGAAGATGGGGTCGGAGGTTGCGACCTTGCGCCACACCGCGAGTCACGTGGTTAAAACAAAACACGGCTGACTTCCCACACGACGTCAACAGGAATCAGGTCTGATTGAATCTGTAACGTATTCAATCTACGTCACCCTTGCATCAAAATTCACAACAGCTCTGAAGACTGCTGCCGTTCCCACACTCTCACTTAATTCACCAATGATATCCTTTTGACTTCGGAATTGCAACGGATGTTTTCTTACCCCTTTCTAATGAGGTCTTTGAGGTGTCTCGGAAGTGCTTTACCTGTCGTCGCAGGCTCCGTGCATTTTAACTTTAGTAATACGCGCGCAACGTATAGTATTGTAAGCCGTAGTGTTAAGTACTGCGAATACTTAAGTTGTGTGTGAATTTGTATATGATGATGCTGGATTTCGAAAGTTAAACTAGTAGTGTTTCCTTGTCATATTTTCTTTCCATGGAATTGCTTGTTGTACTCTTGTTGTTGTTGTAGGGTAATTATTGTTTAACTTCACATTATTATTATTATTATTATTATTATTATTATTATTATTATTATTATTATTATTATTATTATTATTATTATTATTATTATTATTTGCAATGTTAAGCTAGTAGAAAGATCAACCTATAGTATTGTAAGCCGTAGTGTTAAGCACAGGAAATACCTAAGTTGTGTGTGAATTTGTATATGATGATGCTGGATTTAGAATGTTAAGCTAGTAGTATTTCTTGTAATATTTTCTTTCCATGGAATTGCTTGTTGTACTCTTGTTGTTACCGTATTTGTTGTTGTTGTTGTTGTTGTTGGATAATTATGTTAACTTTACTTTATTATTACACTACTGTAAGTGACCATTTCCACCGGGATATTTCCCATTTGCGATGCATTTGTTAATAATAATAATAATAATAATAATAATAATAATAATAATAATAATAATAATAATAATATAGACCAACAGCAAACTCCGGAATGTACTCGACCTCCGTGATAACAAGGTAAACCATTAGTAATTAATCGTTGTTACCAATCTTACTGTGTGCTATCTTGTAACTTGTGTTTATTTAGTGTCTGTTGTGGTGTGAATATCTGTAAATATAGGACTAGAACACGAAAATCTCGAGGAGGGTGGTTGCCACTAAGGCGACGGGTCCACGGGAATTACTCGACTGCCGAATGGTAGTCCACTAGTGACTAACAGTGACACACCTGAAAGAAGTATAACGTCTTAGGCTAAACGTAGACCAGAAATGTGTTATTATTTATTACAATTACACCCAAATAAGGCGGCGCTAGCGTTCGTTTAACACATTGGGTAGAGAACACCGAAGCGAGCAGCAGGCACGTCAATGGACCGAGTACAATCATCACACGAGTCTTGTATTACCGACAAGACGAGATGAATTTTAGAAAAGATTTTGTGAGAGCAACAAATGCAAAAGCAACCGGGTGAATTCAGAATATAATTTTTGTCGATCGTTCAGAGGCTAGCGACGTTAAACTGGAAGGAACTACTGCACCACCAGAAACTGGCCGACTAATTCGAGCAGTCATAGATTTAGCGCACAGCTGTACCTGGGGCAGAACCGAATGACAGAACACCGGACGTAAACAAGCAGTACCGGTAGTTCTGGAATGGTTGAATGCAGTCGTATTTTAAACACGTAATACCGTACTCACGAGAACCTAAAGCCGCGTTTACACCGAATGTTACCAATAAATGTTTATAACTTTTTGTTACCAAAACGTCTCAGCAACAGATGTTGGTAACAGAATACCAGTGTGATTTTTATTTTCTTCCTATCCTCGTTGGTCGTACCCAAAGAGAATGAGTGGTAGTACCGATCACCACAGCGATTGCGAGAGAATCGTTTTGTGCGGGGAGTGTTGGCAACAGTCAGTAAACACTTGGAGCTCTGAGAGTGTAGCCCAATGACAGTGGTCTACATGGGGGGGCGTGGTCGTAAATAGGCGCGGGAACGCATGCTATTTTTTGATATTCAAATCTGTCACAGCTCAATGAAGTGAATACGGTGAACGCAAATTGTAATTGCGGGAATTTTCAGATGCAAACGCTGTACGACACGCTGAAACGTAAAAGAGATACTAATATGTAGTTGATGTTCTAGCTCTTACAATGTCGTGTTGTGCATACGGTTGCACGAATCGGAAATCCAAAAATATTCCTGGAATAACATTGCACAGGTAAGATTCTAAGTATGGCTTGTAATATGCAGTACAGTATATTATATTACCTCCATTGTTACTGTGCTAGTACTTCGGAGTCTCAAAAGCACCGTCCACTTTTCGTAAGAATGTTTAAGTTAGACTTGTTGTTTATCGTCAATTTTTCATGAGGTTTCCTGTTCATGAAGAAAGGAGAGCAGAGTGGATTAAGGCCATTAGAAGGGGAAAAAATGGATACCTTCTCCTTACACCAGAATATGTTCAGCACATTTCAAACCGGAATTATTTGATCGGTCCATGAAGAAAGTTGGTTTGAAGGTGAATGCAATACCTATTTTTTTTAAGCGTTCCCTTCTTACCTACAAAATTAGAGCACTCGAGGCCTAGGAAGTTTTTCATTTTCACGCCCTTCGTGGCCCTTGTCTTCCTTTGGCCGATACCTTCATTTTTCGAAGTTTCGGATCCCTTCCATTTTTCCTCCTAATTAGTGTTAATAGAGGATGATTGCCCAGTTGTACTTCCTGTACGGTAGGCCAACGGTATCCTCTGCCTGTCGTAAAATGTCCCTGGGTGGTGGAGGAAGTAAGGCAGCACCCACGGTAGCTCCTGCTTTTCGTAAGAGGCGACTGAAAGGGGCCCCAGGAGCTCTGTTTGGGAGCATGGGTTGGCAACCACGGAGCCCTTAGCTGAGTCGTGGCATTCCTTCCACTTACTTTTGCCAGGCTAATTTTAATCTATCATGTCCGACCTCCGATGGTCAACTCTTGTTCTTTTCCGATCCCGAGGCTATAAGAGGATTCGAGGGCTGGGGAGTCATTTTCTCGGCCTTCATTGCCCTTGTCTTTCTTTGGCCGATATGTTCATTTCTCTCTGATTAGTGTTAATAGAGGATGGTTGCCTAGTTTTACTCCCTCTTAAAGCAGTTATCACCACCACGTGTCGTAAAAGGCGATTAAGGGGGCCTAAGGGGCTTTTACCTTCGGAGTGTGGGTTGGCGTCCAAGGGGCCCTTAGCTGAGTACTGCATTGTTTCCACTTGCGTTAGAGGATGGTTTACTTGATGGTTGTACGTCCTATTAAAACAATAAACACCACCACCACCACTCCAAAATATGTAGTAAGCAATGTTGCTATGTCTAGTTTGGTAATTTATTGAGCATACCCCGAAAGCATTCAGATTACGGTATGCCTTTCTTAATAGCATACTCCTTATCTTTACTGATGCCTGGTGAAGATTTGTATCTCTTGTTTTTAAGATACTCGGTTTATAGTACCGACAGTCAACTAGCAAGAGAGTAGATTTAAGGCTGCGGGTATGAGAAACGCTTCCTTAGAGCTCAGTAAAAAAGTATTAATAGGTCTGTTTACCAGAAAATTTTGTTACAGTTAATCGCCGTGTTATTTTGGAAACGATTGTACTTAATTGAGCGATTCGAAGTTTTCCTACTCCCGAGAAAATGTCTTAGTTTGTATATATCCACAACGTAAGAATTGCCATGTTTTGGTAACCATGGGGGGCGTGGCCGTTGGCTTCAAGCGATAGCCACAGAGAGTAGTGTAGCGGGCAGCTCCCTGTATTCTTTACTCCCTGGTAAATACCCGGGAGGGACAGCTGTTTGCAGTTAACTGGTGAGGAGTTTGTTCCAATCCATAGGTGTGCATTTAAGAATCTCTGTGTATCTACTACTTCAGTGCCTAACCTTAGTTGAGTTGATGCCAATACGGGACACAAAAAAACAAAAAAAAAAAACCCACATTTATAAGTTGTCAAAGATTGTATGTATGCGAGTGAAGATAAGGCATATTTTAGGTCAAAGATTACATGAAAGCAACTGAAAACTCTCTGTTGAGAATGCTGTAAAACATTTTTCCAAAGATATTACAATACCCGAGAATATGTCGGGCGATCGCAAAATGAACACTGCAGTTGAACGATAATTTCTCTGGCGGTCACGTTACGGGCAAGTGCGTGCAGCCCGAGATTGTCTTGGACGTGCCACTGAAGAGATTTATGAGTGATTCCGATATGAATTTCAGAAATTACACAGCATGAAATTGTCGTGCTTTCTACTGATTTTTTGTGGATTGTGTTCAATAACTGTTCTGTTATATTTTCAGGCATAATGATAAGATTCGTTCTACTTTTTGAAAACTATCAATTACTATCGATAGTAGAGCTATTACTATCGGTAGTTTGCCGCCTCTATCATGGAGTGAGGTTTTTCATCCAGCCAGTGTTGCCAAAGGAATAACTCGAGATGTCGCTACAATTATGGCATAATTCCACTACGTTCCGCTCCAAATCGTACAAACAAACAAACGAACGACGAACTTTTCCTCACATTTTGATGTGGTTGATATACAACCAGTTACAATACCGAGCCCTAGCGAAACTGTCAGGTCCTCTTAAATATAGGACAGGGGTGGGTTTGTACGGTTTTGCTTTTAACAGTTTTGTTGCTTTGTGGGCAGAAGATAATGACACATTAGCTTGTACGGCGAGACACGACAGGGATTTTGTTGGAGTTCTTTCCAAGAGAGCCCTTATTTCGTCAAGCTTTTCCTCTGTTAAAACGGTTCGCCTCTTGCGTGATTTCTTGTTAAGAATGGACCTGATGTGTGGAACTTCTTTACTAATTTACGTACCGTACACTCCTATGGGGAGGGAAGATGCCAGGAAATTTGCGAATGTATCGAAGGCGGCACTCTGTATAAGAAGAGTGCTTCGCATAGCACAGCACAATGAATACACGCTGTTCTACTGTAGCCTATACATCACTCGTTAAACACACGATTAGTATTCCTACAGAAACTACGCTATTTTAAAGCGAACACATTGAACACGCTACCAATACCACAGATGTTGAACTAAACTATTGCTGTGAAGCAATGGTTATTGCTACCGTACTGCATTAGATCATCTTAACCGGTCATGAAGCAATATATCTCTCGGCAAATGAGTCACCCGGTCGCGCTATCGCCTTCCGTGCGTGTTCCCCTGACATACGGAACGAGCTAAAACAAAGACCCTGTAGAACGTACGTAAAATCTGAATGCAGATCGTGAAACTGTTTCACTTTATGTAAAGTAGAGCAACGGGATAACCGGAGATTAAACAAGTGTGCTGTTTTCGTTTTTATTATTTTTTAGAGTGACACCCGCATTAAAAAATATTCTTGAAAGATTCATCAGTACTTTTAGCTTGTAAAACATACTGTAGATTCACCCGCTGCTAGTGATTAAGTATTGGTTCGTTCGTAATCTGTTTAC
Organism: Anabrus simplex; assembly: GCF_040414725.1. Taxonomy (NCBI): domain Eukaryota; kingdom Metazoa; phylum Arthropoda; class Insecta; order Orthoptera; family Tettigoniidae; genus Anabrus; species Anabrus simplex. The sequence continues at coordinate 92,932,164 of NC_090272.1, read as the reverse complement.
CCTCCAGGGTCGGTTTTTCCCTCGGACTCAGCGAGGGATCCCACCTCTACCGCCTCAAGGGCAGTGTCCTGGAGATTCAGACTTTGGGTCGGGGATACAACTGGGGAGAATGACCAGTAACTCGCCCAGGCGGCCTCACCTGCTATGCTGAACAGGGGCCTAGTGGAGGGAAGGGAAGATTGGATGGGACAGGCAAGGAAGAGGGAAGGAAGCGGCCGTGGCCTTCAGTTACGTACCATCCCGGCATTTGCCTGGAGGAGAAGTGGGAAACCACGGAAAACCACTTCCAGGATGGCTGAGGTGGGAATCGAACCCACCTCTACTCAGTTGACCTCCCGAGGCTGAGTGAACCCCGTTCCAGCCCTCGTACCACTTTTTCAAATTTCGTGGCAGAGCCGGGAATCGAACCCGGACCTCTGGGGGTGGCAGCTAATCACGCTAACCACTACACCACAGAGGCGGACGATTAAGTATTGGTACGGTACCTTAAAACATTTTCTCTTTGTTGTTCGTTTAAGTCGAGTATTACAGAGAAGTTCTTCTTTACATCTACATTTTTTATAAGACGGCACTAGTAAGAATAACACTTAAGCCTAACTAATGTGTCTCTGTTTGAAAAATGAATACACTGCATTTGATTTCAATTTAAATAAACAAAAAACCAAGGAAGTCATTTCATTTTATATTGAAAAGGTTCAGAGAGCCTTCGTGGCTCAGATGGCAGCGCGTCGGCCTCTCACCGCTGGGTTCCGTGGTTCCAATCCCGGTCACTCCGTGTGAGAATTGTGCTGGACAAACCGGAGGCGGGACAGGTTTTTCTCTGGGTACTCCCGTTTTTATACAATAATAAAGTTTTATTATGAATCCACCTGTTCAATACATTATAATGTTGTCACATTTAAAGTAACTTCATTAGTTAAAAAGTTATATATGGGACATGTTTCGCTCCCTTATAGAGCATCATCAGCCAAATCTGAATCTCGAATAATTGTTATTTACATAAATAATGACTTAAGAACTATTAGAACATTTTTGACAAACTTAAAACTTACTCTATTGGAATATCATAAAATATAAAATCTTGTATACATGGCTTAATTACATGTGCTTAGTAGGAAGATACATTAAAATTATGGAAGAGAGAGTACTAAAATATTAAATAAAATAAAAATATATATATCATGTCTAAAATCTTAGAAAGACGTGAAAATCAATCTTAGGAGCTAAATTTGAGGATTTTCTTGGCAATGAGATCTGGTTAAAAAGTTATTTATCCCTTGTGGATAAGAGTCTATGAAGATTCAAATTTATCGTCAATTTGATGATTGAACTTGTAACAGGATAAAAAAATGTTGGTCTTCAAGAAATTTAAATGCTTGTTGTCATGTGACCTCGGCGAATGCTGTTGAAAAAATATGTTCTTATAGATGTCAATGATCGTCCGTTGAACTAATGGATTTGATAAGGTTGATTGAAAGGGATGTAAATCAACGTTCGTATTTAAAAGCTGCTGCTTGGTTTATCTTGTTGAATGTCTGTAACAAGAAAAGGAATCTTGTAAGTAATCGGAATTTGTGTTGCTAGTTAAGAGTGTGCTTCTAGAAACTTCACTTACCCCTCCAATTGCTGTTTATCGGTTTGGTGTTAATCGAACCCTCTGAACCGAAGGCTACAACGCTGACCATTCAGCCAAGGAGTCGGACTCGGAGTCAGCGAGATATATTTGAGTTAAAATATAGGTTTCAGGTAAGACGCGTCGTGGGCATGTTGTGATGTACTGTACTAAGTCGTGAACGGTAGCGGAATTCCGCTACGTGTAACAGAGGGATAGTGGGTTCGAACCCCACTGTCGGCAGCGCGTGGTTTCTCATTTTCACACCAGGCAAATGCCGGGGCTGTACCTTAATTAAGTCCACGGTTGGTTCCTTCCCACTCCTATCCCATCGATGCCATCTGTGTCAGTACGACGTAAAGCAAAGGTCGGTGGATGTAGAGTGGGTCTCGGCCCATAAGTGGCCACGACTGGTCCGTGGTCCAACAGCTCTGCAGTCTGACCGGGCAACCGAGCAGAGGAGGGGTGACCACGGCTCTACCGTGGCTCTACGCCTCTGCATTCGGGAAACGGGACAGGGCTGGCCCCAACCGTCGGCTGTCCTGAGAATGGTTTCCGTGGTTTTTAACTCTCCTGCACTAAGGCGAATGCCGGGACAGCTGAAATAATGTGGTCCTTAGCAGGCCGATACGAACGAATAATAATAATAATAATAATAATAATAATAATAATAATAATAATAATAATAATAATAATAATAATAATAATAATAATAATAATAATAATAATAATAATACCGAGCGAGTTGGCCATGTGGTTAGGGTCTCGCAACTGTGAGCATAAATTCGGGAGATAGTGGGTTCGAACACCACTGTCGGCAGCCCTGAAGAAGGTTTTCCGTGGTTTCCCATTTTCGCAGCAGGCAAATGCGGGGCTGTACCTTAATTAAGGCCCCGCTCTCTCCCTTCCCACTCCTAGCCCTTTCGTATCCCATCATCCCCGTAAGACCTATCTGTGTCGGTGCGATGTAAAGCAAATTGTATAATACGAGGGTCGAGTCATAAGTCATGGCAACTTTTTTTTTTCTCGCAAACAGGAGACAACATGGAATATCTAAGATATGCATTTGTCTCCTGTTCGCGAGAAAAAAAAATAGTTGCCATGACTTATGACTCGACCTCCGTAATAATAATAATAATAATAATAATAATAATAATAATAATAATAATAATAATAAAAATACCGGGCGAGTTGGCTGTGCGCGTAGAGGCGCGCGGCTGTGAGCTTGCATCCGGGAGATAGTAGGTTCGAATCCCTCTATCGGCAGCCCTGAAGATGGTTTTCCGTGGTTTCCCATTTTCATACCAGGCAAATGCTGGGGCTGTACCTTAATTAAGGCCACGGCCGCTTCCAACTCCTCGGCGTTTCCTATCCCATCGTCGCCATAAGACCTATCTGTGTCGGTGCGACGTAAAGCCCCTAGCAAAAAAAAAATAATAATGATAATATCAGGGTCCCGGGTCGATTCCCAGCTGGGCTGGAGATTTTAACATTCATTGGTTAATTCCGATGGCTCGGGGGCTGGGTGTGTGTGCCGTCTTCAGCATTAGAATTCATCACAGGTAGGGACCCATTCTCACATATGTGTAGGTCGCCCATACGGCGTCAACTCGAAAGACCTGCACCAGGCCTCACCGGAGGTCACACGCCATTATTATTATTATAACAACAGTTATGTAAACCATAAACTTATTGTTGAAGGTGAGACAGGGCAGATAAAAGAGATGGTTGTTTTAAGAGAAAGACCCAACTGGACAATCGTCCTTTCTTAACACTTTGTCTTCTTATAATTATTTCACGCCCTGATGTAATCGCGGTGACGAACTGTGTCATATATGTGGATTTGGTCCTTTTTTTCGGCAGACACCCTTCCTGACCCCAACTCAATGCGGGAAGATGCGTAAGAATCATGAAGGGCATGAAAATGAAAGACTCTCTAGGTCTAGCAAAGTCAATATCATTGCGGTTAGAAGAGAACACGAGTTGACCAATGGAGGTCGGATAGGAAAGATGAAAGTACTGTAGGAGTCTGGCACAATTAAGTGGAAGCAAGGTAGGGGGTCCCGTGTCGCCAATCCACATCTCCAAGATGAGAGCCCCGGTGTTACAACATTTTAGTCGCATCTTACGACGACCAGGGGATACCGCGAATATGCCTTATATTCTACCGCACCACTTTCAGGAGGAAGAAAACAGATATGAGCCTAGCAGTGGCGTTCGGCGAACACATTCGTTACCCCAGTAGCAATTTAAAAAAATGCAATCGCAGCCCCACCACTCTCTCTAAAGCCAACATTACTATTTTATAAACTCACTCGATAACTAAGTGGAAATGTAACAAGCACACAAATCGGACAATTAAAAAATATATTAAAGAACTTATTTATTATAACTCATTTGAATAAGCATATTTTTCAACCACATAATCGCACGTATTTCCAAATTGGTATTCACGATACTGTCACGGCAGATTTTTTTAAAATGTAGGCTACTTAGGAGTTTCACACACAGTCATGGTTTTCACAGAAATATACGCGAACTAACTTTTTGTTCTCCGCCTTATTAATCTTAACATAAACTGAATGAGCATAATTTAGCAAGTATTTTACCGTCGCCGAAGTTTTACAGTTTCACTCGCTTACTGAGAGTAGGTACACAAGGACAAACGAAGGGAAATATTCCCCACGACGTATACTACTGTTATATTCACGAATAACGCCACAGAACTGGCGAAAACTTCACCTATAATCCAAAAGGAACGCTACAAAAATTCATAATATACCACCATTACAGGCAAATCCACTCGTACAGAGCAACCAAATACATTATTTTACTTCGCTCTTGGCTCTGTGTTCATGGTGGGCAACCTAAATATTTTTCCGCGAGCATCGAAAAAACGAAACTCTACACGTGCCCTCAATGAATCGCTACCAAAAACTTCATACATGCCGAAATCCAAAATTAAAATTACAATTGATTTCATAAAATTTCTATTAGCAAGAATATCTGCAAGTGGCTTCACTGTTTGTTTCTTGTAGCCTCTGGTGAGTAGCGCTGAGCACTTCGAGTTTTAACTACAACAAGCTAGCTGCTCTGCCGCCGTAAGATGTTGATAAGCTAGCTGCTCTGCCGCCGTAAGATGTTGATAAGCTAGCTGCTCTGCCGCCGTAAGGTGTTGATAAGCTAGCTGCTCTGCCGCCGTAAGATGTTGATAAGCTAGCTGCTCTGCCGCCGTAAGGTGTTGATAAGCTAGCTGCTCTGCCGCCGTAAGATGTTGATAATCTAGCTGCTCTGCCGCCGTAAGGTGTTGATAAGCTAGCTGCTCTGCCGCCGTAAGATGTTGATAAGCTAGCTGCTCTGCCGCCGTAAGGTGTCGATAAGCTAGCTGCTCTGCCGCCGTAAGATGTTGATAATCTAGCTGCTCTGCCGCCGTAAGATGTTGATAAGCTAGCTGCTCTGCCGCCGTAAGGTGTTGATAAGCTAGCTGCTCTGCCGCAGTAAGGTGTTGATACGCTAGCTGCTCTGCCGCCGTAGGATGTTGATAAGCTAGCTGCTCTGCCGCCGTAGGATGTTGATAAGCTAGCTGCTCTGCCGCCGTAATATGTTGATAAGCTAGCTGCTCTGCCGCCGTAGGATGTTGATAAGCTAGCTGCTCTGCCGCCGTAAGATCTTGATAAGCTAGCTGCTCTGCCGCTGTAGGATGTTGATAACCTAGCTGCTTTGCCGCCGTAAGATGTTGATAAGCTAGCTGCTCTGCCGCCGTAGGATGTTGATAAGCTAGCTGCTCTGCCGCCGTAAGATGTTGATAAACTAGCTGCTCTGCCGCCGTAAGGTGCTGATAAGCTAGCTGCTCTGCCGCCGTAAGGTGTTGATAAGCTAGCTGCTCTGCCGCCGTAAGGTGCTGATAAGCTAGCTGCTCTGCCGCCGTAGGATGTTGATAAGCTAGCTGCTCTGCCGCCGTAAGATGTTGATAAGCTAGCTGCTCTGCCGCCGTAGAATGTTGATAAGCTAGCTGCTCTGCCGCCGTAAGATGTTGATAAGCTAGCTGCTCTGCCGCCGTAGAATGTTGATAAGCTAGCTGCTCTGCCGCCGTAGGATGTTGATAAGCTAGCTGCTCTGCCGCCGTAGAATGTTGATAGACTAGCTGCTCTGCCGCCGTAGGATGTTGATAAGCTAGCTGCTCTGCCGCCGTAGAATGTTGATAATCTAGCTGCTCTGCCGCCGTAGAATGTTGATAACCTAGCTGCTTTGCCGCCGTAAGATGTTGATAAGCTAGCTGCTCTGCCGCCGTAGGATGTTGATAAGCTAGCTGCTCTGCCGCCGTAAGGTGCTGATAAGCTAGCTGCTCTGCCACCGTAAGGTGCTGATAAGCTAGCTGCTCTGCCGCCCTAAGGTGTTGATAAGCTAGCTGCTCTGCCGCCGTAGGATGTTGATAATCTAGCTGCTTTGCCGCCGTAAGATGTTAATAGACTAGCTGCTCTGCCGCCGTAAGATGTTGATAAGCTAGCTGCTCTGCCGCCGTAAGATGTTGATAATCTCGAGCCGGGACAACAGCTGATACGTCAACCAAGCGACTTGAATTTCGCTGGGGCAGTTCTCTTTCGCGCTGGTAAAGGAACCCAGTTCGCTGGATAGACCTGGACTGCGGTAAAGTGAAGGGGTTATCGAGACAGCTGTACTTGCCTTAACTTACAGTAGCTGTTAGCAGCTTTTTAACTTGATAAAGAAACGTTCTAAGGAATAATAAGAAAATTGAAATAAAAAATTCTATAACCCAGCAGCGCTGGAATAGCTGGGGTTCAGCGCACGGTACTGGAGCCTAGAGGAGGTGAGTGGAGCGGTCCTAGGCTCAGGTGGGGTATCTCGTAGAGATGGGGAATCTGATTCATTTAGAAGAACCGATTCAATTGAAACGATTCACTAAAATGATTCGTTCATTTGAATCGTTCATTTGATTCGTTCATTCGATTACCACGTGACGGAGAGCCAAAAGCGAAACCATAGACTCAGATGAACCACAGTCTAATATACACAGTCGCGAAGCTCGGCTTACTTTTTTCATCCATGCGACTGCAGCGCTCCACGTGGCCAGCAAGCTGCCGGTCTTCTGGGATGTATAAGTTGTATACGTTTTGCGAGGTAAGCGTGAGGTAATTACATTATAGATGATCGGTTTACTATTAAATTGACATAGTATGTACGAAACGAGGTGTGTGTGGCGCAATAAATTGCTCAGTTACAAAAAGACACCAAAGCTATCATTCTTTAGGCTTTCTAAAGATCCTGAACATTAAAGCCTTAATTACTGTTTACATTTTCGGATAAGAGAACAATATTGTGAAGATTCAGAAATTTAACTTCAGATAAGTAGGCATTTCGTTCATCACTGATTCAGGAATGTAACTCATAGTGAAATCCATCCAATTATATGAACTTAAATAACGTTTTAACACAACCGTAACCTCGAACACGTAGCGGTGTTTTGATTTTCAATGTGTAGAAAACTGCTTGCCGCCATGTGTAGTGGTTAGTGTGATTAGCTACCACCACCCGGAGGCACGGGTTTGATTCCCGGCTCTACCACGAAATTTGAAGAAGTGGTACGAGGGCTGGAACGGGGTCCATTCATCCTCGAGAAGTTAACTGAGTAGAAGGGAGTTCGATTCCCACCTCAACTATCTTCGAAGTCTTTTTCCGTGGTTTCCCACTTGTCCAGACAAATGCCGGGATGGTACGTAAGTTAAGGCCACGGTCGCTTTCTTCCATCTCTCTTGTCTATCCCTTCCAATCTTTCCATTCCCCACAAGGCCCCTCTTCAGCATAATTGGTGAGGCCGCCTAGGCGAGCTACTGGCCCTCCTCCCCAGTTGTATCCCCCAAACCAAAGTCTCACGCTCCAGGACACTGCCCTAGAGGCGGTACAGGTGGGATCCCTCACTCAGTCCGAAGGAAAAACCAACCCTGGAGGGTAAACGGATTAAGGAAGGAAGAAAGGCAAGAAAATTGCTTGTAAATAGTAGGGGAGATGATTTATTGAAGAAAAATGTGAACTGTTTGTACAATAACATCACGTTATGTTCCTATCATTTTGGAGACAGCCAGTTTATGTCAGCAGAGAAGAAGAAATTAGTATGGAATCTCCGCAGATTTCTTCGAACCGAAAGCCCGTCTCAAAGGAGCACAACACACAGAGTCATACGTTGCACCGACTCAGATAGGTCTTTTGGCAACAGTGGGATAGGAAAGGGCTTGGAGTGAGAAGGAAGAAACCATGGCCTTAATTAAGGTACAGACTGTTTTGACGATGGGAAACCACGAAAACCCATCTTCAGGGCTGGCGACAGTGGAGTTCGAACCCACTATCTCCGAAATGTAAGCTGATAAGCCGTCCAGCCACTTGCACGTTTGTCAGAGGAGCCGAGAGAACATGGGCTGTATGCTCACTAACTTCGATGTAGTATACTATTAATTCCCTAATGTTAATACCTGATTTTCCACATTAATGCTGTGAAGGTACTAAGTCATTAGTGTTGAAATTATTTGTGAAACTAAGATTAGATTACCTTGTGATATTTTGCAATGAAAGTTTTCAGTGTCATAAAACAAAAAAGCTCAAAATCCAGCCATTTAGGTTCCTGAGATGTTTGAATATTGTTTGAATTGTTTTATAGTTCATTACTATTTTTATGATTTATGTGAAATTACCAAATTCAGTTCAATAATAGGATTTCGAAAATGGCTAAGACCTTAACTACAGTGGTATGATCAGCTGTTCATTAGAAAATAAACTATTGCTGTTTTCCTTCGGTATTATTACCACGCTGTAGTCTAGTGTATCAACGTAATTAAAATGTACGATTAATATAGTTGTCGAGGTGGTTACAGTTTTTAATTTACGTGGGAAAGTGCATTCAACTGTTGGGTAGAGAATTGTTCCGGACAGTTAAAGCTTGCTGGCCGCTACGAGTGCTAGTGTCGTTCCGCCTGACAACAGGATGCCATTTCATTACTAAGGAGCTTCGCGACTGTGTATATTAGACTGTGGATGAACCGTTCCTTCTTAGAGACTATAGTCGAAAAACGATATACAACTGTCCAACTAATACTTTCTAAACTCAAGTAGCTACCATTCGAAACTATAACACAATCGAATTTGAAATTTATAGCAGATATGAACATTTTTGTGGCCATGTTCCACACGTTAGTTGTAAACTTAACCTCGCATTTCGCAACGAGCTGGAAGTGACTTAAAACGACAACGAGCTGGAAGTTGAATGTATACTAAGCCCCATTCACAATGTTTTTTTTTTTTTTGCTAGTTGCTTTACGTCGCACCGACACATATAGGTCTTATGGCGACGATGGGACAGGGAAGGGCTAGGAGTTGGAAGGAAGCGGCCGTGGCCTTAATTAAGGTACAGCCCCAGCATTTGCCTGGTGTGAAAATGGGAAACCACGGAAAACCATTTTCAGGGCTGCCGACAGTGGGGTTCGAACCTACTATCTCCCGAATACTGGATACTGGCCGCACTTAAGCGACTGCAGCTATCGAGCTCGGTCATTCACAATGCAAACGTAACGTAACGTAAACTTAAAATTAACGTTAACTTAGAAGTTAGCGGCCATGTTATCTAATGGAACCATTCACAATGTGCCGACGTAAACTTAACTGAGAGTCCGTAAAATTAAAGGATTACAAACTCCAAGCTCTTGCGGTTAATTTTACATTAGGTTTAAGAACCAGCCAATCAGAGCAGACGTAAACATTGTATTTAGTGCATGGTATATCGGATTGTGATAGCTAGGCGCATAAATGTCGGTAAAGGAGACCTTACACTTCTTTTTATTAGGAAAGGGGAATCAAATCGTAAGATAGTGTTAAACAGTTCAGGTTTAATTTGCATGTACAAAACGAACTGATGAGGGTCATTTCTTAGAGTAGATTACCGAAATCGCCCTGAGGATTCAAGGGATGTACACCTTTTCTGCACCGTTGTTTAGTTCTCCTTTTCATGTAGGCCTACACATCTCCTAGGAGCAAAGCAAGATATGTTTGAAGTAATATGAATTCCGCTACCATGTTGTTTGTTTCCATCGAGATATTAAAATATAAAACTGCGAGATAGCCTAAAACCCTATTTCCGTGCTAAATAACATGGCAGTGTTTTGATTGGCTGCTGTGTACTCGTTACGTTCCTCCACTGTGAATACCACAAATGTTACGTTAATTTTACGTTATGTTACGTCGTTACATTTACGGTTACATTTGCATTGTGAATGGGGCCTTACAGTTCTGTGAAGTGTGTGACTTGAAACGACGTAATAATTTCTTATTTAATTTTTTTTTTTTTTTTTTTTTTTTTTTCCTTTAAGGTTAGTTTAGGAGTAGTTGACTTGTGAACTGGACTTTTAATTCAAGCTAAATAAAAAATAACAGAGTCATTCTTCACAAGTTGTCATTGATTCAAAAATGGTGGATACCTGATTTGGCGATATGAATCAGAACGAACGAGGAACCAAGGAACAAGTTGCGGCTGCCATCTCTCGATTCACAAGCGAGTAGATTCATTTCGTTCACTGAATCATGATGCAGTCGTTCAGTGCAATGATTCGTTCATTATGAATCACTCGTTCAGGATCTCCCCATCTCTCATGCTAGCCGTGCTCGATTGAGTGGTCTTCAGAATCCAATTACCTATAACTATGAAACAGGAACGAGTATCCTGAATAGACATGGAGGCCCTCCTTGTACTCGGGCGGCTAGGACTTGGCAATTCACTGAGGTCCCTAAGTATTTGCATTTAAAACTCTCTATGTATTAAAAAATAAGCCGGCAACCAGCTTCATTGACATTCACTGAAACACACTTTCGGTATCATCAACAGGCTTCTAACAGATGAGAGTGACGGAAACCCGCTTCAATTTGACATATCAAGGACTTCTCGGAAACGACCCGGCAAACAAACTGACATTCAAAGGTCATCAATAGGGCTAATAGAAAGAAGACTGTAGAATTGGCTGAATCAGCAAACAGGATGCGACTGGACGTGTTAGGAATTAGAGATATACGAAGAAGAGGTAGGCTAGTATCAAGTGTTCTTAATATGTGTCAAAGAGGATTAAAAATAATGGTATTTGTTTTACGTTCTACTAACTATTTTCACAGTTTTAGGAAATGCAGAGGTGCCGGAAGGTTGTCACTCGGTAGCTCTTTTACGTCCTGATAAATCTACCGATATGAGACCTGTGCACCTGAGGATGAAGTAGGCATTGTTTTCAGGAATCAGAAGTGGGATTGTTTCAGTGTATTTTAAGGAGTAGATGAGAATGAGTAAGTCAGTTTTATGAGATACTGAATCGTATTGCAGTGAGAACCAATGACAATTAAGTAATAATAATAATAATAATAAAAATAATAATAATAATAATAATAATAATAATAATAATAAATATTTTCCCCTCAGATTAGTGTTATATAGAGGATGGTTGCCTAGTTGTACTTCCTCTTAAAACAATAATCACCACCACCACCACCACCCCCGGACGATATTAAGCTGTAATGAGTACTATCAATGCAAGAACTTTAAAGAAAACAGTAGGTAAGGATTTTAAAAATTCAAGTTAATGTCAAGTTCTTCTTCTTCTTTTTCTTCTTATTGCGCGTGGTCTCCGGAGAGGCGTGGTGCAGATTTTTGGAGTTGACGCCGCATAGGAAACCTGCGCGTTTGTGAGGAGTGGGTTTTACCTAAGAATAATTCTCATGATGAAGACAGCACAATAACCCAGCCCCCGAGCCAGAGGAGTTAACTAATGTAAGTTAAACCGAGCGAGTTGGCCGTGCGCGTAGAGGCGCGCGGCTGTGAGCTTGCATCCGGGAGATAGTAGGTTCGAATCCCACTATCGGCAGCCCTGAAAATGGTTTTCCGTGGTTTCCCATTTTCACACCAGGCAAATGCTGGGGCTGTACCTTAATTAAGGCCACGGCCGCTTCCTTCCAACTCCTAGGCCTTTCCTATCCCATAGTCGCCATAAGACCTATCTGTGTCGGTGCGACGTAAAGCCCCTAGCAAAAAAAAATGTAAGTTAAAATCCCCGGCCCGGCCGGGAATCGAACCCATTACCCTTGGTCCAAAGGCCGGCATGCTATAACCATTTAGCCATGCATCCGGACAATTCCCCCTGTGGGTCGAGGCGGCAGAATAACACCCACGGTATTCCCTGCCTGTCGTAAGAGGCAACTAATAGCGGCCCTAGGGGCTCTGAACTTTGGAGCGTAGGTTGGCAACCACAGAGCCCTTAGCTGAGTCCTGGCATTGCTTCCCCTTACTTGTGCCAGGCTCCTCACTTTCATCTATTCTACTGTATCCGACATCTCTTGGTCAACTCTTGTTCTTTTCCCACCCCGACGCTATTAGGTTTGCGAAGGCTAGGGAGCCTTTCATTTTCACGCCCTTCGCGGCCCTTGTCTTCCTTTCGCCGATATCTTCATTTTTCGAAGTGTTGGATTCCTTCCATTTTTTCCCCTCAGATTAGTGTAATATAGAGGATGATTATGCCTTGCTGGCAGGACCTAGTGTTTACAGTGCACTATGTCTTCTGTGTGGGCTAGAGCAATTTTGTTGCTTTCATTGATCTGTCTCCGTCTTATTCTTGGCTTGGACAATATGAAAGTGACAGGTATGAGCGATGCTAGTAATGTCATTCCTTCTGCAGCCAGTCCCTGCTATGAATGGTGTGAAAATGTTGCTCATAGAGTCGGTTGGTGCATGCATTTCAGTGGGCTTGGCAGACTGATAAGTAATAGCAACTTCTGGCTCGGTGAGGAAAGCAACAGGAAACTACCTCGCTCCTCATTTCCCTAGTGCGCCTCTTCAGTGATGCCTAGGCCATCTATGACAGCTGATGGCAGAGCTGTTGAGGACCCAACCAGCCTTAGGGCTGAAGACCGAAAATACAGAGGATGGTTGCCTAATTTTACTTCCTCTTACAACAATAATCACCACCACCACCACCTCCGGACAATATTAAGCTGTAATGATTACTTTCAATGCAAGAACTTTAAAGAAAACAGCAGGTAAGGATTTTAAAAATTCAAGTTAATGTCAGAGGCCAAAACTGTGACTCTCACACAGTAGCGGCGAATAGGGGCGGGGGGGCGGTCCCCACTCCCCTTGTGAAAAAACATCAAATTTTTATTCCATTTTAGCCGGCTGAAAATAGGAATTATTTTCAAAAAGCAATTTGTTCAAGCCCTGTTGTCTTATCAACCAACAATTAGTTTCTTAAATTATTTCCTTTATTTTCTTTAATTATTAACAAAATGAGGTGTTGAACATTGTCCAAGAAAAGAGACAGCTGTTGAGTCAGATTAGGAAGAGACAACTTTCTTGGATGGGACAAATGGCTTTGACATAGGCATGTGTTGATGGACATTTTGGAGGAAAACGCTCTCGTGGAAGACAAGAAAGACATTTCTTGTGAACTCAGGATGCAGGACCTATGCAGACGCAAAACGTACTGCACAGGATCGACCCAGTTGGAGAAGACTCATCACCGGGGCCTCTAGAAGAAGATTAACAAAATGTTGTTCGTCGCGGCTAACCGATATGTATATCGCCACAGCAAGTATTGGAGACTTTGCATGTTCTGTGAGGAAGGGTAGCAGGAGTATATTATTTTCTTGCCAAGGTCATGGACACTGAGGTATGATTCACCCAGCTGCCGCGCGCATTCATCATCAGTCTGGCAGTCTCTTTAGTGTCTGTTAGTTTCTTTGTGTGTAGTCAAATACTAAATGGTGTTTAATTGTAATATAATCACGCCATACTTCTATTTTATTGTGATACTTCTTTTTCTTCTTTATCTGTTTACCCTCCAGGTTCCGTTTTTCCCTCGGACTCGGCGAGGGATCCCACCTCTACCACCTCAAGGGCAGTGTCCTGGAGCTTCAGACTCTGGGTCGGGAGATACAACTGGGGAGAATGACCAGTACCTTGCCCAGGCGGCCTCACCTGCTATGTTGAACAGAGACCTTGTGGAGGGATGGGAAGATTGGATGGGACAGGCAAGGAAGGGGGAAGGAAGCGGCCGTGGCCTTAAGTTAGGCACCATCACGGCATTTGCCTGGAGGAGAAGTGGGAAACCACGGAAAACCACTTCCAGGATGGTTGAGGTGGGAATCGAACCCACCTCTACTCAGTTGACCTCCCGAGGTTCAGTGGACCCCGTTCCAGCCCTCGTACCACTTTTCAAATTTCGTGGCAGAGCCGGGAATCGAACCCGGACCTCCGGGGGTGGCAGCTAATCACGCTAACCACTACACCACAGAGGCGGACATTATTATTATTATTATTATTATTATTATTATTATTATTATTATTATTATTATTATTATTAATGTACCTGGAGGTACACCTCTACGCCGCACATTTAAATGTTGCGACTAATAGAACTCCTCTACTGGAGAAACACTGCACTTGGAACTAGAACTACTTAAACTTTTACTCAGAAGATATCACTACCTTAATTTTGTGATGGTGAAGTTTCCAAAACTGTGTGTATTTCAACTTGTTTTGGATTTCCGTTTCAAGAAATTTGGAGATTCTGTCATAGAGGTCACTACAAAAAACTACGATCATGCACCCTGGTGCGAAGTGAAGGAACTTTATTTGAAGAAATTTCGTATTCATAAGTTTGTTCTTTACTAAATTACAGTATATTCATTCATTTTTGGGTTGGCAATATTGACCTTTTCTTTCCGCCAGTTTTGAATTCAGCCAATCCCTAATTTCAGTAATTAATTTTCAGCCTATCACAGGCTTCTTCTTCGATTTTGTATTAACTTTTTCATCTACCAATAAAATTGAGAGGGTGGGGCTTTATTATTCATGAAAGGTCTCGAACTTTCCCCAAGGGTTTATAAACTGCGGATTTTCACGTCTCTTGGCCACTTGATCAACATCTAACTGAGTGTGTGTATGCGAAGCAGGAAGCGGGTGGTGCCTCTTTCATCATGCAGCGGTTCTTCAGCAAGGTAATGGCCGTTTAACATCTTTATTTCTTGCTAGGTCAGCAGTTTAACCCGCGGGAAAGGTCCAAAACTTTTACCGTGTAACCTACTTTTCTAAAAATGTAATTTTCTGCCGGCTTATGTACAAACTTCATAAAACCTGCAACTGTAATTCGGGCATAGAGTGATTTACCCTCTCGAGCTCCCCTTCATATTGGTTTGAGGTCACTACGTTTTGTAACTGGTTTTCTTCCTTTCTGTAATGTCTTAAATTATTCTCATACGAGTCACCTCCATAGTTTGGGAATAGCCCCTGTTTCATCGGCCTAGTGCCTTTTAGGTTTTAAGAATCCATATTCAGGAGTGCAAGTACACGCCTCCATTCAACTTGGTGTTTCGGGCCATTTACTTAACCTGTTCTTTTTCTGCTAATGCCCAGTAGGTTGGGTACGAGATACCCCCGTTTCATTTGTGTAAGTTGTGCCTTGATGGCAAGTAATTGTAAAGTCTGATATTGCCTTGAATAGGCTTGAAAAACTGAGAGCGTGTCGGCTCTTTTCTAGTGTTGTAAGAATGCCTCTGGGAGGCTTGACATTGTAAAGTGGGAGCAAGTGCTCCCATGTTATTAGGGGATTTTTGCCCTTGAACAAATTTGTGCGTTGAGCTAGGAGCTCGAAATTGTAAAACTAGGGCTTGTAGCCCAAGAGAGTTAAAATTCTTGGATCCTTCTAAGTTTCGTTTTTGATTGCTATGTCTTTGTAATTTCCCTAAAGTGAAAAGCTATCAAATTTCTTTTGTTTTCTGGAAAATATAACCTTTGTTAAAATTTTAAATTAACTTTGACTCTGTAGTTAGACCCATTCATTCCACCACCTTCTTCCACCTCTGCTGTTCCACAGATATCCCGGAACAACAATTATTATTATTATTATTATTATTATTAAACTGTCAACTTTTACATCTCAGTCGAAATTCACTCAGAGAGCATCCAAAACTTACCATTTTGTAGCTATGTTTTAGTTTTGATGTTCATAAGCCCTCCCCACTGCCGTTCCTCACATAAGAAGGGAAGTAGCAGTGGAAGTTGAACGTAGGAAGCAATCAACCGATCCACATCACCCCCTTTATGACCATCAAATGCAGCCCGTTACACTCAGTTCAAGGAAGAGCTTTTTAAAAACAACCATGCCACTTGATGATACGCCAGAAGAACGAAAGGGTGAACAGTAACAACAGCAAATGCGTAATCTATCCCTGAGTTTAAAGGAAGAACCTTCTGCAGGTTTTCGCCTTTCGTATCTCGTCTGGAAGACCCTCAATCGACTGCGGACAGATGTTTCAAAGTGCAAGTCTAACCTAGTTAAGTGGGGCTATGTACACAGTACAAGGAGACATGACCTGTGATTGTGGACTACTCCAGGATGAAGAACGCCTTCTGGTTTGTCAGCATTTACCATACGATGAAAAGAGATGGTTGAGCCCCATGTCAGCCGCATTGAAGATGGTTTTCCACAGTTTCCCATATTCACACGAGGCAAATTAAGGCCACCCACGCTGCCGCTATATCCCACAAACCTGGGTCCCTTTTGTTGCCTGTACACCCCCACTTCTAATTCCACGCTGCCTTCCCAATCTAGCCCTGTCCTACTCCATCGTCACCATAAGACTTGTTTTTTGTCGGTGCGACCTAAACAAATACCAAACCCCATGGCACTACAGCTCTTGAAGGGCCTTGGCCTACCAAGCGACCGCTGCTCAGCCTGAAGGCCTGCAGATTACGAGGTGCCGTGTGGTCAGCACGACGAATCCCCTCGGCCGTTATTCTTGGCTTTCTAGACCGGGGCCGCTATCTCACCGTCAGATAGCTCCTCAATTCTAATCACGTAGGCTGAGTGGACCTCGTACCAGCCCCCAGGTCCAGGTAAAAATCTCTGACCTGGCCGGGAATCGAACCATTCAGCCAACGAGTCGGACATGACAAACGATAATAACACGTTTTTGTTTTTCGCTTTTTTTGCTTATTGGGGGGTGTTCAGTCATTATTTCAACGTTTAAGAAGGTTTTAGATCACTATATAGCATTTTAAAGAAGGTTTACATCATTTTAAAGTGTTTTTTTATTGTATGAATGTTTTCTGTATTGTCAGACTAATAGAAGATCACAGGTGACAACATAAAAACAATTATAAATGTTTCTTACATATGGTTAAATTTACCTTTCATAACCAAGCAAAGTGACCAAGTGACCAATAAAGTGTAAGGAAAGGATTTATACCTGAAAGTCTTGTGTTTCCAAAATTATGTGAAGGAACACAATACAAATGAAATGAAAATCCACAACCTGTTCCAGTCATTTGACCGGATCAGGAATGGAATGAATGAAGCCCCCTTCTAGCGGCGAGGATGGGAATTGTGCCGGCTGCCGAGGCCTGTCGCACTTCTCTAGGTCAATGATTAATGAATGATTAATGAAATGAAATGAGATTGGAGAGAGTTGCTGGAATGAAAGATGACAGGGAAAACCGGAGTGCCCGGAGAAAAACCTGTCCCGCCTCCGCTTTGTCCAGCACAAATCTCACATGGAGTGACCTGGATTTGAACCACGGAACCCAGCGGTGAGAGGCCGGCGTGCTGCCGCCTGAGCCACGGAGGCTTAACACAATATAGAACTCTGATAATTAGGAGAAAGTATTTCCTAATCAAAAGGCCCGGTTGAGTGGCTCAGACGGTTAAGGCGCTGGCCTTTTGACCCCAACTTGGCAGGTTCGATCCTGGCTCAGTCCGATGGTATTTGAAGGTGCTCGAACACGTCAGCCCTCATGTCGGTAGATTTACTGGCAAGTAAAAGAACTCCTGCGGTACAAAATTCCGGCTCCTCGGCGTCTCCGAAACCCGTAAAAAGTAGTTAGTGGGACGTAAAGCCAATGTTATTATTATTATTATTATTATTATTATATTCCTAATCAAAAGGAATGTACCACCCTTCGAAGCCACCCCTAGAGCCGGCCATTCACCCCCGCGTACCACAAGGCCAAGAACAAGTGGAAACAATACGGGATTAGAAACAACAGTTAACTTTCCGCTTCAGTAGAGAATTATCCTCCCAAGTAATTCTGTGCAAGAAAAATGCCAAAAGAACCATCATAAAGTGTATTTTTTAATTCGTCTAGTGAATGAATTTGAAAAAGACGTGTTTACAACAGATGGGCGTGTTTTTTCCCGTAAATTGTGCAGTGTTAAAGTGAGTGCGGGAAAGAGGTTCGTTGTATAAAAGCACATTAAAGAAAAAAGAAAAAAAAAACATCTGAAAGCTATAACAAGTACGAAGAACAGAAGATATTCCCAGCTTCTTCGAGATCATTATGTCCATATTTATATACACTTCCAAGTAAATTAGGAGATAATTATTCGTGTAAAAACGGAGCTGTGAATTGAACAGAACAGGGATATATTACTTCTAAAACCATTGTTACGCAATGGCCAGAATTCAGTATAGTCAAATATTTTAAAATCATATTTTACTTATTTTGTAGCAGAATATGAAAAACACTTTCCTCGTGGACATCTGTTTGCATCGGACGACAAAGCGGGTCTTCAGTATATGAATGAAAACAAACAAGTATATGCAAACCTTGATGACGCATGACGTATTTGCTTGAGTTTATGTGACGTATGGCCTTCCTTAAGATTTTCTCGTTCGAAAACTACAGTAGAGCTTCTGCTGATGCCCTTGATTACTGTTTGATGACGCAGGTTTGGATAAAACCTGCTACAGTCAAGCTATGTGAAATGCTTTCCTGTTTTCCGCGACATTAGTAGCTGAATCTTGAGATGGTGGGTGGCAGTTTTCCTAGTTAGCTACATGATTAATGCATATTAAACTTAATGGTATGATGATAAACGGGGTTAAAAGTCAGGTTGTGAGTTTCACAAATAGGAAAAGTCCTCTCAGTTTTAATTACTGCGTTGATGGGGTGGAAGTTCCTTTTGGGGATCATTGTAAGTATCTAGGTGTTAATATAAGGAAATATTTTCTTTGGGATAATCACATAAATATGATTGTAAATAAGGGGCACAGATCTCTGCACATGGTTATGAGGGTATTTAGGGGTTGTATTAAGGATGTAAAGAAGAGGGCATATAAGTCTCTGGTAAGACCCCAACTAGAGTATGGTTCCAATGTATGGGACCCTTACCAGGATTACTTGATTCAAGAACTGGAAAAAATCCAAAGAAAAGCATCTCGATTTGTTCTGAGTGATTTCTGACAAAAGAGTAGCGTTACAAAAATGTTGCAAAATTTGGGCTGGAAAGACTTGGGAGAGAGGAGACGAGCTGCTCGACTAAGTGGTATGTTCCGAGCTGTCAGTGGAGTGATAGCGTGGAATGACATCAGTAGACGAATAGGTTTGAATGGTGTCTTTAAAAGTAGGAAAGATCGCAATATGAAGATAAAGTTGGAATTCAAGAGGACAAATTGGGGAAATTCGTTTATAGCAAGGGGAGTTAGGGATTGGAATAACTTACCAAGGGAGATGTTCAGTACATTTCCAATTTCTTTGTAATCATTTCCGAAAAGGATAGGAGAACAACAGATAGGGTATCTGCCACCTGGGCGACTGCACAAAATGCAGATCAGTAGTGATTGATTGATTTATTGATTGATTGAAGAAACTCTGGACTAAGACCTAAAAAGAGCTGACACCAGCGAGCGAGTTTGCTACGTGGTAAGAATACTTTTTTTACAACTGGCTTTACGTCGCACCGACACAGATAGGTCTCATGGCAACGATGGGATAGTAAAGGCGTAGGAGTGGGAAGGAAGCGACCGTGGCCTTAATTAATGTTCAGTTCCAGCATTTGCCTGGTCTGAAAATGGGAAATCACGGAAAACCATATTCAGGGCTGCCGACATTGGGGTTCGAACCCACTATCTCCCGAATGCAAGGTAAGAGTTGTTAACATCTCATTGCCCTGATGTGTAACCTCTACTTGGGACAAGAAGCCAGCGTTAAAACTGATCATGGTGATGCAGAATGGTTTCCCATTAGCAAAACGATTGTATGAGTCACCTCATGGTTTGAATATAAACAAATTGAGGTAGGCAGATGACACCATTTTGGTTGGTTGCCGAAAGCAAAGAAGAGCTAGAGAACATCATAATGAAAACCAGAGAACATGGTGAGAACAAGGGCCTGTACCTGAATATCAACACGACCAAAATCATGATAACATGTTTATCATCAAACATTATGATAAATAATGAAGTAATCAAAGAGGTAAATAGTCCCTCTTTATTGGGATCAACTATCTTGTTGCTTGTTGTTTAAATGGACCTAACATCGAAGGTCATCGGCCCGGATCAACTATCAGTAGAAGTGGTTCAAACAGTCCAGAGATCAGCCGAAGACTTGTTCTTGGAAGAGCAGTAATCAAAGGCCTGGACAAGATCTTCAAGAGTTCAGATATATCTTTGCAAACTAAAGTCAGAATGATTAAGGCTCTTATAAAAGCTTATAAAAGCTGGACCATAAGGAAGGGAGATAGTAAGCGTATTCATGTATTAGAGCTCTGGTGTTGGAGAAGGTTATTGCGTATCCTTTGGACAACCAACCAGACAAATGCACGGGTCATTTAAAAAACAGACCCGGTCTTTCTCTCGAGGCATTCTTTACACGATTACAGCTGTCATATTATGAGACGCTCTGATTTATAGGAAAAGACTATTATGTTTGGGAAGGTGGAGCGGTCTCGGAGGAGGGCGGCCAGCATTGAGATAGATTCCATCAAATCCAACATGAACATGTCATTGAAGGATCTGAAGTATATGGTTGAAGACCGAAACATCTGGAGGCAGTCCATTCAGGCAGTCGCCAGGAGTCGCCGTCGAATTGATGGCACCTGATCATCAAGCTTGCAGAATGTGAGTTCGATCTCAGCTACCGGCAGCCTTGAATACATTTTGCATTGTTGCCTATTTTCCCAACAGGCAAATACCGGAGTTATACTTTAGTTAAAGAGGCTACCTAGCTGAGGTAACTCCGTTCATCCCGACCCGACAGGAGGTCCTAAACTTTAGAAAGGAGATTCCCACTTCTGGAGAGGCACATTCCCTGAGGTTCACTCAGCCTACTCAAAAAATGAGTAATAGGTTAAATGTAAATTCTTGAGAGTAGAGGTGGCCGGGCATATAGCTAACCACTCTATACCGCGTAGGGCCGAGGCTATGGATAGTGGAATTCTTTAAATGAATCATCAGTCATTACTAATCAGCATTTAAGTCTGTCGCCCACGTGGCAAGATCCCAGCCAATTGTCTACCTAGCCTTTTCTCAAATAATCTCAAATTTATTGAACATCTCCCTTGGTAAATTATTCCAATTTCTAATCCTACTTCCTCTAAACGAATATATGCCCCAATTTGTCTTCTTGAATTACAACTTTGTCTTCATAGTTTTAAAAGCTCCATTCAAGCTTTTTCGTCTACTTATATCCTTCTACGCTATCTCTCCACTCAGAACATACCGCGTAGGTGACGAGCTCATCTGTTTACTCCCAAGTCTTCCCAGTCCAAAGTTTGCAATATTTTCGTAACACTACTCTCTTGTCGGGAATCACCCAGAAAAATTCATGCTGCTTTCCTTTTCTTTTCCAGTTTTTGAATCTAGTAATCCTGGTGAGGATCCCACACACTGGAACCATACTCTTCTTCTTCTTTCCTGGCCGTCCATGTGCCCATAACGGACACTCCCGATTATCACCCTGGATTGGCTCTTCTGGTCCTCAGAGTGTATTCCCGTAATCTTCTTCTTCTTCCGCTTTTTCTACACCTGTGTAGTCGCGGGTGCGAACTGTGTCACATATGTGGACTTGACTCTGTTTTACGGCAGATGCCCTTCCTGACGGAAACCCAACTGGAGGGATGTATTCACTGTTGCGTGTTTCTGTGGTGTGTTGTTTGAACGTGAAGAGGAGGGTGTTACACGCGATTAATATCCTCGATTCAGCCGGGAATCGAACCCGGGATCCTTTGAACTGAAGGCCTCAATGTCTACTATTCAGCCAAGGAGTCATACAGAGTATTCCCATGTGGAACGCTTTTTTTACCTTCCACTCCTTTACGTGCCTTCATGGCCTGGACGGAAATGATTTTACTTTTTACAATTTATATTCGCGGACGCTACCTTCCCAGTCCTAGCCCCTTCTCATCCTAGCTAGGCTGAGTAGCTCAGATGGTAGAGCGCCAGCTTTCCATGCCCAAGTTGGCGTTCATTCCTGGCCCAGTCCGGTGGTATTTGAAGCTGTTCAAATACGCCAGACTCGTGTCGATAGATTTACGTAAAAGAACGCCTCCCTGGCACTTCGACTTTTCTTTTCTTGCTACTGATTTCACGTCGCACTAACACATGGAAGGTTTTCGGAAACGCAAGGATGGGAAAGGGCTAGGATTGGGAAGGTGAAGGTAGCAGCTGAGGCCCTTTAAGGTCCAGTCCCAGCATTTGCCTGGTGTGAAAATTTGAAACCACGGAAAACCATCTTCAGGGCTGCCGGCGGTAAAATTCGAACCGACCCTTTCCCGAATGCAAGCTCACAGCTACGCGATCCTAACCGCACGGCCAACTCGTTCGGACTTCGGCTTTTCTGAAAACCATAAAAGTAGTCAGTGGGAAATGAAACCAGTAGTAGTGTTATTATTGTTTCCCTTCAATGCGCCACGGCAGACATGCATGTGTTAATAATTCAATAAACATTCAGAAAAAAAGTAATTACCGGCATTTGGAGATTAAATCAGCTTTAGGAGTGATTTGTTGTTAACATTTAGAAGCAAAATAATTAACACAATGCATTTTTAAATGAAAAAAGTTAATTTTGAAATTAGCCATTGTCCTTATGTTTTTTAATGACCATCATAAGAAAAGAAAGCACTGGTATTTATTATAGATCGCAGTGCGCTATCATGCATTTAGTTGGCCACAGCTGCACTGCTTGTAACCCAACTCTTATCGAAAATGATAACAAAGAAACACCAATTAAACGTTAATTAACACTAGTTTTAAAATAATAAAATCTAATTAATTTTTGAAGATATGTTTGCGCTGGAGTGAGGCAGAACTGGCGTTACACTGTTGATCAGTAAGAAACTAATACAGCTCAATGTTAAGCGAATCTCAAATGCGATATTTAAACCCTGTAATATGAAAACTGCAAAAGAAAAATATAAAAATACGCGGGAAATGTTCGAGAGATGAGAATGCCTTAAAGTAAAAGACGACGAGGTTTATAGCCTAAAAAAAAGTGTTTAAAACAAAAATCTCAACGTGGTTTATGTTTTGTCCATTTTCCACCCTTTAACTACTACTACTACTACTACTACTACTACTACTACT
This sequence comes from Anabrus simplex, assembly GCF_040414725.1. Taxonomy (NCBI): domain Eukaryota; kingdom Metazoa; phylum Arthropoda; class Insecta; order Orthoptera; family Tettigoniidae; genus Anabrus; species Anabrus simplex. Next base: position 92,909,159 of record NC_090272.1, on the reverse strand, counting down.
ACTAATAATAATAATAATAATATTAATAATAATAATAATAATAATAATAATGTCGTGTCAACGGAGAGGTCAGTTGCAGGTCTTTCGTATTGACGCCGTATAGGTGACCCGCGCGTCTATGAGGATGAGGCCTTTCCCAGGATAACATCTAATGATGAAGACGGCACAACTACCCAGTCCCCGAGCCAGAGAAATTAACTAATGAATAATAATATAACAACACATGTAGTATATCCAGTCTAAATCGTTTATTGCGACATTGCTTTCAATGGCGTATTGCATATAACGGCGAAATACAACGGCCCCGTCTATATCCTATACAAACACTGTATTTAACAACTCGCTTATTACGACGTATCGTATCAAACGCCATATTTTGATTACATTTTTGGAGAAATGCATCGGCTATAACGTCCAATGTTGATTTTTGTTTGTTAAGTATTTGCGGTGTCCGCCTCTTTGGTGTAGTGGTTAGTGTGATTAGCTGCCATCCCCGGAGGCCCGGGTTCAATTCCAGGCTCTGCCACGAAATTTGAAAAGTGGTACGAGGGCTGAAACGGGCTCCACTCCGCCTCGGGAGGTCAACTGAGTAGAGGGGGATTCGATTCCCTCATCAGCCCTCCTGGGAGTGGTTTTTCGTGGTTTCCCACTTCTCCTCCAGGCAAATGTCGGGATGGTACCTAACTTAAGGCCACGGCCGCTTCCTTCCCTCTTCCTTGTCTATCCCTTTCAATCTTCCCATCCCCCACAAGTCCCCTGTTCAGCATAGCGGGTGAGGCCGCCTGGGCGAGGTACTGGTCACCCTCCTTGCTCAGTTGTATCCCTTCGACCCAATGTCTCACGCTCCAGGACACTGCCCTTGATGCGGTAGAGGTGGGATCCCTCGCTGAGTCCAAGGGAAAACCAACCCTGGAGGGTAAACGGATTAAGAAAGAAAGAAAGAAAGAAAGAAAGAAAGAAAGAAAGAAAGAAAGAAGCATTTACAATTTTTCACTTGAAAATGAGAAGATGTCCTCTAGTCGGTCGGGACAATTTAAGTCAATAAAACTAAAATAAAAACGTTAATAAGCACAGAATGAGAAGTTTCGTTCAGTCAAGTGGATGTCTTCAGTAAATGTTAACTGGTGAGCAATGAGAGTATACTACTCCTAGATGGTAATGCCGTCTCTCAGACCAGGGAGATATGATACGGTGAAGGAGATGTTCGGAGAAAGTGAGGTGGTTGGCGGCCGTGGCCTATACTAGGAACTGTCCCGGCATTCACTTTAGTGCAGGAAAATGGAAAACCACGGGAAACCATTCTCAGAACAACCGACTGTGGGGACCACCCCTCTCCGTCTCCCGAATACGGAAGCGTAGAACCATATTTTGATTGATAAATATAGGTACTGCTCTCGCTTAGGGTTACTGGTTACTACGTACAATAATTACAGAAAAATGTAAATACGGTGTACATTAGTATTAACTGGCACTGGGTATTTCCCTGATTTTTTAAAAGAATATTTATTTTGTTGCTAGTGGCTTTACGTCGCACCGACACAGATAGGTCTTATGGCGACGGTGGGATGGGAAAGGCCTAGGAGTTGGAAGGAAGCATCCGTGGCCTTAATTAAGGTACAGCCCCACCATTTGCCTGGTGTGAAAATGGGAAACCACGGAAAACCATCTTCAGGGCTGCCGATAGTGAAGTTCGACCTACTATCTCCCGAATACTGGATACTGGCCGCACTTAAGCGACTGCAGCTATCGAGCTCGGTGATTATTATTTTAACGAGCGTCTATTACATTATATATTCGACATTAATTAGTAGCACCTCTACTTTTATGGGAATAAAAAGTAAAATGAATCCTGCGAGAGCCAATGTTGCGAGCATTTAGCATTTTAAAATACGCGACACTTCCGAATTTAGCCTTGTTAAAATGGAAGACAATTCGCAAGTGGCGCTCCTAGTGGCATGACCTGAAAATTCGCGCTAAATTCAAATATTAATGGAAATGTATGTACGGAAATGGATAAATAAATTACGTCTAGAAAGAAAGTGTTGCTAAAATATTAACTTCAAAGTTGCTAAAGCAACTCTGGATACATGAATGAAGACCTTTCCTGTCCCATCCTCGCCATATACCCATCTGTGTCGGTGCGACGTAAAGCAACTAGCAAAAATAACAAATAAGAAAATAAAAAAAATCCTCAACTTCATGGTCATGATGCTGCTATCTATGAAGCCGTGTGTGAAGTCTGTGAAGATGGTAACGTCTACGAGCGCAATCTAACAAGGGATTCAAGTACTACTTTGCTAGCTACAGACTGGTACCAAAAGCCCTGTAAGATAACCAGATACCGTACGTGATACATGGCTTCCACCCCAGAATATCCGCAAAGACAAAATACCACAACCCAACGAGTGACTACGTTTGCACACTGTCTAGTGACGCCTGTGATCGTTACCACATTATTAAGTATCAAAAGAGACAAAAAACGCTGACTGAATATAGCAAAGAGTAAACCCACTAAACTCAATACCGGTACTCATTCGAGTGGTCCGTCGGTGGATGCAAAGTGGGTTTCGGCCCACAATAGCCACGGCTGGGCTGTGGTCCAACAGCTCTGCACTCGAACCGGCCAACCGAGCAGAGGAGGGGTGGCCACGGCTCTAACGTGGCTCTACGCCTCTGCATTCGGGAAACGGGACAGGGCTGGACCTCATGGCTGGCCCCAACCGTCGGCTGTCCTGAGAATGGTTTTCCGTGGTTTTCCATTCTCCTGCACTAAGGCGACTGCCGGGACAGTTCCTTGTATAGGCCACGGCCGCCAACCCCCTCACCTTCTCCGAGCATCTCCTTCATCGTAACAAATCTCCCGGCCTGAGAGAGGGCGTCACTGTCCACGTTCTGCAAACGTACTACAAACACCAAAGCATGCAGTGCTGACACCTCGTGGCTGCCCCATCAGTTCCAAGATCAATTACTACTGATCTGCATTTAGGGCAGTCGCCCAGGTGGCAGATTCCCTATCTGTTGTTTTCCTAGCCTTTTCTTAAACGATGGCAAAGAAATTGGAAAATTATTGAACATCTCCCTTGGTAAGTTATTCCAATCCCTAACTCCCCTTGCTATAAACGAATATTTGCCCCAATTTTTCCTCTTGAATTCCAACTTTATCTTCATATTGTGATCTTTCCTAATTTTAAAGACACCACTCAAACTTATTCGTCTACTGATGTCCTCCCACGCCATCTCTCCACTGACAGCTCGGAACATACCACTTAATCAAGCAGCTCGCCTCCCTTCTCCCAAGTCTTCCCAGCCCAAACTTTGCAACATTTTTGTAACGCTACTCTTTTATCGGAAATCACCCAGAACAAATCGAGCTGCTTTTCTTTGGATTTTTTCCAGTTCTTGAATCAAATAATCCTGGTGAGGGTCCCATACACTGGAACCATACTCTAGTTGGGGTCTTACCAGAGACTTATATGCCCTCTCCTTTACACCCTTACTACAACCCCTAAATAACCTCATAACCATGTGCAGAGATCTGTACCCTTTATTAACAATCATATTTATGTGATTACCCCAATGAAGGTCTTTTCTTATATTAACACCTAGGTACTTACAATGATCTCCAAAAGGAACTTTCATCCTATCAACCCAGTAATTAAAACTGAGAGGACTTTTCCTATTTGTGAAACTCACAACCTGACTTTTAACCCCCTTTATCATCATACCATTGCCCACCGTCCATCTCACAACACTATCGAGGTCACCCTGCAGCCGCTCACAATCTTGTAACTTATTTATTACTCTGTACAGAATAACATCATCTGCAAACAACCCTATCTCCGATTCCATTTCTTTACACATATCATTGATATATATAAGAAAACATAAAGGTCCAATAATACTGCCTTGAGGAATTCCCCTCTTAATTATTACAGGGTCAGATAAAGCTTCGCCTACTCTAATTCTCTGAGTTCTATTTTCTAGAAATATAGCCACCCATTCACTCTTTTTTTCTAGTCCAATTGCACTCTTTTTTGCCAGTAGTCTCCCATGATCCACCCTATCAAATGCTTTAGACAGGTCAATCGCAATACAGTCCATTTGGCCTCCTGAATCCAAGATATCTGTTATATCTTGCTGAAATCCTACAAGCTGAGCTTCAGTGGAATAACCTTTCCTAAACCCAAACTGCCTTCTGTCAAACCAGTTATTAATTTCGCAAACATGTCTAATATAATCAGAAAGAATGCTTTCCCAAAGCTTACATGCAATGCATGTCAAACTGACTGGCCTGTCATTTTCAGCTTTATGTCTATCCCCCTTTCCTTTATACCCTCTAGTTCTTTGCAGCGCTGCCATTTTTAGATATGATAATAAGCTTTTGGGCTTTTGCTGTGTCAAGAAAACAAGGTGAAATTCTTTACATTTCGCAGAGAACTTTGTTCTGCGTCTTCAGAAGAAAATCTCGATTGTTCGCGTGGAAGACTCCTCCAATTATGAAGCTTTCAATTTTGGAATGCTTTACTATTGGTCTGTGGTCTATAGTAAGTAGTACTCTCATTCGTCACCTGATGGCTCATTGTTGGCATTCAAGTGGGAGCTGATGACACCATATAATTTCTTGTTACACCGTATGTGCATTGCGAAGTAACCGCAAGGTCATGAGACGAATGAGGGACGAATGTGATAGGAAAACGGAAATAGAAAATTAGAAATTATAAAATAAACTGCAATGAAAGACTCACAGGATAGAAGAATAGAACATAAAGCGTCTAACTGAACAACGCACATTGTGCGTTCACTTGTTCCATCTTTGCCTTGGCAATATACTGTAGTCCTGTCATTCCAAGCGCAATACTATTCACTAGGGCTCATTAGTTGAGGATTTTTTTTCTCGAGTGTCCGAAGACGAGGTCCAACATAATATATATTCATTCTGGGTCACTGTAGGCCAGAAAATGGTGGGTTTTATTTGCCCTTTCTTTTCCCTTTTCGGCATTTTTGGCTCAAAATTCCTCTTTTAACCTTTGTTTTAGGTCTTACCTTCTTTTTTTTCAACTTCACCTTATTTCGATTACATTTGTACTGCCAATTCTCACTTCGAACAATCATTAGTTCATCCATTATCTATTAAAAATATTTTCTGTAGTAAGAGAGAAATTGAAGTGAAATGAAATGAGAAAATGAAACTAATGCTTGAAAAAACAGGGGTATCAAATTATGTGCAAGATAAGTGAAACATTGAAAGGAGAAAATTTTGATGTGCGTGTTTTTGAAGTGGAAGATCTCACTTGCTTCAAGTATGAACCTTTAACATCCGTTGTTGTGGAGAGAAGTTTCTCGGTGTTTCCCAACGTGCTGTCTGAAAACACCTATAGCCCATTCTACGTTAAGAAAGCAGTATTGGTCTTACAAGGAGTGAACATACCCCCTCTGAGACACCCATAATTCTTCGTGGTCAAGGAATATCATACTGTAGCAAAGACTTTAATATTACTTATCTAGACTCACAGAGCGCGCTGGTGCTATGCGGAAAATTGAATATCTTCGCGCATCGCCATGTTGCGGGCACTTCAGTTTTGAATGCATGTTTAACACGTGGTGATGTTTACAGTTTCTTATGTGTTTTCCATGGTGATTCCTATCGGTTAGCGGATCTGTGGTTGTGTTATATGATAAGGTGATAATTCATAGTATTGGCAACTATTTTTAGTGATAAGTGCGAGCTTACATTGATTGGTGATATTAAAGGAGAGTAGGCCTAAGTGAAGCCGTAAGTGCGGAGTGGAAAACTAGGCCTATTCACGATGGTGACCTCTTGTGCAGCTTGCAATTGCACAAATCGGTATCAGAAAGGAGCTGGTATTTCTTTTCATAAGTGAGTAGAAATTGAAATGTTATAAAATTACCATAAAGAGAATGGGCTACAGAGTGGTGGATTCAGGGATGTATGGACGTGGCATTCTCAATGTTTAGGCTTCTTCTTGGCGTTTTTCATTTCATTAGGGACAATTCTTAAGAACTAAACAGCTATTCTGAGAAAGCGCACATTTTGTTCTTACAAACTGTATATCCGTATTAACATTTCGATAAACACGGGCCTAGAATCCGATAAATATGATTGATAAAGCTTGGTAATCCCATCTATTTTAGGTCAAATTAAGGCTTCAGATTATTAACAATTATCAGAAAAATGATTCATTGATACCATTATCCATGTTTTCACATCTCCTTTATAATAAAAAGAATTGTTAAATATGCTGTTCCAGAGAAGTTTGACTAGGGTGACTCCTACTTTGCACTAGAAAACAGTAATCTAACTACCTCTTTAACTGTTGTATTCATATATGTTTAATATTCAAGCTCCTTTATCTCCTTCCTTATGTGAATCATAATGTTTCTGTAATATAAATTTTAGAGCACATTTTCAATTTTAATTTGTGCTCAGGAAATCTCCTTTCACTCCGAGTTTATAAAATCAGTAGACCTAATATTGGTATTTAAGATGAGAATAGTATGAGAGGGAATTTTGCATCCAAAATGATATATTTTTCCTCTCTTAAATTTAACCAACTGGTAAAAATATATTTAATTCAGAGAAACTTAAGTTAAGCTAGGTATTCTTTTCATTGTTAGATACATTTAGAATTATGAGGTAGAGTAGCACTAGTTTAATGATTTTTTTCAGGAAGAATTTCAAAATGTAAAATAATGTAGTGAAATGTGAATGATTGCTGGCTCCACCACTCTGTTCTGAAATATATCATATGCGGTTCTATTTGTGAAGCAGAAGAACATTTTGTGATAAATCAATGTGAGAATGTTCTGTTATTGTACCAGGAATGGTTGAGAAAAAAAGGAGGAGTTAGAAATATGTACATTTCTTTGATTTTGAATACATGGCTATTATTTTTGACATATTGGTTACATGTTTCCATTGAATAAGCCTGAACTTCTGTCGAAGTGGCTTGTTGATGTTAAAAGAGACAAGTTTGTTCCAACTTATTGCCATAGATTATGTTCAGTTCACTTCACAGAAGCAAGTTTTTGGCAATCTGAAGGGAACAAAATTCTGAAAGATGATGCAGTGCCAACACTGTTTGACTTTCCAAATCATCTAGAAAAGGTACTTGTAAGTCAAGTAATTTCAATTAGGTATTGTATTAATTCATTTTAATTTTATTTTTTTATCAGTGATAAGGTTTTACTTATGGTAGACCCAATAGGCCTATGTATTTTTACCTTTTTTCAGACTGAAAAGACTCCCTGTAGGATTTTAAAAAGGAAGTTAGATTTTGAAGGGACAGATCAACAGAATAACACCATAGATCCCAGTCCATGTAGCAATTCAGTCAATACTGTTACACAGTGTATTTCATCTGAGCGCAATTATTTTAGTGCAGAAAGCCCCACAAAACATATAAAAATCTCAGTATATCTCAGTAGATCTTAGATAGCTATTTTCCAAACCATATAGAAATCATAATTGAAGGTGTATTCATCCTGATATACTATTTCATAGCCTGGAAATAATAAAAAAGAAAGATTTCATTCAGATGGGAATTAGTAAAGTAAGTAAAGTTACTTGTGGTGAACACTGGGCATAGCTTTATTTATATTTTTTTACAGATTTCTGCAGTCATGTACCTTTTCAACAATCTGTTCATAGTAGTGAATAATATCTGCTGTGATTACTCATCAGAATCTGCCATGTAACTTCATAGAAAACATTCTATTTCACAGGTTTTCTTTTCGCCAATATTACAGACTCTTGCTTTTGATACAAGTGTTTGTAAATACTCTAAATATTGAAAGAACTGATGGATTATTGATGTTCTCCAGTTTCCCAAGTCACAGGTAAAAGATTGCTTTTCTCCTCATGATCTGGAAATCATACTGAAGTTGTAAACTACTGTGGTTTGAAAATGTCTTGGTACAGTATTTTTATGAAAGCTTAACTGCCGAGTCTAGGATTTAATTGCATGTGTCTATTCCGAATATGCAAATAATCAGTTACAAACATGATGATTATAGTAGGCCTAATGTGAGCTACGTATTCTTTCTTGAAGATTATTCATTTAATGTACTGGTATATAATGTTTTTCTGTTTTTGGAGAGTGTTCTCTAAATTTAATACATGTGTAGGCCTATATCTACATAGGTATACATTTACTATCATTAGTACCGGTAGTGTATTTTGAAGTCTTCTTATCCAGTTTTCTAAATGTTGTTTTATTACGTATGTTAATTATAGGCTAGCTATCGAAATGATTTGTGGAGATTTGTTCAATAACAATGCAAATGTGTTCAGTTTGTATGCATAAGTATCGTTTCCGTGTTATTACCGTCTTGATTCTTGTATATTTATTGCGTGTATTCACGTTAGTCGATGTAGACTGTGCCATTTATTATTAATGAATTAGGACCTGGGAACAGCTAAGTTTCGCTGATGCTTGGAATGCAACATTTCCGTAAGGATCTTCTGCTTTCTAAAGCGGCACCTTTTAAACATTTTCTTTTGGATGTATCTAATGAACATCTTTTCTTACCGTGTTATCCTGTATCGCAGGAATAAAAATAACCAGTCAACATGTGTTTTCATTCGTGCGTAATTGAAGTTAATGCATGAATTCCATACTACGATCTCCTTGGCGAGCTGTGGAGTGCCCGCAACATGGCGATACGCGCATGGACAGCTCTTCCCCAGTCACACGCTACTGCGCAGCCAGCGGTGTGGGGCCTTATACTGTACTTTGCAATGTATTATGAAAGACGGATAAAAAGGATGAGACATTTTTCCCTGTAAGTTATTAGCATAACTACATAACATTTTCTTTTTCATACATGTATACGCAGGGAGAAAGCACAATGGCAGGAACAGCCATCGCTTCGTCGTCTTCCTTCATTTTTCTTCTGCGTTGCTTTCGTACAAGCATCGTGTAGTCTCTCACTCTGTGAACCACCGGCAGCTCACTTCTGTAGTGAAGTCATCTACAGTATTTATTTGTTGCTTGTTTGTTTGTATTGCTATTTGCTTTACGTCGCACCGACACAGACCTGTCTTACGGCGACGATGGGATAGGAAAGGCCTAGGAATTGGAAGGAAGCGGTCGTGGCCTTAGTTAAGGTACAGCCCTGGCATTTGCCTGGTGTGAAGATGGGAAACCACGGAAAACCATCTTCAGGGCTGCCGACAGTGCGGCTCGAACCCACGATCTCCCGATTACTGGATACTGGCCGCACTTAAGCGACTGCAGCTATCGAGCTCGGTTTGTTTGTTTTTAGGCTTTACATCAATGCGTACTTGTGATGAGTGAGAGGTGGTTGTATATTGCATAGTATTAGCGTGTTCTTTAATTTTCGTACTGTACAGAAGTTGTTACTGAAGATTTTGGTGTTGTGATGTGCAGCCATACGTCATGGCATAACTTGTAGTGATAAAGTATTTCCCGTGTGTTTTATATGTGCTTGATATTGTTATTTAGCTGCTCTTTCTTAATCGCATTTTAATTTTACCACTTTATTTACGACCGCATTTAATTTTTACTATTGTTTTTGTGAACGATACGACAGCACAGTCGTACACCACGTTGCCTGGGGAAATTGATTAAATGAAATTAAATACATCCCTCGCCCATTGGGTCCATAAACACATTTTTTCTATTTTCTCCCCCAATTTGCCTTACATTTCAATGCTGAGGTTTTTCATGTGCCGTAGTTTACTTCTGATTCTGTACAAACCAAAAGAAACCCCCGTCCCTTTTAGTTCATAAAAAGAATTTGCAGCTTAGCTTCTTCCGCTATTCTTCTTGAACTTAAATACTGAATTTCATAAATTTATATGCCGCCGTTTTCCCGTGATAGTGTTGAGCAGGGCCGTTCGATATGGCAACCCTGTTGTCATAAGAGCAATACTGTTTTCTTAACATGGAATTGCCTGTAAGAACTGAAGATGACAATTGTGATATACTGCACAGCACACTGAGGTAAGGTTTCCTAATTCCAGTTTCTGTAACCCTAGTGTGGTTAATATGATTCCAGTTATCCTAATTTCAATGTCTTTTTCCAGGATGTCCATTGCGGGTTCGCTGCATTCATTCTAGGTAAAAAAAACCCATTTCATTCTAAATTCTGGAAGTCTTTTTTTTTTTACAAAGAGTGAATTCATTTTTTAAAATTATGTTAGTCAAAAAATGTATAATTTCTGGAAGAAATATTTCACTCATATGTTTTTGCCCTGTATGTTGCTTACCACCAGAGTCCGACTCGTTGGCTGAATGGTCAGCGTACTGGCCTTCGGTTCGCAGGGTCCCGGGTTCGATCCCCGGCAGGGTCGGGAATTTCAATCGCTTCTGATTAATTCTTCTGGCTCGGGGACTGGGTGTTTGTGTCCGTCCCAACACTCTCCTCTTCATATTCAGACGACATATCACACTACCAACTACCACAGTAACACGCAATAGTGATTACATCCCTCCAAATAGGGTTGGCGTCAGGAAGGGCATCCGGCCGTAAAATAGGACCAAAGCCACATGTGCGACGCAGTTCGCAACCGCGACCCCACGAGTGTGGTTAAATGCGGTAGGAAAAGAAGAAGAAGAAGTTGCTTAACACCAGAATCATGCATTTTAAAACACTGTTTTCATATTTTTAGGAATTTTTACAGGTCTTTTGTTTTGGTAATTTATAGGTCTTCAACTTCGGAGCTCTAATCATCACGCTCAGTGAAAAGCTGTGGGGCTTCGGACTTGAATCTGGGGTTTATTCAGTTGTGATAGTTCTTTCAACTCACTAACTATTTCCTAACCACTGGAATTAATGCATGCTTTAAACAGTTAATCAATAACCATCTGTGCACATGGTTATGAGGGTGTTTAGGGGGTTGTAGTAAGGATGTAAAGAAGAGGGCATATAAGTCTCTGGTAAGACCCCAACTAGAGTATGGTTCCAGTGTATGGGATCCTCACCAGGATTACTTGGTTCAAGAACTGGAAAAAATCCAAAGAAAAGCAGCTCGATTTGTTCTGGGTGATTTCCGACAAAAGAGTAGCGTTACAAAAGTGTTGCAAAGTTTGGGCTGGGAAGAACTGGGAGAAATAAGGTGAGCTGCTTGAATAAGTGGTATGTTCCGAGCTGTCAACGGAGAAATGGCGTGGAATGACATTAGTAGACGAATAAGTTTGAGTGGCGTCTTTAAAGGTAGGAAAGATCACAATATGAAGGTAATGTTGAAATTCAAGAGGACAAATTGGGGCAAATATTCATTTATAGGAAGGAGAGTTAGGGATTGAAATAACTTACCAAGGGGGATGTTCAATAAATTTCCAATGTCATTGAAATCATTTGAGAAAAGGCTAGGAAAACAACAGATAGAGAATCTGCCACCTGGTCGACTGCCCTAAATGCAGATCAGTATTGATTGATTGATTGATTGATGACAGGAATGTAGAGACAGGAAACTAGCTAACACAGTTACATCGCCTGCGGGGGGATTTTGAGGCATGTGAAAAATTATCAGCTATTGCAGATAAAACGGACAGAGATGTAGACACGTGACCTCGGGTCCTCGTGATGTTGCTGTGCTGTATTCCAAGATGACAAAACAAACATATTCTGATATTACAGAAGAAAAAGTGGAAAATGGAGCTGCTTGAAGTTCGTAGTCTTTATCTGCTAAGTGAAAACGTTTCTTCTCCATTTTATTAACAGTGTCGAGTTGTTTTACGACGAGACATTATCGTAAGGCTGATAACTGTTAAGTCATCATCGCGGAGGTTTCTTGGATCCTCAAACAGCATCACCAAAGCTTATGTGGTTATAGGGAAACCGCAAACACCGATGGTGGTATCAAAATGAGGCGTACACAGCAAGGTGAAGAGTGATGTAGTCTTCAGCTATGATATTTACAGAGTAATCATTAAGTATAACGTGTCAAGATGATGGCCTTATAAACCACTTTGTACTGAGTATGTGAGGTACTGTAGGCCTATATACATTAACAGACATAATTACATTTAAGCATTTTCTACTTTCATGCTGAAGCTATGGCTGAGAATCTTTATAACATAATATATAAAGAAGCTTGTTTTTGGTTGACTGATGTCCATGTTGTGTTATGTGTAAGTATAATTCCTGATACTTTTATTTACGATTTTCAAAGGCTTCTGGTTAAGTGATAATATGTCATTTCTTTCCTAATCCGTTTGCCGTCCAGGGTTCGTTTCTCCATCGGACTCAGCGAGGGACCCCACCTCTACCGCCTCAAGGGCAGTGTTCTGGAGCGTGAGACTTTGGGTTGCTGGGATAAAACTAGGGAGGAGGACCAGTACCTCGCCCAGGCGGCCTCACCTGCTAATATATCATTTACAAACGCATTTCCTCATTTACTGAAAGTCATTTGCACTGTTCTTTTTAAATTAATGTGTAGATCATTTTTATCCACCCATGTTCCAAGTTCTTTTCAAGCTTCCCACGACCGTTCCTTGTTCTTCGATTCCAGTATATCATGTCATCTGCGTACATAATTAGTGTACTTTGTGCTGAATTTTTGAGTAAACATCTTCTATTTCCATCTTTCGTCTTTCTTTCGTGTAGGAGGGAAAATGAAAGAGATCTGACACTTTGAAGAATGAAGGTATGAGCTAAAGAAAGCGATGGGCCATGAAGGACGTGAAAATGAAAGACTCCCTAGGCCTCTCAGATCGAAAACCTTCGGGTTCGTAATAATAAATAATGTTATTTGCTTTACGTCCCACTATCTACTTTAACGGTTTTCGGAGACACCGATGTGCGGGAATTTAGTCCCGTAGGAGTTCTTTTACGTTTCAGTAAATCTACCGACATGAGGCTGACGTATTTGAGCACCTTCAAATACCACCGGACTAAGCCAGGATCGAACCTGCCTAGTTGGGCTCAGAAAGCCAACGCCTCAACCGTCTAAGCCACTCAGCCCGGCCATCGGGTTCGGAAGAGAAGAAGAGTTGACCAAGTTTGGTCAGATAGGAAAGATGGAAGTGAGGAGTATGGCACAAGTAAGTGGGCGCCATACCAGACTCAGCTAGGGGAACCGTGGTTGCCAACATACGCCTCCAAGTTCAGAGCCCCTGGTGGCTTTGTGGTATTTTACGATACGTAGGGGATACCGTGAACGAATTCTACCGCCCCCAGCAATAGGGAGAGCTGAAGGTAGAAACCATGTTGAAATGCCTAGCCGCAGAACTAAAAGAATCAAGTGAACAGAATGAAAAGAACAAATCCCACAGCAGAACGTACAATACCAGCCGAGAAAAATCTCCTCTATTGGACACTCAGTTAAGTCGGCCCCGCGGTGTAGGGGTAGCATTCCTAGGTTCGATATCCGGCCAGGTTAGGGACTTTTACCTGGATCTGTAGGCTGGTTCGAGGTCCACTCAGCCTACGAGATTACAATTGAGGAGCTATCTCACGGTGAGATGGAAGCCAAGAATAACGATCGAGAGGATTCGTCGTGCTGACCACATGACACCTCATCATCAGCAGGCCTTCAGGCAGAACAGCGGTCGCTTGGTAAGCCATAGCACTTCGGGGCTGTAGTGCCATGGGGTTGTGTTTGGTTTTGTTTGGACACTCAGCTAACAGATGGACCGTGACCTGCATGGGTGATGGTGATGATGGTTTAGTCCTAAGTAATCAGCGTCTTGATTTCGAGTTAATGGTCATTTATGGTTCAAGGAGCCACGCAGTATTTTTTTAAAATATATTTTTATAATTAGCCTGTTTGAGACATTTTTTACCGATATATTTTTCTTATTTTTCTAATTCTCTCTTAGTTTTTCTGTTTAAGGACGACACACACACCCAGTCCCCGGGCGAGTGGAAGTAACCACTTAAGGTTAAAATCACCGACCCGGCCGGGAATCGAATCCGGGGTCCCTTGAACCAAAAGTCAGCACGCTAACCATTTAGCCATGGAGCCGGACGTATTGATGCGGTACTATAGTGTATTGCGCTTCCACATTAGCATAGCATTATATGATGCCTCGGATAATCGAGGTTCTACAGTAGTGACGTCCGGCTGCATGCATGGTTAAATGGTTAGCGTGCTGGCCTTTGGTCAGAGGAGTCCCGGGTTCGATTCTCGGCAGGGTCGGAAATTTTAACCATCATTGGTTAATTTCGGTGTATGCGTCGTCTTCATCATCATTTCATCCTCATCACGACGCGCAGGTCACCTACGGGAGTCAAATCAAAATACCTAAACCTGGCGAGCCGAACATGTCCTCGGACACTCCCGACACTAAAACCCATACGCTTTTGCATTACAGTAGTGATGGGAAATCTTTAATAAAATGTAAGAAAGTAGCCACGGATAATGAAGTTTTTACAGTACTGATGGGAAGAAAATTGTGTTTTTACTTGCATGCAATCCTCAGATTGTACAGAGCCTCGGATCAAGGATTTTTTTTTTTTTTTTGCTAGTGGCTTAACGACGCACCGACCCAGATAGGTCTTATGGCGACGATGGGATAGAAAAGGCCTAGGAGTTGGAAGGAAGCGGCCGTGGCCTTAATTAAGGTACAGCCTGGTGTGAAAATGGGAAACCACGGAAAACCATCTTCAGGGTTGCCGACAGTGGGATTCGAACCCACTATCTCCCGGATGCAAGCTTACAGCCGCGCGCCTCTAACCGCACGGCCAACTCGCCCGGTAATCGAGGTTCTAGAGTACTGGCGGGAAAGCTTTTAGGAAATGCAAGAAAGGTGGTGTGTTGCATATCTTCTTCAGCCTCGGATAAAAGAAGCCTTACAGTAGCCTACTGATCGGAAAAGTTTCATGAATTGCAAGAAACGTAGTTCACTACACTTTGAAATTAGCTTTGGAAAATATGAAGCCTCAGAGAATCGAGGTTTTATAGTACAGATGGAAAAGCTATTAGGAGTTAGACTCGTTGGCTGAATGGTCAGTGTAGATACGAGCTCCGTGGTCCTCTGTAGGCCTAAACGACAAAGAATTACTTGTGGAAAGAGGCATGTTACATGTGTCTGTCTGTTAGGTCATCAGCCCAGAGGCTGGTTGGATCCTCAAATAGCACCACCAAAGGTTATGCGGTTATAAGGAAACCGCAAAAACCAATGGCAGCACCAAAATGAGGCGTACTAGGCAAGACGAGGAGTGAGGTAGTTTGCCATTGCTTTCCTCACTGGGTCAGAAAGTGCTATTGCAGCACGACTGACCCTATGAGCAACACCTTTCATAACACTCAGATTCACTAATCGTGCTCTGAATGTCATTACTCAGCACCACCCATACCCCAGCAGCTTCCATATTGTCACAGCCATGGATGAGACTGGGACTTCGGTGGAAGCTATACTTTGCTCTGGCCTGTGCGAAGAGATGGATACAAAAGTACTGTATCCATCAAGAAATGACAGCAGGCAAGCAATATAACAATGTTAAAAACAGGTGAAACGGATCCTTTGCATTTTCAAGTTCTTCTTCTTGGCCCTCTTCCCACTTTCTTGCGTTCAGACCACTTGCATTACTTTCCTCTAATAAGTGTTGAACGAGGATGGTTGCCCAGTTGTACTGGCTTTTAAAACAATAATCACCACCACCACAACCTGTTAACGTGCTTGGTTGAGGTTTTTCCAGTACTGTAGTTGGTTCTTTGCATACCAAACAACTGTAGCGATTCGTAGGTGTCCGCTAACGGCAGATTACGCAGAAATGAGTCAGTTTGAAACTCTTCCAAGAATGGGGCCTCCCAGTTCCACTGGACTGCTAGGCGTAGCACGGACACAGGCCCAAGGCCGCAAGATTCTAACGAAGGCACTAGACTTCCTGGAAGCTAACAGACAAGGCGGGAATACCGGGTCTTCGGTCCACGGCATCGGGCGTGCCAGAGAGTCTCGGGTAGGGGCATGATTTTTTCACATTTACGATAACCGCGACAAAAAAGATATTTTGATGCGAATTTGAAATATCTTAACGAATTGTATGATTCTGGTTAAGAAATGAGTGATTTTGTTTTCGCGAATTACAGCGAATTAAAACAATGCCAGTTTATGGCGAAAATTACTTATTTTGCGATAAGTGCGAAAATGCAGCGAAATTCATGGAAAATAACGACCTTGAAATTGTATTCTAATATCACGTGTGCGAAGAGAAACGGAGGACAGAATGAGGATTTCGACAGAAGTATTTCTTCGTATTAATATTACCGGGCGAGTTGGCCGTGCGGTTAGGGGTGCGGAGCTGTGAGCTTGCATCCGGGAGATAGTGGGTTCGAAACCCCCTGTCGGCATCACTGAAGATGGTTTTCTGTGGTTTCCCATTTTCACACCAGGCAAATTCTGGGGCATACCTTTATGAAGACCACGACCGCTTCCTTCCCACTCTTGGGCCCATCGTCGCCACAAGATCTGTTTATGTCGGTGCGACGTTAAGCCAATTGTAAATTAAAAAAAATGTATTCATATTCTATAAAATCCCTTAATGGTACGGTCATGTAGGTTAAAAGGGTAATTTGTTGTGTAATCTTGATTAGGGCTATGTTATAGTTTTAATAAATATTATATGCTGTGAGGTTGCATCCGGGAGATAGTGAGTTCGAATCCCACTGTCGGCAGCCTTGAAGATGGTTTTCCATGGTTTCCCATTTTCACACCAGTCAAATGTCCGACTCGTTGGCTGAATGGTCAGCGTACTGGGCTTCGGTTCAGAGGGTCCCGGGATCGATTCCCGGCCGGGTCGGGGATTTTCACCTTCATTGGTTAATTCCAGTGGCCCGGGGGCTGGGTGTTTTTGCTGTCCTCAACATCCCTGCAACTCACACACCACACATAACACTATCCTCCACCACAATAACACGCAGTTACCTACAAATGGCAGATGCCGTCCACCCTCATCGGAGGGTCTGCCTTACAAGGGCTGCACTCGGCTAGTAATAGCCACACGAAATTATTATACACCAGGCAAATGCTGGGGCTGTACCTTAATTAAGGCCACGGCTGCTTCCTTCCAACTCCTAGGTCTTTCTATCCCATCGTCGCCGTAAGACCTATCTGTGTCGGTGCGACGTAAAGCCACTAGCAAAAGAAAAAAAACAAGCTTATATAAGCCATAATGAATGATTAACAATATTGTTTCTCTTTATTTAACTTTCACATAAATAATCCACAAATCTCACGAATTAAACTTTATATGAATAACTTCAGGAAAGGATTAAAGCGAAAATAAAGCAATGGGGACAGCTCTATTTCGTGAAATAACACGAAAATTTGTTTCCCTGTCGCGAAATCGAACATGAATTAATGCGAAATAATCATGCTTCTAGTCTGGAGTAACGGCGTCGGTTTATTTAGTTTCTGTTAACCAGTAGCGGCGATTGGTAATTAGAAGTGTGTGCGTGTGGGCGGGGGCAAAATATTTACTGTATAGACAACACGAAGTAGGCGGGTCTGACGAATATGGGGGGTGGGGGTGTAGTAGACCTAAAAATTGAAGATTGCGTGCCAAAAGCCTGGATTCGATTCCAATAATAATAATAATAATAATAATAATAATAATAATAATAATAATAATAATAATAATAATAATGGTTTTACGTCCCAATAACTACATTTACAGTTTTCGGAGACGAATTCAATTTCAAACCTCTCCACAGTGTTTGAATGGAGCGAAGGCATGGAGACGTTAAGCCTTGAGCAGAACCCCTGGTGCTATCCGACAGGAGCAGGCTATGTGCCGACACCGGGTTTCACTCTCTCCCTTCCTACTATCGTATAGCACAACATTAACTTCATCCCATTAATTCCTCTGATAAGGTTCACGTCAGAATGGGCATTCGGTCGTAAAAACTCGCTTCGAAGTTTCATCTCACTTCATACCTGAACCCGTAGATAAACGGGAGTTTTGGACACACACACACACACACACACACGCGCGCGCGCGCGCGCGCGCGATAGTTGCTCTCAACAGAATGTGCAGGGATTTATGTACTCTCTTTCTGAAGAGGTGTTCTAATTTGAAATATTGTTACCAAATAAACAATTTGAAAGTATAGGGTCCACAGATGGATTTATTTTAATACTGCCAGCCCTGTGGTATAAGAGTAGCCAGGGGTCCTTGGTTCGATGACCAGCACAAGGATTCAAATTCTGGATTGAAGGTTGGAATAAGGTTCACTCAGCCTTGAGAAATCATCTGAGGAGATGTCTGTTATGAGAGTCAGTGAATCTACAACCAAGTAATTACGCTGCTCTTGTATCTGCAGGCCACCTGGCGGTAAAGGGCTGTTGCGTCGCGGGTTTGTTTGTTTCACTCAGAGAATAATATGTTTCGTTCAACCAAGTGATTATCTTCATCTGTTTCACCTTTTCATATTTAATATTTTAACTTTGTGTTTGTTTAATAAATTCTGCGTCCAAAAAAAGGTAATTATGCTTAGATCCATCTCTGGTGATGTACAAAGTGTGCAGACTCTGTTTGCTTATGTGAGCTATATCAAATATGTTATTGTTACTTTCATTTTCCTGTTTCAGTCTCATCCTTGGCTTTGACGATGTGAAAGTGACTGCGGTATGAGCGATGCTAGTATTGCCATTCCTTGTGCAGCCAGTCCCTGTGATGAATGGTGTGAAAATGTATCTGATAGCGTTGGTTAGTGCATGCATTTCAGTGGACTTTTCAGACTTGTATGTAATAGCACTTTCTGGCTCGGGAAACTATATCACTCGTCATCTCCCTAGTACGCCTTTTCAGTTATGCCTAGCCTACCTATGATAGCTGATGGTGAACCTGCTGAAGATCCAACCAGCCTTCGACATACATACAATTGGGACTTGTTTTCACACACAGAAAATGAACGATTTTTAACCAGTTAACTTGTATGTACTTGGTATGCATTATAATTTCACACAGTTTCCATACTTGTCTAAGCGTTTGATTTAATGATATACCAAAGCATTAATCTCAGCATTAAGCGTTTGCCGTAAAGGGGCCCATTCACAGTCGAGCCGGTTGGCGAGCCCGTCCATGTATAAAATCCACACCCCGAACCCGACTGGCTCGACGGTGACCATACACTGGCGAACCCGTTGGCGGACCAGTCCGCCAGTCTGTATTGCAAATAGTACGTGCATTGCCTAGTTTTTGTTATAGAGAAAGTGGGTTCGAATCCCACTGTCGGCAGCCCTGAAGATGGTTTTCCCATGGTTTTCCATTTTCACACGAGGCAAATGCTGGGACTGTACCTTAATTAAGGCCACGGCCGCTTCCTTCCAACTCCTAGGCCTTTCCTATCCCATCGTCGCCATAAGACATATCTATTTATTATTTATTTATCGTGTCAGAAGTACAAAGTAAGAGAGACAAAAATTAAACAAGGAAATTTTAAACATATCTGTGTCGGTGCGACGTAAAACCACTAGCAAAAAAAGTTTTTGTTATGGCCCAACGAAAACATTCCAAAGTGGCTGTAGCTGTTGCAGAATTTGTGCAATGGTGAAGTAAAGAAGAAGAAACGTGAATGAATGAAGGAATGGTTGAGAGATAAACTAGGATTTTCACACGTTAGCCTATTAAGAACTCTGTGCGTACAAGAACCTGCAGATTATAAGAACTTTCTGCGTATGGATAGCGACAGTTTTTGCGAAAAATTGTTGGAGTTGATTCGGCCAAACGTAGAGAAACAGGAGACACACATGAGAGATACTATACCATCTGTGCTGAAAAGAGGTTAATTGTAACATTGTGATTTTTTTTTTTTTTTTTTTTGCTAGTTGCTTTACGTCGCACCGACACAGATAGGTCTTATGGGGACGGTGGGACAGGGAAGGGCTGGGAGTGGGAAGGAAGCGACCGTGGCCTTAATTAAGGTACAGTCCCAGCATTTGCCTGGTGTGAAAATGGGAAACCACGGAAAACCATCTTCAGGGCTGCCGACAGTGGCGTTCGAACCTACTATCTCCCGAATACTGGATACTGGCCGCACTTAAGCGACTGCAGCTATCGAGCTCGGTCATTGCGATTTCTAGTGACAGGGAAAAGTTACGAAGACCTGAAATTTAGCAGTGTAATATCTCCTCAGCTACTTGGAAAAATCATTCCTGAGACGTGTTGGGCAATCTTCGATACGTTGCAGTCGGAATATTTGTACGTAAGTGGGCCTACACAATTTTGATTGTTATGTGTTATAAGATAGTTTTTATAAAACAAACGTAATATTCTTCTGAAAGTGATTAGTTTGGGAAATGTTATTTCACTACTACTTATGACATACAGAAAATTCAACTACTGTAGTAATGTATGATACATAGCCTACTTACAGTATTAACAAGTTAAGTGCAGAGGCGCGAGAGTCATATATGTCATAGCACAATGGTCTATAGGCTAATAATATTCGTACGAGAGTATCGGGAGACCATGTATTCTTCTTCTTCTATTACTATTATTACTATTATTATTGTTGTTGTTATTGTTATTGTTATTATTATCAGCGTTCGAATGTCGCACTAACACATGGAAGGCATTGCGTGACGCAAGGATGGGAAAGCTCCAGGACTCGCCCGGTACATTTCAATAAATTCTTCCCGGAACAGCTTATTCTTCTCAAAAGTCATTGTTAGTTGAGGTAGGCCTAATTAGAGACCAAATTAAGCTACAGACGAAACCACAGTGAGCCGGTCAGGTAGTGGCCATACACACACTGAAGGGTAGGCGAACCGGTCGGGTTCGTTGGTTTAGCAATCGAACCGCCAACACGGACCCAACCTCGAGCCCAACCCTCAACAACCCCCCATACACCTTCGAGCCGGTCAGTGCGACCAAGGTCACGAACGGGCTCGCCAACCCGCTCGACTGTGAATGGGCCCCTTAAGGAGTTGATGGATGACTTTACTTCACGTCCTCCAGCTACATGTTTCTTTAATGGTCCAGAAAGTTGGTTTCGGTCAGTGTCAAGCAAAGACAAGATGATTCAGTACCTGTCAATGGTAAGGCCATAGGAACTTCGCACAGCTGGTCGAGGTTAGACCCAGTATTATCGTACATAACTCAAGTTGTCCTCTATGATTTTCCCTTATTTGTAAATACGTACTTTTTGTGATGGTTGGGCTGATGCCCACTTTGGTACTCTATATCCTAGTTGCGGTTATGAGTTCTGTACAATAGGATATTCCGAAGGAAGTTGTAGCACTTGGCACGGAGATGGAATGTGTAGACATTTGCACAGAACGACAAACATTCTAGGAAATTGCTAAGCATGGGTATGTCAAATAGTGACCCTTGCACGGAGGTTCAAGGAGAATTGGAACGGAGAAGCAGGAAAGGGGAAAGCCCACCCTGTAAAAAGACAGAGAAACAGAATCCTTTATAGTTCATTGCTACAGTTATAATAACGGCGTGTGGCCTCCGGAGAGACCTGGAGCAAGTCTTTTGATTTGATACGTATAGGAGACTTGGGCGTCTGTGAAGATGGGACATACCTTCGATGAATTCTAATCATGAAGACAGCTCAAACACCTAACGACAACCATTCTTAGCTCCTCGTTTCTTTTCCTAATAAGAACCATAATGAAGACTCTGTGTGTCCGACTCGTTGGCTGAATGGTCAGCGTACTGGCCTTCGGTTCAGAGGGTCCCGGGTTCGAATCCCGGCAGGGTCGGGGATTTTAATCGCTTCTGATTGATTCTTCTGCCTCAGGGACTGGGTGTATATGTCCGTCCCAACACTCTCCTCATGATATTCAGACAACATATCACACACTACCAACCACCACAGAAACACGCAATAGTGATTACATCCCGCCATAGAGGGTTGGCGTCAGAAAGGGCACCCGCGACCCCATGGGTGTGGGAAAAGGTGCAGGAAAAGAAGAAGAATGAAGACTCTGTGCCAAGTCATGAAGGGAGTTTTTGCCTCGGTCGCCCTCGGCCTTTCTTCCCCGTGATTTTCCCTTCCAGCAGTTTGGTAAGAAAGGTGTTATGTCGCAAGATATGGCCAGTGAATTTAGCTCTTCTTCTCTGTATCGTTAACATCAGTTCTCTCTTCCCTTGAATTTCTTGCAGAACGCTTTTGTTCCTTCTCTTTTCAATCCATTTAATCATTAGCATTCGTCTCCACACCCATATCTCAAACGCTTCCAGTCGTTTCCAGTCCTGAGCCCTGATTATCCAAGACTCACAGCCATAGAACATCACACTCCATACAAAATAAATCACAACCTAATTCCAAAATCTAAATTTGCACTGATAAAAATATTTCTCTTATTACAAAACGCCTGTTTGGCAAGTGCTATTCGCCTTTTCATCTCTTTGCTGCACCGCTTGGCATTGGTTATCAGGCGTCCTAGATAAGGGAAACTGGTGACTTGTTCCGCTATCTTGTCAGGAACTAACCAATGGAATTAAAATCCCCGACCCGGCCGTGAATCGAACTCGAAACCCCTGGGACAAAACACCAGCACGCTAACCATTTAGTCATTGAGCTGGACATTGCTACAGTTGATATCTGGTGACAATTACTGGTCTGTGTTGAATTGGTGATAATTGTTCACCAAGACCACCAAGGGGAAGCCTTTGTCGATATACACCGGACATCGGTACATTGTGGACTATACCAATGAAGTTCAACTGACTTATTGGCGGTGCGTAGATTTCAAGAAAAGTAAGTGTAAAGGAAGAATAACAAAGAAAAGTAATGCAGTTTTAGGCGAGGCAAGTCATTTTTGCATTACGGATGAAGCGGTGAACAAAGTGAGAAAAGTGTAGCCAAAAAAAAAAAAAAAAAAAAAAAAAAAACGTGAAGGAAACAGTGGGTTTGATTTCATCAATTTACACCGAAGAGGTAGGTCAGCTCTTCAATGTAGGCTATGAGAAGTACTGTACGTGTCTATTAATACCGGAGTAGGTCTATATCGTCGCTGTGCCTCGTGTTACCGTTATATCATGACAAATATAAGAGCAAGTGTGAGGACTCCTCGAGTTCAAGCGCGCCCCGCCAGGCAGCGCTAGAGTGGGTAAATTCCACAGTATACTAAAAACCAAACCAAACCAAACCAAACCAAACCCAACCCCTTAGCACTACAGCCCTTGAAGAGCCTTGGCCTACCAAGGGACCGCTGCTCAGCCCGAAGGCCTGCAGATTACGAGGTGTCGTGTGGTCCGCACGTTATTAGCTCGGCCGTTATTCTTGGCTTTCTAGTCCGGGGCCGCTATCTCACCATCAGTTAGCTCTTCAGTTCTAATCACGTAGGCTGAGTGGACCTCGAAACAGCCCTCAGGTCCAGGTAAAGATCCCTGACCTAGCCGGGAATCGAACCCGGGGCCTCCGGGTAAGAGGCAGGCACGCTACCCCTACACCACCGGGTCGGCCCACAGTATACTAGTATAATTAAATGCCTGTCTATTTCTAACCTGCTTATCCAGCAAATTAATCTTCGATTTTGCTGAGTTGAGACTGGTTCTAGCTCGAATTAAATTTCTATTAACATTTTTTAGGCGCCTTTTGAGCGATAATATGGTCTTTTCCGCATCAGAAAGTACACTAGACTATCAAATCATCAGAGAAATGAACATGACAAATTCTGCTATTACGCGTTAACTCAGTATCCTTCCGTGGAATAGCTCTGGCCCATTTTTCAAATTGATTTCTATCCTTCGGTGGTGAAAAAATCGCATATCATCAACTACTCTACCATAGCCTGACTTACAGCCAGGCACAAAACAGTACGGCATGTTGAACTATTAAATTAATCAAGCCGTATAAGATACATGCTTGAAGCACACAACACAATGGACTGAGTTTAGGAACTGAAAGCAAAGAAAATTCAACTTATTCACTGAAATATCTCGCACAGTAACGTCTCCTGCACTTTTCCATACCCGGCTTGCCGGAATTACTGGAGCACGTGTTGGATATAATCGCTTGCAGTGCTTGCAGTGGCGGGACCACAAACTATCATGCAATACTGGCTGAGTCCTCACACTTGGTTATATGGCAATGTTGAGGGGAGAAATACTGACCCGCAGCACATGTATCATTTAGAACGAAAATTCGTTGAAATAGTCCATGCAATACTGAACCTTAGATGACAGAACATTTCTGGTCAGAGTTCAAAGCTGAAATATTATCACATAGCGGTCTTTCTAGGCGCAACGACGATGTGAAATTCGAGACTCCGTTCTAGTGGCACTCAGTGCAAATGCCAACATCCTACTTCTGACTCACCAGGTACTCCGTACTAGTGCCACTCATGCAAATGCCAACATCCTACTTCTGACTCACCAGGTACTCCGTAATAGTGCCACTCAGTGCAAATGCCAACATCCTACTTCTGATTCACCAGGTACTCCGTTCTAGTGCCACTCAGTGCAAATGCCAACATCCTACTTCTGATTCACCAGGTACTCCGTTCTAGTGCCACTCAGTGCAAATGCCAACATCCTACTTCTGACTCACCAGGTACTCCGTTCTAGTGCCACTCAGTGCAAATGCCAACATCCTACTTCTCACTCACCGGGTACTCCGTTCTAGTGCCACTCAGTGCAAATGTCAACATCGTACTTCTGACTCACCAGGTACTCCGTTCTAGTGCCACTCAGTTCAAATGCCAACATCCTACTTCTGATTCACCAGGTACTCCGCACTAGTGCCACTCAGTGCAAATGCCAACATCCTACTTCTGACTCACCAGGTACTGTTACTATGGTCGTTTATCGAGAAGTCGTATGGATACGGGGTAAGAGGTGCGAGGGGTAAGCATGGCTCCTGCGCATGCACCTATTTCAAGTCTCAAAGCCTGACAATAAACATCTGTTTCGTCCGCGGTGAGTCTTGCTAATTGAGGTGGTGTCGTGATTTATCTAAGTAGTAGTGCAATTGTGCTTTAGTTAGACATTTACTAGAATGAATAAGTACTGTATAATGAACAGTTTAACACGAAATATGCATTGATTCAGAGATTGCCTGTTACGACTAATATTTTTAGCTTAGTGTAGTATCTGTTATTCGTGCCGTATCTACAAGCTGTCGCGACTTCTCGTCGGACGCAGGTAGTAGATAGAGTGAAGGGCTCCATGCAAGTGTCGCTCCGTGCAAGTGTTCCAACCCCCATTCCGAAGAGGAGAAGTAGCCTGGGACAGGTTCTCTTACTCTCCCCACCCCTAAACGGATTGTGTTGCACACATCATATTTTAATTGTAAATAGATCATTTTCCCTCTAAGCCCAATTTGTACGCCAAGTTTAGAGCAGGGTTTCTTAACCTGTTATGAGTCAGGGACTCCTTATTTACTTACTTATCTATGGTTTTTAGTGTCCGGAGAGTCCGAGGACGTCTTCGGCTCGCCTGGTGAAGGTCTTTCTATTTGACCCCCATAGGCGACCTGCGCATTTTGGTGTGAGATGATCATTATGATGAGGTAGGGAGATGGTAAAATCCGGCGTCAGAACACAGCCTATTCCTGTAGAACAACATCAAGGGGTCTGCTTAAGACTTAACGTCTCCATCCGACAGACGAATATCCATCAACAGCGTCATATGCCCTCACTCCATATGAACACTGCGAAGGGGTTTGGAATTGAATTCAGGCTTTTGGAACGCAGTATAGTGATTAGAAATACCTCTTCTACCCTTCCGGTCAACATTCTGATGGTGAAACATTTTTTTACCACCAGGACGTGAACCAGCTAACTACAGTGTGAGACATGACTATCATGGCCACCAGGTGGGCTTCAAAATCCGGTGAAACTTACAGAACTCCATCCCCAACACATTTAATTTAAGTGAATGAACACAACTTTACAGACAAGCAATATACCTTATTTTAATACTGTTAATTGTTTCTACGTCCCACTAACTACTTTTATGGTTTTCGGAGACGCTGAAGTGCCGGAATTTAGTGCCGCACGAGTTCTTTTATGTGCCAGAAAATTTACTAACACTAGGCTGACGTATTTGAACACTTTCAAATGCCACCGGATTGACCCAGGACTGAACCTGCCAAGTTGGGGTCAGAAAGCCAGCGCCTCAGTCAGCTTGGTATATGCCTTATTTCATTGCAACTGGTAGCCTTAAATAGTTTATGACGTAGCCTACACAAAGTATGAACAAATTAAACAATCTTAGTGGAAAATTATGCTTTTTCAGCCTTAATTGATTATGAAAAAATTGTCCAGCTCCATGGCCAAATGGTCAGCGTGCTGGCCTTTGTTCACACGGTCCCGGTTTCGATTACCGGCAGGGTCAGGAATTTTAACCATAATTGGTTAATTCTGCTGGCACGACGGCTGGGTGTATGTGGCATCTTCATTATCATTTCATCCTCATCACGACGGGCAGGTCACCTACGGGAGTCAAATCAAAAGACCTGCATCTGGCGAGCCGAACATGTCCTCGGACACTTCCGGCACTAAAATCTATGCGCCATTTCATTTCATTTCATTTCATTTCTCCATGTATTAAAATTATGTCCGTGTATTCGTCCTCCCCGGAAACACCAGACATTGTCCATGAGTTAACAGCAACTGTAGTGCTAAAATACTAAATACTAGTCTACTACTATGTGTTCGAAAACGAGGGTTACTAATGCAAAGGGACGCATTTGACGGGTAGCGCCGAGGAACATGCGGCGAGCGGCTGTCCGGTTGTTCTATTATGACGTAACCTACCTGCAGGCAGTAATACTCCAGTGGAGGTAAGCTATTAGACATCCCCCATCATTAGTGCATGTCGGACAAATAGAAAGTACGGTGCTGGCAGGGCACCTAATAATTTTGACTTGGATTGAGTACAGAAACTAAGTAGAGGTAAATATTTGGCAGAGCGTCTACTTGTAGCGGGCGGTAATGTGGAACAACGAGAACAGACTGTGCTACATGCAGGGGTGCAAGGAATGCGATACAAGCCCACCTGAAAAAATACAAATTTAGGTCCCCCTCAAATAAAATGTAAAAACCTATGAATAACTTAATATACAATAATGTAAATACAGCAGGTGGAAGTAATATCATATATTGTCAAGGAATTGTTCGTATCTGAAGGTTATTAAGAGTAACATTTAATAGGTTTTATTTGACTGCCTCCCTGGTTTACCGACTAAGCTGCTGCACTGCTAACCAAGCATCATTTCGATGTTCGAACTTAACTTTAATTGGTTTCATTTTTCAGTAACTTCAGGTATATACTCTGTAACTGACACCGGTCTTGGTTGTAATATATTCGATTAAGAAAACCTGTTCAAATAAAGTTGGAATAATATCAAAGCCCACAACTGATAAGCCTAATTTATTATTATTAAGTTCGGACAGAGAGTTCGTTCGAAACTGAGTTGACTAATTGCTGGTACATCAACTTCTTAACGACATTATACATTGTTGTCAAATAAATGTGTGTCAAAAGTTCCATTTTCAGCAAAATTTGTGCATAATACGATATAAGATGCACTACACATCAACAAAGTACAATTTTCTAACTGAAATATGATTTTTGGTTACAATTTTAATTGCTATAATTTTTTTTTTTAATTTGATGCAGGTTTTTTTTGAGGAGCGTGTCGGCGGCAAGGACAAGCATTGTTTACAGCAACTGCTAGGTGCATACAAGTGGCATTTCCTCAACGTACAGATTTTAAAAAATCGACTCATTCTACAAAACCCCCATTTCTGTGCAGAGTGACATTAGGCTAGATATCTTTCTTTCTTTCTTTCTTTCTTTCTTTATTTCTTTCTTTCTTTCTTTCTTTCTTAATCTGTTTGCCCTCCAGGGTTGCTTTTTCCCTCGGACTCAGCGAGGGATTCCACCTCTACCGCCTCAAGGGCAGTGTCCTGGAGCTTTAGACTCTGGGTCGGGGATACAACTGGGGAGGAAGACCAGAACCTCGTCCAGGCGGCCTCACCTGCTATGCTGAACAGGGGCCTTGTGGGGGGATGAGAAGATTGGAAGGGATAGTCAAGGAAGAGGGAAGGAAGCGGCCGTGGCCTTAAGTTAGGTACCATCTCGGCATTTGCCTGGAGGAGAAGTGGGAAACCACGGAAAACCACTTCCAGGATGGCTGAGATGGGAATCGAACCCACCTTTACTCATTTGACCTCCCGAGGCTGAGTGGACCCCGTTCCAGCCCTCGTATCACTTTTCAAATTTCGCGGCAGAGCCGGGAATCGATTCCGGCCCTCTGGGAGTGGCAGCTAATCTTACTAACCACTACACTACAGAGGCGGACTTAGGATACAGCGCATTCATTTTATTTATTTGCGAGGAGTCTGCGGGCCCCTTTTAAGGCCGGGCACACATTGAGAAGCAGTTGCCCGCAGAGCAGGACTGCGCGAGACTTACGAAACTGCGAAGTGCATGAGAGCGCACATTGCCACGCAGGGTCTCGTCGGTTATCAGAGAGAACATGTTTTCTTTAGACTCTGAGATATTGGGGCATCCAGTATAAAGAGGCTATCTTTCCTTTTTCTTCAAGCATTCGTGATTTTTCTCATTTTGATAGTCATCTTCACAATTTTCCTTGTGCTGATAACCACGCTCTTGTTCACCTTAGGACAGTCGCAATAAGAACAACCACCATCGCCAGTTTACAAGACTGAACAATATTTCCATGTTAGCGATGTTGGGCGTTCATATGGACTAAGCAACAAAAGTCTAAATTCATTATTATTTTTTTACGTCGCACCGACACAGATAGGTCTTATGGCGACGATGTTATAGGAAAGGGCTAGGAATGGGAAGGAAGCGACCGTGGCCTTAATTAAGGTTCTGCCCCCCCCCCCCCCTCCAGCATTTGCTTGGTGTGAAAGTGGGAAACAACGGAAAGCCATCTTCAGGGCTGCCGACAGTGGGGCTCGAACCCACTATCTCCAGAATGCAACCTCATAGCAAGGCGATCCTAACCACACGACCAACTTGCTTGGTAAATTCATTAATACCTATCTCTGTTATCATAGCCGGTACTATAAAACAATAGAAGACATACATGATCGGAAATTGTATATTCTCTTCAACGTTTGTTACGTAGTCTTCGTTAATAGGATCAGAGAAGTGGAGAGGGAGAAAACATTTATTTACAAATGTACTGCTAGATTTTCATCTAGTTGACACAAGACACAATATACTAAAATCAATCAACATTGACAATCTGTTGTGAACACGTTTGCATTTATATTTGACAAGACATGATAAATTACTTTCCGTTCTTCTTCTTCTTCATTTGTTTGCCCTCCAGGGTTGGTTTTTCCCTCGGGCTCAGCGAGGGATCCCACCTGTACCGCCTCAAGGGCAGTATCCTGGAGCTGGGGAGGAAGACCAGTATCTCGCCCAGGCAGCCTCACCCGCTATGCTGAATAGGCGCCTTGGTGGGGGATGAGAAGATTGGAAGAAATAGACAAGGAAGAGGGAAGCAAGCGGCCGTGGCCTTGCCGTAAGTTAGGTACCATCCCGGCATTTGCCTGGAGGCGAAGTGGGAAACCACGCAAAACCACTTTCTGGATGGCTGAGGTGGGAATCGAACCCACCTCTACTCAGTTGACCTCCCGAGGCTGAGTGGACCCTGTTCCAGCCCTCGTACCACTTTTCAAATTTCGTGGCAGAGCCGGGAATCGAACCAGGGCCTCCGGGGGTAGCAGCTAATCACACTAACCACTACATCACAGAGGCGGACTTCCGTACTTATTTCTTCACATAAATGTGATGGTGGATGACGGCCACGGAGTCGGCGATGATGCTCTCCATAATCAACATTAGATCTTGACGTTAAATACTCAGTGTTGCAAGAATTTGGGCCACGGATTGTTTCATAGATATTTGAGGATCACATTGTAGGCCTTACTCTAAACTACCTTGTTACCCAGCGTGAATAAAATGCTTTATAGCCTAGATTGTAGTGCCTTATTCCCCGAATTTACATGCCGATTTTCATTAAATTCTGTTCTATACATACATAACGGAAGTTAAAATTAAACATTGCTTTGCAGTTCACATGATTCACATAGTACCTGCAAAACATGGTGAGACCGAAATGCTGTGGTAATTCCCCCTCCCCCCCCCCGCCATTTCTTAAATAACCACGTGACACGTGCGCAGGAGAAACTGTTTCGAAGACTGCGTCTAGTAGGTGGCGTACCAGATGCGACCGTGCCGGATGCGACCGTGCCACTAGCGACCGCATAATCTGTAACT
Source organism: Anabrus simplex (assembly GCF_040414725.1). Lineage (NCBI taxonomy): Eukaryota > Metazoa > Arthropoda > Insecta > Orthoptera > Tettigoniidae > Anabrus > Anabrus simplex. Next base: position 92,879,003 of record NC_090272.1, on the reverse strand, counting down.
GTGCCGGATGCGACCGGCGTTGACAAGCAAATTGTCATTTGATAAGTTGTGTCATCACCCAAGATAAGGTAAGCTAAACGAAGTGCAATGCCATTTCAATAAGTCCTATAAGCAGCTACTGCCCCAACTTTACATAACCTTCTGGGGGAAACTCGTTTTACAACACGAAGCATGGTGATGTGTTTACGTCTTTTCCCACCGGGCGAGTTGGCCATGCGGTTAGAGACACGCGGCCCTGTGCTTGCATCCGGGAGATAGTGGGTTCGAATCCCACTGTCGGCAGCCCTGAAGATGGTTTTCCGTGATTTCCCATTTTCACACCTTGCAAATGCTGGGACTGCACTTTAATTAAGACCAGGGCTGCCTCCTTCCCATTCCTAGCCCTTTCCTATCCCATCGTCGCCTTAAGACCTGTCTGACCGAGCTCGGTAGCTGCAGTCGTTTAAGTGCGGCCAGTATACAGTAATCGGGAGATCGTGGGTTCGAGCCCCACTGTCGGCAGCCCTGAAGATGGTTTTCCGTGGTTTCCCATTTTCACACCAGGCAAATGCCGGGGCTGTACCTTAATTAAGGCCACGGCCGCATCCTTCCACTTCCTAGGCATTTCCCCTCCCATCGTCGCCATAAGACCTATCTGTGTCGGTGCGACGTAATGCCACTAGCAAAAGAAAAGATCCTTATTCTCTGAAATTGTTTACGACTTTGGCCTACTTACTTATCGTGTCCTATTAGTAGGTACCAGGAGTTTCCGAGGACGTGTTCGGCTTGCCAGGTGCAGGTCTTTCTACCTGACTCCCGTGGGCGGCCTGCGCGTCTGGATGTGGGATTATGATAATGAAGTAGGGAGAGATGAAACCCGGTTTCGGCACATAGCCTACTCCTCTCGAATAATACCAAGGGGTCTGCTCAATGCTTTACGTCACCATCCGACGGCCGAATCACCATCAACAGCATCATATCCACTCACTCTATTTGAACACTGCGAAAAGGTTTGGATTTGAATCCCGGCTTTTGGCATGCAATCTAGTGATTAGAAACTGTCTACCACCAGCTTTCCTACCCTGCCGGCCAACATTCTGATGGTGGATTTCTTTTTCATCCAGGCTAAGTGGCTCAGACGGCTCAGGTTGTTGAGATGCTGGTCTTCCGACTCCAACTTGGCAGGTTCGATCCTGGCTCAGTCCGGTGGTATTTGAACGTGCTCAAATACGTCAGCTTTGTGTCGGTGGATTTACTGGCACGTAAAATAAGTCCTGGGGGACAAAATTCCGGCATCTCGGCGTCTCCTTAAACCATAAAAGTAGTTACTGGGACGTAAAGCCAGCAACATTTTATATTTTTCTTTCGACCCACGGCACTCGAACCTGCTAACCACGGTGCCAGACCTTTATTTTAGAAAACACCAAGTTAGCTACTTATAAGCAATCTACCACTTGGTGACAGCGCTTAATGCAGATCAATTGTAAGTGATTGATGGGTCGCATGCGGCACGATGCTTATCCACTCGGTCGCTATTGGCACGATAATGGCCTGGTCGCATCCGACACGGTCGCATCTGGCACGTAACCGTGTGGTAGGCGGAAGTAGGTGCAGAACCGGCCTGCTCTGCTCTGTCCTACCCTGTCTGTCAACTTGCGATGGTGCAATGATTTGTGTAGATTACAAAGATATCTTCTGCGCTGCGCTGCTGTAGCTGCTTCGCCTGCGTCGCAGTGTCCGCGCGGCCTAAGGCCCTAACGTTACGGCCCTGGTTACAGGCAAAGATGACCACATACAACATAACTTTATGTGAGTATTAGTGTTGTAAGAGGCTGCCGCCAAGGCTGTAAAGGCGTGCTCGGTTAATCCGGAAGGATGTGGGTTCGACTCCCCGTCCGTAAGTCAAAAATTTAAGAAACCAGATTTTCACTTCCGGAGGTGCCCTGAAGTTCACTCAGCCTACACCAAAAATGAGTACCAGGTTAATTCCTGGGGGCAAAGGTGGCCGGGTGTAGAGCTAACCACTCTTCCCAACCAAGTGCCGAGGTTACGGATAGTGAAAACTTTTACCTTCCACCCCTCCAAGGGCCTTCGTAGCCTGTACGGAGATTGCTTTGCTTTTTATTTGTGTTAATATGTGCTACATACAGGAATGGTGAAAGAAATCCCTGCAGATGGAACTCACTTCAAGCCCATGGAGAAGATACATCATTATGTTAAAGCGATGGTAGAACTCAGTAACTTGGAAATAAAAACTTAAAAGCTAGCAGCAGAAATGTACACGCGTTATCGTAATTTTGTTGTCAAGGCAAATCTTTCAGTTAAAGCAGAGATACGATTCAAGTAAAAAAAAAAGAATCTTAGCTCTCATGTCATGTCTTAGCCCTCCATAAGCAATCAAATCACAGTTTATCCCATCAACTCCCGTTAGATCTTCGTGTTTGGTTTGTTCCTGGTAGCAGAGTAGCTTGGAGGGGCTCCTTTGGTTATGTTGCCCGCTGAACATTCAACCCGTCTATTGGGCTCCAGTCCCGTTGATTATTCTACGAGGACAGAAAATTATAAGAACAGCAGCTGGAGGAAACATCTTGGTTTTTGGTACGAAGTGTGCTCGGAAAATAAAGGTACATCACAATACAGACCGAAGGGTAAAATTGTAATGTGTACTGTGGCTACTGTAATCTTTTCACTTTCCCTTCGAGTTCATCGGCAGACGTACGCCGACTTTTGTTCAAGTAACACGTGCTGGAAATGTCTGAACCGATCCAGAATCCCGCCAAGTGTAAGATGCGCTCGGTCGCACGATTTTTTATGCAAAAACTTAAGTTCCAGAGGAAATTCACTGGTAAATGGGAAAGTTATGAATAGACAAAGTTGTGTTAAAACTTCTCTGGAAGCAGGACCGATATTCTTGAAAAACACACGAGCGCTAGAATTTTTTCATCTTCGCCCAACAATATTCATTTCTTTCTCTATCTACAGAAGCACAGTGGCCGAGACGGTATCGTGTTAAAATAATAATTCAGGCCATGGTTGAGGTGAAGAGGCAGGCGACAGACGTCTACGACTCTGAGATACAGAAGCTCCTAGCCAGACTTAACAAGTGTTTGGATAACAGCGACAACATAGTCAGAAAGTCAAATATGTACCAGCAATTCATTTACAATGGATGTTTTGTCAAATAAACATTATGTGAATACATATTTGCCTGCGTATCTTTACTTTCCGCACACGCCTAGTACGATAAGGTTTCACTGTACCATTATCATTGTTACTTTCCTTTTATTCTGCAAATGCTATATTTATAACTTTTATTGTTTTACTTACCTTCAAAGATTTTAAGATACACTGTGTTGTTGGAATTCAGTGTCGCAGCAGTTCTTTAACACGCTGCGAAACCATAGACATAGAGACGTTACATTTAAATACCTTCGAATGCGACTGATCTCAATTGGGATCGAACTCACTATCCTGAGGAGAGAATGATAGTGGCAAAACAACTGAAGTTCCGAAGTCATTGCAAATGCTGCCCTGTTAAATACATCATATTGCCATTTCCAATAAATCGAAAATAATTATCGAGTAATTTGTAAGTGTTGGGAACAGGGCAAACGTCAAGACAGGCCAGGAAATCATCAAGTAAATATCTTGGAAGAGTATATGAGGTGCAGCAAGGAGATAAAGACTCGTATTTCCATGGCCACGGAGGCTCTGAACCAACGAGCTAGAATAACATAGAGGGGCGGAAGCGCTGCCTGGATGAACCTAATAGAACGAACGTCCGCCATGTTTCCTGTTGTCACACAAGCAAGGGGGCATGGCCTTTAAATGACGAAAAGTGTAGAAAATGCGCATTTTAGAATCGCTGGGGGAGAATTAAAGTCCGTTGCCGAAAGCTTGAAGCATGAAAGCGAATACCGCCACTTCATCATATTGCGGCACGAGGCCAACATCACAATCAGTTGATTGTAGGGTAGTTCGAAATCATCGCACAGTGACATACGAATAGGCCTCGAAATCGGAACAAGAGCGTTACCCTGCTTGGCTGTAGTGGTTAAGCGTAAATTAGAATAAAAACGATGGACATAAATATTTATGACAGGAAACCTTAAAATCATAGGGACCTATAATAGGTTACAACCTCATTCTGTTAACATTTTTAAAATTATTGCATCCTCATGAGTACTGTGTTCCTTTCTTAATCTGTTTACCCTCACGGGTTGGTTTTTCCCACGGACTCAGCGACGGATCCCACCTCTACCACCTCAAGGACAGTGTTCTGGAGCGTGAGACATTGGGTCGGGGGATTCAACTGTGAGGGAGGGCTGCACCTGCTATGCTGAACAGGGGCCTTGTGGGGGGAGAAGGAAGCGGCCGTGGCCTTAAGTTAGGTACCATCCCGGCATTTGCCTGGAGGAGAAGTGGGAAACCACGGAAAATCACTTCGAGGATGGCTGAGGTGGGAGTCGAACCCACTTCTACTCAGTTGACCTCCCCAGGCTGATAGAATCCCGTTACAGCCCTCGTGCCCCTTTTCAAATTTCGTGGCGGAGCTGGGAATCGAACCCGGGCTTCCAGGGGTGGCAGCTGCTCACGCTAACCAGTGCACCACAGAGGCGGCCCATGAATACTTTACCACAATAATCGTTTAGTGTAATTATTTATTATAATATAGGGGGGATATCATGTTTCTCCCATTACCATATCATACTGGAATTACTAGCTTGAAAGTTGTCCATTATGAAGTGTGGCATAGTTTTAAAAACCAAGGCAACAGACATCTACAATAAAGGCTGTATACATTTCAAAAATAGCAGTAAAATGCTGTATTTATCATACTTGGTGTACGTTTGAACGAAACAAGTGATTTTTTGTGGTTACGTTTTCTTGGTGGTGGGCGTTCCATTTCCTTTATTTGTAAATGTGAATGAAAATTAAATAAGGCTGGAAATGCACAGAGCATAAGCAACTGAATTGAGTGGGATACCATTTATCTCTTTTCGCCCTCACAACGCATTGTTCAGTTAATTCCTTTTAAACGAAATCTGAAACAAAATTCGACAAATAATTACCGTGGCTATCCGTACTTTCGCCAAGTAAACAATAAAATTGATTTAATTAGAAACAGAAATTACAAAAAGGAATCTCTTCTATAATTCAGTAATACTTACTTAAAGTACGATATATCCTTGGTTTTATTACTCCGATTAGTACAACCATACGCTGAGGTTACGGCTGGCATTCTTGAAAGCGAGAATCTATCTTTTCACTTCTTAAAACTTAGGGAATTAAATTGGCATGCATGATCTCCCTGTCACCTTAACATATGCTCTCGCGCCAATTCGCTTTGTTTTGACAACCGTTAACATGGCTGCCCCTTATCAACTTGCTTCAAGCAAGGAGCGCTGATGACAGGCTTACAGCCCCTCTATGTTATTTTAGCTCGTTGCTCTGAACAGAAAGAAGAGACTACTCTGTGGATGCTTGGGCATGGGTCTAAGGAAGAGGCTGGTGAAGCGTTTTGTATGGAATATGGCGTTGTATTGAGCTGAGACACGGACACTGAGGAAGGAGGATGAAAAGAGACTGGCAGCGTCTGAGATGTGGTAGTGGATGAGAATGGAGGGGAATGCGTAACTGTTGAAGAAAATTAGTAAGCGGAGAAAACTGTTACATGTCATTGGTCGGAATTAAGAAGAGGAACTGATTTGGGTACTAGATGCGAAGAGAATATTTGTTGATGGGCGCACTAAAAGACGGAAGAAGAAGAAGAAGAAGAAGAAGAAGAAAAACCAAACCCCATGGCGCAACAGCCTCAAAAGGACCTGTAGATTACGAGGTGTCGTGTGGTCAGCACGCCGAATCCTCTCGGCCGTTATTCTTGGCTTTCGAGACCGGGACAGTCATCTCACCGTTAGATAATTGTAATCGCGTAGGCTGAGTGGACTTGGAACCAGCCTTCAGATACAGGTATAAATCCCTTACTTTACTGCGAATCGAACCAAGGGCCTCCGGGTGAGAGACAGGCACAATACCCCTACACCGCGGGGCCGGATTAAGGAAAAAAAGAGGACGGAGAAAGTATCAGATGGTAAGCAGTGTCAGGAGAGCAGGAAGCTATCAACAAATGAAGAAAATTGCAGAAGACAGGAGTGTATGGACAGCTGCAGCATGAAGACCTGTTTTAGGTTCTATGTAAGTGTTGATCGAGCTGAGTGGGAATTGATTCATAGCGTCTATGTTACTTCTATTACTACAAGAACAACCAAAGAATGTACCAGATCATAACCTTTGTCCAACTCCATGTCATTGCCGTTGGCATGTTAATAATAAAGTTATTGATTTTTGCGTCCCACTGGCTAGATTTTTTATTGTTTCCGGAGACGTCGAGATGGCAAAATTTTGCCCCGCAAGCGTTATTTTACGTACGAGTAAATCTACCGTCACGAGGCTGACGTATTTGAGCACCGCCAAATATCACCGGACTGAGCCAGGTTGCGCTCTACGGCGTGAGGTACTCAGCCCGGCTGTTAACATGCAGTGGCGGCTGGTGAAGTTTCGTACAGGAGGGACACGTTATGATTTAAATGCAGATATGGGGTTGTGTGAACGAATTCGATCGACGAAATGCCACTGTATCATTTGTACCAAATGGAAGATAATAATTGCTTTTACTCAAAGAAAGTGTAAAATCTGCGGGAGGGATACAAACTTTACTACCTTACAACTATATTTTACGCTACGTCGCAGCGCCTCCGTATGTGTTTTGTTTGTCTAACACTTTCGTGTGTGATGTCTTTGCTCACTGAAGTTGTCTGAATTAATTAGGTGTCTTTTCTTCATGTTGCTCATCGTTTTGTGTCCTAACTCATTCATTAGGTGATATTTATCGGTCCAGGGATCATGTTATTTTGCTGTTTGAACTGCCTGCGCTAGTCATATGGACAAATATAATGAGAATTCACAGACATAGCACTCCCATTCGTCGGTGCTAGCCCTGGACCTCAAGAAAGAAACAAAAGACGGCACGAGCAGCGGAATACAACATAAGGGAGTCCTGTCTACAGCCCGTATGTAAGTATACATATTTCTCTAGATATTTCTCTAGTAATGACGGTATTTGTTAATTTACCGCGGATTTTACACTTTATTTGAGTGAAAGCAATTATTATCTTTCATTTGGGGCAAATATTACCGTGACATTTAGTGGATCGGTTTCGTTCACATAACCCAGACATGGATACGTCTGAAATACATATATTTGCACATGCAAGTATAAACAATACACGACAATATGTCAAAAAACTGTTAAGTTTACCTTATCATTAATTCCGTCCGGCTCTGTGGCTAAATGGTTAGCGTACTTGCCTTTGGTCACAGAGGTCCCGTGTTCGATTCCCCTGGCACGGGGACTGGTGTATGTGTCGTCTTCATCATCAATTCATCCTCATCACGACGCGCAAGTCGCCTTCGGGAGTGAAATCAAAAGACGTGCACCAGGCCTCTCCGGAGGCCACACGACATTTCATTTATCATTAATTCCTATGTCAGAGCCACCCTTGTTTCTTTAGCTGTAGCAAATCTCTCCATCATAGCCTGCGCATGTTTACCTCTCAATTGACATTGTACTTCTCTGGAATATCTTTATTCTATCTAATGTAATTGGTTTGGTTACAGTATTATTTTAAACAAGACCACACTCGGAAATACAAGTCAATGATCTGTGTAGTTTTTTTTTCTTCAGAGAACTACCTACTGCCCTTCTCGGTCACTATTTGCTTGTGACCGAGGCTCTCTCATTACAACATGCCTCTTCACCAAGAAATATAGCCAACGCCAACGTTTAGAGACCATGTATTTTAAAACATCTACTCTGCGGTCACATGGGGTTTGTGACCTGGAGTTGATATATACGATTTTACGCTCTATGAAGGCAGATTTCCGACTTTAGAAGTAATCACCTTCCTTACGAGCTTGAAACTTGTATCCTGCTGTATATAATGTACTGATAAGTAAAAATTAAACGATTTATGTTTATTGGGATGGAACGTGACCCTGTGACTTTATGCTCCAGCCGCCACTGTTAACATTTTAAAGATCTCTGGTAGTACACTCATTGTCACCCGACAAAATTAAATCAACTCAACCGTAAGAACTGTTCTAATAGAATTCTGTTTTCATTACCAAATGGCAGCACAAGCGGAGTGTTGAAATTAGTAGGTAGGCTGCCTTCTTGGTATCACTTTAGTAGGTTCTTCTTCTTCTTCTTAGTCTTGCCTGTACAGAGAAGTGATGATCACTTAGTAAAAGCTGTGAATCTCTCTTCACTTAGACTTTAAGATGCATTTTCACGATACAACCACGAAGACATTTAGTCATCTGCTATCAATCAATCAATCAATCAATCAATCAATCAATCAATCAATCAATCAATCAATCAATCAATCAATCAATCAATCAATCAATCAATCAATACTGATCTGCATTTACGGGGAGTCGCCCAGGTGGCAGATTCCCTATCTGTTGTTTTCTTAACTTTTTCTTAAATGATTGCAAAGAAATTGGAAGTTTATTGAACATCTCCCTTGGTAAGTTATTCCAATCCCTAACTCCCCTTTCTATAAAGAAATATTTGCCCCAATTTGTCCTCTTGAATTCCAACTTTATCTTCATACTGTGATATTTCCTACTTTTAAAGACACCACCCAAACTTATTCGTCTACTGATGTCCTCCCACGCCATCTCTCCACTGACAGCTCGGAACATACCACTTACTCGAGCAGCTCGTCTCCTTTCTTCCAAGTCTTCCCAGCCCAGTGGGTCTCGGGCCACCAGTGGCCCACGGCTGGTCCGTGGTCCGACAGCTGTGCACTTCGACCGGCCAACCGAGCAGAGGAGGGGTGGCACGGCTCTACCTTGGATTTATACCTCTGCATTTGGGAGAAGGATAGGGGCTGGCCCTGAAAATGGTTTTCCATGGTTTTCCATTCTCCTGCACTACGGCGAATGCCGGAACAGTTCCTAGTATAGGTCACGGACGCCCACCCTCTCACCTTCTCTGCACATCTCCTTCTCCACCACAAATCCTCTCCCCTGAGAGACGGCGTCACCGTCTAAGAGGCCCGCCTCCTCCCTTCAGGGAACGAATGAAAACAATTTAATATTCGAAATTGATATCAGTTTCTGTTAAGCTCCCATTCAGATACTCTGTAATCATTTGTGCTGCTATGTAATAACAATGAGGCTCTGCTCTAGGTAACAATAAGAGTGTGCAAGCAATCACTTTTTATTTGTATGCTAATCTTGGATGTATTAGATAAATATAATTAGGAACTGTCGGAAGAAAGTTGTCGAATGTGCAGCCAGGCACATAGCAACTCTTAGCATGGTGATTTCTCTCACTGATAACCTTAATTCAATTATATACGCATCGTGGTTGATAATAAAACGCTGAATGCACTACCTCAATTCATTTTACACTATGGATATAACATTACACAAATAAACTACAAAATGAAAACACTGCAGAGAGATATTCTTAACCTATAGCCACACATGAATATACGCTCACACAAAGTTTCCTTCACTAATTGATGACTTTTCGCTTAATAATGCAGTCAATAACGACTCACTCTGATGTATATCTGAGGAAACATGTGTCCATCGTTAAAAAATTCAATGAAACAGCGAAGAATTCACATGTAACTCAACTAACTCACTGCTAAACTTCCCCCCTAACGATCAGCTGATTGTTTTCCCGCGCTTGCTACGGTACGGCCTGTACTTCACGAAGGCAGTGCACCGATTCAGAAGAAAATGTCTGCGCTGGTCTGGGCATGTGTTGCGTTCAAAGGATAATACATTGGTAGAGTCAGCGTATACATTGGAAGTCGCTGGAAAGAGGCGCAAGGGTCAACCAATACAGTGCACAACGGCCTGAGAGCTGCAAGACTATGTCCAGACATGGCCCGAGACAGAATTAAATGGAGACAACGAATCCACACAGCGAACCCTGCCACCGGACGGGACAAACGCTGAAGAATAAGAAGCTGGGGTGCTAATAAGCAAATTTTACGCTGGCCGGGTAGTGTTGGACTCTCTCTCTTCCAGATGTTGTGCCGTACAACTTTGCCGTGACTAAAAGCACAGGATGTGCTGCTTTGCATAACAAATATAATTCAATTCATTCTCGTTACAGTAATCGATGAATGATTCAGTGATCCAGTCTTTTCTGCCTCACCTAAGAGGAACTGTCTGAGGCAATGAATGTTCTCGTAACGTTTAATGACATAAAAACCTCACGAGCAGCTCTGAGAGGATGTGGGTTAAATCCCAGCTTTGACGACAATGGCTAGCCGGGTGATATCAAGATCCGTTAACTGTATTCTTGCCATTACCTAATATCATAATAAAATCTCCTTAACCGAGCGAGTTACTACACGGTTTGGGTCGCGTAGCTGGCAAATCGCCTTCAGGAGATAGTGGGTTCGAAATCCACTGCCGGGAGTCCTGAAAATGGTTTTCCGTGGTTTCCACTTCTAGCCCTTTGCTACCCCATTGTCACCATGAGACCTATATGTGTCGGTGCGACGTAAAGCAAATTGCAAAAACATAAAGAAGGATGGAAACAGCATTCCATTGATGTCGAAATGTCTATAACAAAAATCAGTGTCAATCACTGCAAAACGAAGACATTACAACACTGTGATAAAGCCAGAAATTTTGTATACAATCGAATGCATTCCACTGAAAAGGAAAGGATTACTAGAGATCATTGAGAAAAAAGAAAAATATTGAGGAAGACACTAGGGCCTAGGAAAGTAAGGCAAAAATTTAGACTGCGACTAAATGAGAAACTATACAAAAGGACCGAGAAAATCACAAAATCCTTTAAAAAGAGAAGACTTTGCTTCTATGGACACATTAAAATAATGTCAACAGAGAGGAGAACACCCAAGAGAATTCCGGAGTACATGGAGAGCAGGAAGACGCAAACTAACTGGCTTAAATGAGTTAAGGAGGGAAGAGAATAACATAACGCAGGAGGCAGTATGCAGTAGAGAAGAATACACGATGGTCATCAACAAACTTAAGGAATTCCAAAATCGAATGAGCAGAAAACGGACCGGCAACACCTGGTCGCTAGGATGCAAAGGAGCCCATTCCGAAAGGATGAAGAATTACTGGGTTGATCGAAGGGAGATGAACAGGAAATGAACGATGCTTAACGTGGTCCATAGTAGACCTATACGAAGACAAGAAGAAATAATAATAATAATAATAATAATAATAATAATAATAATAATAATAATAATAATAGAAAAAATTGAAGAGGTTTGGTACTTCTAAGAATAAGATTATCGGTAATAGGGCAGAGACGCGAAGGACGTGAAGATGAAAGACTCCCTAGGCCTGGCAAACCCAGTACCGCACGGGTTGCAAAGGAACTCAAATTGGAGGTCGGGAGGGAAAAACGAATCTGGAACAATGCCAGACTCAGTCATCGGAGCCGTGGTCATCAATTCACGTTCCCACTTTTAGAGCACTTCAAGTAGTCACTTACGACAAGCAGGAGATGAACTGTAAGCTCGCGTTCTCATCCTCAGATGGAGCAGAACACATCGGGCGAGTTGGTCGAGCGGTTAGGGGCGCGCAGCTGTGGGGTTGCATCCGGGAGATAGTGGGTTCGAACCCCACTGTCGGCAGCCCTGAAAATGGTTTTCCGTGGTTTCCAATTTTAACACTACGCAAATACTGGGGCTGTACCTTAATTAATTAAGGTGAGCTGCATGTACCATTTTAACCACATACCAGTTCTGCTGTCATTCTTATAGTTTGCTGTAACACATAATAGGAAACGGCAGTGGGAAACCAAATAGATTAATACAATTAACATTTGGTTACACTGAGATTTTGGGACATGTAATATTCAATACAAGGATATTTTTCCATTACACATACGTACTTAAATCGCATAAAACCGATGAGGGTGACCACGAATTTTCACAGCGGCTATTATCTCAACCAAAAAAAAAAAAAAAACTTACTATACCTCGAGTGAAAGATTTCGAACACTTTTTTTTACAATGAACTAGTTACGTTATCTCCTAACCTGTAATTATTTACTTTGACACAATTATCACGAGTGACAATGTTTCATTGGGTAGTATGATGATAAACGGGGTTAAAAGTCAGATTGTGCGTTTCACAAATAAGAAAAGTCCTCTCAGTTTTAATTACTGCGTTGATGGGGTAAACGTTCCTTATGGGGATCACCGTAAGAACGTGTTAATATAAGGAAAGATCTTCATTGGGGTAATCACATAAATATGATTGTAAATAAAGGGTACAGATCTCTGCACATAGTTATGAGGGTATTTAGGGGTTGTAGTAAGGATATAAAGGAGAGGGCACATAAGTCTCTGGTAAAACCCAACTACAGTATGGTTCCAGTGTATGAGGCACTCGCGAGGATTACTTGATTCGAAAACTGGAAAAAATCCAAAGAAAAGCAGCTCGATTTGTTCTGGGTGATTTCCGACAAAAGAGTAGCGTTACGAAAATGTTGCAATGTTTGGGCTGAGAAGACCTTGAAGAAATGAGACGAGCTGCTCGACTAAGTGGTATGTTCGAGCTGTCAGTGGAGAAATAGCGTGGAATGACATTCATAGGCGAATAAGTTTGAGTGGTGTTTTCAAAAGTAGGAAAGATAAGTATATGAAGATAAAGTTGGAATTCAAGAGGAAAAATTGGGGCAAATATTTGTTTATAGGAAGAGGAGTTAAGGATTGGAATAATTTACCAAGAGAGTTGTTCAATATATTTCCAAATTCTTTGCAATTATTGAAGAAAAGAGTAAGTAAAAAACAGATACGGTACGGCATCTGCCTCCTGGGCGACTGCCATAAATGCAGATCAGTGGTGATTGATTGATAAACTTCTGACAGAACCGGGAATCGAACCCGGATCTCGAGGACGGCAGCCAATAGTGATAACCGTTACGCTACGGAGGCGGATAAGCAGGAGATACTGCTGGTGTATTCTATCAAGCCTATCAAACAGGGTTGGTAATTTCTTTACTTCTGCCGTCATTGGCTCTTTTATCACTCGCATGCTAACTGCTACTTTTAAGACTTCATTTCATTATCTGATATTCTCTACGTCGCCTAATTTCATTTGTATTAGTTACCGGTAATTTTCTTTCGTTCCAGACTTCCAATTTCAGATCCAAAACTATCTCGGTAATATCGATTTAAATAAATCAGGTAAAAAGTAGAAGGCGGACTTTTAGGCACCTAATATAATTTTTTCAAGTTTCTCATTCAGGCTTTATAAAATATAAAATAGGCTCTAAAAGTATAGTACAGGAAAACACCACACATAATAAATTACTATAAATTTATTGGCAAAGGCAAATACACCAATATTAGGCCTATGCATAGAGTTGCAGACTGCAGGAAATGGTACTTGACGGTACAAAATGTATTTATATAAAGGTATTGTAACTTAAAATTATATATTAACAATCCTCAGCCTGTTTCCAGTCATCCGACCGGGTCAGGAATCGAATGAATGAAACCCCCATCTAGTGGCGAGGATAGGAATTGTGCCGACTGCCGTAGCCTGTCCCACTTCTCTGGAACAATGATTAATGACTGACAGATGAAATGAAATTATATTCTGGAGAGTGTCACTGGAGTGAAAGATGACAGGGAAAATCGAAGAGCCCGGAGAAAACTTATCCCGTCTCCACTTTGTCCAGCACAAATCTCACATGCAGACTCTGTTTAAAATTATACATGAGCAGTTTATTCAACATCAGTTAACATTTAGCTGCCTGTTAAAATAATTTTTAACAGTGAACCTAACCAAATTGGCATTTAATCAGCATTGGTAAAGACTAACAATCTGTTAAAATCTGTTACCGGCCGAGATGGCCGTGCGGTTAGGGGCGCACGGCTGTGAGCTTGCATTCGGGAGATAGTGGGTTCGAACCCCACTGTCGGCAGCACTGAAGATGGTTTTCCGTCGTTTCCCAATTTCACACCAGGAAAACGCTGGGGCTGTACCTTAATTAAGCCCACGACCGCTTCCTTCCCACTCCTAGGCCTTTCCTATCCCATCGTCGCCATAAGAACTATCTGTGTGGGTGCGACGTAAAACAATTTGTGAAAAAACCTGTCAGTTAACTGTCCAGATTCAAGCAGTTAAATTCCCTGTTAGCTCAAAATATGGCAGGGGCATGAGATGCAGAACTTCTGTATCTTGGATGTTGGGAATATGATAGGCCTTTTCCGGAAAGAGTTAGAAACGGAAGAGATAATTTTCAATACAGTTGTTTCAGTTGCTTGATCATACGTTGGCTGACGTTAGTATGCACATTGACTTTACTTCACATTTTCTGCTAAGCGTCATTTTTTTAGCTTTGAAAACGGATCTATTAGTTTGCTTACTTTAAAAGGTATACAGTGTTCTCCCCAGAAATTTTCGCCAGCCGAGTGGCAGGAATGAGCAGCCGGGCAGGAAATACTATGGAAAAATATTAATATGATCAAATTTCAGTTTATTCCCCCCAGAGCAATAACAATAATATCAGACAGGTAAATATTAACTGCAAAATCGTACTATTTTAGTGTTATTATCACGAAAAAGACACGAGTATTTTGAATTTCTTGTGTTCTGCTGCTCGTTCATCATCGTGTAACATCGGGAGTGCTCGCATGCTAATCCGATCACTGCTCGCGCACGACTTCGTGACAGTCAAGCTGAACATTTGAATTCGGATGTAATTGATGCAATTGTGCTGACAATAATGAAAAAAAACCAAACCCCATGGCACTACAGCCCTTGAAGAGCCTTGGCCTACCAAGCGACCGCTGCTCAGCCCGAAGGCCTGCAGATTACGAGGTGTCGTGTGGTCAGCACGACGAATCCTCTCGGCCGTTATTCTTGGCTTTCTAGACCGGGGCCGCTATCTCACCGTCAGATAGCTGCTCAATTCTAATCACGTAGGCTGAGTGGACCTCGAACCAGCCCTCAGGTCCAGGTAAAAATCCCTGACCTGGCCGGGAATCGAACCCAGGGCCTCCGGGTGAGAGGCAGGCACGCTACGCCTACACCACGGGGCCGGCTTGACAATAATGAAGATTTATCATTTAAATAAACAGTTTTGCAGTATTTACATTTTAATTTGGAACATCCTCTGACTCAAGTGTGTACTAATGTTATGAAACTAACACATGTTAGCCGGGCAGACCGTAAAAACGTCAGAGTGGCGTGCCTATTAAAAAGGTCCTAGGGAGAACACTTGGTAATACTTGGAAATAATTTCCAAATAGAAAAGAAATTTGAATTGGTCGAAAGAACAACAGAAAATTCACGGTCAAGACAAAAAAGTCTATTAAATGTCCACTTCACGCGCCATGGTTTACAGATGTATTCAAACAAAAGCGCATCGAAGCGCGCTCACCAAATGCATGGCTCTGCCAATGCCTTCTAGATTCCCACTGATAAGACTCTTGTGAGAGTTAACACCGTGTTAGCTAACCGTTCCCAGGAAATGTTTCGATAAATCCAAGAACCTTAACATGCTGCTAAATTTTTAACGCAATGTTAACAAACAGTGTGTTAGTGTTCTTTTAACTGATACAAGAACGATGATTTTGAGGTTTTTGTCGTATGTGACTTGTTCTGGTCATGTCTTCTTATGGGCACACTACTGTCTGTTTCGCAAGAATGAAGATAAATGTGGTACTATCGTATGTGCGTTAAACAACGGTAACCTAAGTGATCATACAACAGTTCAACGTTATGGCGTCCGCCGCACTCCTTGCTGTATTGGCTCTCACTATAGTTTACCATGATCAGAAATGTCGATTCGACCTGCCTTAAAGGGAGCAAAATAAATGTATGCGTCTTAGTAGCTTCTTCCTGTTCCCCTCTAAAGTTACCCAGTGAAATATCACTTACGACAGTTTACCCCTGATGTCCAGAATTGAAACAACGAATTGTTTTAAATTTTCACACCGTGTCCGCCTCTGTGGTGCAGTGGTTAGTGTGATTGGCTGCCACCCCCAGAGGCCCGGGTTCAATTCATGGCTCTGCCGGAATTGTACCTAACGGAAGGCCACGGCCGCTTCCTTCCCTGTTCCTTGTTTAAACCTTCCGATCTTCCTATCCCCCAACAAGGCCCCTGTTAAGCATAGCTGGCAAGGCCGCTTGGGTGGGGTACTGGTCCTCCCCTCCAGTTTCATTCCCCCGACCCAACGTCTCACACTCCAGGACACTGCCCTTGAGGAGGCAGAGGTGAGACCCCTTGCTGAGATCGAGGGAAAATCCAACCCTGGAGAGTAACGTATTGAGAAAGAAAGAAAGCAAGCAAGAAAGAAAGAAAGTTCACACCGTATTTGGCTTCGTAATAAATAACTAAAAACCTTCTCTTTCTCAGAGAAATACTATGGCACTTGTCTGTCAAAATATGTTTATAATCTGAGAACGAGCATTCTACATCAATGGATGTGACGGGGGCATTCTTCACTTTCGGCGTGTGTTGAACTGCAATGTTGCAATCAGCTACCCCGCATAGATGTCTGGGACGCTCACCACTAGGCCAGTGGTGCTACAGATACTGGCATGTAAATTGCCAACTGGTACATAGGCGTTACGTTTCTCATTGAATGAGGGACAATGTCACAAATTTTCTTTCTTTCTTTCTTTCTTTCTTTCTTTCTTTCTTTCTTTCTTTCTTTCTTTCTTTCTTAATTCGTTTACTCTCCAGGGTTGGTTTTCCCGTCGGACTCAGCGAAGGATCCCACCTCTAGCGCCTCAAGGGCGGTGTCTTGGAACGTGAGACGTTGGTTCGGGGGATACAACTGGGAAGGGGGACCAGTACCCCCACCCAGTTGGCCTCACCTGCTATACTGAAAAGGGGCCTTGTGGGAGGATGGGATGGCTGGAAAGGATAGACAAGGAAGATGGAAGGAAGCAGCCGTGGACTTAAGTTAGGTACCATCCCGGCATTTTGGAAAAAATCTTCGGTCACGAGTCTGGTTATTTTTGATGCAGATCATCCTCCTAAAATTTGAATGACATCGGTGATCTCGTAACTATTACCTGCTCTTGTGAGACAAGATACACATTCCATCGTACACTACCCATAGTGTTCCCAATTTTGCTACCCCGTTACAATTCAACCTGTTCGAGGCCATAATTGATTTGTTCAGGCATTTCAAACACGTAGAAGAACATTACAATCAGTTTTTAAAGCTGTAAATTTTGTATTTTATTGTAAAAAAACACGTTTTAGGCTTTTTTATTAAAATTTAAAATGTAAGCATTTTTTGGCTACACAAATTTACCAGTTCCCAGTTTAATAATAATAATAATAATAATAATAATAATAATAATAATAATAATAATAATGTTATTTGTTTTATGTCCCACTAACTACTTTTTAAGGTCTTCGGAGACGCCGAGGTGCCGGAATTTAGTCCCGCAGGAATTCTTTTACGTGCCAGTAAATCTACCGACACGGGGCTGTCGTATTTGAGCACCTTTAAATACCACCGGACTGAACCAGGATCCAACCTGACAAGTTGGGGTTAGAAGGCCAGCGCCTTAACCGTCTTAGCCACTCAGCCCGGCAAAGTTCCCAGTTTAATTAGCCATGAAATATCTGTTAGGTCATCAGCTCAGAGAGTGTTTGGATCCTCAACAAGCACAGCCAAAGGTAATACGGTTACGCGGAAACTGCAACAACCAATGCCGGCGCCAAAATGAGGCTATCTGGAAAGATGAGGAGTGAGATAGTTTGCCATTGCTTTCCTCACTGGACCAGAAAGCGCTATTACAGCACGACTTACCATATGAGCAACCCCTTTCATAACGACCAAACGCACTGTCGTTCTCCGAATGTGAATACTCAGCACCACCAATACCCCAGTAGCTTCCATACTGTCATAGCCATGGATGAGACTGGGACTTCGGTGGAAGCTACATTTTGCTTTGTATCTTTAGAACTAGATATTCATAAAAACATTCAAGGCTTTTACCTGAAGATCCACTGTCTAATAACACTAATAAACAAAACACTTTCGGCGAATATCTTGGTACCTATCCAACACGCGTTCCAATGTAATTGAAACATGTTGATTCAAAATATGCAATCCATTTGTCTCTATCACCCACCGTTGTTGAGATATACGACATCAACTATTTATATATGTTTAACGCTGTATCAAGGGATACAACTCACAGACAGAAGATTCACAACAGCATTGATTACTACATGGAGAACTAATCAACCTGCCTTTAGCTAAGATTTGTGTAAGTGCACCACATGGCACGTATTGAATTTGTTACACGTAGCAAAACAGATTTCTTGACTTTACGCAACCCCTGGACGCCATAATGTCCACTGTCAATAAAAGGAAGCAAATCAAAATGTTCGGCTTTGTATGAAAAATAACGAAAAACAGTGAACACGATTATCGATGAACGCTTTTCCATGAAAAATAAAACTTTGTCAACATCTTTGAAACCTGACGTGAAAGAGCAAATCGCTTTTCAGATTTGAAGTCAGCGTGAAATCTGCACTAGAAACAGTAAACATCATGTCGTAAATCAGTGTAACCTACTCTGTAAAAGATCCTGGCGAACTCTACAGCTGCAAAATGTTCAGTATTCAAAGACCAGAACGTCAAAGTTTGACGGAAGAAAGAAGAACATGCCTCTTGGGCTTG
Organism: Anabrus simplex; assembly: GCF_040414725.1. Lineage (NCBI taxonomy): Eukaryota > Metazoa > Arthropoda > Insecta > Orthoptera > Tettigoniidae > Anabrus > Anabrus simplex. The sequence goes on along the minus strand of NC_090272.1, from coordinate 92,860,284 downwards.
ATTAACAGAAGCATACAATCTCGATGTATCATCTCCAGCCTAGCTGCTTAAGTTCCAGTATATCATAGGATCGCGCACAAAAAGTGACTGCGGAACGCATCTATCATACATCTCAAGAAGAGCATGTCCGAAGCATAAAGCGACTCTGTTCAAACCGCACAGGCTTTTTTTGTTTTTCATCATCACTACATATTTCATGCGAATAACTCAACCTTAAACGAGAATTCCGATCTCATTTGTAATTCGTATTCTACTGTGACGAGCAAGAACATTCCTGGAAAACCCTCTCAGGGACTATCAACTCAGGAAAATGGAGTGGTGGCCATTGGCTCCTTACTTCCAACATTATTCCTATCGTATCTTCCCTCCTTCAACCTCGACACTATTACATACATACATACATACATACATACATACATACATTATCATTAAAGACTGTTATGCCTTTCAGCGTTCAGTCTGCAAGCCTCCGCGAATTTACTAAACGTCACCACAATCCTCTATTTGCAACTAGTGCTGTGGCCTCATTTAGTTCTATACCTTTTATCTTTAAATCGTGAGAAACTGAGTCTAACCATCGTCGTCTTGGTCACCCTCTAATTCTCTTACTTACCATAACAGAGTCAATTATTCTCCTACCGAGCTCGATAGCTGCAGTCGCTTAAGTGCGGCCAGTATCTAGTATTCGGGAGATAGTAGGTTCGAACCCTACTGTCGGCAGCCCTGAAGATGGTTTTCCGAGGTTTCCCATTTTCACACCAGGCAAATGCTGGGACTGTACCTTAATTAAGGCCACGGACGCTTCCTTCCAATTCTAAGGCCTTTCGTGCCCCATCGTCGCCATAAGACCTATCTGTGTCGGTGCGACGTAAAGCAAATAGCAAAAAAAAGCAATTATTCTCCTAGGTAACCTATCCTCCTCCATTCACCTCACATGACCCCACCACCGAAGCCGGTTTATGCGTACAGCTTCATCCATCGAGTTCATTCCTAAATTAGCCTTTATCTTCTCATTCCGAGTATCCTCCTGCCATTGTTCCATCTGTTTGTACCAGCAATCATTCTCACTAGGCCCTACTTTCATGTCTGTTACTTCTAACTTGTGATTAAGATATCCTGAGTCCACCCAGCTTTCGCTCCCGTAAAGCAAAGTTGGTCTGAAAACAGACCGAAGTAAAGATAGATTCGTCCGGGAGCGACCTCCTTACAGAACACTGTTCATCGCAACTGCGAACTCACTGCATTAGCTTTACGACACCTTGATTCAGTCTCACTTACTATTCCACACAACCTAAATACTTGAAATTATCGACCTGTTCTAGCTTTGTGTTACCAAGCTGACATTCAATTCTGTTTATTTTCTTACCTACTGACATCAATTTAGTCTTCGCTTTTAGAATTTTAATAATAATAAACAAGAATCAAGAAGATAGGAATTCCCTACCACCTAACCAAATATATCTACAACAAACGGTCAATATCTTTCAAATCCAAGTTTAGACATTACAGTACAGTAATTCTTCCTGAAGTTCTATGAAGTTCTATGAAGTTCTATATGCAGCAGAATTCCTGTCAATGAATAAGAAAGGTCTGGCAGAACGACTAGAAGCCGTAAAAAAGGAAGATTTTAAGGAAAATCTTAGGCCCAGTAAAGGAAAGTGGAGAATATAGGAGAAGGCTCAATCATGAACTTTATCTGCACACGGAGAAAATAACATACACTATTAGGAAATGGATTTCTTTCTATGGTCCTTTAATACGAATGAGACCAAAAAGACTGTCCACTTGAATCTTTGCCTATTTTCTGAATAAGAAAACTAAAGGGGTGTGGTTCACCGACGTGGAAAACTGTTTACAAGAATTGGGGATCTTTCGTGATGACAACTTGCAACGTGACCCTTTAGAGAAGAAACTTGATGGTCTACAATGTTTTCGAACAAAACCTAAAATGAAAACAGGCAAGACGTGGACCGAGGAACGGAAGGAGGGTCAATAATAATAATAATAATAATAATAATAATAATAATAATAATAATAATAATAATAATAATAATAATAATAATAATAATGTCCGCCTCTGTGGTGTAGTGGTTAGTGTGATTAGCTTCCACCCCCGGAGGCCCGGGTTCTATTCCCGGCTCCGCCACGAAATTTTAAAAGTGGTCCGAGGGCTGGAACTGGGTCCATTCAGCCTCGGGAGGTCAACTGAGTAGAAGAGGGTTCGATTCCCTCCTCATTCATTCTCGAAGAGGTTTTCCGTGGTTTCCCACTTCTCCTCCAGGCAAATGCCGGGATGGTACATAACTTAAGACCAAGGCCGCTTCCTTCCCTCTGCCTTGTCTATACCTTTCAGTCTTCCCATCCTCCCACAAGGCTCCTGTTCAGCATAGCAGGTGAGGGTACCTGGGTGAGGTACTGATCCTCCTCTCCAGTTATATCTCCCTGACCCAAAGTCTGACGCTCCAGGACACTGCCCTTGAGGCGGTAGAGATGGGATCCCTCGCAGTGTCCGAGGGAAATACCAACCCTGGAGCGTCAGTTCACCTAGAGCCACCGGCGAGTGCAGACGTACGGAGTGGAGGGTCCCTGGAGTGGGAGAAGGTAGTGTAAGTGCGGAGTGTTGGAAGTCAGCGAGGTGCTTACAGGCAATGATTGGTACAGAGCAGTACAGGGCGAGCATAGGTGGTTGGGAGGGAAGGAAGAAGAAAGAAGAAGTGAAGACAAGAAGATGCAGAATAGAACTGGATAAAATAGGATACTTTATACTTTCTGCAGCGGTGATTTTGATATTGCTTTGGATTGGGGGAGTAGAACTGAACCCAGGTCCGACTTCCAGAGGAAATATGAGCTGGGAGGACATGGAAACAATCAGAAAAATCGTAAAAGAGGTGGTAGCAGAGACATGTCCCTTCGAACAAATCAAGAACATGATCAAGGAACAAACGAGGGAGTTTGAAAAAATGAAGGGGTGGTTTCAGGAAAAGATAGAAGACACAGCTTCACAGGTGAGAAGAAATGGTGAAGAAGTTTCAGCATTAAGAGAGGAGATAGGGAGATTGGAAGAGGAGATATCGAAACTGAAAGCCGACGTAGTTGTTAACACCCGAAGTCGCAGAAATAAATGCTTATTTATATATGGAGTGCAAGAGGGTAAGAAGGAAGATAAGACGAGTATAGTTTATAAAGTAGTGGACATAATTCAGGGTAAAATGAAAATAAATTTCAGTGAAGTGGACATTGATGATGTGACAAGAGTGGGAAGATTTAGAGGTAATAGGCCTATCAAAGTGCAATTATTTTCTACACTGATGGCTGATACAGTGGTGCGTAATGCAGGTAACGTGCAAGGAGAAAAAATATGGATAAGGAGGGACATAGGAGCTGAAGAGTGGAGGAATGAAAAAACTCTTAAAAAACACATGATACGAGCTAGGCAGCAAGGGTTGAATGCAGTCATCAGAGGACAGGAATTAGTGGTGACAGGCAACAGATGGAGGAGAGTATGGTCGGTGAATAGACTGATGGACCTAGAACGGAGGATGAAACAAGATGAGGAGGCTAAGAGAAGTGTAGTGAATAACGGGGATGACAAACGAGTGGAAGATAATAGGCAAGTGAAAGATAACGAGGGTAGAAGTGTAATTATAGGAAGTAGTACTGAAAAGTGTCAAGAGAGGCAGAGCGAGGTGCTAAGTGGAAGTATGAACAACGGTAAGGAAAGAGCAGTGGACGGGCAATGCAGGAGAGAGGCTGAAGATCAAAGGGGTGATGGGGAAAAGGAGAGTGAGCAACAAGAAACTGAGAGAGCTGAGTGTAGTGGTGTAGTTAGACAAGATCAGGGTATAAAAGTAAGGCCAGTGTTAACCCGTGAGTACCTCGCACAGAATATGAGTTTGAGCGCAGGGAGAGATAGGAGATATACGGACATGATGAGAGCAATGAAAAGTAGTGAGGGTTTTGTTACAAGAAGTAAAAAACAATAATATAGCGAGTAAGTAAGTAATTAAGGGCGTGGAGGCTGAAATGTTGTGAAGGAGAAGTGGTATATAAGTTATGATATGTTATAGGGTTGTTGGAGAAGTGGTGGTATAAGATGGTGGATGGCAGTTTGTTGATATTTGGAGCTGGAGGAGTGATGGTAAATGTGGTGTTGGATAAGTGTTGTAATTTGGCTATTTGTAAATTTTGGTTTGGGGGAAGTTGGAGTTTTCGGTAGGTAATTATGATGGGTATTAGGATGAGTATGAGTGTATGGCAAATTGAGCAAATTATGATATGTTATAGGGTTGAAATGTGGGGGTGGAGAAGTGGTGGTATAAGATGGTGGATGGCAGAAGGTGAGTGTATTTGTAGAAGAAGTAGAGGTGGTGGTACTGAGATTGTATTGGTGTCTGGTATAAATGCTGAGTGATGGCAGATGAGTGTGTGTTAGGGCTGAATTGTGGTGTTGGAAGTAGAGGTGGTATATGTTGAAATGTGGTGTTGGAAAGGTATGGAGATGTAGTTATGATATGTTATAGGGTTGAAATGTGGTGTTGGAGAAGTGGGGGTATAAGATGGTGGATGGCAGAAGGTAAGTGTATTTGTGGAAGGAGTAGAGCTGGTATGCTGAAGTGTGGTGTTGGAAGTATTGAAGGCTTAGTATTCAAGTTATGATATGTTATAGGGTTGAAATGTGGTGTTGATGGCTATTTAATTTTTGGAGCTGGAAACAGGTGAGTTTATTATCATTTTGTATTGTATTGGTGACTGGTATAAATGCTGAGTGATGGCAGACGAGTGCATGTTAGGGCTGAAATGTGGTGTTGGAAGTAGAGGTGGTATATGTTGAAATGTGGTGTTGGAAAGGTATGGAGATGTAGTAATGTAACTCGGCTATTTGTAAATTTTGGTTTGGTAGAAGATGGAGGCTTCAGTAGGTAATTATGACGGGTAGGATGAGTATGAGTGTATGGTAAATGCAAGTTATGATATGTTATAGGGTGGAAATGTGGTGTGGGAGAAGTGGTGGTATAAGATGGTGGATGGCAGAAGGTGAGTGTATTTGTGGAAGGAGTAGGGCTGGTATGCTGAAGTGTGGTGTTGGAAGTATTAAATTATGATATGTTATAGGGTTGAAATGTGGTGTTGGAGAAGTGGTGGTATAAGATGGTGGATGGCAGAAGGTGAGTGTATTTGTAGAAGAAGTAGAGGTGGTATATGAGGTAGGGTTGGTGTGGTATTGCTAAAATGTGGTGTTGGAGTATTGCTGGTCAAAATTTTTGGAGGCGTGATTGGTATTTGTTATTCATTGCCGAAATTTCTGGAGATGAGAGGTAATTTTATTATGGAGTGTTATGACGGAATGAAATGAAATGAAGCAATGTTAACGCAGATTGGTAAAAGTTGCGGTATGGTTGATTGGAACGTAATGACGGAATAAGATGGCCGGTTTGGTATGCAATCATGTAATGGCTGGTTTGGAATGCAACCTGGTAATGCTGCTGTTGCAGCTTATGCTGGAGTAGGTCAGGGAACAATAGAGGTGATGAAAATGCTGAAGTAAGAAGGTTGCGTACGTGAGAGTGATAACAAGCATGGAGTTGTAACACCAGCAGTAGAATGTAAACATTGACCAGGCTGTTGTGAATTGATGTAGATGGAGTTGGTTCTGGTATAAAACCGGGACGGTATTGTTTATTTCATTTTATGTTATTTAGTATATAGTGGAGAGGGGTGGCTCAGGTTGGACTATTCTTATTAATCTTATCTGTTATTTATTATTATTATTGTGAACATGTATTCGGGGCTGAACGCCTGTTTTGTTCACTAATAAATACAATAAATACAATACAATACCAACCCTGGAGAGTAAAGGGATTAAGAAAATAATAATAATAATAATAATAATAATAATAATAATAATAATAATAATAATAATAATAATTCGACATTATCATCAAACTTTAATTAGACCTGACGCATTATATGCAGCAGAATGTTTAGCACTTCGAACGCACATCCTGCTTGAAAAACTGGCAATTAAGGAAAGGAAGATTATCCGAAAAAATCTGGTCCCAACCTCAAAGATGGTGTTTACAGACTTTGGAACAACTTAGAAATATACACGCACACCGAAAGTATATTAAGCGTAATCCGGAAAAGGATAACTTTTTACGCTTACCTCTTCAGATTTCCTGGTAAAGAAATCTCTAAACGTTTGTTATCCTACTTCAGAAGTCTCAAAAGGATTCGTCCTTGATTGATGGTAATTGATAAGGGTCTTTTAAAGGTTGGGCTCTAGGAACAGACATTCAGCTCCGAGCATAACTCCAACAAAAACATAGACAGATTCATAAAGAAGAAGTCCCAACTCGATTGAGCATGTCCATTCTGATACATTGAAGAAAGCGCACTCCGGAAGGTTGAAAACCTGGTGGGTCACAAGAATACTAACAGTTGAGATCTCACGGTCCTTAGTGGCCCAGAATGGATGGACATTTACCTTCACAATTTCATTCGTTCGGAAATTCGCACCATTTTGCGTTATACATTGTCTGTACCGCCTGCAGTACACTGCATAACCATAAAGTTTGGTAAGAAGTTTTCCGAACGCATATCGAAACCAGCATTAAGCTTATGTGACTAGAATTCTCCCATTAGTTTTTGTTCTGAAGTTGGCAATGCCTTTCAGTCCTATTTATTGATTTTTACGTTTTCCCAAACGGGATGTGGGGCGTAATTTATTTTGAACATTTACTTGGTCTTTTCTTTCTTTCTTTCTTTCTTTCTTTCTTTCTTTCTTTCTTTCTTTCTTTCTTTCTGTCTTTCTTTCTTTCTTTCTTTCTTTCTTTCTGTCTTTCTTCTTAATCCGTTTACCCTTCAGTGTTGGCTTTTACCTCGGACTCAGTGAGGGATACCTCCTCTACCGTCTCAAGTGCAGTATCCTGAAGCGTGAGAGTTTGGGCCGAGGACAAAACTAGAGAGGAGGACCAGTACCTTGACCAGGCAGCCTCACTTGCTATGCTGAATAGGGGCCTTGTGGGAAGGTGGAAAGATCGAAAGATCGAAAGGGATAGACAAGGAAGAGGGAAGGAAGAGGCCGTGGCCTTAAGTTAAGTACCAGCCTGAAGGAGAAATGGGAAACCACGGGAAACAACTTCAAGGATGGCTGAGGAGGGAATCGAACACCCCTTTACTCACTTGACCTCCCGAGCCTGAGTGGACCACGATCCAAATTTCGTGGTAGAACAGAGAATTGAATCCCGAACTCCGGGGGTGGCAGCTAATCGCACTAATCATTACACCACAGAGGCGGTCTACATTTACTGGGGAGCGGGGAGTTTATTTTGAACATTCATTTGGGAGTTGGGGAGGGGGGGGGGAAAGGGTTATATTTTATGATATTTTTGCGAACATATTGAACCCATGACCTTTGTGCCCTAAGAACATTATGAGTAATGTAACAATTAAACTAAAAGTTGGATTCTTGATAGCATGGATTTGACACGTGACGAGGGGGTGATTACCTTCGGTCCCACGCTCTGGGGTACGTGACGTCAGCCACACGTGTCGACGGCGGAAGAATCTCAAGTAATTTTTATGAACTATTTCGAAGCGCGTGTACACGGCGTGACCACGCCAAGTCAAAAAAATATAGTGCCTATCAAAGGAGGTCAATCATCTCACAAATCGAACCCGTAAAATTTTTAAATGTCCATGAACACTACCATCAGAAATGTAGCAAGCATGTAGTCACTTTCAAAACTCTTGAAATTACAGTTTAGGTAAGTCAGAAAATTTAGAGAAATTTTATTGGCGGCAAAGGGAGAGATCCGAAGAGAGGGGGTAACTGCTATAAATATGAAGGGACGCCATGACGAAGCTTCCTTCTCCGGCATTTGTGATACAAAGCGGACGAAATTGTTGAGTTGCTCCGCGAAATCAAATCAACGAAAGTAGACTGAGTTCGACTGCAGATTTTAGCCAGTGTGGCTAAGTCTTGACTCCGTGGGGAGATAGTTTTCTTGAGAGAAATAAGTGTATCAGATAGGACGGTCAAAGTACTGAAATATTCCAATGTGATTGAGTAATTCGTGTGCGGGAATAATTGAAATCCATCGTGTGCGCCCAGCAAACAAGTGAAGGGTATTTTCTTTTTTTTTATGCTTTATTCCAGGAAACCTGAAGAAACATAATGAGATGTACAGCCATGAATGTAAAGATGGCTAAATAAATGCCAGGGTCACAGGTGAGCCCTAAGACGAATACTGGCGTGGACATGAGGTAGGTGGCTTTCCATCTTACTACCTCTTATATCTTGTCTCGTGATTTCTTGTATTTGAATGGGGATTTACGACGCAGTGGTCACCCCTACTAAGTTTTGTAAATGTGAGGGTACGACTAAAAGAGTCATTTGTTTTATTTTCCACTTGGATAAAATTTTGAAGTCTTGCGAGTGCCATATAATGTTGTAAAAAGTTATTGAATAGGATTCCGAAGTGATATCACGTCCAATGTAGATCGTCATCCGTGTGAGTGTACTGCCTATATTTTGTGATGTCAAAGTAAGATGTTCATTCGACGTAATATTCTTCTGTCTGCAATTTGACGTTAATAATAATAATCCATGGTTACTCATTTTCAATCGAGTGGAAGCGCGCTGTCGGGTGAGAACCTAGGGGATGAATTTGGTCACGGAGAGAAACGTTCTTTTTTAATGCCCATTTTAAACTGTGTCTGACTGACAAATAAAAGATCCAGTAGAATGTTTCAGTCATTTCTCGTAAGAAATCAAGTTATTAAATACGATATCATTTATGCAAAGTTATTCATGATTAATGCATTGTGCGATATTAGATGTTGGGATTTCTAGTGGGGATTTTATTCCAGTTCTTTGTCGATGATAATTGTGGAGCTGGGAAACAGAGGTTAGTTTGTGAATCAGGTTGGACCTGTCATTGAAGCCGGGATACGGAAGCCCGAGGAATGTTTTATATGAGTTGAGATGAGATGTGCGAATCAGGTTAGAGTCCTGTCATTGAAGCCGGGATATGATAACCCGAGGAATATTTTATAATGTTGAGAATGGAAAGAAATTCATAGAAATCCATAGCGGTATAATTGGCGTATAATTAGTGTGGGCATCTTGAAGCATATCTGTGCATTTTGTTGGTTAGAATATCGTATTTGTTGAATCATGTCGGCAGAGTTTAAAGGGAGCATTTTGAGAAGTCAGTCATCTGTGAATAAACCAGGTGGTTCCTGTAACTGCCAAGCGAACATGGGGTGAGAGACCTAAGCGGACAGCGGGGATAATAACGGGAATAGGAGTGGAGTCGAGATTGTACTGCAATTCTCGACCAGGGAAAACGTTAAATGCTGGATTTAGTTGAAAATTCATAGCCGGTAATGATCTAAGTATTGTGAAATACTGTAATTGGGGACGGAATGAACATTTGAAACCATGAACTTTGAGTATAAGGAACAGAGTAACCCAATTTCAGGGTTGTCTAAAATATAGAGCGATGGTCGTGATGATCGATTTGTCTGCGAGGGGTGTGCAAAATTCAGTGATGACGAGATATGACATCGTAATGATATGGCGAGTTGTTTGCTTTGTACGTAGATTATTAGGATATCCAAGTGTTAATAACGGTTAGGATTAGATTAGATTTTTAAGCATGATATCACGAGATGAGATATATAGCTGGACATGAATGATGTAACAAATTCTTTTCCAGCCAGATAAACATCGCAATATTGAATTTTACATCACAGCTGCGTAGAAATTTGTGAGGAAACCAGAGTCCGCGGAGATAAAATTTGTTGTTTGTGAATATTTCGTTAAATCATTTAAATTTATTAAATTATTAAATTCAGTGAACCCGCATTTTGAAATAACTTTAATCAAGCGAATAACTTGGAGATGCATTCTGGAAATTTTAGTTTGTTGTCTGGGGAATATTAAAAATAAAGTAAAGATTAAAGGGACATATCCGAAGGAAATGGATTTTACTGCCACAAAGTTTGTGAGCATTGTTGTTGGTGTAATTATTGAACTTTGATTGATTGAGCAGTGAATGTGCTGGGGATAGTAAAGTGGAACTTTGGTCATCAACCGATGTAACTTAATTGTGTTTAGCCTTCAGCCTAGAAACTTGGATGGTCAGGGGGTCATCAACCTCAGTGACTTAGATTAGGGCCATATGCCATTGTAGCATCATTTCCTTGCGGTCATCATCCACAATGACTTTAAAGTAACTTAGAAGATTAGATGTCGGTCCATGACATAGACGCAGGTCACATCGATTCAATTAAGGGTCCATGCCGTAGAACCACTGTGTGGCACACACCGATTGGACGGCCTTAATTATACTCAGAGTCCAGAGTTCGTGTTACGAGGGCTGGACCATAACGAATCACTATGATGGTACATGTGGTCTCACATGGAAGCCGAATTTAAGGATTTCCAGACTTTCCTTTCTTAAATGATTAATAATTGAGACAATGGTTTCTAGTAAGAATGCCCATCAGGCAATTACGTTAAAGTCTCACACCAGTGTTCTGACATTTATGTAAAAATGATTGTGGTGTCCAGTGGACACAATCGACTATGACATCGTTGACAAAGTAAATTACTTCATTTCCCTGAATAAATAGGAATATTTTAAATAGACCTTTCATTCCAGTAGATAGATTAGAATTAATGAACCCTACCTTTACCTCAGCAAGTGACGAAGAACCCGAAACGACCCAAGAGACAGATCTCATGAGCTTTGCTGATAGGTAAGGAAGGTAGGTATCCCTCAATATGGACCTAAAGGGTTCATTAAAATGGCGCCCAACGTGGGGCATCAGTCACTTAACGATGGGGCATAAGTCACGATAACGATGAGGGAACCTAAGTCACGATAACGATAAGGATATTTTGAAAAAAATCGTATACTAGGGGAAAAGAGAAATAATGTTGAGGCTATGCCACATTATGGATGATAAAATCGTGCGCCAGAGTTGATAGTGAACTCGAAGAAATAGATAAACGCTCGATGAGTAAGGCTAGGAGATACCACTATGAGAATAATTTATCTGCTGAATGAAAGGTATAATTTAAGTGTGTTAGAGTAATTTCCCAAATTTTTGAATACTGGTTTGAGTGTTTTGGCTGATCACTTTGATCGAGTGAACATTGAATTTCACATTTTATTAAATAAAATTTTTAGAGAATGTTGCATTAACAATGTGATGTATTAGATAGGGGGATGTTGTGATGTTTATCGTTGTAGTCTTATTATACGCCGTTGAAGTCTCGGGCTCACCGATGACCTATCGTTTTCTGTTAAATACAGTATGTTTATGCAGGAGGGAGAATTGGCCCAAGGGCAGTTGGTCCAAATGATCAAGGACTTAAGTGAGAATATTAAATCTATGAGTGTAAGGTTGGAAACAGTGGACAATAAATTAGATAGTGCAGATGTAGAATTAAAAGGTATGAAGGAAGTTGTTCAAAATGTTGACATTAAAGTGCAGGACACTCAGGATAGTTGTAAGGAAGCCAGCGTTGATATTAGGAAGGATATTGGTGACTTTAAACATGAAATAAATCAGCAGTTCATGGAAACTCGCGAGCTACATCGTGTTCTCAGTGAAAATCAGGACATAAGTAGAGGAGACCTCGATAGGCACGTCAACGGAAGTAGAGATCTACATAAGCAGTTGATGTCAGATCAAGCTGAGCCTAGGGCCAATCTGAAGACAGAGGTAGAAGAGGATATAAGAAATTTAGGTATGACTCGGGAAGAAACGCCTAGGAGTATTGAGGAGGTACAGGCAGACTTGAAGGAACCAAGTGAAAATATAAAGGCGGATGCGAAAGACTCGAACAAGAAGTTAGAAACAGTGGAGGTTATATTCGCCCGCCTACTTGAATATTTTACTAACATGGAGTCTCCTAAATCAGCGCCACAAGTAGTTACGCATGTGGAAAACCAAGTGGATGTCGCAATTCATATCCAAGAGAGTAGACCGGAAAGGGATGTTTCGCAGGCAGACATACAAGAGAATAATGGGCCAGGGTTTGAAACCATACTAAACCAGAATAGTCAGAACGTGGAACAACCTAGCTACCTGTACGGAAAGTGGAATAGACGCCGTGATCCATGTAGGAGGAACCAGGGTCGATGTCGGGAAAATTCTTACCAAAGACGCAGACGCCGTTGTAGAAATGAAGCCGATAGAAGATGGAATAATTACAAATCCAGACATTCTTATCTATGGCATGGGTCTGAAGAGGAAAAGGCAAAACCTAAACGATTTGATGCCAATAAGAAGAAGAGGCCTACGATAAGTAGAAGTGATGAACGTTCAGACAAGGATGCCAGTGATGACGATTATAGTCCGTCAAGAAAGGCTCAAGCAAATGCGAAGAAGTGTAGGCCAGCTGCTAAAATGAAGAAGATGACGATGATGAAGAAGAAGTGTAAGCCAGCTGCAAAAATGAAGAAGATTATGAGGATGATGAAGATGTGTAAGCCAGCTGCTAAAATGAAGATGAGGATGATGATGAAGAAGAAGGGTCAGCCAGCTGCTAAAATGAAGAAGATGAGGAGAATGATGAGGAAGAAGAACGGTAAACCACCAGCAAAAATGAAGAAAGTCAGTGACAACGACAGTAATGAGGACAGGGATTTGCACCCAGAAACTTCGCATTTTGAGGTGAATGCAAGTTCGTCGAGAAGTTGGAAGGACAAACCACCTAACTTCCAATAAGTCAACTACAATTCACTGGAGATCTACCCCGCAACCCCGAACTCTCCAAGCAACCAAGAACTACCAGGAAGCTGAAGGCATCAACCAGTATCCGTACACCAGAAGATGAACAACTACATAAGAGGGCGGAAAGGAATTTACATTCAAAGGTCATGTTTCATCAGACGTCAAAATTAGAAATTTCGCCATCTGGAATATTTAAAGGAAATTCCTTGTCACTGCGCGAAAGGAATTCGTGTCTTGGGGGAAATATGAACCCATGACCTTTGTGCCCTAAGAACATTATGAGTAATGTAACAATTAAACTAAAAGTTGGATTCTTGATAGCATGGATTTGACACGTGACGAGGGGGTGATTACCTTCGGTCCCACGCTCTGGGGTACGTGACGTCAGCCACACGTGTCGACGGCGGAAGAATCTCAAGTAATTTTTATGAACTATTTCGAAGCGCGTGTACACGGCGTGACCACGCCAAGTCAAAAAAATATAGTGCCTATCAAAGGAGGTCAATCATCTCACAAATCGAACCCGTAAAATTTTTAAATGTCCATGAACACTACCATCAGAAATGTAGCAAGCATGTAGTCACTTTCAAAACTCTTGAAATTACAGTTTAGGTAAGTCAGAAAATTTAGAGAAATTTTATTGGCGGCAAAGGGAGAGATCCGAAGAGAGGGGGTAACTGCTATAAATATGAAGGGACGCCATGACGAAGCTTCCTTCTCCGGCATTTGTGATACAAAGCGGACGAAATTGTTGAGTTGCTCCGCGAAATCAAATCAACGAAAGTAGACTGAGTTCGACTGCAGATTTTAGCCAGTGTGGCTAAGTCTTGACTCCGTGGGGAGATAGTTTTCTTGAGAGAAATAAGTGTATCAGATAGGACGGTCAAAGTACTGAAATATTCCAATGTGATTGAGTAATTCGTGTGCGGGAATAATTGAAATCCATCGTGTGCGCCCAGCAAACAAGTGAAGGGTATTTTCTTTTTTTTTATGCTTTATTCCAGGAAACCTGAAGAAACATAATGAGATGTACAGCCATGAATGTAAAGATGGCTAAATAAATGCCAGGGTCACAGGTGAGCCCTAAGACGAATACTGGCGTGGACATGAGGTAGGTGGCTTTCCATCTTACTACCTCTTATATCTTGTCTCGTGATTTCTTGTATTTGAATGGGGATTTACGACGCAGTGGTCACCCCTACTAAGTTTTGTAAATGTGAGGGTACGACTAAAAGAGTCATTTGTTTTATTTTCCACTTGGATAAAATTTTGAAGTCTTGCGAGTGCCATATAATGTTGTAAAAAGTTATTGAATAGGATTCCGAAGTGATATCACGTCCAATGTAGATCGTCATCCGTGTGAGTGTACTGCCTATATTTTGTGATGTCAAAGTAAGATGTTCATTCGACGTAATATTCTTCTGTCTGCAATTTGACGTTAATAATAATAATCCATGGTTACTCATTTTCAATCGAGTGGAAGCGCGCTGTCGGGTGAGAACCTAGGGGATGAATTTGGTCACGGAGAGAAACGTTCTTTTTTAATGCCCATTTTAAACTGTGTCTGACTGACAAATAAAAGATCCAGTAGAATGTTTCAGTCATTTCTCGTAAGAAATCAAGTTATTAAATACGATATCATTTATGCAAAGTTATTCATGATTAATGCATTGTGCGATATTAGATGTTGGGATTTCTAGTGGGGATTTTATTCCAGTTCTTTGTCGATGATAATTGTGGAGCTGGGAAACAGAGGTTAGTTTGTGAATCAGGTTGGACCTGTCATTGAAGCCGGGATACGGAAGCCCGAGGAATGTTTTATATGAGTTGAGATGAGATGTGCGAATCAGGTTAGAGTCCTGTCATTGAAGCCGGGATATGATAACCCGAGGAATATTTTATAATGTTGAGAATGGAAAGAAATTCATAGAAATCCATAGCGGTATAATTGGCGTATAATTAGTGTGGGCATCTTGAAGCATATCTGTGCATTTTGTTGGTTAGAATATCGTATTTGTTGAATCATGTCGGCAGAGTTTAAAGGGAGCATTTTGAGAAGTCAGTCATCTGTGAATAAACCAGGTGGTTCCTGTAACTGCCAAGCGAACATGGGGTGAGAGACCTAAGCGGACAGCGGGGATAATAACGGAAATAGGAGTGGAGTCGAGATTGTACTGCAATTCTCGACCAGGGAAAACGTTAAATGCTGGATTTAGTTGAAAATTCATAGCCGGTAATGATCTAAGTATTGTGAAATACTGTAATTGGGGACGGAATGAACATTTGAAACCATGAACTTTGAGTATAAGGAACAGACTAACCCAATTTCAGGGTTGTCTAAAATATAGAGCGATGGTCGTGATGATCGATTTGTCTGCGAGGGGTGTGCAAAATTCAGTGATGACGAGATATGACATCGTAATGATATGGCGAGTTGTTTGCTTTGTACGTAGATTATTAGGATATCCAAGTGTTAATAACGGTTAGGATTAGATTAGATTTTTAAGCATGATATCACGAGATGAGATATATAGCTGGACATGAATGATGTAACAAATTCTTTTCCAGCCAGATAAACATCGCAATATTGAATTTTACATCACAGCTGCGTAGAAATTTGTGAGGAAACCAGAGTCCGCGGAGATAAAATTTGTTGTTTGTGAATATTTCGTTAAATCATTTAAATTTATTAAATTATTAAATTCAGTGAACCCGCATTTTGAAATAACTTTAATCAAGCGAATAACTTGGAGATGCATTCTGGAAATTTTAGTTTGTTGTCTGGGGAATATTAAAAATAAAGTAAAGATTAAAGGGACATATCCGAAGGAAATGGATTTTACTGCCACAAAGTTTGTGAGCATTGTTGTTGGTGTAATTATTGAACTTTGATTGATTGAGCAGTGAATGTGCTGGGGATAGTAAAGTGGAACTTTGGTCATCAACCGATGTAACTTAATTGTGTTTAGCCTTCAGCCTAGAAACTTGGATGGTCAGGGGGTCATCAACCTCAGTGACTTAGATTAGGGCCATATGCCATTGTAGCATCATTTCCTTGCGGTCATCATCCACAATGACTTTAAAGTAACTTAGAAGATTAGATGTCGGTCCATGACATAGACGCAGGTCACATCGATTCAATTAAGGGTCCATGCCGTAGAACCACTGTGTGGCACACACCGATTGGACGGCCTTAATTATACTCAGAGTCCAGAGTTCGTGTTACGAGGGCTGGACCATAACGAATCACTATGATGGTACATGTGGTCTCACATGGAAGCCGAATTTAAGGATTTCCAGACTTTCCTTTCTTAAATGATTAATAATTGAGACAATGGTTTCTAGTAAGAATGCCCATCAGGCAATTACGTTAAAGTCTCACACCAGTGTTCTGACATTTATGTAAAAATGATTGTGGTGTCCAGTGGACACAATCGACTATGACATCGTTGACAAAGTAAATTACTTCATTTCCCTGAATAAATAGGAATATTTTAAATAGACCTTTCATTCCAGTAGATAGATTAGAATTAATGAACCCTACCTTTACCTCAGCAAGTGACGAAGAACCCGAAACGACCCAAGAGACAGATCTCATGAGCTTTGCTGATAGGTAAGGAAGGTAGGTATCCCTCAATATGGACCTAAAGGGTTCAATATTTTATGTGTGACCCCTAAGATATCAGGCTTTCGCTATCTGAAGATTTCACACAAGTTCGTAACATGGTATGAACTTTCCTGTTTGCTCTAACATTGTTGACATACATACAAAGGAGAGCAGTTGAGTTCGCTCTTAGGAACAGAGGGGTCATTACATAACGCCACTGCCGCCCGGTGCCGGAGATTCGTGGAATTTCCAACTGATGATAAGAAAGGTTCCAATAGTCCAGCGCCTGCAACAGCTATCCGCGGCTTCCTCAGTGAGTAAGTGAAAGCAGGTCTGTTTCAGGCGGAGTAAACATCAACCCTTCTGAAGGGTGGTGTAGAAAGCCCATGCCGGACTGAATGGCTCAATCCCGGCTCAGTACGATGATACTTAAATTCGTAAGCCCCGTGCCAGTAGACTTACCGGCACAAACAAGAACTCCTCCGAGACAAAGTTCTGACACCTCGGCGTCTCTGAATACCGTAAAAAGAGTTAATGAGACGTAAACCCAATGCAATTATTATTATATCATCACTAGAGCCGAGAAGTTAGGCAAAATACCTTTTTAATCAGGGCGTCACATAGAGACATGTTTTAGTACGTTTGGAAAATGTAGGACGAGTTATTAGTTTGCCTATTTTTGCCTATTTTAGCTTCCGTAGACTATTTGATAGTTAATGGCTTTTTGCCTTTTTTGAATTGTTCTGAATATTTTCTGCTGTTATGTATGTATAAAAATAAGTCGGTACAAAGAAAAAAAATACAATTCCAATGTACTGTATTAACAATAAAGAAAACATTTCATTTTAACTCTTCCTTTCTCAATATGCTTACCCTCTAGGCTTGGTTTTTTCCTCGGACTCAGCGAGGGATCCCACCTCTACCGCCCCAAGGGCAGTGTCCTGGAGCGTGAGACATTGGGTCGGAGGATACAACTGGGGAGGATGACCAGTACCTCGTCCAGGCGGCCTCACCTGCTATGCTGAACAGGACCTTGCGGGAGGGGGGATGGGAAGATTGGAAGGGATAGACAAGGAAGAGGGAAGGAAGCGGCCGTGGTCTTAAGTTAGGTACAATTCCGCCATTTGCCTGGAGGTGAAGTGCGAAACCACGGAAAACCACTTCGAGGATGGCTGAGGTGGGAATAGAATCCGCCTCTACTCAGTTGACCTTCCGAGGCTGAGTGGACCCCGTTCCAGCCCTCGTACCACTTTTCAAATTTCGACAGAGCCGGGAATCGAACCCGGGCCTCCGGGGGTGGCAGCTAATCACACTAACCACTACACCACAGAGGCGGACTCATTTTAACTCAATAAATAAAAAAATAACACTTATATGAACGATATTTTCATATTACGCAAATCTCTACTGAAAAATCCACAAGGCAAATGGTGGAGAGGGTTGCCGAGTCCCGTCCTTGCTACGTAAAATTAAGTGATGGTGGTAATTATTGTAGTAAGAGGAGGAACAACTTGGTAACCATCCTCTATTAACACTAATCAGAAGAAAAATGGAAGAGGTCCGATACTTCGAAAAATGAAGGTGTCGGCGAAAGAAACGGAAAGAACCATGAAGAGCGCGAAACAATATATTTTTTAATCTACTTTACATCGCACTGACACAGATAGGTCTTATGACCACGATGGGATAGGAAAGGCCTAGGAATGGGAAGGAATAGGCCGTGCCCTTAATTAAGGTACAGCTCCAACATTTGCCTGACGTGAACATGAGAAAGCACTGAAAACCATCTTCAGGGCTGACGACAGTGGGGCTCGAACCCACTATCTCCGGGTGCAAGCTTAGAGCTGCGCGCCTCTAACCGCACAGCCAACTCGCCCGGTGAGCGCGAAAATGAAAGACTCCCTACGTCTCACAAATCTAATACCATTGGGGTCGGAACACAACAAGAGTTGACCAAGGGAGGTCAGATAGGAAAGCGATGAACCTGACACAAATAAGAGGAAGCAACGCCCGACTCAGCTGGGGGAACCGTGGTCGGCAAACCATACTCCCAAGTTGAGAGGCCCTTATAGTCGCCTCCTCTTACGACAGATAGGGGGTACTGTTGACGTTATTTCATCATCACCACCCACAGGGGGATGTAAGATTAAGTACTAAATTGTGATGCAGATGTGTGTTACGTAGCTTACATTAAAGTATCTCTATTATTTTAGTGCCCATTTTTGTCATTATAAATGCCTATTTTAATTATTTTACTGCTTATTTCCTAAACGTTAAGTGCTTATTTGCCTGCCTACTTTACCAAAAATAAATGCCTGAACTTTCGGGGTCTAATTATCACCAATCACGTGGATTCTTGCAGACGAAAATATCTCTTGTCTCAGATTATATAATGTATTCGTACTCGGACCCGGTACCTCGTAAATGTACTATTTATTTATTTGCTTCTTGTTTAACGTTTCACTGGCACTTCGAAGGTTTTTAGAGACGAAAGGATGGGAAAGGGCTAGAATTGGGAAGGTGGTCTTAATTAAGGTACAGCCCCCAACATTTGCCTCGTGTAAACGTGGGAAACCACTGAAAAACATATTCGGGCCTGCAGACTGTGGGATTCGAACCCATCATCTCCCGAATGCAAGATCACACCTGCAGGACCGTAACCACATGACCAACTCATTCGGTATTATTATTATTAATTACATTTTTATATGGTTAAAATAATTTAGTGTTTCATAGTATTTCACATTATTTGCTCTATCCCATTCCCCTGGATCCACCCTCTGTTGAGGTTCCTTTTTGACCTTTGGTTATGCCCAAATTCCGTAGCTTTCCAGTCCTATGTCTGTGTTTTTTTATCGAGGCCTACTCTATGTAGTTGACGTGTTTTCGCGCTGGGTTGCCCTCTAGTTATTATTATTATTATTATTATTATTATTATGATGTCCGACTCGTTGGCTGAACGGTCAGTGTACTGGCCTTCGGTTCAGAGGGTCCTGGTTCGATTCCCGGCCGGGTCGGGGATTTCAACCTTAATTGGTTAATTCCAATGGCACGGGGGATGGGTGTATGTGTTGTCTGCATCATCATTTCATCCTCATCCTCGTCACGACGCGCAAATAGAAAGACCTGCACTTGGCGAGCCGAACCCGTCCTGGGGTATCCCGGCACTAAAAGCCGACCATTTCATTTGATGGTCATGATCTTTAAGGCATCACTTCTATATGGTCTGATACGATGATTAGTCGGTTCACCATCAGAATGTTGGCCGGCAGGGTGGATGCAAATTCTAATCACTAGATTGAGTGCTAAAAGCCTGGATTCAGTTCCAAACCTCTCCGCAATGTTGGTACGGAGTGAGGGCATATGAGGCTGTTGATGGTGACTCGTCCATCGCGTGAGGACGTTTAGCATTGCGCAGACCTCTTGGTGTTATTCGACAGAAGCAGGTTATGTGCCGACACCGGGTTTCATCCTCTGCCTACATCATCATCATCATCATCATCCCATGGACGTAAAATAGTATGAGGTGCACCAGGCCAGTCGAACTTTTTTTCTTCAGGTAAAAGGACGAATGATGAAACCAAAATGTAACTGATCTTCGGCTGGCGCCGCCTTGGTATGTATGCAACTTTTCTGTCTTCCCTGAGTGGAACATAGCCTATTGTCCCAAGCGTAAGGGAGAAGTTACCCTCAAAATGTTCTTCGATTCCAGGGACTGATACTGGTGGTACATGTCGAATTCATTCCTGAATATCCAACTGTAACTAAGGAGAAGTAAGTTACCATTCTTCGGTGTCTTCATTATGAAGTCTGACGTAAAAAGGCTCGTTTATGACCAGGACAGAACTGTGTTTTCCATCACGACAACTCTGTAGTACACCAGTCTCTCATACCAGTAATGTATGCCCTCTGTTATCCTCTGTATTCTCCAGATCATGATCCAGCGGATTACTATCTCTCTCTGAAAGTCAAAACCCTGCTCAGAGTAGCACATGCTGACGAAACACAGCAATGGGAACTATACAGACACAGTCTGTGAGACCCGGGCAATCACTGCAGTCCGGATTGACGCTGCAAAAACAACTCGTTAGCGTGGCAGATTTTTGAAAAGATCCAAACTGCACGATAGTGTGGGTCAGCTGGGAAAGGAGTAAAAATTCTGAAACCCTAAAGTTAAAGCATACGTTTCTAGCACACTTATGATTATTTGAAAAGCCTCCTAGTTGCGATAGAATGGTGAAGGTTACAGGCAGTAAACTATAACTTTATTTAAGAGATATAATTGTCTCTTTTACCCCATGACTTAATCACTGTCACTTATTTCAAATCTTAAGGTAGACTTACGTTCCTCGGTAAGGGTATATGGAAGGAAACATTTTAAGACTCTTAGTATTTGGCCCCCCTGTGGGTGGGGGCCGTAGAATAGCGCCCACGGTATCCCCTGCCTGTCGTAAGAGGCGACTAAAAGGGGCCCAGGGACTCTGAACTTTGGAGCGTGGGTTGGCGACCACGGGGACCTTAGCTGAGTCCTGGCATTGCTTCCACTTACTTGTGCCAGGCTTCTCACTTTCATCTATCCTATCAGACCTCTCTTGGTCAACTCTTGTTCTTTTCCGACCCCGACGCTATTAGGTTTGCGAGGGCTAGGGAGTCTTTCATTTTCACGCCGTTCGTGGCCCTTGTCTTTCTTTGGCCGATACCTTCATTTTTCGAAGTGTCGGACCCCTTCCATTTTTTCTCTCTGATTAGTGTTATATAGAGGATGGTTGCTTAGTTGTACTTCCTCTTAAAACAATAATCACCACCACTCTTAGTATTTGGGTAGAATGCGTATATCACCGACAGTATTTACGGTTGTGTTTAATGTCTCAATTGACAGATAAAAGAGGAGGCTTACCTGCTGCAAAATAAATAAATAAATAAATAAATAAATAAATAAATAAATAAATAAATAAATAAATAAATAAATAAATAAATAAATATCAGGTAAGGGTTTATTCTGCCCGAAGGCAGGTCCGACCTCTGTAGAGATGTGCCTGAACCGGACTTTACGTACGGTAGGGTGGCCAGTTCCTTTCCGCTCCTCCATTCCCTTATCCCCCACCAACAGCGCGTGGCAACCCAACCAAATCTTGACCACGCCTAATGTTGCTTAACTTCGGAGATCTCACGGGATCCGGTGTTTCAACACGACTACGGCCGTTGGCATAAATAAATAAATAAATAAATAAATAAATAAATAAATAAATAAATAAATAAATAAATAAATAAATAAATAAATAAATAAATAAATAAATAAATAAATAAAAATGCAAATGAAAATATGAAACTTAGTTTCCATGAAATAGCACTTTAAAGTAAATCAAAATTTGTGCTAAATATGTGATGTCACACGCATACTCTGTTATAAGATGGCGGGGTGTTGACTCGCGCGCTCTGCTGGACGTTAGAATTTCCCCGCACATTGGGCAATTCATTTATTAATCTTACTTTCACTCGTAATATTACTCCCGAACTCTTAAATCATGTCTCTTACTTCTCATATCACGGACCCATACTACACCGATTTATTACCCACATTGCAAGTGTACCACTTTCTGTTGAATACAATTTATTATCCACACAATATTTGTCTTTTATTTCTAATAAGTAAGTCTACCAAACCCTCAAAACCGTTACAATAGTGGACAGCCCACCGCGTAATTTTTTAGAATAGTAGCTAACCATGTATGATACCACAGGTCCAAAACATTTAACTCCTCATAACTTCTTGGAAAGAATGGAACGAACCCATGATACGTAATCTATGAGGTCTGAAGAGATAGAATAACACTCACTCCTAAATCCGAGGGCTTTTGGATTTCCTTTCTTGGTCCATATTCAACCACACTTACAAGCTAATATTCGTTCATTCTTTTATTTTAGCAAAGTTCTGATAGATGTCACTATGATACCAAAAGCACAAGCAGTTTGAACTGAGATGAATCATTAGAAAGTAATACAGAAAGCTGTGTACGTTATAGTATAATGGGCACTGGGTATGTATGTGTGGAGAATACAGCAATACACACAGACATTCCCGAAAAAATGAGTAGAGTTATGTAACAAGCCAAATGATTGGCAGTTAAAGAACGTTCTGATGATGATGATGACGATGGTGATGCTAATGATGGTAATGACTTTAATTTTAAGAACCGAGCGATTGGCTGCGCGGTATGGGTGATGTAGCTATCAGCTTGTCTCCGGGAGATAGTGTGTTCTCCACCCCACTGTCGGCAGCCCTGAAGATGGTTTTCAGTTGTATCCCGTTTTCACTCCAGGCAAATGCTGGTGCTGTACCTTAAATGAGGCCACAGTTGGTTCCTTCTCACTCCTAGCCCTTTGCTATCCCATCGTCACCGTAAGACCTATATGTGTCGGTGCAACATTAAGCAACTTGTAAAGAAATAATAATGAAGGGACAAGACATTAGGTCACTGGCCCAAAACTGGTGTGTATGAAGGTGACATTCATTGTGATTTTCCTGTACGTTCAAAATTTACGTAGGTTGGACTTTAATAATGGAAACTATTTCGTTCCTAGAGGCACAGAGTACATCTTATACAAAACATAACCTCCTACGTTAAACGTCCTTTAACAAGGAGACTGGGTTTAATGTTTTGAATCCTCACGAAAATCAAACATTGAGTCTATGTTTGTGTTTGAATGTTGGGAGGTTTATTTACCCTGGTGTCATATGTTTGTCTCTTTTCTGTCTCCTATCAAAACACGGTTCGAGTGGTACAAACAAATTGGAGCTACCAGAGTTTACACCGTTCGCTCAAGTAACGTTATCTTTTCCGATAATCGAAATCATTTTCTGATTATTAAATAATTGGAATAGAATCCCGAAGTGTTAGTTAAAAAGTGCATGTGTGGGTGTATTATAGAGGTTCAGGTGACGTCACTACTTTGTGGTAAGTAAGCATGTAATTTTAAAAGACATTGGGTCTCTGTGTGATGTGAGGCAAATGAAGACGACAAACAATTTCTTTCTATTTTTCCACGAAGAGTAGTGTCATGTTTGAAACAAAACTTTAATGCAAGAGAATCAAACCCTCGAGAGGATGTGTGTAATATGTATCTCTAGTAATTAAATACAATAAAAATCCGTGGCTTGCTAATGGAGGTCTGCAAACGACCCAGTTCTTTCCCTCACGCTCATTCATAGTATGAAATAACAAAGAAACGTTTCCCTGTCCGAAAAGCTAGTGATTATGATTATCTTATTCTTCTTTTTCTACAGCTTTTCCCACACCTGTGGGGTCGCGGGTGCGAACTGTGTAGCACATGTGGATTTGGCACTGTTTTACGACCGGATGCCCTTCCTGACACCAACCCGATATGGATGGATGTAATCACTATTGCGTGTTTCTGTGGTGGTTGGTAGTGTAGTGTGTTGTGTTGTGTGAATATGAAGAGGAAAATGTTGAGACAAACACAAACACCCAGTCCCCAAGCCAGAAGAATTAATCAGAGGCGAGTAAAATCCCCGACCTGGCCGGGAATCGAACGCGGGACCCTCTGAACGGAAGACCTCAACGCTGACAATTCAGCCAATGAGTCGGACCTAATGATTATGAATATGTATTTCAATAAATGAAACTCAATGTTATATCAAGGAGAACTGCAGCTCTGCGTCAAAGGAACTTAACTTGTAGCCGCAGCATCTGTAGCGTACAAGGTCTATGGTAACGACTGATGTAACGACACTTCCGTCACGCATTATGTCGCGTTACGTTACACATATTTTCGGTTGACCCCGAGCCATAAGACATGTCAATGACATTGATGTAGAGGCTGATGAGAGACATGAGGCGTGACGGAAAGGTTGATCAGAGGTAAGTTATTACAGGGCTCTTCACTATTGTTAGCAACAGCGTTCCAATTCTAAGTTCAGCGCGTGCCAAGTTACGGGCACTGCTAGGAAACTCAATGAGATAGAAGCGTAGGAACGCTGTGTGTACACTACCTATACTGACACAAGTCCCACAGTGAGCGTCAGCTGTTTACTCTGCCCACACTAATCACGCTAAGTGTAGATGCGTGAGCCTTAGACAGTGCATTTTATGATCTTAATGACGTCTATTAATAGCCTACACTCTGTGACAGCACGGAAGTACAGAAAGTCTCATCGCGTGTGATATTCAGACGGCTTTCAGAAAAATTGTTGGTCTCGAGAACCAAACAATACAGTTGAGGATGTTGCCAGGCAGACCACATAGCACTCCAATATCTGCAATACACCTGGCTGGGCAGCAGTCAACCTGGCAAGCCAAGCCAAGGCCAAAACATAAGCTGAATCCGCCACTTTTTATTGATTTGTTTCGTTTTCCAGACTAAATATGAGCTTATGGAAACTCTAATGTTCTCTATATTTTTGTCTGTCTGACCCCCTGATGGTGGGGGTGGTAGAATAACACCCACGGCATCCCTTGTCTGTCGTAAGAGGCGACTAAAAGGGGCCTTTTTTTGCTATTTGCTTTACGTCGCACTGACACAGATAGGTCTTATGGCGACGATGGGATAGGAAAGGCCTAGGAGTTGGAAGGAAGCGGTCGTAGCCTTAATTATGGTACAGCCCCGGCATTTGCCTGGTGTGAAAATGGGAAACCACGGAAAACCATCTTCAAGGCTGCCGACAGTGGGACTCGAACCCACTATCTCCCGATTACTGGATACTGGCCGCACTTAAGCGACTGCAGCTATCGAGCTCGGTAAAAGGGGCCTCAGGGGCTCTTAATTTTGGGAGCGTGGGTTGGGCCTTATCTGAGCCCTGGCATTGCTTCCACTTACTTGTACCAGGCTCCTCACTTTCATCTATCCTATTTGATCTTCCTGGGCTAACTCTTGTTCTTTTTCGACCCCGACAGCATTAGGTTCGCGAGCCTAGGGAGTATTTTATTTTCACGCCCTTCATGACCCTTGTCTTTCTTTGATCAGTATCTTCATTTCTCAAAGTGTCGGATCCCTTCCACTTTTCCCCTCTGATTAGTGTTAACAGAGGATGGTTGCCCAGTTGTACGTCCTCTTAAAACAATAATCATCACCACCACCATTTACTCTGTCTGTCTGTCTGTCTGTCTGTCTGTCTGTCTGTCTGTCTGTCTGTCTGTCTGTGCTTGTTAATAATTCGGCGGAGATAATATTCAAGAAACTAGTTGAGAAAAGTCTGTTATGGAAGAAAGGATATGCAAGATAGAAAAATCGTAACTAATGGTATTTCTAAGAATGTTTATAATAAAAAGTCTTAAACAAGACAATATAATACAGTAGAGAAACCGTAATGTCTATACGCGAGCAAATGCCTAGTATTGAATTATAGATTACGTCATAAGCTTGAAACATTAGAAAGAAGAAACATTAGAAATACACTGGGTCCAAAGAAAACTACAGAATTTTCTAAATTAAAAAGTAATAAAGAAACACTGCACATTAGAACTTAAAAACCAAAGGAAAAACTTAAAAATGAGGTTGTTTACTATGGATGAAAACAGATTAACAAAAAAGATTAATCTGAGTAACTAAACTATTGAAATGCCTTTGAAAGAAAAGCCAACAAGCTATTATTATTATTATTATTATTATTATTATTATTATTATTATTATTATTATTATTATTATTATTATTATTATTATTATGTCCGCCTCCGTAGCGTAACGGTTAGTGTTATTAGCTGCCGTCCTCGGGGGCCCGGGTTCGATTCGCGTTACTACCAGAAATTTAAGAATGGCAGGGGTGCTGGTATGTGGTTGAAATGGTACATGCAGCTCACCTCCAATAGGCGTTTGCCTGAAAAGAGCTGCGTAACTCGAGATGAGGACACGAGTTTACTTTATTATTATTATTATTATTATTATTATTATTATTATTATTATTATTATTATTATTATTATTATTATTATTATTATTATTATTATTATTATTATTATTATGATTATTATTATTATTCCCGCTCATCAGAATGTTGGCCGGCAGGGTAGGTGAGGTGCTAGTGTACAATTTCCAATCACTACATTGCGTACCAAAAGTCTAGATTCAATTCCAAACCTCACCGCAGTGTTCATATGGAGTGTTCCCAGCCCAAACTTTGCAACATTTTTGTAACGCTACTATTTTGTCGGAAATCGTCCAGAATAAACTGAGCTACTTTTCTTTGGATTTTTATAGTTCTCGAATCAAGTAATGCTGGTGAGAGTCCCATAATGGAACCATGCTCTAATTTAGGTCTTACCAGAGATTTATATGCCATCTCCTTTACATCCTTACTACAACGCCCAAAATACCCTCGTACTTACTCTTAAAACAATAACCACCACCACCTAAATACTCTCATAACTATGTGCAATGATTTTTACCCTTTATTTACAATCCCACTGATTCAACCGTCGGATGATGAAGACGTGAAGCCCTGAGCAGAACCCTTGGTGCTATTTGGGAGGTGTAGGCTATGTGCCGGCACCCTCTCCCTTCCTACTATCATGTACCATGCCATTTATTTTGTCTCATTTACTCCGCTGATGTGGTTGACGTCAGGAAGGGCATCCGGTCGTCAAATCTCGCTACGAAGATTCGTCTCTCTTCATACCCGATCACGTAGAGAAACGCGACAAGGTTTGGACACACACAATAATAATAATAATAATAATAATAATAATAATAATAATAATAATTTAAACTTAAGAATTCAAGCTATTTTCAATATCTAATGAGAGGATATGGCCAATTTCTACTACGGAGATTTTTTCCAGTAATCTTTTGTGGAACAAGTTGATACAATCTAAGGTCACAAGGCACGAGATAAAAATTATTGCTGCTACCAAGCATCCAATTTGGTCGTGTGATTTAGAGGGTTATCTCCTGAACTGCCATGATCACTGGGACTCTGAGACGTATTGATGATCATGTTCACGAAAATGATCAATAGTCACATTATTATTATTATTATTATTATTATTATTATTATTATTATTATTATTATTATTATTGTCAGAAGGTTAGATTCAAGTTGCTTGAATTCGTATCACCCCTATTTTTGCAGACGTCGCGGTGAAGGTTTGAGCAGGAGCTAGTTATACGCCTCCGCAATACACAGGTGGTGTGCTATTTGCCTAACAAAATTACATCACGGGGTTCAACGGAGCGAACTATTATCGTAGTATAAATAATCTTTGATTGGACGGAATGCAGGGTATTCATTGTGTTTAAAATTGAACTTGCTTTGAAAATGCAAACTGCAGTATCCAGAATAGCCCGGTATACATTAATTGTGTTACCTTAGGGCCTCATGGAATCATATTCTCAGACAATAATCAGAACCACCATTAATGCTAGGAGAATGTGAAATAGATCAGAACCTTCGAATAATGAAGGTAACGGAAAAAGAAGGAAGAGGTATGAAGCTTGTAAAACTGAAGAACTAACTTAGCATCCTAAACTCCATACCACCAGTGGGAAGGAAAGAAGAAATGACGCAGCGAGGTCTTTGTAATGAGTGTACAGGTTGACTGTAAATAAATACGCAGCTTGTATAAAAACCAGAGTGCCATGATTACGATAATGTAAATGGAGAAATACAAGATGCTTGCTACAGAAGGGAGTGAGACAAGGGTGTACTCTCTCACAAGTTCTTTTTAATACATGCATTGAAAAGAAATAATGGGAGGGATAAAGGCTAATGGTGAGAGATTTAAATTATTAGGTATTACTGATGATATCGCAATCATTAAAGAAAGTGTAGAATTACTACAGAGGCCTTAATTTTGAACACTATATTGAAAATGACGATTAACTTAAGAAAGCCAGAATTAATGGTATGCGACCGTGATCTAATGGACGTTAACTTCAAAATTAGCGGAACTACAGTAAAAGAAGAGGAGAATATTAAGTATCTGTGGCGCAAAATTGGTGTAGATAGGTGAACCAAAACTGATATAAAGAGAAGAACTGCCCAACTCAAGGCGCATTTAACACGAAAAGGACCATTTTAAACCACTAAAAGCCTACCCAAAGAGTGGAAATAAAAAGATATATATATGAAGTGTTGCTCGTTATGCCTGAGAAATATTAAACGGGAAAATAATAAAATAGAAGAGACAATCGAGCTGTGATTTTGGAGACGAATGGAAATAATCATCTCTACCTCTTGATTCATGATTCACATTTCAGTATTACAGAGTCCTTCACAAATTTCTGTACGCGTTCGTATGCTAATGAAATGCATTTCACTGTGTCTTTCCGCATATGGTACTGTTTTGTGTTACCTACCTGTTTTCAATTTTTTTGTAATATCTTCAAGTACGAGTAAGTCTAAAACACTAAGCAGTGAAATGAGAATTCGAAAATCAGTGAAGGACTCATGTAAATTTCGATTTCTGACCCAGTCGGGGATTTTAACCGCGTCGAGTTGATTCCCCGACTCGGTGAGTGGGTTTTTGTGTTTTCCTCAATACTTCATATACACACACAATACAGAATACTATCAAACACCACAGAACAAACAAGACTGAATACTTCCTTCCACAAAGGGATGCCGTCTGGAAAGGCATCCTGCCGTGCAACAGGACCACGTCAACATATGCGCCCTAGTTCTCACATATGACTCCGTCAGTGTGGGGGTAGAAGAAGAAGAAGAAGAAGAAGAAGAAAATAATCACCTCGTTATCATAAGTCGTGACACACCATTCAGAACCCTTTAAGTGGAAGGGCTAAAATCTATCGTAGTTACGAGGACCCACCTGGTACTATTGAGAATTGTTGAGTCTTAACAAGGTGTGATCAAAAAGTTTTCGTTTGAGGGCGTTGCTGCAGCGGGCATGCAAAGTACAGTACAGCGACTCCGATGAGGGTAAATAATCACGGACATGTAGGCAAAGGGATTAGTGTGGTAATCGTGCCGAGATGCGTGCGTTAAATGCGGCCACGTGAACTATGGCGACGTTATTACCAAATGCGTCCAAACAGGACCAACGTGCTGTTATTCTGTTCTTGGCTCCGAAGGACAAATACAGGTGGACATCCATCGGTGAATGAAGACTGTGTATGGGGCAGTACGTCTGTCGAAAACCACCGTTGTGGAATGGTGCACCAAGTTCCGTGCAGGTCGCGTTTCGACAACAAGACGCCGGTCGATCTGGAAGGCCAGCCTTCAAGCGGGTGGTGGATGAGGCTTATAGTCCTGATCGTTCCCCATGCGATTATCACGCCTTCGGTCCCCTCAAAGAGTCCTTGAAGAGTCGACGTTTCCTGTCGGACGAGGATGTCCAGCAGGTGGTTAGGGAATACTTCACGCAGCAGGCGGCCTTTTACCACACGTGGATCTTCAACCTGGTGCGTCAGTGGGATGAGTGCCTCATTGCTCACGGGGATTTTGCGTTCTTGGCATAAGGATTCAGAACTGTACGGCCGTCGAAGGGAAACTTATTGATTTCCCCTTATATACGGGGTGAAGCCGAGCTCCAACGAGAAACTGTTGGAGGTTGTTCAGTATATTGGTGTAAGGGACCCGTGGTCTCCGGTGGCTCGTTAAAGACTAATAATGTAATTACGATTTACTTGGTTTGTTAGCCGAATCTGTGAAAATACCTTCATATCAGTGTAAGAGCGTGTAATGTGCAATAACAAAAACGTACAACACAAAACACAGAGTAACGTAACAACCCTCAGACGAAACACGTACACTTTGTCACAGCGCGTTCAATATGCCGACCACCAGGCACGTTAAAGAACTCCTGCTGGACAAAATTCCGACACCCTGGCGTTTGCCAAGAACTAGCATTTTCAGTGCAATACAGGCACAAAGCTAACTGGGGCAACAAACCAAACGGAATGCAATTACTCTGTAAAGAGTCACCGGAGACCACGGGTCTCTTATACCAATATACTCAGAAGGTATGTCTGAACAACCTGCGAATGTTTGTCGGTGGAGTTCGGGTTCATCCTGTACAGTACCTCGTACATAAGTGAAACGTGGTCACTCGTCACAGCCCCAAGTAGCCTGGAGGACAACACCTGCCTAATGTCAAAATCTCTATGTAACACGTATGAGACATCTAGAGGTTAACCAAATTCTTCCTCCTGTACAGTGCTTGTATTGGTCAGGTGGTAAAGGAACTCAGGGAGGAATTTTGGAAAAGGAATTGCAGTTCAAGGAGGGAAAATCAAAACTCTGAAATTGACCGATGATATTTTTATTTAATTGCGAAGAAGATCTGGATAAATCACTGAATGGTATGCACAAAGTTCTGGAGAAGTAGTACAAGATAAAAATAAAACAAGAATAAACTTCGCCTTCGTACATTATCTCCGCTAAACGGAAGAAGTATAGAATCATGGATGTGTCTTCGGGCTTACAAGACCAGAGAGCGAGTACAGATTCTTTGATTGTTTCCCTCTTAGTAGCCTTTTACGACGTGCAGTGGGTACAGATAATGCATGCTTTGACTTCATCCATAGGGGAGATGAAGAATTTCGGTAAATGGAAATAAAGAATGAGTATCCACAAAATAATGTTAAGGGACATGAATTGTAAGAAATGAAAGGCATTTCTATACATCGTAAATATATTATTAATCTAATTATTACCGGACGAGTTGGCCGTGCGGTTAGGGGCGCGTGGCTGTGAGCTCGCATCCGGGAGATAGTGGATTCGAATCCCACTATCCGCAGCCATGAAGATGGTTTTCCGTGGTTTTCCATTTTCACACCAGACAAATGCTGGGGCTGTACCTTAATTAAGGCCATGGCCGCTTCCTTCCCATTCCTAGGCCTTTCCTGCCCCATCGTCGCCATAAGACCTATCCGTGTCGGTGCGACGTAAACCAAATAGCAAAGAAATCTAATTATTATGGTGTGGAGGTAGCTTGCCTGTCTCTTATTCCAAGACGCTGGGTTCGTTCAATCAATCAATCAATCAATCAATCAATCAATCAATCAATCAATCAACCAATCAATCAATCAATCAATCAATCAATCAATCAATCAATCAATCAATCAATCAATCAATCAATCAATCAATCAATCAATCAATCAATCAATCAATCAATCAATCAATCAATCAATCAATCAATCAATCAATCAATCAATCAATCAATCAATCATATGCATTTAGGGCTGGTGGCAGATTCCCTATCAATGTTTACCTCATATTTACGAGTACATTTATTTACACTTGTGAATCTACATTTAAAAAAAAATATTTTCAACGAATTTGGAAATTTATCGAACATTGCCTTGATAATTTATTCCAAACCTTTACTCCTTCTCCTATAAGTGAATATTTTCACCAGTCTG
Organism: Anabrus simplex; assembly: GCF_040414725.1. Taxonomy (NCBI): domain Eukaryota; kingdom Metazoa; phylum Arthropoda; class Insecta; order Orthoptera; family Tettigoniidae; genus Anabrus; species Anabrus simplex. Next base: position 92,828,593 of record NC_090272.1, on the reverse strand, counting down.
TCGGTCTTCATTTCCAACTTTATCTCATATTATGATCTACCTTGGCCATCAAATTAGGATGCCATGAGTTTGGTCGATATTCAATTGTATTCAAATCCAACATGTCAGTAAACTCAAAGAAGCAAGTTCATGACCAATGCATTCTCCCTGTCATAACCTATGCCTGTGCGACTTGGACAATGAATGAGTTCACTAAACGAAAACTAAGAAATGCCCAGACAGGAATGGAGAGGTCTATGCTTGGGTTTACTAGAAGAGATAGAAAGAGGGTCCATGACATAAGAGCAGTCACAAATGTCGTTGACATCATAACGAGAATTTCAACCTTGAAGTGGCAATGGACAGGACATGTGGCCCGAAGAAGGGATGACAGATTTGTTCTCGAATGGAGCCCAAGAGGTAAACAGAGACCGCGAGGAAGGCCATCGGATCGCTGGGACAGGGACATCCGCAAAATCGCCGGAGTTAATTGGCAAATCATCGCTCAAGATCGCTGGTAGAGGAGGCAACTCCTAAATTCTTACCTAATTTTCAGACTTCAAGAGGCCGCATCAGTTATTGATAGAACTGGCCGATTGTGATTGTGATGATCTCTCCTACCTTTAAATGCTCCACTCAAGCCTATTCTTCTACTTATGTCATTACACGCCAACTCACCACTGAAGCTCGAAACATACCACATAGTCGAGCATCTCGTCTCCTTACTTCCAAGTCTTCCCAGCCCAAAGTTTGTTCCGGCCAGTTCAAGGATTTTAATTCTGGACTGAGGATTAGAGCGGGATTCACTTGATACGAGATTTTCTCAAGATCGTAGTTACAGGAAGAAAGCGCACAGTGAGAAGATGACGCTACTGGCCTAGTGTGCATAGACCAACACTGGTTGCCATAGTTACAATGGTGTCCAAAAATTGATGACTCTGATTCCAGACAGACCCCAGTCCTAAAATATACCTCATGTTAAAATGGAATGTGGACTAATAACGGCAGGTGATACAGGAAATATTATGTATGTTTAGTCCTCAGCCCAAAGGCTGGTTGGATCCTCAACAGCTTCGCCATCAGCTGTCATAAATGACCTAGGCATCACTGAAGAGGCGTACTAGGAAAATGAGGAGTGAGGTAGTTTCCCGTTGCTTTCCTCACCGAACCAGAAGTTGCTATTACATACCAGTCTGCCAAGCCCACTGAAATGGATGCACCAACCGACTCTATGAGCAAGATTTTCACACCATTCATAGCAGGGACTGGCTGCATAAGGAATGGCATTACTAGCATCACTCATACCTCAGTCACTTTTATTTTGTCAAAGCCAAGGATAAAGCTGAGACACATCAATGAAAGTAACAAGATTGCTCTAGCCCATACCAGAAGACATAGTGCACTGTAAACACTAGGTTCCGCCAGCAAAAGCATTAGGAAATATTACATTTCGGAATTTTTTTAAGGAAGCAGATGAATATTTTTACTTTCATAGCAGAAAAACTAACGATGTAGAAGCAAAGATAGCATAAAATGCAGACTAGCACAAGTATGGGAGGCCTGTCTTAAGACAATAAATGTTCTCACTTCGAAACATCCATGGACATATATTTTACAGACTTTTATGTAGAGCGTCGTTTTGTCATTTTGTATGGAAGTGAAACATGGCATAGCGCAGAATGAAAGAGAACAGAAGCTTTTAAATGCGGTGTTACAGAAGAATCCTGAACATAAGATGGGTAAATCGGATCACACATTAAAAGAGATACTGAATCGAGTTGGTGAGAGGAAAGCGATTTGAGGAAACACAGGACAACACAGGACACATCCAGAGACATCCAGGACTTGTTCACATAGTTGTTGAGTGAAGTGTGGAGGGAAGAACTGTAGCGGAAGACTGAAGCACGAATACAGGATCTCTCATAAAAACACAGACCGAACGCACGGTGTTCGTACTCTGGGCTGAGGAAGCTGCCTCAGCCGAACTTATGTCGCACGCAGCCGCCCTGCTTTAAGCGTGTATACAATTTTATATGGCATCTTACCTTATAAAACGTACTGGAAGTGTCGGCCTTCCTGGGTTATACTGGCATTGTGTCTGGTAACCACATTCTGGCTGACGCGAGAGAGTCCTGCCACTGTAATGTTTCTGATTTCATTCGTTATGTTTTCTTTCAGTTCCTCCAATGTGTGAGGATTTGTTCGATACACTTTTTCTTTCAGTTTACACCACAAGTAAAAATCACACACTCTTAGGTCTGGAGAACGAGGGGGGAAATAGACCAGCACTGATTGCTCTGTCTGCAAACACTTCCGAGATTATAAGAAGAGAATCTTCTGCTGTATGAGCAAGGGCTGAATCCACCGACGCGATTTTTCTTCTTCCGTTAACTGATGGAAGAACTGCGTCAAAATATCACCTTGTCACCTCTCTACATTTACTGTCATCTTGAAGAAATTGGCCCTATTATTCATCTTTCACTAACAGCACACCAAACACGAATCTTCCTATCATAATGAGGGACTTCATAGACACCATTAGAATTTTCTGCCCACCACCAATAGCGAGAGTTCACACAACCATTAACATGAAACCATAACTTTTACATACGAAAATACGGTGTTGCAATGATAACAGCTGAGATTGACACTGGCGACTGATGCTTGCCAGGTCGAACACGCGCAGACTGCTATGCGCGCGCCTCCCATACTGCAGCTTACGGATCGAAGAGTAGAAATGCCGCTTCGACGGTCTTAGTTTATATGAGAAATCCTGTATGTAATTATCGGTAGAGCAAGCCAAGCTCAGGAAAATACTGGTGTGCAAGCTAACACAGTTCTATTAGACTGTTCTACGTTGAGTGCAGTTTCAGAACAAACAATGAACTTGGTGACAGCACAGAGTGTTGGTAAACAATGCTATGAAAGCAAACGCGCGCGTTTAAGGTGAGTCATCTGCCGGCTTCCTCTGCTACATGCAACGGATAAGGTATGTAAGCAGAGCCACTACATGAGCGAGCACGTAGCGATCTGTGTCCATGCCATGCGCTGGCCACCAAACTCCTCAGTTTCAACGGGTTATATCTTCGAAATTACATCTCGTAGGATTTTTAAAAAGTGTATCAGGCTAGGGCCAAACTTGCATGATTTTATGCTGCATTACTGCGTGAAATCTCGCGCAAAAAATGCTCAACACTAATTTGGACGGGATCGGTCACACACAGCGTGATTTCTCGCTCAAGAATGGGCCGAGGTCCATTTTGTTTGCGTCTTTTTCCGTTCATTGCGTGGCCACACTTACGGAATGAAGACGCTGCGGTATTGTGCTCTTGTTTGAATATTGTGCGTGGTCCATCGGCATTAGTTTTGTACTTAGCAAAATGGAATCAGAGAGTGAATTAATAATAATTTTGGATGTACAAAAGTACGCGTGCCTTAACGATACAAAGGACCAAGGATTCAAGCACAGAGACATGAGGAGCAGTGTTGCCAACCCATAAATCTTTTCTCCGCTAAATTTTAGTTGAATATCCACTAAATTCCGCTAAATTTCGAACTGAAGCAAAATAGCATATACCAGCTGTTTTAATTAAAGAGATTAACTCAACACTCACCAGTTTCAGAACAGGAGTTCATCTTCTTCTCCTCCCCGCAATATATGCTTTGAAGCAGATGTGCTGGGTTGGAGTCCTGTGGTTTCATATGAAGCCACATGGTACCATTCTTTTTCAAAGTATATGCTGGCACTTCACAGCAGCAAAGCACATATGGAAATTTTCAAATCTATTTCGAAAGTATTTTTCACTTTCATTACTGTTTTCATTGTTTTCGATAATTGCGGAAAGAAATAATGTCAAACAATTTCGCATTTATATTGCACGGTATTTGGGGTCAGCGGGAAGCTCAACCAACTAGTATTTTAAAGTTTAATTATTTAACCACTCTTTACGAAATATCTGACTACTTTTTAACCTCTTCTTTCGACATTCTGATGTGCCAAAAAGAACCTGATGTCAAAAGAAACACGACACTACCCGGCTCCTCAAGAGTACAGTAACGATTGTAACAAATACTGACTGAGGCTGTGGGCCAGAGCTGATCCAGAAAACAACTCATAGTATGCAGTATAAGTTCAATACAATGGGAATAAGGAGACTATTTTGCCGTAGTAAGTTCTATATTATTTTTTTTCCTGGCGATCAAAGGTGATATTGTTACCGCTGAAAATCGCCAAAAGAAGTTTGAAAATCCGTCAAAAAATCCGCTGCCCGCTAAAAGGAAAACTTATCCGCTGTTCTATTTAAAAATCCGCCAATTTTGGCGGAAAATCCGCTGAGTTGGCAACACTGACGAGGAGAGGTGCGTGGTTAACAGTAACGGTCGCTGTGCTGGGGGAGACTTTCTGTTTCTTTTCCTGGCCGCATTTTTCAAGAAACAAAATGGCATTTCAAATGAGTTGCGGACATTCTGTAATACTCAAACATTTCTCTTGGTTGTCTTTCAGGTTATTGTGTAGGAGCACGAATTCCCCACTCTTTGACCTGTCACTTACTATAGGATGGATCCAACATTTTCTTTGACGACGACGGACAACCAATGCAGGACAACGATGTTATTATTTAATGGAATTCCTCCCACATGTAGAGCAATGACGATGCTTTGCTACATTAAAATATACAACGCACTAATAAAATAACGCCGTGCAAAACGCAAGTGTGGCACGCGCCCTGTCTTCCTGCTGCATCAAACACACGCAGAAATCCAGCGTGACAAAACGCAAGTGTGGCCACGCACCCTGTCTTCCTGCTGCATCAAAAACACGCAGAAATCCAGCGTGACAAAACGCAAGTGTGGCCACGCGCCCTGTCTTCCCGCTGCATCAAAAACACGCAGAAATCCAGTGTGACAAAACGCAAGCGTGGCCACGCGCCCTGTCTTCCTGCTGCATCAAAAACATCGCAGAAATGCAGCGTGACAAAACGCAAGTGTGGCCCTAGTCTAACGTTTCATGTTTCGAGAATTTCCATGCCATTTTGGCTTGTTCTAACGGGCATTCTGTATAACAAACAGATTAGAGTGGATTTGGAGTGCAGTAGTTAAGTAGAATGGTACCATGTGGCTTCATATGAAACCACAGGACTGCAACCCAGCACATCTGCTTCAAAGCATACATTGCGGGGAGGAGAAGAAGATGAACTCCTGTTCTGAAACTGGTGAGTGTTGAGTTAATCTCTTTAATTAAAACAGCTGGTATATGCTATTTTGCTTCAGTTCGAAATTTAGCGGAATTTAGTGGATATTCAACTAAAATTTTGCGGAGAAAAGATTTATGGGTTGGCAACACTGCTCCTCATGTCTCTGTGCTTGAATCCTTGGTCCTTTGTATCGTTAAGGCACGCGTACTTTTGTACATCCAAAATTATTATTAATTCACTCTCTGATTCCATTTTGCTAAGTGAAAATACAAAACGAACGCCGATGGAGCACGCACAATATTCAAACAAGAGCACAATACCGCAGCGTCTTCATTCCGTAAGTGTGGCCACGCAATGAACGGAAAAAGACGCAAACAAAATGGACCTCGGCCCATTCTTGAGCGGGAAATCACGCTGTGTATGACCGATCCCGTCCAAATTAGTGTTGAGCATTTTTACGCGAGATTTCACGCAGTAATGCAGCGTAAAATCACGTAAGTTTGGCCCTAGCCTGACACACTTTTTTAAACACCCTACGAGATGTAGTTTTGAAGATATAACCCGTTGAAACTGAGATAAAACTGAGGCTGCCATGAACAGCAACATCATACAAGTCCATGGATTTTTGAGCAAAACTACAACAACGAAATTCCCTCCAGAGGTGTGTAATCGGTAGGTTTCATCTTACACCTAAGGTTTTAATAACAGCCTATGCTGGTATTCCCGGTGGTCCGGAGTTTAGCTAGGCGTTTGAACTGTCTGTCTCCTGCTATTTACGAAGGTCTTATTTGTGAACAAAACTGGTAAGAAAATTATCTCAGTCGCGGCAAAGCTTGTCAACTGAACACATGTCACACTGTGTACAGCATGCTTCTGAACAAACAGTGGAATTCCTCGCATCCCTATCTAATAGTCAATATTTCTTCTTCCAATGCTATTTGATTACTGATACCATGGTCCGCAGAGATGCCTCCATTCCAGAAATTGCCCTAAATTCTTTCACTGAATGTGTATTAATATAGGATATTCGCATATATTGTAAATTAATTCTCAATAGTAAAACTCCAGCCCGCTTCTGTGGTGTTGTGGTTAGTGTGATTATCTGCTATCTCCGGAGGCCCGGGTTCAATTCCCGGCTCTGCCACGAAATTTGAGAAGTGGTATGCGGACTGGAATGGGGTCAACTCGCCTCGAGAGTTCAACTGAGTTGAGGGGGTTCTATTCCCACGTCAGCCATCCTCGAAGTGGTTTTCCGCGGTTTCCCACATCTTCTCCAGGCTAACATCGGGATGGTATCTAACTTAAGGCCATGGCCGCTTCCTTCCCTCTTCCTTGCCTACCCCTTTCAATCTTCCCATCCCACAAGGCCCATGTTCAGCATCGCAGGTGAGGCTGCCTGTGTGAGGTACTGGTATTCCTCCCCAATTTTATCCCAGACCAGATGTCTCACGCCCCGGGACAGTGCCTTTGAGGCAGTAGAGGTGGGATAGCATGCTGCGTCCGAGGGAAAAGCAAGGGCGGGTGGAAGAGCCAAGTCTGGACGGTGAACCGGCTTTGAAAGAATAACTCCAGCCGGTAGGAGCTTAAGTTAGCTTATTTATTTAAGCATTGTTGTGAACATTACTAGTTCCCCAATTACAATGCTCACCTCTTCTCCTTCTTCTTCTCTTTCTTCTTTTCTTCTTCATCTTCTTCTTCTGTTCATGGTCTTTTCGCAGTTACCTGGGGTCGGTACTTTTGTTTTTGTATTTAGCTCACTTTTACGGTCGGATGCCTTTACTGATGCCGACCCTACGAGGAGACATGTATTGTGTGTTTCTGTGGTGCTTTGTAGTGTGAGGTGTTGTACGCAAATAAAGATAAGTACTAAGAAGTACACAGACAGCCATCCTCCGAACTAGAGGAATTAACGAGACCTGATTATAATCCCTGACCCGACCGGGAATCGAACCCGGGTCTTGTGAATCGAAACGGTTCAGTGCTCACTAACTGATCCCCATGATGCAACAGCCCCGAAGGGCCATGGCCTACTAAGCGACCGCTCCTCAGCCTGAAGACCTGCAGATTACGAGGTGTCGTGTGGTCAGCACGACGTATCCTCTCGGTCGTTATTGTTGGCTTTCTAGACCGGGACCGCTATCTCACCGTCAGATAGTTCCTCAATTCTAATCATGTAGTCTGAGTGAACCTCGAACCAGCCCTCAGATCAAGTAAAAATCCCTAACCTGGTCGAGAATCGAACTCGGGGCCTCCGGGTAAGAGGCAGGCACGCTACCCCTACACCACGGGGCCGGCACTACAATTCTCACTACCGTTTTAATTAATAAAAATGAATGCGGTGAATTGAACTGCATGAACTAATTACAGAAGAATGATATAGAAAATAATGGTACCATTAGTTGAAGATTTTTTTAAATTTTTTTTACAAGTTGCTTTACGTCGCACCGACACAGATAGGTCTTATGGTGACGATGGGACAGGGAAGGGCTAGAAGTGGGAAAGAAGCAGCCGTGGCATTAATTAAGGTACAGCCTTTGCCTGGTGTGAAAATGGAAACCACGGGAAACCATCTTCAGGGCTGCCGACATTGGGGTTCAAACCCACTATCTCCCGAATACTGGATACTGGCCGCATTTAAGTTGGAGAATCAATTAAACCTCAAGATGTCATTTATCTTACAATACAGCCTGTACTATCTATATCAATATGATGCAATTGATTATCCGAGGTTTAATTTTGTATATTGGAGTGTTCTGGTGTGAATCAGTTTCTGGCACGAAGGGTATATTCCGAGACCTACTGGAAGTTACATTAGGAACATAGACTTAAATACTTTCCTATAATTTTGCTATCGTCGATTACTTTTTACATTATGAAGGAAATTAATACCTTGATTCCTTTTTTCTGAATGACAGCTTCTTGACTTCAACAGCGTTGACTATTAAACCTTTCGTAATAACACATTTAAAAATATCTATGAATTTTCTCAATTAGACCAACTTCACACTGTATGGGTTTCACATAATCAAGACACATTGATCTAACGAAAGCATTATACAATATCACCAAGATACTATAAGAAAAAATGAAGGAAATTCTCATAACAAATCCTATATATTCGTGAGTTTTGCTGACGGTATCCTTGACATGAGTTTTAAATACTAAATTGAACGTAACTTATGTACAACTCTTAACTTTTATAACTCAAAAAATACTCGTTGTTTTCCATATTATTTGTAGTTAATGTTAGCTTTCAACGAGTGAAACTTATTTTCACATTTATTAATATCGAAAGTTATCTTCTTTATCTTCTTATTTAATTCGTTAAAGTCAATTTGAAGTTTGATATAATTACTCTTAACTAATTTTAACGAATGTGTATCATCGGCATATAATATATTTTCAAAAATGTTACTTTTTCGGGGTTATTATTCAAAACATAATAATAATAATAATAATAATAATAATAATAATAATAATAATAATAATAATAATAATAATAATAATAATAATAATAATTTTACGAGGGATTGTGGAAAATCTTCAAAAGACACTTGTGAAGGGTCCGCACTCCACAAGTGTGTGGGATTCTTACCCACTAAAAACCACACACCCTTTTCCCACGATGTGTATCATCACCCCGGAACCGCTCTCGCATTACTTCAGGTGATATCGTGCTTTGTCTTTCAGACGTCTTCTTTCTTCATTTCTCCTTTACGAACGTTCGTATGCTTCAAAATCCTTCTTCTTCTGACGAAGGACATTCTCCACGTACACTGCCACGCGATCCCAGGATTCCTGGTTTCGCAGCATCACCGAAATAATATTATCTGCTGTCAATTCTCCTAGTTCAGTTTCCACACATCTTCTCTGAATCGTCCAATGGCCGCATACAAAAAAGGTGTGAAATACGTCGTCAATGTCATCACAGTATATGAATGCTGCGTCATTCGCTCTGCCCACTTTATGCAGGAATTTCCGGAAATATCCATGCCCTGTTAGAAGCTGCGTGAGGTAGTAATTTACTTCACCATGGACCCTTTCAACCCAGATATCCAAGCGTGGTATCAGTCGCTTGGTCCATTTGCCTCGAGGGTCACTTTCCCATCTGAGTTGCCATCGCCTCATCCGTTGACTGAAGGCACGCTTCTTTGCACATTTCTTTCCCAGCTCTCCTTGGGTTCGCCAGATTTCATGTCGCTCCGATGCAAGTAGGTCTATTGGGGCTATTGCTGCCACCGTAAGGATTGCAGGTTCGGAGACCGTGCGGTATGCACCTGCAATACGTAAAGCCGCTCTCCGTTGTACGGCAGCTATCCTTCTCCGATACCAAGCGAATCTCAAGGACTCAGCCCAGATTTCAGAGCCATATACGAGCACTGACTGAACCGTCGACATGAGAAGACGTCGTTTGCTGGATTTCGGACCTTTAATATTTCCCATTAGTCTGCTAAGTGCAGTCATGTATTTTACTGCCTTGTCTGTCGCTCTCTGAATATGATTCCAGAATGTGAGCTTGGAGTCAAGTGTCACTCCTAGATATTTTATGCTCGCAGATGTTTCAATCACTAACTCTCCAACAGTCATTGGTACAAGAGTTTCGATCCAATTCCTCGTCAGAAGAACTATCTCCGTTTTGTGTTCGGCTAATGTCAGACTGTGGTTCATCATCCATTCTTTTATGCGCCGCATCACCTGGTTCAGTTTGATTTGAGCCATTTCGACATTACGAGCTACTATCAAGGCGGCCACATCATCAGCGCAGCCCACAAGCTTCGTGTCCTCTGGCATCTCCAAACGTAACAAGCCATCATACATTATGTTCCAAAGATCTGGACCAAGGATCGATCCCTGCGCTGCACCAGCCGTCAGGCGTTTTGTCTTTTCTCCATCTTCCGTATCATATAACAGAGATAATAATAATAATAATAATAATAATAATAATAATAATAATAATAATAATAATAATAACACCAAATCGGATTCCTGGGGGACCCCACAATTAGGGGTGAAGTTATGAGAGGAGTGAATTTTATACGTTATGACATGTGTTCTCTTCTTGAGGCAAGAAGCCAGTAGTTCGAGTAGTGATTCAGGAACAAACGTACGTTGATAACTTCATTATTAAAACACCTTAATACATTTCATCGAATGGCCTTTGACAGTTTGTATTTGCAGGCTACTTGGGAGATAAGTATAAACAACCTTACGGAAGGTAGGGTTCAATGTCCGCAGTTAGTAATTTTTTTTAAATTTAGCAAATGGTTTGTCCTAAGGATGAGCTTGATTTTTTACAGCTTGCTTTACGTCACACCGACACAGGTAGGTTTTATAGCGACGATGGGACAGGAAAGGGCTAAGAGTCGAAAAGAATCGACCGTGACCTTAATTAAAATGGGAAACCACAAAATACCATCTTCAGGGCTGCCGACAGTGGCGTTCGAACCCAGTATCTCCCGGATGCAAGCTCACAGCTGCGCGTCCCTAAGTGTATGGCCAACTCGCCCGGTAGATTGAATTATAGTGAGATGTTTGTGAGATAGGTAGTAGCTTCGTTTACCCTTCAGCTTATACCTCCCGCCTTACCACGCTCCAGGCAGCATGCATGCGTAATGTGTGAGACGCAATTTTATAATAATAATAATAATAATAATAATAATAATAATAATAATAATAATAATAATAATAATAATAATGTTATTGTTTTACGTCCCACTAAATATTTTTAAATGGTTTTGGGAGTCACCGAGGTATCAAATTTTTATCCCGCAGGAATTCATTTACGTGCCAATAAATCTACCGTCAAAATGCTGACGTATTTGAGCACCTTCAAATACCACCGGACTGAACCAGGATCGCAGCTGCCAAGTTGGGGTCAGAAGACCGGCGTTCTACCGTCTGAGCCACTCAGCTTGGTAATAATAATAATAATAATAATAATAATAATAATAATAATAATAATAATAATAATAATAATGGCAAGATGGAGAAACTCGAGTTAAAGAAAGGGAAATATTAAGAAAGATCATAAGACCAATATTTCAAGATAGTAAGACAATATAAATCTAGAATAAACAACTCTACATGAAAATTGAAAAATTCTCAGATACTATGTGAAATAGGATAGTTTTTACGTTAATATTCTTAGAACGAACTCTAATAGACTAACCAAACAAATCTTTGACTTTTTCCGTGACCACAAAACAAAATCCAACTGGTTTAAAGAAACTGGAAAAGACCTAGTAGAATTAAAAATTACAAAAAATTCACTATTCGATCGAAGAGCTAAAGTATTTTTTTTGCAGTTGGTTTTACGTCGCACCGACACAAATAGGTAACATGGCGACGATGGGATAGGAAAGGCCTAGGAGTGGGAAGGGTGCGGCCGTAGTCTTAAGTAAGTAACAGCCCCAGCATTTGCCTGGTGTGAAAATGCGAAACCACGGAAGACCATCTTCAGGGCTGCCGACAGTGGGGTTCGAACCCACTATTTCCCGGATGCAAGCTCACAGCTGCGCGCCCCTAACCGCACGGCCAACTCGCCCGGTAGTTATAGTAATAGCTAAAGATGAAAATATATAAGGTTCGAAGACAAATCTCGGAAGACGACACGAAACGAAGATCAGAAAGAATGAAGAAATACTGGGCACTAAGGATAGAACAACAATAACAGACAGAGAGGGTGAGACGAAAGAATAATAAGAATAAGAATAAGAATAAGAATAAGAATAAGAATAAGAATAAGAATAAGAATAAGAATGCCGTGTGAACTATGGGAAGACCTAGTGCAGGTCTTTCGAGTTGACGTGCATGAGCAACCTGCGCGTTTTTAAGGATAGGCTCTACCTAGGATGAATTCTAATATTGAAGACGGCACAAACACCCAATCCCGACCCGGGGGGGGGGGAAGAGTCGGGGAAATGTAGATCTCTTTGGCATAATGTCATGCTCCTTTGAGAATATAATAGACCTCCTTTACTGAAAAATATGACTGTATATTATACTCTCAAATATGTTTGCTGCTGGTCTATATTATTATTTCGAGTTGCGTTTCCAGATTTAAATATTGGCGTTACTTTCGTTTATTTCCATTTGTTGGGAAATGCACTGGTTCTAAAGATAACCGTTAACTGTTTGTATAGATATTTTCTACATGCTTGGGAAGATGTCTGGAGGCAGTTCATCAGGTCCCGGTGATTTCTTTATCTTTAGTTTTTTGATTGATGCTCCAACCACATCGTTCGTAATTACACTTTTGAAAATAATTGCATTCAAAAGCATTTGTGTTAATTTGCAAGTATGCTGATTTAAAGTGGTCAGTAGTTCTTCGATATAGTTAAGCACGTGATATAAACATTCGCGTGACTCATATCTTGAGCTGAGTTATTGCAAGGCTGCTCCCAGCAGTTTCAAGTTAGGCCACCAAGCTAGCAATAATCACGCTAAGGCAGGGACCCTGCGATACAATCAATACCTTAGTGACCTTGATAAACTCCATTAGTGTGTGTATGACCTCACGATCGACACACGCGACTAGATTTGCTCTAAAGTTCGGATAAATCTCATCTAAGGAATAAGACTGCACGTAGCCTATGTTGAGTTTACAAAAGGGATGTTAGTGGTAGGTTAATGTGTATTGTTTTAATGACATACGGTATACATTGTGGAATTCTACATAGATTCAGCCCAACATACCTCGGTATACATTAAAATAGTCATCGAGATAGACAAACCTGAAGTTGAGAATTTAAGACGACTGTTTCTGTGGTAGGGAATGTTAGGATATGGCAATAATAGTAATCCCCAAATCAAACCAAATCCCATGGCTACCCCTACACCGCGGGGTCTGCAGAAGACAAGACAGTATGATTATAAAAAGTAATTATTGAAGATATAATCTAAAGTTTTTTTTGCTATTTGCTTTACGTCGCACCGACACAGATAGATCTTATGGCGACGATGGGACAGGAAAAACCTAGGAGTGGGAAGGAAGCGGCCGTGGTCTTAATTAAGGTACAGCCCCAGTATTTGCCTGGTGTGAAAATGGGAAACCACGGAAAACCATCTTCAGGGCTGATGACGGTGGGGTTCTAACCCACTATCTCCCGGATGCAAGCTCACAGCTGCGCGACCCTAACCGCACGGCCAACTCGCCCGGTATAATCTAAAGCATTCGTCACATCAGACTATACACTATAAAGCAAATTTTGCCGGCTTATTCTCCTTTTTTTTAAATGGATCATCACTGCTACCAACTTGACTACTTACATAATTACTGAAATCACGAGACATAGCCATCAACAAATTAACCTCAATGTAAGTATCAATAATGGAGGTTCCCTTACCGAAGTAGATGATAACTAAGATATACATAATTACCTCGGTGAAAAAATTAAATGGCGTATGGCTTTTAGTGCTGGGGTATCCCAGGACGGGTTCGGCTCGCCAGGTGCAGGTCTTTTGATTTAACTCCCGCAGACAACCTGCGCGTCGTGATGAGGATGAAATGGTGATGAAGACAACACATACACCCAGTCCCCGTGCCAGGGAAATTAACCAATGATGGTTAAAATTCCAGACCTTGTCGGGAATCGAAACCTGGTCCCCCGTGACCAAAGGCCAGCACGCTAACCATTTAGCCATGGAACCGGGCATACCTCGGTTTTCAAGCTTATTGAGAAACTAGGAAAATATACACCGACCCTCACTTAATTTGACCAATCTGAGCACCTTCAAATTCCACCGGCCTGAACCAGGATGGAACCTGCCAAGTTAGGGTGAGAAGGCCATCGTCTCAACAGCCTGAGCCACTGAGCCCAGCTGTCGAAATAGTATGGCACAACTCAACGTGTACAGACCTTACTGCACTGGAACGCGTTCCATCAAGACTCGCCCAGTAGCGGCGATTCGGGGACATTCGCCCCCTCACTTGTTGGAGAAAATATCACATTTTTATTTCATTTTAGCCGACTAAAACTAGGAATTATAGGGCTTATTAAAAAAACCCAGCAATTTATACAAGGCCTGTTGTCTTATCAGCTATTTCTTTCCTTTATTTTCTTTAATTATTATCAAATGTTTTAGCAGAAATACACACAAAATACCGTTCGTACCGGCTAACCGATTACCATAGCGCCACAGCAAGCAGTGGAGTCTTTGCATACGCTGTGAGGAACAGTAACACGGGTGTATATTTTTGCCAAGGTCATGTACACTTCTTCTTCTTCTTTATCTGTTTACCCTCCAGGGTCAGTTTTTCCCTCGGACTCAGCGAGGGATCCCAACTCTACCGCCTCAAGGACAGTGGCCTGGAGCTTCAGACTCTGGGTCGGGGGATACAACTGGGGAGGATGACCAGTGCCTCGCTCAGGCGGCCGTACCTGCTATGCTGAACAGGGGCCTCGCGATGGTATGGGAAGATTGGAAGGGATAGACAAGGAAGAGGGAAGGAAGCGGCCGTGGCCTTAAGTTAGGAACCATCCCGGCATTTGCCTGGAGGAGAAGTGGGAAACCACGGAAAACCACTTCCAGGATGGCTGAGGTGGGAATCGAACCCACCTCTACTCAGTTGACCTCCCGAGGATGAGTGGACCCCCTTCCAGCCCTCGTACCACTTTTCAGTTTTCGTGGCAGAACCGAGAAACGAACCCGGGCCTCTGGGGGTGGAAGCTAATCACACTAACCAATACACCACAGAGGCGAACCAAAAATCTATTATTACCGCACTTAAATGGGTAAACTGATAACTTTTACCTCTGTGTCGAAATTCGCTCAGAGAGCATCAAGAAGCTTTTCTTTTTCCAGTTTTGATTTGTATATTAAAAAACCCGCCCGCTATATCTCACAAACCCGGGTACTGTTCGCTGTCTGTATATTTTTTGCCCCCGCACTTTTAGTTCCCAATCGCCGCTACTGGAGTCGTCTACAAGTTAGCGAAAGAAGGCTTCTTGGTAGAAGGTCTACGACTCAAATTCTCACTGCCGTCACCTGACAGCTGGACTCAAGGAAAAGGAAGAGATATGGCTGAAATTTTACTCCATAAGTGCCATGATCGACAGGTCATGGACAGGACCCAGCCAACATCCCCCACACGTCATAACGAGTCTGGCAGCCCATGGTTACCAACACAAGATATCATGAACCACGACCGGATTGTCTCAGTGAACTCTGTGACCAACCTTGCGACAGATACCGCATAACAAACTGCAAAAACAGAACATATTAGCAATTATTATTATTATTATTATTATTATTATTATTTACAAGTTGTTTTACGTCACACCGACACACCGTCTTATGGCGACAATGGTATAGGAAAGCCCTAGGAGTAGGAAGGAAGCGGCTGTGGCCTTAATTAAGTTATAGCCCTAGCATTTGCCTGGTGTGAAAATGGGAAACCAAGGAAAACCATCTTCAGCGCTACCAACAGTGGGGTTCGAACCCACTATCTCCTAGATGCAAACTCACAGCTGCGCGCCCCTAACCGCACGGCCAACTCGCCCGGTTAATGCGTTAATAGTACTACATACTTGATTAATATTATATATTTAACTGCATATTTCACTGTTATTTACTACATTTTTATGTACATACTTCGGTCTTTGATATTACATCCCAGGCCTTACTGATAAGATAACCCTACCTCTGTACTCACTATGAACAGCTGTCCGGTCTTCTTCATCGGTAGCTGTCAACGCGTGATGCCTTTTATCTTTGTTTATCAAGTTTTCCTTAAACCTGCTGACGTCGTGAAGGACCTTGTCTGAGTAACACGTTGTTTGTTGCTGTACTATCCTTCAATGAATGAAAAAAAAATTGCCTGCCGGACTGTTAAGTGATTACAGTACATTGGATTATTGAACTGGCTATTGAATCGGTCGGTGAAGAAAGTTGCCTTTTTTTACGTCGCACTGACACAGATATGTCTTATGGGGACGATGGGATAGGAAAGGCCTAGGCGTTGGAAGGAAGCGGCCGAGGCCTTAATTATGGTACAGCCCCGACATTTGTCTGGTGTGAAAATGGGAAACCACGGAAAACCATCTTCAAGGCTACCGACAGTGGGACTCGAACCCACTATCTCCCGATTACTGGATACTGGCCGCACTTAGAAGAAGAAAGTTGACAGGGAACTCGATTACTTACGTGAGTGCTATATCTCTCATTGATACATTAAAATGAAAATCCTCAGCCTGTTTCCAGGCATTCGGCCGGGTGAGGAATGGAATGAATGAAGCCCCCCTCTAGCGAGTAGGATAGGAATTGTGCCGACTGCCAAAGACTGTCGCACTCCTCTCGGGCAATGATTAGCGGCTGACAGATGAAATGATACTGGAGAGTGTCGCTGGAATGAAAGACGACAGGGAAAACCGGAGTACCTGTCTCGCCTTCGCTTTGTCCAGGACAAATCTCACATGGAGTGTCCGGGATTTGAACCACGGAATCCAGCGGTGAGAGGCTGGCGCGCTGCCACCTGAGACACGGAGGCCCTTCATTGATAAATGTGAACTTATTAATTTGCTAAGACATGGTGTTCATTGGTTTGTTAGTCCCTGTTCTCTGATTTCCACCTGTGAGCAGAGCACATTTGTGATTTACGTGCTTTTTGATTAAGAAGCTACCGAGAATGTGGCTGCGCGCTTTGAGACACGTAGCTACCGTATTAGTTTGCATTCGGGAGATAGTGGGTTCGAACCCCACTGTTGGCGACACTGAAGATGTTTTTCCGTGGTTTTCCATTTTCACACCAGGCAAATGCTGGGACTGCCCATAAATTAAGGCCAAGGTCGCTTCCCTTCCACTCCTAGCCTTTTTACTTTCCCGTGGTCGGTACGACGTAAAGCAAAGTGTAAGAATAAGGAGCTGGACTTTATTTTAGAGATTGTTCGTTTGTCCAACCCTTGTCCCGTTTCTCTACGCGGTCGAGTATGAGGTGAGGTGAATCTGTCGTGGCGGGTTTTTATGACCGGATGTCCTTCCTGACGTCAACCTCATCAGAGGAGGTTAACGCCATGAAATGAATGACGTGGTATATGATAGTAGGAAGGGAGAAGGTGAAACCCGGTGCCGGCACATAGCCTACTCCTGTCGAATAGCACCAAGGGTTCTCCTCAAGGCTTGACCTCTCCATCCGATGGAAGAGTCACCATCAACAGCGTCATACGCCCTCACTCCATATGAGCACTGCGGAGAGCTTTGGAATTTGGTCCAGGCTTTTGGCACGCAATCTAGTGATTAGAAATTGTATACCACCAACTCCCCCACCCTGCCGGACAACATTACGATGGTGAGTTTTTTTTCGACCAACGGGACTCGAACCGGCTAACTACGATGTCAGACCGTTTTAGATTTCAACGCCTTAATGATCATGGCTAGTGATTACCAGGCATAAATATGGATTATTGTAAAATGCGCCCTGCTCCTTGGCTCTGTGTTCAGCGTGATGGTCTTCCGTTCAGAAGGCCTCGGTTTCGATTCCCGACCGAGCCGAGGATTTTCTACACATATGGTTAATGTCTCTAACTCCGGGGTTGGTTATCTAAATACACTTCTATACGTACAACAACATATCATACCACAGAAACACACAATAGTGCATACTTCCCTCGCTAAAGGGTTGGCGTCAGGAAGGGCATCCATTCATAAAACTAGGCTTAATACTCATTACTGCCAACCCCATGTAATGGGGAAAAAGGCTAGGGAAGGTGAAGAAGAATTATTCTTTTTTTTGTGGGTATTTTCTTTACGTCGCACCGACACAGATACGTCTTATGGCGACGATGGGATAGGAAAGGCCTAGGAATGGGAAGGAAGTGGCCGTGGCCTTAATTAAGGTACAGCCCCAGCATTTGCCTGGCGTGAAAATGGGAAACTACGGAAAACCATCTTGAGGGCTGCCGACAGTGGGGTTCGAACCCACTATCTCCCAAATAAGAATTATTCTAAAAAAACATCTATCAAACAATTTGGGTTACAATAAACTAATACTTTTTCCTTAGTTTCTTTTTTTTACGTCGCACCGACACAGATATGTCTTATGGCGACGATGGGATAGGAAAGGCCTAGGAAGTGGAAGGAAGCGGCCGTGGCCTTAATTAAGGTACAGCCCCGGCATTTGCCTGGTGTGAAAATGGAAACCACGGAAAACCATCTTCAGGGCTGCCGACAGTGGGGCTCGAACCCACTATCTCCCGATTACTGGATACTGGCCGCACTTAAGCGATTGCAGCTATCGAGCTTGGTCCTTAGTTTCTAAATATTGATAATACACAGTAGTTAACTACACTTGAAACAGGGGCAAAACGTTAGGGCCTTCAGGGCCTGCAATGCACCGCAGACTCCTCACAAAATAATAACAATAATATACATCCATCTAGTATAATGCCACTCTGCATGGAAATGATCTAGGCGGTTTTGTAGGATCACTCGAAAATACCTTCCTTTTTTGTTTTGTTTTGCCATTTGTACGCATATGAGTTGCCACTTGGTTGCATCTAGCAACAGTATATTGTGTTGAGTAGAAATTGGGTAAAGTGCATCGCAAGGCCCAACAAGCCTCGAAGGAAAGGAAGAAGAAGAAGAAGAAGAAGAAGAAGAAGAAGAAGAAGAATGCACACAATGCTTGCCCTTGCAGTCTCTCACAACATCGCGACATGCTCCTCACAAAAGACTTGCACCAAATTATTTAAATATAATTACAACAATGAAAACTGATACCAAAATATCACATTTTAGTTAGGAAATGGTGCTTTCTTAATATGCAGTGTACCTGAGATCGTGCCATGCACAAATTTTGCAAAACATTTGACTTCTGTCACACATTTAGTCAACAACATTGTATAATGATGATAAGAAGTTTGTGTAGCGACAATCATTTAACTCACTTTTGAATGAGCTGTCTTTGCGCGAAATTAATAGATAATAGGCTTATCAGTTGCACGGTTTGGTGTATTATAACTTTATTTGAACAGTTTTTGATTTAATTTTGTTATGTTTTTCGGTGTTGTAATCGAATAAATTATTATAACCGAGACTTCGGCATCGGCTACAGAGTATAGTTCTGTAGTTTCTGACAAATTGAAACCAATTAATATTAAGTACGAATGTCTAATTGGTTCATTGTTTGTCGTTCAGCAGCTTATCCATTAAACCCGGAGGCAGTCAAATAAAACCTTCTAAACACTTTTTTAAAAATGTCTTACAATAACGAATAATCCGGTTGTTCATATGACTTTACAATATATTGAATTATTCCTACTGCTGTAATTATATTTATTTTAAGTTATTCGTAGGTTTGACATTTTGTTTTACTGAGCCCGATTTTGTTTTAGCAGGTGAGCGCGTATTACATTTGTTACGCTCCTGACTTGAAGGGAAAGTATTGCCATTACTGCGTTGTGCAAAACATATTATATTCTTTACCAAGAACTTTATGTCAAAGAAGGAATGTTGAGTTACAAAAGGAAGTAAAGACGGCAGCTTTCTTGCTCTACAAGATCATTTTAGGTTATCCTAAATTAATGATCGCTTCTTCTAATGGAAGAAATTACGTCAGGGTAAGTTCATCTAACCGTATCTCCTTTCTCAGACATATTGTCTTAATCTTCTTGAAAGTGAAGTGTCCATTTGTAGCCTACTTGCAGTTATTAGGACATATTTGAGCAACTAGGAAATACAGATAAAGTATTCTCTGTTAAGGGATGTTTGGGACGAGTTTGTAACAATTGAAAATTGTTTTTTTTTCTAGTTGTTTTACGTCGCACCGACACAGATAGGTCTTACGGTGACGATGGGACAGGAAAGGGCTAGGAATGGGAAGGAAGCGGCCGTGGCCTTAATTAAGGTACAGCCCCAGCATTTGCCTGGTGTGAAAATGGGAAACCACGGAAAACCATTTTCAGGGCTGCCGACAGTGGGGTTCGAACCTACTATATCCCGAATACTGGATACTGGCCGCACTTAAGCGACTGCAGCTTACGTTGTTTAAAAATTGGTCTCACCACCCCACCTGCTGTTAAAAGTACGGTTCAGCGCACATACAACCTCTCACCAATATTACTCTTCATTAATTCAGTATCACACCCCCCTGTTACAGTGGTTGTATAGTTTCTGATAACGACCGAGTGCTTCGAAACGAGCTCAAGTTTCCTGTTGTACGTTTATCCTGAGCTGAGAAAAAGTTGCTTTAGGAAAACAATAACTTTTTGTGGGTGAAATTGTAAATTGAGTATTACACTAGTTCATTACCATCAGACAAGTAGTTTCCCATGTATATATTTTTAAGTGAGTGGTTCCTAGAGAAGAAGCAAGAAACCCGGACAATGTGGTGGTGATTATTGTTTTAAGAGGAAGTACAACTAGGCAACCATCATCTACACTAATCACAGAGAAAAGAAATGAATGGCGTCCGACACTTCTAAAATGAAAGTATCGGTCAAAGAAAGACAAAAGTCACGAAGGGAGTGAAAATGAAAGATTCCCTAGGCCTCGCAACGTAATACCGTCGGGGTCGGAAAAGAACAACAGTTGACCAAGGGAGGTCGGACAGGATAGAGGAAAGTGAGGAGCCTGGCACAAGTAAGTGAAAGCATTGCCAGGACTCAGCTAAGGGCCCCGTGGTCACCAACCCACGCTCCCCAAGTTAAGAGCCCCTCGGGTCCCTTTTAGTCACCTCTTGCGACAGGCAGAGGATATCGTGGGTGTTATTCTACCACCCTCACCCACAGGGGAAACCCGGACATTATTTGCTACAACCACAATCAAAAACAATTTGCCTTATACATCCTAATGCAAAAATTAAACAAGTAAAATATTGGCATAACTGATTTTGGAATAGGCTTATTGGTTCGTTTGTAATTCAAGTATAAAATCAAGTGTCCATAATACAAAATCCGACAATAGAGGCCATTTCCATAGCAAGGCTGAATGAAACTCAGGACCATGAACATCTCGAGAACTGAACGTCTCTTTTCTAAATTTCTCAATTTTATGTCGGGGAACCGAAACCCTGACCTTCTGTGGAATCAAGTGCGCCTTCACTGCTTCAGTAGATGTAGGTAGAGGTAATTATATGTAGAGTTGAAAAGGACAGCACATAAAATGACTATATCTCTTTGTTGTTATACCAAGTAGCCAGCTGTAATTATCACAATCATAATCATCATCTTTATCAAGCGAGTAGATAAACTTACGAGGAATTTTTGTAGTAACCTTTTCATTTCTCGTGGAAACTGCTCCATGTTTCATTATGTTCTCGGAAAGACATGTGCACTCAGCTGTTGACTTCCTGCGTTGACGTTGTTGAACGAGGAAGGAAGAGAACAACGCGGCCTTGACAAAAGCTTATCTTATCTTAATCTGTTTACCCTCCAGGGTTGGCTTTTCCCCCGAACACAGCGAGGGATCCCACCTCTACCGCCGCAAGGGCAGTGTCCTGGAGCTTCAGACTTTTGGGTCGGGGATACAACTGGGGAGAATGACCAGTACCTCGCCTGCTATGCTGAACAGGGGCCTTGCAGAGGGATGGGGAGATTGGATGAGACAGGCAAGGAAGAGGGAAGGAAAGAGGGAAGGAAGCGGCCGTGGCCTTAAGTTAGGTACCATCCCGGCATTTGCCTGGAGGAGAAGTGGCAAACCACGGAAAACCACTTCCAGGATGGCTGAGGTGGGAATCGAACCCACCTCTACTCAGTTGACCTCCCGAGGCTGAGTGGACCCCGTTCCAGCCCTCGTACCACTTTTCAAATTTCGTGGCAGAGCCGGGAATCGAACCCGGACCTCCGGGGGTGGCAGCTAATCACGCTAACCACTACACCACAGAGGCGACACACATTAGAAAATGCTTTCTTTTTATTAGACTTGTGAGCATGACGTGATACGCATGTATCACATAGTTCTTGTTTCATTAAGAATTACTTTGATACTAGAAGATATTAGACGCGAAGAAAGGCTCGTCATGTCGCAAAATAGGATATACTAGCTGTTACCTGCGGCTTCACTCGCGTGAATTTCGTAACTTGATAAAAGTAATCGTTACTGCACTAAGACATTATCTGAAAATCCCTAAAGTATAAAACGCACCGAAAAATAGAGTTTCTTTTATCTGAGAACCTCTTTATAAACCACGTTTGTGGCATTGCCTTTTGCCAGAGCTAACTCTGGGACACGCTACATGGAATCTACACGTGAGAAACAGAAAACAGAAAAGAAACACGTGTTTCCTTATTTTTAAAGGAGATTCCAAATGCATATTTCCACGTCTGTAACATCTTCACTTTTTGAGATATAAGTAGGCCTATCCCCAAAAAAGAATTCAAACCCTTCATCAATCCTTACCCCCTTCTCCCTCCTCCCCACCAAAGTAGATTTTTTCTGAAAACGAAAAAGGAGTGTTTCTTTTTTAAAAGGAGATTAAGAAATACCAATTTTCACGTCTGTAACATGTTACGTTTATGAGATATAGTCCGGCTCCATGGCTAAATGGTTAGCGTGCTGGCCTTTCGTCACAGGGGTCCCGGGTTCGATTCCTGGCAGGGTCGGGAATTTTTTACCATAATTGGTTAATTTCCCTGGCACGGGGGCTGGGTGTATGTGTCGTCTTCATCATCATTTCATCCCCATCACGACGCGCAGGTCGCCTTTGGGAGTCAAATCAAAAGACCTGCACCTGGCGAGTCGAACATGTCCTCGGACACTCCCGGCACTAAAAGCCATACGCCATTTAATTTCATTATCAGATATAGATACACCCATTTTAAAAATGCTTCCCCCTTTTTACGCCCTGGAACATACGACATGGAACCTACATGTGAGAAACAGTCCTCTCTCAAGTGGAAAACAAGAAAACACGGCCGTAGCCTTAGCGACGGAATATCCAAAAATCCTTCCTTAGTGAGCACCTTCACTATAATATAAATGTACCCCCAAAATTCCATTTCCTTACGTCCAATAGTTTTGGCTCGGCGATGATGAATTTTTTTTTGCTAGTTGCTTTACGTCGCACCGACACAGATAGGTCTTATGGCGACGATGGGATAGGAAAGGCCTAGGAGTTGGAAGGAAGCGGCCGTGACCTTAGTTAAGGTACAGCCTGGTGTGAAATGGGAAACCACGGAAAACCATCTTCAGGGCTGCCGACAGTGGGATTCGAACCCACTCTCTGCCGGATGCAACTTCACAGCCGCATGCCCCTAACCACACGGCCAACTCGCCTGGTTCGGCG
Organism: Anabrus simplex; assembly: GCF_040414725.1. Classification (NCBI taxonomy): domain Eukaryota; kingdom Metazoa; phylum Arthropoda; class Insecta; order Orthoptera; family Tettigoniidae; genus Anabrus; species Anabrus simplex. Next base: position 92,805,199 of record NC_090272.1, on the reverse strand, counting down.
ATGATGAGTCAGTCAGTCAGTCAGTCAGTCAGTCAGTCAGTCAGTCAGTCAGACAGACAGGACATGTTTTTTATATAAATAGATTAACAAAATCAGTCATTTTCCTCATTATATTAATTGGATGGGGTCATGATCGTTTATCCTGCACAATAAGTTGTGAGAGTCATTCTCAGGTAAATTTTTGTGGTGCAATGGGTTAGTTGATAGGTTTGCGTTTCCAAGGTAACGGGGTTGATCCCGATTGACGTCAATGGAATTTATGGGTGTTTTAATGTGACAAGGCGGTGTCACTGGCTTCCGGAAACTTAAGGAACTCCTGTTGGGCAAAATTCCTGGCGTTTGTTATCAACTAGAAAGAACGTTGAAGAAATTATATTATTTTCTTAAACGATATAAAAGCCAAAGATAGGCATTTATACAAGTTGAGGTGCATATCTCCCCCAGTCCGTTGTCACTGTATATGCTTGATAGGAGGCTGGCAATGGTGTTTCAACAACGCCACTAGCCATCAGCGTCTTGGAAATGTTTCTCGATCTAACTGATGAGCGCGATGCCATACAAGGGCGAAACGCTGGTATTTGCACGACTCAAAAATGCCTAATGGGATCTCGAATATTTTTAAAAAAATTTGCTTTACGTCGCATCGTCACTGATAGGTCTTATGGCGACGATGGGATACGAAAGGTCGACGAGAGCTAAGGAATCGACCGAGACCTTAATTAAGGTACAGCCTCAGAACTTGTCTGGTGTGAAAAAGAGTAAACCATGGGAAACATCTTCTGGACTGCCGACAGTAGGGTTCGAACTCACTATCTCCCGAACGCAAGCTGAGAGCTACGTGACTCAAACCACACAGGAACTCTCTCGGTTAATAACTTTATAATATTAAAGACATGATACAGTATAGGCTTTTGGGGTTATGTCGTGTCAAGAAAATAAGGTGAAATTCTTAACGTTTCGCAGGGAACTGTGCTCTGCGTCCTCAGAAGAAATCTCGACTGTCCACACGTCGATACGTCGATAAATACGTCGATATCTTAAACATTGTTTCCTCACATAATAGGATTATGCAAGTTTACTGGCAAAGGATGTTTTAGAGAAATGTGTGTTAAAGAGTACGAGAAGGAAGGAAGGAAGGTAGGAAGGAAGGAAGGAAGGAAGGAAGGAAGGAAGGAAGGAAGGAAGGAAGGAAGGAAGGAAGGAAGACCATAACACAGGTATACAAAGTAAAAATAAAATCTATCCGGTGTTTCAACATAGCTACGCTGTTGGCATGTAAATTCGTATTTTAAGTCATATTTGAATAAAAAGGGCATAAAATAATAATTAAACGACCTTACCTTGTTAGCCAACAACTTAGAGGAGGCTACTAACCTTACAGAGCCTTTACAACATCGCACCTGAGACCGGTCTGAAGGTGAATATACAAAAAACTGAGTTCATAACTAACATTACGCGAGCCCCATCAACAATCCCACTAGAAGACTCCACCATTATTAAAGTCCCTACAGTCAAGTACTTACGAGAATGGACATTACCAATGAAAGTGAAACATTGGCAATGGACACCAGATGTGCCAAGTTGGAGAGGGTCTACCACTACACTTCCAAATACCTTTCCACGAATCTTAAACATTACAACTCAGTAATAAGACCCGCTATGCTCTATGCCTCTGAATGTCTCTTGATGATCAGGAAGAGTCCACTCAGAAAAACAGAGATCAAGGAACGGAAAATCTTAAGGATGATATTTGGAACCATAAGAGAATAGGATAGCACTTTCAGAATCAGGCACAACAATGAGTTCTATGATAATCAGAAAGACATAATCACATGCATGAGAAAAAGGCGACTAGCCTTCCTCGGCCACTTGATCCGCATGGACCCTTGCAGGCTCACTAAAAAGATCTTCAGCGTGGCAGGTAGAGGGAAATCCTCCAAGAACAAATGGACTACATCAGTGAAATAAAAAAAAGAGAAAGTCACCTCCGTACAGGCCATGAAGGCCCTTGGAGGAGTGGAAGGTAAAGGATTTTACCATTGTTAACCGCGGCACCTGATGGGGTAGAGTGGTTAGCTCTACGCTTGGCCGTCTTTGCCCCCAGGAATTAACTTGTACTCATTTTTGGTGTAGGATGAGTGAACCTCAGGGCCATATGCACTTCCGGAAGTGGAAATCTCGTTTCTTAAATTTTACGACTTCCTGACGGGGATTCGAACCCATGTCCTTCCAGGCGAACCGAGCACGCCTTTACCGCCTCGGCCAGGCAGCCCCTACATCAGTGAAATAGGACGTTGAAAAATTAGAAATTCCATTAAACACCATACAGATTCTGACAGATTACTGTTCAGGGTGTCTGCCCAGTGTCCCTCACCAGGAAGAACACAGGGACACCAGACTATATTGGACAGACGAGAGGAAGCTGGCACACAAGTTTTCTGGGCAAGAAGAAAGAGTAAAAATCAGCCCCGTGGTCCCAAATAAGCCCAAACGAAAATAATAATAAAAATAGGCCTACTAATGGCTCCGATTTCTAAGACATGTCAAATTTTTATCCTCGTCTCATTTTAAAAATTCAGGTTCAACACTTTTCTAGCTTTTGTGATGACGACACAGTTTTCATAAGTCATATAAATGCTTAAATAGAAACCAAATACCTTATATAAGCCTGCACGTTGGCGACCTAAGTCAATGCCCCCATCTGGAGGGTGGTCTTTTCGCTCCTCCTCTAGTCAACAGCACGTGGGGAGTACCTATCCAAATGGTGACCACGCCCAGAGTTACTTAACTTCGAAGCATTCACGCGATCCGGTGTTTCAACATGGCTACGCATATTTTAGCATTAAATCATATTTGAACAAAAAAAGGTATAAAAGCATATTTCTGATCATATTATAATAGTTTGAGTCATTCTCCAAGTGTTTTTCACATGCTTTGTGTCGATAAAGGCAAGTTGTTTTGTTTGGTTACATTGGATTCCATTTCTTTTAAAATATTTTGTGGTTAACTGAAATCTGAAAGTACCTCCAGCGCCTCCCAGCGGAAGCTCTGGAACAATTCACGCATGCTGTTAGTTGTGTGTGGCCTGGCGTTGTCGTGCAGCACCACGACGTCTTTTGAGAGATGTCCAGGTGTATTTTGAAAATTACTACCTTCAATAGCTCCTAATACGAAAGTACTCAGCTTCAGGGGGGTATCTAAACAACTTATACTCAAGTCGTTCAACTTTACCATGACTGTTATAGTAGCAAAGAGGAGCAGCTAAGGTAGCATTCCTAAAACCAAGTCATAACACTGAAACGACGAGATTACGAAACCTCATTCTTTTTTAATTTTTTTTTTTTTTTTTGCTAGTTGCTTTACGTCGCACCGACATAGATAGGTCTTATGGCGACGATGGGACAAGGCAGGGCTAGGAGTGGTTAGGAAGCGGCCGTGGCCTTAATTAAGGTACAGCCCCAGCATTTGCCTGGTGTGAAAATGGGAAACCACGGAAAACCATTTTCAGGGCTGCCGATAGTGGGGTTCGAACCTACTATCTCCCGAATACTGGATACTGGCCGCACTTAAGCGACTGCAGCCATCGAGCTCTGTAACATCTTTCTTAAGAGGTCAGTTATGTGACTTAGAAACATAAAGTTTTAAAAGGACGAAAGAGTTGTATGGAAGCTTTAAGACCTAATTAAGCAATTAGGAAGTGTTTTAAATTAAGTTAGAAGATAAACATAATAAATCTTCCTTTACTCGACCTGCAGTTCTCCATTCAACTCATCCTCCCACCGCCCGTTTCCGACACTTTTTTAAGAGGTTCATTTTAAGCATAATTAACTTACTATTTTAAAATGGGTAAACATTTCTACACCTAAGCAAGGAAAAAGTAGCTGGGAATGTTCCTAAAGAACGAAATATGTACTACTAATTAGCTAGTTTTAAGTAAATATGCAGTACCAAAAAGGTAGAAATTCTTACTTTTATTGTATTCTTGTGAATATGACAATTTCCAATCTGCCTCAAACATTTAAGCTTGTAGGCCCTGCTGCGGAATCGACCGTACGCAGCAAAATGAACAAATATAAGGAAGTACCGTATGATGCCATTGTAGTGATTGCGGTGAAAACAATGTGGCCTTAGTGAAAGGAGGACAAAATCCTCATTTAAGATATTGGTCGACCGCTAAACTCTGCCACAGGAGGCTTGAGTTCCACCGAATTCCTGAACACCTGATGTGATGGGTACTTACACCGACACATTTTCCCGCTGGACGATTTTTCTTAGCCTAATATGCTTTGATTTATTACGAAACGTATTCAGCATCTGTATTTACATATTTATAACCAACACATTGCGTATTATATAATGAGAATGTATACGAACTTCGTTTTACAATGTGAATTACCCTCTGTGAGTGGGGACTAAAAAGGAAACCCAGAGGGGATCTAAACTTAGGAGCGCGGGTTAATGACTACGGGGAATCTAGCTAAATCTGGCATTGTGCCCACTTACTTCTATCACACTAATCACTTTGAATATTATCCAACCTTCCTTGGTCAACTCCTGTTGTCTTCCGTCTCCAACAGTATTAGGTTTGCAAAGCCTAGGGAATCTCATTTTCACTCGCTTCGTGGCCTTTCTCTTTACTCGACCGATATCTTCATTTTTTAAGGGTATCCTCTGATTATTGTTAGGAGATGATAGTTAACCAAGTTGTACTCTTAAAACAATAGTCACCACCACCAATCACGATGTATGTTAAAATGGGAATTAAATCATTAGTGATAGATAGGGAGCGGATTTCGATGTTGCAATAGGTTAGTTATCAACGAGTCGAAGGCATACTCTACGCCACACGTAGGTTTGGTAGGACAAGTTGCATAAAAATTAGGGGTTTCAAAGAACTGGTCCCTAATGTTTATGCAACTCATTAAACAGGAGCGTTGTCCGGCCTTGGAGATAACAATGTGTATCTGTAGTGGATTACTTAAGAACTTACACTAAATTCCTACCTTACGAACATGACTCATGGTGTAAGGGGAAAGGGGCGATGAAGTAAACAGAGAACTATAAAACAATTAGTAAATAAAATATATTCAAGCTCTTAAGTCTTTAAGCTTTTTTAATTGTGAAATTACCGACGTTTCGCCCCAGTGCAGTAGCGGGCTCATCAGTTGGAATGCTTTCCAAGATGCTGGCGCTAGTACGGCGTTGAGACACAACTGCAAACCTCCTGTGTAGGACAATGCAGTGACGGTGCATATTTTAAATAAAATATACTTTAGGAAAATAAATGATAAACCTAACCGATAAATGCATAGGCCACCACTAAACGAATTTGCTATTAAACTCCAGAAAAGGTAAGCGGATGTATGGCGGCATAGTGAAAATTCATTTTTCTTCCCACTTCACTATTTTCACATTGCGCTTCAACAGCGTCAGTGCTGGAATTTTGACACTAGTGTTATTTATTGTCTAAGTTATTTTATTTTACAATTTCCTTTAGGTCGCTACGACACAAATAGGTGTGAAGCACTATGATGGTGCAGATTAGAATATTCCATAAATGGAAACAAAATTATTTAATGTATCTTATGTACTGACAGTTATGTCAAAGAAAGGATTGATCTGAGTCGGCATTTATTTTAGATCTATGTTTAATTATTTTACATCTCCGTAACAATTACCTAGTATAAAACATATATATCTACGAATTATAGTTTCTCGAGTCGTGTCTCTCAGTTTCTGGCGTGTATAGTAAACCTGACTCTGATAGCTCCTTTTCTTGCAAAGCTAAGAATAATTTTCATTACATGCTGGGATTCGAACTTAGGATTTCCGCTTGGAACAGTCTTTCAATGCTATCATGAACCCTGAAGAAATGCGCTCGAACTATAGTAGTGTATGTTCTCCTTTGTACTCTGATTCTACTAAAAAATACCTAGTTTTTTAAAGCAACGTAATTATTCATTACTCCCACATAGTCTGTAGCAGGCACTGTTATTTGACTTAATAATAATAATAATAATAATAATAATAATAATAATAATAATAATAATAATAATAATAATAATAATACTTTTACGTCCCCCCACTATTCTTTTCAATGTTTTCGGAGACGCCGAGGTGCGGGAATTTCGTCTCGCAGGAGTTTTTTTAACGTGTTGGTTAATCTACTGAGATTATCCAGTATTCGAACCCCACTGTCGGCAACCCTGAAGAGGGTTTTCCGTGGTTTCCCATTTTCACACCAGGCAAATGCTGGGGATGTACATTAATTAAGGCCACGGCCGCTTCCTTCCCACTCCTAGTCCTTTCCTGTCCCATCGTCGCCATAAGACCTATCTGTGTCGGTGCGACTTAAAGCTGCTAACATGAAGCTGGCGTATTTGAGCACCATCAAATATCACCGAACTGAGCTGGGGTCGAACCTATGAACTTGAACTCAGAAGGCTAGCAATCTACCATCAGAGATATCCGGGTTGTAGCAAACGCCTTGTCTGTATGGCTATGGAGGTACGTTGCCAGGTTCCTGTCGGGGACCATAACCCAATAGGCTAACTAGGTGATCTTTATTCTGAAAGACTATGCCATGAGACGATATTTCCGCATTTTAAAACCAATTGCGGGGAAAACACGCAATAAACTGCTAACATATGTTCCTGAGTCATTAGTGGAGTGAATAATGTTAACAGCGATATGCTTAAGACTTTAAAATCCTTCTAACCGTAGATAGGACAACAATTTCTTTAGGGAAGAAGGGTAGTGTATAAAAGCATCAAATTCTTACTCTCCAATTCATTTTCATTAATAACGATGGTGATAATTGGTATTTTAGACCGAGTGAGTTGACTACGCAGTTTGGTCACGTAGCTGTCCGCTTGCATTCGGGGAGAAGGTGGGTTCGACTCCCTCCCCTCCCCCCTCCCCACTGTGGTCATCCCAGAAGATGTATTTTCTTGGTTTATCATTTTCACATCAGGCAAATGAAGATAATAATAATAATAATAATAATAATAATAATAATAATAATAATAATAATAATAATAATAATAATAATAATAATGTTATTGTTTTTTACGAACCACGAACTACTTTTAGCGTTTACAGAGACGATAAGGTGCCAGAATTTAGTCCCGCAGGAGTTCTTTTACGTACCAGTAAATCTACCGACAAGAGGATGAGTACTTGAGCACCTTCAAATACCACCGGACTGAACCACGATCGGACCTGTCATGTTGGGGATCAGAAGGCCAGCGCCTCAACCGTCTTAGCCACTCAGTCGGGCATTATTATTACATACATACACACACACACACACATACATACATACATACATACATACATACATACATACATGCATACATACATACATACATACATACATCATTATAGATCGTTATGCCTTTTAGCGTTCAGTCTGCAAGCCGATGTGAATTTACTAAACGTCGCCACATTCCTCTGTGTGCAACTAGTGCTGTGGCCTCATTTAGCTCTATACCTCTTATGTTTAAATCGTTAGAAACTGAGTCTAACCATCGTTGTCTTGGTCTCCCTCTACTTCTCTTAAACTCCATAATAGAGACCATTACTCTCCTAGGTAACCCATCTTCTATCTTATTAATATTATTCCTATTATTATAAAAGGACGCGGGAGCTAATATAGACTAATTTGATTCCGGTCAGTGGTCTCTTTCGAGCGATGCTTTAAGACTTCAAGTTAATGCTGGACACAACTATAACCTAATAATCACACCAATCTAGGCAGATGAAATGCTGCCAAATTCCATTTAAACTAGTCTGTTTCGCAGTTGTCCAAAAATAGAAATACAAACCAGAAAATGTTCTATTTTTCTTTCTTCACCACTTTTCCTACAGCATCTCGTGGTAGGATCTACAGTGTATGTCTTTTTAATGTGTTACCTATTACCAGAACGAAAGCTCTATTGTATCTGAAGATAGATAAATAAAGGACGAGAGAAGGAAGAATAAGAAGAACTAATGTGTCTGTAGATTACGTGGCACGAACATTTTTTTAATAAGTTACTTTCTGTGGAGAAATACCCTCACTAACGTATGGAGTCTGTTACCTATTTCTGGGCGTTAAATGCTTTTATTTTATTAAAAATAAGCAAAATGATATAAGAGTCACTCCAGGTTTCTTGATACAGACAAGTGTATTAAAATATAATAACATCCCTAGTAGGGGTTCACATGAAGACCATGTGATCGTGAAGGTTACGCAACTATTTATCTTCTTAATAAAAACTCTATGATCACTCGAAGATAAACTTGTTTGTACAATTTGCTTTACGTTGCACCGACTCGAAAAGATGCTCTGGCGGGGATGGGATAGGAAAGGGCTAGAAGTAGGAAAGAAGCGTCCGTGGCTTGATTGAGCCTAAACATTTGCCTGGTGTAAAAATGGGAAAGCAGAAAATTATCTTCAGGATTGCCGACAATGGGGTTCGAACCCACTGTCTCCCGAATGCAAGCTGACAGTTAAGAGCACCATGCCGTGCAACCACTCGCTCGTTAAAAGACAAATATCAAAAATTAAATGAGAAGAATTGTTGTATCATTAAGTGGTCGCCATCGGTTTAAAGGAAGATTACATTTAAAATGCAGTTATTTCGAATATTCTCATATAATGTTATTAATAAAGTTACTTATTTCGTATGGCAAAACAAGGATACATTATAAATACATATTTCTTAAACAAGTATGTAATTTACAGTTCAGCATTCAAAACTTAATGTCCAGACTTTTCAGCCAGTCCACTGCTTCTGTAGAGGCACTATGCAATTCTTGAACAGATCCATTGAATCTTCTTTTTTGGGCAGTCCATAACAACGTGCTGGATGGTTTGAGGCACATTATCACAGTCGCAGGATGGGTCTTCAGATTCTCCCCACTTGTGAAGCATTAATAAAGTTATCACTGAGAACAGAAAGGTGAAGGAGTTGAATAGCTGTGTGGTGCGAGTCGTTATAGGGGTGATAGAACACATCCACGGGCTGTCGTAAAAGGCTTCTGAAAGGGGAACCCCCATTAGGTCTCAACTTGGGAACGTGAGTTGGCAGCCACGGGAACTCTCGGATAGGTTTCCACTTACTTGTGCCAGGTTCCCTATCTCTTGCTCCTCTCTAACCCAAAACGGTATTAGATTGGCTAGGCTCTCTTTGCAGTCCTTTCCTTTCTTTTTTTCCTTCGTTCTTCGAAGTTCGGACCTGTTCAGGTTTTTGTCTGGTTGGTATTAAGAGAGAATGGTTACCCCCGTTGTTGTTCTTCTTCTTACAACAATAACGCTCATCAATAGGTTTATGACCTAGAAATGTTATAACTATGCAAGCATTTATGATCTTAAAATATATTAAAATATGACAATAAATATTACTTTAAATTCTTTTTGTCACATTTTCGAAATCTTAAAAATCTCGCCGCTGTTTAAATTAACATTATATTTAAAATCTAGAACATTCAATAATAAATAAATAATAATATTAATTTTTTAATTATATTTTGTGTTTACTTAATTCAGAGGTAACTCTAGACTCTGCACAGAACGAGATAAATGTCACATTTTGATGGGCGATCGGGAAGAATTACAAGAAGAAAAAATTACGATTTCTATTTTCACGCAACATTGACTTGTAATGGGAAAAAAAGACCACTCAACATCGCAGGATGTTACTAGGCCACATTTGAAATACGTCAAATCATTACAGTTCAGTTGAGGCTCACTATTGTGTCGCTTTATACGCAGCTGTCTCTTTCAATATAGATTAGCCTCCTAATTCACATAAATATATATTTCTAAGGGAGATAAAATGTAAGAACTTACACGCAACAATTAGGAGATGTGAAAAATCCGCCTTTAAAACCACTGAAAGGATTGTTCGAAAATGGAAATAAAATATAGAAATATGACAAAAACACGAAAATTCTCGGGAAAATATGACCATGATATGAAAAATTATTGGAACATTATAAAAAAAACATTAAAAGACCCAAAATATGACTCAATACGACCCTTGAAAATTGCATAATTTTACTCACCTTAGATAAAAGCACGCTTTACTTGTGTTTTTCATGGGATGAATATGAATAAATAAATATGACATCATAAACATCCGGGCCCTACTCATAAACAAAAAATGATTTTCGGCGGATACCTTGGTATCCAACACGCGTTCTAAGACAACTATCTAATAATAATTTCGTGTGGCTATTTCTAGCCGAGTGCAGCCCTTGTAAGGCAGGCCCTCCGATGAGGGTGGGCGGCATCTGCCATGTGTAGGTAACTGCGTGTTATTGTGGTGGAGGATAGTGTTATGTGTGAGTTGCAGGGATGTTGGGGACAGCACAAACACCCAGCCCTCGGGCCATTGGAATTAACCAATGAAGGTTAAAATCCCCGACCCGGCCGGAAATCGAACCCGGGGCCCTCTGAACCGAACGCCAGTACGCTGACCATTCAGCCAACGAGTCTGACTCTAAGACAACAGATACACGTTGATTCAAAATATGCAAACCATTTGTCTCTGTCACCCACCGTTATTTACATATGTTTAACATTGTATCCATCCAACTGGATAGAAAAAAACAAATGACCTTGTTTTAAAGAACGTAAAAGATTATCGATGTTTATTAAATACGATAAAGAAGAGGAAAACAAAGTTCCTTGGACACGTACTGGGACATGACTCTCTTCTACCAAACCATCATTGAAGGTAAAATACTAGGAAAGAGAACCAGGGGACGACCAAGGATGGCATACATCAAGAACTCTGTCGGTGAACTAGCATGTGGTTCATATAGCAACATTAAGAGGCTAGCAGAAGATCATCAGATGTGGCTACAGCGAAAAGGCATTGCGTTTAGTAGATGGTGATTGGACATTTTATCAAGAAAAACAACTCACAGACAGAAATTTCACTAGAGCACTGATTGCTATATGGAGTACTAATGAACATGGGCTTTGGCTAAGATCTGTGCAAATGCACCACATGGCACATACTGGATTTGTTTGTTACACAGCCTCACACGTAGCAAAACAGATCTGATGAATTTAAGCAACCTCCGGACGTCATAATATCCACTGTCACTAACAACAGAAACGAAGCAAATTAAAATATTCAGCTTTGTGTGAAAACGAAAATACAATTAAATATTTACAACGAACGCTCTTCCATGAAAAATATTTTTTAACATCTTCAAAAACCTGACGTGAAAGAGCAAAATGGTTTTCAGATTTGAAATCAGCATGAAAATCTGCACTACAGACAGTAAACATCACGTCAGATATCTGCCCCTTGTAAATCAGTGCAATCACCAGCAGGTACGGTTCATTTAGCTGTAAGCTTATGGGGCTGGAACTTCCATCATCGACAGCCCTGAAATAACGTTTGCAGTGGTTTCCCATTTTCATCAGGGAAATGCCGGAGTTGCACCAATTCAAAGCCACGAATTGTACCTCCCTAGTCCTAGCACTTTCCCAGTTCACCACCGCCGATAACCTGTATATGTTCGAGCACCATTAATTAATTAATTAATTAATTAATTAATTAATTAATTAGAGAGAAAAGAGCACAACATGCATACTTTTTCTTCTTTTTACAGTTAGCTTTACGTCGCACCGACACAGATAGGTCTTATAGCGATAATGGGATACGAAAGGACTACAGTAGGAGTGGGAAGGAATCTGCCGTGGCCTTCATTAAAGTACATCCGAAGCATTTGCCTGGTGTGAAAATAGGAAACTACGGGAAACTATTTTTTTTTTTTTTTGCTAGGGGCTTTACGTCGCACCGACACAGATAGGTCTTATGGCGACGATGGGATAGGAAAGGCCTAGGAGTTGGAAGGAAGCGGCCGTGGCCTTAATTAAGGTACAGCCCCAGCATTTGCCTGGTGTGAAAATGGGAAACCACGGAAAACCATCTTCAGGGCTGCCGATAGTGGGATTCGAACCTACTATCTCCCGGATGCAAGCTCACAGCCGCGCGCCTCTACGCGCACGGCCAACTCGCCCGGTCGGGAAACTATTTTCAGGGCTGCCGACAGTGAGGTTCGTTTCTTGCTAGTGGCTTTAAGTCGCACCGACACAGATAGGTCTTATGGCGATGATAGGATAGAAAAGGCCTAGGAGTTGGAAGGAAGCGGCCGTAGCCTTAATTAAGGTGTGAAAATGGGAAACCACGAAGAACCATCTTCAGGACTGCCGACGTTGGGATTCGAATCCACTATCTCCTGGACGCAAGCTTACAGCCGCGTGCCTCTAACCGCACGGCCAACTCGCTCGGTACAGTGGGGTTCGAACCCATCATCTCCAGAATGCAAGCTCACAGCTGCGCGCCCCTAACTGCACGGCGAACTTGCTCGGTCATGCATGTTATATGTAATATACAGTACTGTTATTCATGGCAAAAGTGCTGTTTTGTAATTTTCCTCTTAGGACACACTAAAAAGAAGTAATGTGTATGACGTCCTTTTACACAATATCCGCATAGAGGAACTTAGCAAAGAAACCTGGTCCTCTCAGCACAAGGTCTGTATGGTTTGTTTGGGTTGTCAGTCCAGAGAATGGTTTGATGCAGCTCTCCGTATCACATTTCTTGTACTATTTAATTCCAACATAACTGCTACATCCTCACTACTCTGTACATCATATTCATGTTTTAGTTTACAATGTTTAACCTCCTACACTTCCTTCGAAAACCAAATGAACAGATCCTGTTTGGTACATGTTTTGTCCTCTCAATATATCTCGTTTTCTGGTCAAATTTTCCCCGAATCGCTCACCTCTTACACCCTTATCCACTATCTCTTGATCTGAGGTCCAGTGTATCCATCTCACCTTTGAAATTCTTCCGTAACAACAAATTTCAAAGGCACCTACTCCCTTCCTTTCTGAGCCAGTTGTTCATATAAAATGCTTACATGCGACAGAACCGTGTCTAAAACCGGTAAGTCTGGTATTAAAGTACTCTGAATGCCACTCGGCTGTTCCTTGAATTCCTTCACACAATCATCGGCATCGAAGGAGTGTGTCTAACAAATTTATATACCCAGACGGAGGACATAATACTACGAGGATGTGAAACGTCTCTCCTAATAAGAGGCGTGTGAGAGACTGAACGGTACCATCAGGAAGTTATTGATCTTGACAGCAACAGCGTTCCCTTTTCCTCCTCCTCTTCCTCCTCCTCCTCCACCACCACCGCCACAAACGAATAATAATAATAATACTAGTAATAATAATGATAAATCCAGCTTTTGGGTTAAATGGCCACGGTACTGTTCTTAGGCTCAGAGGGTCCCGAGTTAGATTCCCGGCTGGGTCGGGAATTTTAACGTTGTCTAGTTAATTACTCTAGCATTAAGACGTGTGGTGTGGTGGCTAATGGGGTTATATAAAAATAAGGGGCAGCAAGAGAAAATGAAAACCATTGTTTACTCTGTGGAGAAATAATGGAAGAAGCTTATCTATTGAGAGTATGTAGGGGAACTGATGCGCTTAGAATTGAATATTTTGGAGGTGAATATAAATCAAAAATAGAAGGAGAGAAAGAATTCTATAAAATTGCTAAATTGTTAAACAAAGAATGAGTCAGACCACGACGAATAGCAAAGTTTTTTTTTTTTTTTTTTTTTTTTTTTTTTTTTTTTTTTTTTTTTTGTATTTTAAGAAATATGTGGCTCTGCCACAAAATTTGAAATGTGGTACGAGGGCTGAAACGGGGTCCACTCAGTCTCGTCAGGTCAACTGAATAGAGGATGGTTCGATTCACACCTCAGCCATCCTCGAAGTGGTTTTCCGTGGTTCTCATTTCTCCAGGCAAATGCCGGGATGGTACCTAACTTAAGGCCATGGCCGCTTCCTTCCCCGTTCCTGGCCCACCCCTTCCAATCTTCCCACCCCCCACAAGGCCCTTGTTCAGCATAGCAGGTGAGGTCGCCCGGGCGAGGTACTGATCCTCCTCCCCAGTTGTATCCCCGGCCAAATTTCTCACGCTCCAGGGCGCTGCCCTTGAGGCGGTAGAGGTGGGATACCTCACTGAGTCCGAGGGAAAAAAAACAACCCTGGAGGGTAAACAAATTTAAAAGAAGAAGAAGTGGAAAAAGGAAATTAAAAGAGATTAGCACTAACTAAAAGTATTAAAAGAAACCAAGAACAAAGTCAACGTTTAGAATCATGGTTGTATTGTTGTCGTCACTGTTAATGTGTTAAATTGCATTTTAATCTGCTTAGTTTACAATAGATGAAATGTGCCTTTCTCAGCTGCTGGAATTCCGTAGTTGTAGGTCAAGAATTCACGGTGTCTATTGTAAACTAAGGAGAAATCTGTTCGGACTCATAATAAGCAAATACTCGCGCCAATTAATAAAAAAGGTAAGATACATGTTGTCCTAGACAATAAAACACTGTTAATACCTAGGAGAAAAATAAAGTCTTAATTTTTTTGAACTACAATTTAGAGATTAGGTGGAAAGAGTAACTAGGTGTAAGTGTAATGCTTGTTAAGGTAGTAGTAGAACAATTTAAATGTAATAAGAACATCATGCATGTATCAGAATAATATGAATTGCAATAAATGATTGCTCTCTCTCCAGTTCCAGGCGATCCGGAACTATAAAACTAGGTATTCGTTTTTTTCTTAATACACATCTTCATTTACCTACACACAACACATCACACTACAAATCACCATAGGAACACGAGATAGTAAGTATATCCCTTCAGGTTAGGAATAATAATAATAATAATAATAATAATAATAATAATAATAATAATAATAATAATGTCCGACTCGCTGGCTGAATGGTCAGCGTACTGGCCTTCGGTTCAGAGGGTCCCGGGTTCGATTCCCGGCCGGGTCGGGGATTTTAACCTTCATTGGTTAATTCCAATGGTCCGGGGGCTGGGTGTTTGTGCTGTCCCCAACATCCCTGCAACTCACACACCACACATAACACTATCCTCCACCACAATAACACGCAGTTACCTACACATGGCAGATGCCGCCCACCCTCATCGGAGGGTCTGCCTTACAAGGGCTGCACTCGGCTAGAAATAGCCACACGAAATAATAATAATAATAATAATAATAATAATAATAATAATAATAATAATAATAATAATATTCTTATGCCTATCTTGGAATTCCACATTAAAACATTACAACGCCGTTGTCAAAACAGAATGCCTATATGCCAGTGAATGCCTGTCCATGAATTACAAGCTGGAGAAGCTGGAGGTCCTGGAAAGAAGAATCCTCAGAAAAAATTATAGGAGCTGTCCAAACTGAAAGCGGATGGAAACTTCGGAGTAACAAAGAAGTTTACCAGAAGGTGGAAAGAATCTCAGAGACCATGAAGAAAAGGAGACTGGCGTTTCTTGGACATCTATACAGAATGAACGCAAACAGACTTACCAAACAGATATTGGATTACTTCTGAAGAAAAAAGACCACTACAGCATGGATTAATGAAACGAAGAAGGATATGGAAAGGTTAAGCATCTTGGAAGACCAGCTGTTAGAAAGGAATACGTTTAGGAACACACTGAAGAATTTGGAAGGTGTTCAAGCCGCAGGAAGAACTAGGAAGACCGGAAGAGCCTGGACAGATGAACAACGGAAGCAGGCCAGCGAACGCATGAAGGAGTATTGGACCCAGAGAAAACTCCGCATGAAGAGAAAGAAATGAAGTTGTAGCGTGATCCTTACTGGTCCATTCGCTTGAAAAAATAATAAAAAAATCTCTCTTTCTTTTCTTAATCTGTTTACCCTCCAGGGTTGGTTTTCCCCTCACACTCAGCGAGGTATCCCATCTCTATCTCCTCAAGGGCAGTGTCCTGGAGCGTGAGGCATTTGGTCGGGGTACAAGCGGAAAGGAGGACCAGTACCTCATCCAGGTTGCCTCACCTGCTCTGCTGAACAAGGGCCTTGTGGGGATGGGAAGATTGGAAAGAATAGACACGGAAGAGGGAAGGAAGCGGCCGTGGCCTTAAGTTAAGTTATTTGCCTGAAGAAGAAGTGGGAAACCACGGAAAACCACTTCGAGGATGGCTGATTTGGGAATCGAACTCTCCTCTACTCAGTTGACCTCACGAGGATGAGTGGTCTCCGTTCCAGCCCCCGGACCACTTTTCAAATTTCGTGGCAGTGCCGGGAATCGAGCCCGGGCCTCCGGATTTGGCAGCTAATCACACAAACCACTACACCACAGAGGCGGACAATAATAATAATAATAATAATAATAATAATAATAATAATAATAATAATAATAATAATAATAATAATAATAATAATAATAATAATAATAATAATAACAATACAGTCGAACCCCGATATCTCGAACCTCCATTGCTGAATTTTCAGTATCCTGAAGTAATTTATTATTCGAAGTAATTTATTATTCGAAGTTCATTTACACGAATTTCTCTATATCTCGAAGCAAACATTTTCTCCCCTGAAGCAAAAAAACGAAATGGCGTATGGCTTTTAGTGCCGGGAGTGTCCGAGGACATGTTCGGCTCGCCAGGTGCAGGTCTTTCGATTTGACAACCGTAGGCAACCTGCGCGTCGTGATGGTGATGAAATGATGATGAAGACGACACATACACCCAGCCCCCGTGCCAGAGAAATTAACCAATGATGGTTGAAATTCCCGACCCTACCGAACCCGGGACCCCTGTGACCAAAGGCCAGCACGCTAACCATTTAGCCATGGAGACGGACTCTGAAGCAAGAAATACTCTGTAACTCGAATTTTGTGCCACACTAACTACGCAATGCATTTGTGGTTTGTGAGGAACAGTTAACAAGTAAAGAAAGGGTTACAGTGATGCTGGGAGCTAATATGTCGGGAACCGAAAAACTAAAACTTCTAATGATCGAAAAATCGGCGAAGCACGAAAGCAACCCCGGAAGTCGCGGATGACAAGCTCCATTTACGAATCTCGCCTGCGTGGTATTGACGAGAAGTTTCAACGTGAAGGGAGGAAAGGTTAGCAGTAACAAACAGAAGAGACAAACGGATTTTTTTCCAAAAGTGTTAACCGAGGTATGTTTCTTGTTTCACTACTGTATGTACTGTATCCTGCATTCTAAAACGTTACTATAATCATCATCATCATCATCTGTTTACCCTCCAGGTTTGTTTTTTCTCTCAGACTTAGAGAGGGATCCCACCTCTACCGCCTCAAGGGCAGTGTCCTGGAGCTTCAGACTCTTGGTCGGGGGATACAACTGGGGAGTATGACCAGTACCTCGCCCAGGCGGCCTCACCTGCTATGCTGAACAGGGGCCTTGTGGAGGGATGGGAAGATTGGAAGGGATAGGCAAGGAAGAGGTAAGGAAGCGGCCGTGGCCTTAGGTTAGGTACCATCCCGGCATTCGCCTGGAGGAGAAGTGGGAAACCACGGAAAACCACTTCCAGGATGGCTGAGGTGGGAATCGAACCCACCTCTACTCAGTTGACCTCCCGAGGCTGAGTCGACCCCGTTCCAGCCCTCGTACCACTTTTCAAATTTCGTGGCAGAGCCGGGAATCGAACCCGGGCCTCCGGGGGTGGCAGCTAATCACGCTAACCACTACACCACAGAGGCGGACAGTTACTATAATAATGGTTATAATTAAAGTGATGCCGTAACATAGAGTTTGTTTTTATATTTTAAATATTACATTTAGTATAAGCCCTTAGATACATATGATTCAATTTTGTGTTATACGTCCCCAGGACGAAAGTTTGGGACAGTCTGGTGCAAAAAGGAATTGGACAGGGATTAATAAAAATGATCATGGCATTGTATAAGGAATGTTGTAGTTGCGTGCAAACACAAGTTGGCAGAACAAGTTGGTTCAAAATAACTAGTGGGCTGAGACAGGGAAGTGTTCTATCACCAATCCTGTTTACAATAGTAATGGATGACATCATGAGAACAGCAAAAGCAGCATAGGAGGAAGAGAAATGAACATCTTATTTGCAGATGATATTGTGATTTGGGGAGAAGACGACAGGAAGGTTCAAGAACAGTTGAATGTGGTGAATGGGAAGATCGAAGAATGTGGATTGAAAATAAGTGTAGAAAAGAGTAAAACTCTTGTTATGACTAGAGGGGAGAAAGAAGGGAAAGGTCAGATTAGACTTGCAGTCAAGCCCCTGGAAGTAGTGGAGACGTTTACATACCTGGGGAGTGAATTAATGGAGAATGCTCGACTGGATGCTGAGATTAGTAAAAGGATTCAAGCTGGAAGCTGTTTCTATGATAGTGTAAGAAACATGTTATGGGACAAAGATGTGCCAACGGAAGCAAAGGATACTATGTACAAGATGTATTACGTACCCATAACTACTTATGGGGCAGAAACTTGCACAATGAGAAAGAAGGATGAGAGTCGAATACAGGCAGCCGAAATGAAGTTCTTGAGGAGTATGATACAGAAGAGTAGAAGAGACAAAATAAGGAATGAGAAAATCCGGGAAGAAATTGGAGTGGAAAAAATGAATGATAGAATAGAGAAGAGCTGACTAAGATGGTTTGGGCACATAAAGCGAATGAGCGACGAAAGAATGCCAAAAAAAAAGGGTGATGGAAATGCAAATCCAACGAAGGAGAGGCCGTGGACGATCACGATTGAGATGGAAGGATACCATCCAACGCAGCATTATAGAAAGAAACCTGGACTGGGACACAGGGTTGGAGGAGGAGTGGTGGAAAGACCGAAGAAAGTGGAGAGGAACCACATTTGCCCCTACCCGGCTACAGCTGGATAAAGGGAAATGATGATGATGATGATGATGATGATGATGATGACGTGCTCAAAAACGGTATTCTTTATATCTGGAAATTTCGATAACTCGAAATAAAATTTAGCTCCCGAGGTGATTCGAGATATTTTACCAGTTACTTGGGCACTGTACTACGTTTGCATTGAGTCCATTTTTATGACCGGGCGTTCATCCTTAGGCCAATCCTGCGTGTAGGGTTTTTTACTCTAGTGTGTGTCTGTGAGTTGGTTGGTAGAGTGGTTTGGTGTGTTGTGTGTGAAGGAAGACTAACAGAAACACCCAGTCCCGGAGCGAGAGAAGAGAAGAATGAAAACAAATCAAAATCTCACATCAGCCAAATCTGTTGCTTGTGAATGTAATAATAAAGTTATTGGTTTTCACATCGCACTAACTACTTCTACTGTTTTCGGAGACGCCGAGGTGCCGGAATATTGTCGCACGGGCTTTCTTTTACCTCCCAATAAATCTACCAACTTGAAGCTGCCGCATTTGAGCACCTTCATTTGCCACCGGACTCACCCGGGATCTGATGATGAATATTATTATTATTATTATTATTATTATTATTATTATTATTATTATTATTATTATTATTGCTGTTTAAAAGCGATCGCAATATACAAGTCTGAAAGCTGTTCGTATGAGCTCCACAGAGTAAATGTAGTATTTCTCACTTATTTAGAAGGCGAAAGATTTCTAACCGTTGAGGACATTTAAAAAAAATTAGCACATCGACTGACAAATATATTTACGATCCAATATTAAGGCCATAATATTCCTACCCGTTACATAAATAGACACATAACGACTTAATGATAGACATCAATGCAACAGCAGTCAAAACAGAAGAACTTAGTGAATTTCACACATCTTCTGGGCTGTGAACTCAACTTGACAATACAGTTTTGAACTCAACTCAAAAAAAAAAAAAAAAGCAACACGCAAATAATTCCCAGGTCTGTACTTGAAATTTCCTTAGAAAGGAAAATTCACAAATTTAAGTCTATAAAATATCTTTTAATCGGGTGATTGGTTTCGTAAAATTCATTAATTGCTATCCTACTCTTAATAGATGAGCAAAAGACTAATTGAGCTAATTTCGTTGAGAGAATAGAACACAAGGTACCGCACGCTTACAATAATACTGTCCTTTCTCCCAAATCACTGTTCGAGTTTAATGTTTGAAACGGGTTCTCAAAATGTATTTCTATTTATTATTTGTGTTATTTATTGATATTTTTATACGTGCTTGAGTATTAATGGAGCATCTAGAAATTACTAACTACTTAACTATACACAGAGTTATCACTCTCCCTAGACGTTCAAGAAATCTAAAATTATTTCTTGTGTCATAAAATTTATTTAGCATGATTTACAATAATAATAATAATAATAATAATAATAATAATAATAATAATAATAATAATAATAATACTATAGTTATTGGCTTGACGTCCCGATACGTAGTTTTACGGTTTTGTGGACGCCGAGGAGCCGGAATTTCGTCCCGCAGGAGTTCGTTTACGTGTCAGTAAATCTACCGACACGAGGCTGATGTATTTGAGAACCTTCAAATATCACCGGACTCAGCCAGGATCAAACTTGCCAAGTTGAGATCATAAAGCCAGCGCCTCAACCGTCTGAGCCACTCAGCCCAGCGTATGGTTTAGATTCACGACAGTTTATTTGTTTGGCAGAGGATGATACTGTAATTTTCAATGTGCAGTCACGTTAAAAGTCAATTTTTGTGAGTTACGACATGTGTTATAATAAATACGTTGAATGCTGTGTAAATACTTAAGAAAATAAGAAACTGTAGGTCTATGTCTGAAATTTGTATTGAATACAAAATCTTGCACGTTTTAGACTGTAGCTCTATAGTACAGCGATTTTTTTCGTATACTAACAATAGACGTTATTATATTTTCAACCCATGCAAAATACACGAATACTGTTCATTCTCTTGAAAAATCGAACACACTAGGTTATATATAATATTTAAGTTTCATTTTGTGTAAATACATAAGAAAATAGTTCCTGGGAGGCTTGAGGTTCTGGGGGACTTACGAACTATGCTTTAAATTACCATAGGAAGCAAAAGCCGCAAATTTAAGACTATAAAAGACCGCAGTACGGAGATATTCCTTCGTACCTACATTGTAACAGACACCCTCGTACTCTCAATACATGAGAAAAAGACAAATTTAAATAGTTGTCCTTATGAAATCACACGCACACAGTATATATTGTTTAATTATTCTGTGTAAAGCACTTTAAAAAAGTCAATAGTTTCCTTTAAGGACAGGTTAGATAATTCCAAACATTTTTAGTATAGAATAAAGAAGTCACTACAATTACGAATTACAGTTACGAAATCACTTGATATGGATATAACATTTAAAATTATTGCTGTCTGACTTACCTGAGGTTGTCGTGATTTAACTTGAGCGTTAAGATGTCGATACCGATCTGCTGGAAGTTATGTGCTGAGAAATCATCGAGCTGAGAGTACGCGATTTTCAATGAGATGCCTGTATCTGCCGGGAACTTATCCGTAAGGGCATCCAACACCTGCGCGAAGGATGTCATACGTTCACAAGCGACGGCAACAGTACCTATAGCCTCGTGCGTCCTGCAGGCGCATGGGGAGATCTCCCTGCGCACCGCACAGTGGAGCGAAGAGCCCACCGTCAACCCTAGCAGTGTATACAGGAACGTAGACATAGCGACAAGTGGCGCATGCATAGCTTGATACGATACACGACACGCCGCGCTTCTAACCGACTTTGGACTCTGGCCAGCAGAAAACAATCACACTGGACTAGACTACTTGGTCGTCACAGCAGAGCAAGGACTCTGAGTAGCATCTGTACCTGCCGAACGAGAGCGCGATTGTTGAAGTAATGGCGCGCAGTAAGAGAGTGCTAATGCAGCCAATTGGGCTGCCGCTAGAGGGGGCAGCGGGGTTCTTTCCTTCTCTTTTTCTCTCTGTGAATGGCACCTTACAAAGCTAATCAACGTCCCTCTACCAGAAGAACATTCCAAAAACACTACTACAAGTTCCCATGGGATTGTTAATGCAATGCTGCTCTAGCACTATCACAGAACACGTAATCTTCAGCACTGTGGAAGAGAATGAATGGTGTTAGGAATGTGCTGGTACTTATACACTCACTGAGATATGTTTTTTGCGTTCACCGTTCTGTTCTGTTGAAGGTGAAGATTTATGTACCGGCAGGCGGGATGGCGCCATGGAAAGGGCTGGCGCCGAACACGCGCCCGAAACTGTAATAAAGAGATGATTAATGAAGTGGCCGAGCCGCGGCGCCACTGCACCAGCGAATGGCATGCTCCAGATAACGTCTGACCTTTGGGACGCCACAGGGGACACAAAACGAAACGTTTCGCCAGCTGATTTGTTGTGTGACTCACAGCACAGGGTTGAAATGAAATGAACGTGTTAGAAAAGTAATTAAGTTCTTATCTGTTAGCGCGAACTTGGCGCTAACCCGCGGGGTCGCCCGATAAGTGACGCACTTAAGCCACCAACAATCAACAATTTAAATTGCTCAATTATCTAATTACTTGCGCTAATTTTTGACTAAGTGAGATGATACTATGCTTTCTTTAATTTCCCACGACTTAACATGCTGGTTACCGAATGAGATGGCTGCGCGGTTAGGGTCGCGTAGCTGTGAATTTGGGAGCTGTTGGGTTCGAATTTCAATATCCGCAGCCCTAAAGATGTTTTCCGTGGTTTCCCATTTTCACACCAGACACGTTAATTAAGGCCACGGCCACTACCTTTCCCATCCTTAACGTCCCCGAAAACCATCGTTGTGTTAGTGCGACGTTAAATCATAGCACCAACAGGTGCTAGTCGCTACCCAGCATTAAAATGACGCAGATGTCATGGTGATTTTATTGTTTTAGGAGGAAGTACAACTAGGCAACCATCCTCTATATACCACTAATCAGAGAGGAAAAAATGGAAGGGATCCGACACTTCGAAAAATGAAGATATCGGCCAAAGAAAAACAAGGGCCACGAAGGGCGTGAAAATGAAAGACTCTCTAGGCCTCGAGTGCTCTAATACCGTCGGGGTCGGAAAAGAACAAGAGTTGACCAAGGGAGATCGGATAAGACAGATGAAGGTGAGGAGCCTGGCACAAGTAAGTGGAAGCAATGCCAGGACCCAGCTCACGCTCTCAAGTTCAGAGTCCCTGAGGCTCCGTTTAGTCGCCTCTTGCGACAGGCAGGGGATACCGAGGGTGTCATTCTACCTCCCCCACCCACAGACTAAAAATGCCTAAGACCGATTGTTTATTTATTGTATGGTCTTTAGTATCGGGAGTGTCTAAGAACATGCTCGGCACGCCTCATGCAGATCTTTCTGGTTGACTCCCATGGGTGACCTGCACGTCTAGTTGTGAGATGATGATGTAGGGCGAAGGTGAAATCCTGTGTTGTCACATAGCCTACTCCTATCGGAAAAACCTCAACGGGTCTAAAAACCAAACCCCTTGGCGTGATAGCCCCAAAGGACCGTGTCCTACCAAGCGACCGCTGCTCAGCCTGAAGGCCTACAAGTGTCGAGTGGTTGGCACGACGAATTCTCTCCACCGTTATTCTTGGCTTTCTAGACCGGGGCCGCTATCTCACCATTCAGATAGTTTCTCAATTGTAATCACATAAGCAGAGCAAACCTCGAACCAGCTCTTAGATACAGGTAAAAAAATATGAGAACAACCCGGACATCTGCAAAATTCCTCTTCTTCTTAACGTTGTACCGCATTTGCTAGGTCCATTTTTCGGATTGCAGAACGCCATTTCGATCTATCAAACACACACATGGGTGTAAGTTGGACGTCCAACCATCGTCGATCAGGTCTTCCTTCTGTACGTCTGAACACAGTTTCATTCACGTCTGATGAGGGCGTACCACTGGTACCACTGGAGGCGCCTCTCTCTCGCATGGTTGTGCCGTTGCAGATTTGGTCTAACCGTGTAATTTCCACACTCCATCGATGTATCTGTATTTGTATGAGGTGGAGTTGATGCTCTACACCAGGGCCTCTCAAACGCCCAAAATCTCACGCGTGCAAACAGCAGCGCAGAGTTCCTGTGCACAGTGCATCGGTCCCGTTCGGCTCGGTTCGGACCAACGCTTCGTCTCTGGGCTACTTGGCTAAGCTCGGCTCAACTCGGCTCGGATTTGGAGCGCTACGGAGCAAGTGATGACGAAGGAGACAGGGGGAGCGAGTGAAACAGGCGTGGGGAAAGAGTGCATGCACCCTGAGAGGCCCTGCTCTACACTCTTCGTTTTATTACAGCTGGACCGGGTGAACCACAGTGCGATAAATGTTGGACATCAACACAAACTTGTTATTAGACAAATATTTTCGTGTAGGCACGGTTTAGTCGAGTTGAACAGTAATATTCGACAGCTAGAAATGTAAGCAGGCTTGTAGATCTGAGGGCGAGAAAATTATCCCCTCAAGAAATGCTGTTTTGATTTTGATCTTGACTTTGGGATCTTGTCGGTCTATCAGGTGTCCACTCTAACACTGTAACTGTTTAAGTTGAATTTGATAGGTATCAGTGAAATTTGGGTGAATGATCAATTAATATATCCTAAATTTAACGGTAATATACATACGTAGTCCTCAGGACATCAGCAATATTGTACAGCTGAAAATGTAAGCAGGCTTATGGATTTGAGGACAAGGAAATCATCATCAGCTAACTACTCCAAGCCATCCAGCTATTTTCCAAGAATTAATTTTAACGTTACCGTCTACTTTCCGACAAAGTTATTATACCTGCGAACTGTGGATGCATGAAAAGCAAAATTACTACTATGTATGGTCATAATGGCAGTATTAGAACACTAGAAAGTGGTATCACTGCATTACTCCTCAAATATGGTGGTCAGTTATGAAGAGGAAACCAAGGGCCAAGAAGTGATGTTTGTGGCTAAAATTAGTAATCTAAGTCAGGGTCTGTGTTTAAATCATTTTCACCTTAGGCAAAGTATATTCTTCCACCTCCTTCCTATAACATTAATCCTTATATTATTCTGTTTTTGCTAGTTGCTTTACAACACAGATAGGTCTTATGGCGACGATGGGATAGGAAAGGCCTAGGAGTTGGAAGGAAGCCACCGTGGCCTTAATTAAGGTACAGCCCCAGCATTTGCCTGGTGTGAAAATTGGTAACCACGGAAAACCATCTTCAGCGCTGCCGACAGTAGGGTTCGTACCCACTATCTCCCGGATACGAGCTCATAGCTGCGCGCCCCTAACCGCACGGCCAATTAGCCCGGTTTTATATTATTTAACAAAAACATGAAACAATAATTGTGTCAGTTCGCCAAACAAACCGGCAGGCCCTATGAACCGAAGTCCATTACGCTGACGATTTAATCATGAGCAAAGCTCCCCCTAATGTATTTATTTTTTATCTTTCCAGTTTCTGTTGCACTACAACTACATCGCAGCAATTCCATCTCTGTGAAATCCAGATATAAACACAGTGCCATCTGAGTATAGAGGATATTCCATGGTGTAGTCTTCTGCACATTCGTGGTAAAGTACTTCATAACCAAATTGAATAAAAGAGGGCTAAGCGCTGTCTTCTACACTAATAATGATAGTCGTATGGCCTCAGCTACCGTGCGCAGACATTTCAATTTGACGCCATCTGGCTGTCTGCTCGTCAATTTCGACGTTCCGTTTTACTCTAGGCCCACTAGATGGCAGGCTGAGTAAACAGAAACTCTCTTGAGCGTCTATGGCTGAGATTTAATGAATGTTGTCGGGTAAACACCAAATGTGTCACCAGAGATCTTTTACATTCCGACATTGTACGGCACAGAGTGTCGAAAGGACTTTTTTCCGCCCTTCAAAAATCCGAATACCTCTGCCGTGTTTGAACCCACTATCTTGCGATCCAGAGGCCTACACTCTACCACTGATCCTCAGAGGCAGCTACTTCTACGCTGATACCCATAGATCCTAACTCGAGCTGCAACGCCGGTGTACATAGGGTTTTTGGCGCAGGCATAGCATGCGGGTACTACCTGAAGTCTGAGAGTTTGCCAAACTAACCAACTAACTGACTAACTAACTAACTAACTAACTAATGACCTAATATACGCTTTTAATTGGGAATATATTAACTGAAAGTTTTGCGCAGAAGGGAAAATGGACGTGAGAATTTACCAGGAGGTTCAAAAAGTATACGAACTTTGACTGCCTCTGGCTTGCTACGTAGGCAACTTCTTTGCCTTGCCTCCGTGGAGTACAGCCTATGGCACCAGGCGCAAGAGAAAAGTAATGCTCGAAGTGTTCTTTGATTCCAGGGACTGGTATGTTTTACATGCATTCCTGATGGTCCAACTATCACTAAGGAGACATACGTTTCCATTTTTGGCGTCTTCCTTCTGCATTACAGGTAACTAGACTACACTCCGACTGAAATCATAACTTTTATGTCCAATTTGAGGCAGTTATATCTCAGTTTGTGTTATGATCCTGGAGAATTACTATATACGATTGATTACATCACAGGCTAGTTAAACCTTCTCATTACTCAGAGTTGTAAATAATGAAGAGAAATAATCACCCTTCTTTCTTTTGACATTGTATGAGAAATTAAGGTTCCTTTAAAGTTCATAGATTTTCATATTGTGGTAAACTTGAAGGCAACATTTAAGCTTAATATCTGTTTAAAATATCTCCTTTTCAATCAAAAGGAAGAAATGAAGGAACAACTATGCATGCTAAATTCTTATTAAGATTCATACAATTATGACACATCCCTCATTTTTAGATTAATAATAATAATAATAATAATAATAATAATAATAATAATAATAATAATAATAAGGTAAGTATCAGCATGAAGGCAGGGAATGTATATCGACTTGGACTGAAGCGAGAGAGTGTGTATTATTATTTCTTCAGAGAATTTAAAGTCGGATTTAGTTACGAATATAATAATTTAGTTCATACGATAGTATGAAGGGCACTTCTTCGTCTTTAGTTTTTTGGACAATGTACTCAGGTAGGAGAATCTCCATGATTGCTGATGCATTGAGATAATTTGTTTTGGTAATATATATTTACCGCCTCTGTGGTGTAGTGGTTAGCGTGATTAGCTGCCACCCCCGGAGGTCCGGCTTCGATTCCCGGCTCTGCCACGAAATTTGAAAAGTGGTACGAGGGCTGGAACGGGGTCCCCTCAGCCTCGGGAGGTCAACTGAGTAGAGGTGGGTTCGATTTCCACCTCAGCCATTTTGGAAGTGGTTTTCCGTGGTTTCCCACTTCTCCTCCAGGCGAATGCCGGGATGGTACCTAACTTAAGTCCACGGCCGCTTCCTTCCCTCTTCCTTGCCTATCCCTTCCAATCTTCCCATCCTTCCACAAGGCCCCTGTTCAGCATAGCAGGTGAGGCCGCCTGGGCGAGGTACTGGTCATTCTCCCCAGCTGTATCCCCGACCAAGAGTCTGAAGCTCTAGGGCACTGCCCTTGAGGCGGTAGAGGTGGGATCCCTCGCTGAGTCCGAGGGAAAAGCCGAACCTACAGGGTAAACAGATGATGATGATGATGAATATATATTTAATGATTTTTACATGAAACTACTAGCGAAGTTGGTAGCAATGATGAGTATTGTTTCTTAGTAACCAACCTTACAACAGAATATGTTTTTTACTGTACGTCGCACCGACACAGGAAGGTCTTATGGCGACGATGGGATAGGAAAGAGCTAGGAGTGGGAAGAAATCGGCCGTGGCCTGAGTTAAGGTACAGCACCAGCATTTGCCTGGTGTTAAATTGGGAAACCATCTTCAGGGCTGCCAACAGTGGGGTTCGAACCCACTATCTCCCAAGTGAAAGCTGATAGATACGTGACCCAATCCAAGCGGCCAATTGCTCGGTACCAACCTTACATGATACCAAGTATAGTGCTGGGCCCCTTTGTAAAAAAAGAGAAAGAAAAAACACAACGTGTGTCCCAATAAAGTGTATACTAGATTTCCTTCAATAGTTTCAGAACTACGAAAACCCGGAAAAAGAACATATTTATTAACAGATTATAACCGAAAAAATAGAATGACATGTTTCGTTCTTGAAAGAACATCGTCAGATTCTATCGAATCACATTTTTAATATGTTCAAATATTTTATGTATTGATGAATATTATTAAATGTAAAAACGTATTTTACATTCTGTTTCTAACCACCTAATACTTGAAAATTAAAACTTATCTTAATGAAATGCTCCAGCAGGGCTTCATCTCTCTTAACTAGTCCAGCAAAGAGTGCAAGGTCGTGCAATGCTCTCTCATTGACGTGACACTAGCTGGCTAGTATATCGGTACTTTTCGTTCGTCTGTTCCGGTGACATTGTCGCCTTCCGAACAACTCTATTTGTAGTTTTACTATTATTGCACTATGTATTAATGAACGTCGATTTTCGTGGCTCATTGTATTAAAATAAATAAATAAATAAATAAATAAATAAATAAATAAATAAATAAATAAATAAATAAATACCACAGCACAGCGCGACGATCCCTGGTCCAGTTAGTGGGGGGCCGTGGATAGTACGGTCGTGACTTCCACGTTCCTTTGAAGAATTTCTTTGCTCACTGTCGGAGGCAGACCTTCACATGCCCTGATGAAGGCCAATGTAATTTAGCAGAAAGCTCGGCTTTGTTAAATATATATAAGTGGCTCTAATCCAGTTAGCAAGATGATTATTATTATTATTATTATTATTATTATTATTATTATTATTATTATTATTATTATTATTATTATTATTATTATTATTATTACGTTTAAATTGTTTAAATTGTTTTGAGTTATGACACTGGTTAACTTACGCAAGCAGTAAACTCCTTTAAAAAATATAAAATTTAAGTAACGTCATATTAATTTACAGTCTTCCCTTATTACTATATTTACAAACAGTGACATTCCGTTCCTTATTTACGTTTATCTCCTCTTTAATGACGTAGTCTCATGAATTCTACCTCGATACTGCATATTTATATTAAAATACACTGCATAATTTGATCGAACTTTGAAGATATGTTCAACATCTCTTCTTTAAAATCATAAAACATAGGACAAGATGTACTGTAGGTTACATTACTGTTTGCCGCTTCCTTCATTACGAAATTCGTACCATTTTGCGCCGTAAATTTTCTAAAATGCCTTTATAAGACCTTTTAGTTACAAATTAAGTTCATAAGGTCAGAGCAATAGATTCGATCACGGGAAGTGAGTGGCTGTAGGTAAAACTAGTGTTTGATCCTCGCGTACGTAAGAACCAAAATGACGAGTGATCTACATCCATGTTATAGAGCAGGGCTGCCCAGCCTTTTCATGAAGTGGGACGCACCTGACTCTTGGCTAAGGAGGCGGGAGCGCCGTATAATAATAATAATAATAATAATAATAATAATAATAATAATAATAATAATAATAATAATAATAATACCGTGCTCGATAGCTGCAATCGCTGAAGTGCGGCCAGTATCCAGTACTCGGGAGATAGTAGGTTCGAACACCACTGTCGGCAGCCCTGAAAATGGTTTTCCGTGGTTTCCCATTTTCACACCAGGCAAATGCTGGGGCTGTACCTTAATCAAGGCCACGGCCGCTTCCTTCCCACTCCTGGTCCTTCCTTGTTCCTTCGTCGCCATAAGACCTATCTGTGTCGGTGCGACGTAAAGCAACTAGCAAAATAATAATAATAATAATAATAATAATAATAATAATAATAATAATAATAATAATAATAATAATAATAATAATAATAATAATAATAATAATAGAGAAACGTGTAGGCTAATACTGAATTAATATTTTCAAACGTATCGTACTTACTTATTTAGTGAGAAATCGGGCATCGCATGCTCGCAGTAAGTTAAGGAACAGTTTTACTCCTCACATTCACTATTAAAACTGTAGGTTCATAGCCTTTTAGTCATGAGTAGAATCATTGTATATCTATAGACTGTATATATGCAATAAGAGTTTTGTCTGTACTTTGCTCAGAATTAAAAAAGAATGGTATTTCTATATCGGTCGTGTTCACAGTAACAAGGAAATGCACTTTTTAATTGTCAGTAATGTCTGTCTGTCTGTCTGTCTGTCTGTCTGTCTGTCTGTCTGTCTGTCTGTCTGTCTGTCTGTCTGTCTGTCTGTACGCGCATCACGAGAAAATGGCTGAAGGGAATTTAATGAAAATCGGTATGTAAAGTTGGGGAATAAGGTACTACGACCTAGGCAATAAATACTTTTATTCACACTGGATGGAATGGTAGTTTAGGTGAAGGCCAAAAATTCAATTCTCAAAAATTTATGTTATTAGTGGTCTTATCGATAAATTCTACATAACTAAAGTTGTATAGAAATAAATGTATGATCATTAATATCTTATATATTTTTACCGTACCGGTTATGTTAACAGAGATATTCATGAATTTCGATTCTTTTGCTAAGTCATACCATTGCCGAGCTACGTGAAAATGGGTGAACAGAATTTAATGAAAATTGGTATGTAAAGTCGGGAAAAAGTACTACAGTCTAGGCTATAAATAACTTTATTCACGCTGCTTAAAATGGTAGTTTAGAGGAAGGTGTCTAAAATTTAATATTTAAAATACCTATGTTATTAAGCAATTTATTGAAATCTTATTCACAACGTGTACACAACTTCGTCTAGAATTCTGTATACAATGTAGAATTCCGTAGGGAAGCACCAAGTACACAAGCTAGTAAAATAATAATGTGAATTAATAACTAATGTATAATTTTGCAGTCAATATGAATGAAAATTGAGGCCATGAAAGTACAATTATTCCCTGAATATAAATAAAGTTTAAATCTAATTTAGAGAAGAGCACATAAATATAAAATGTGATCCAGCAGAATGTGCAAATTACCTCCTATTCGTCTCCTGTCGCACACAATGAAGATTTTTGAGAGAATCCTTAATCGACGACTGCGTGACATCGTCAGGATTAGTACCAATCAGTGCGGGTTCTTCGAAGGTGCTGGAACAACCTATACAATCTTCGCTGCCAGAATGCTCATTGGAAAGCACTGAGAAAAACAACAGCTTGAAAAGGCTTTCGACCGAGTTTCACATCGTGTGATCTGGAATGCACTTCAGGACCTTGGTATAGTAGAAATCCTTATTAGTTGGATCAAGATGCTTTAAAAGAACACCACAAGTCGTGTTCGTTGCGCTGTCGGCACCTCGTAGAGCTTCCCTGTGAAAGCCGGTGTACCCCAAGGCTCCGCATTATCCCCATTGCTCTTTGTTCCCGTCATGGACATAACCACACGGGACATGCAGAGGAGTGTCCCTTGCATTCTCTTATATGCAGATGATGTTGCACTTACTGATACCACCTGAAAAGGATTGCACATCAAGTTTGTGACTGTAACAGCCGTCCCTCATAACACGGTCTTAAACTGAACAAAAAGAAAACAGAATACCTGGAAACCATTCTAAGCAACGGCTCCATCCAAGTTCATGGAGAGATTTTAACGACGACCGTAAGCTTCAGGTACCTAGGATCTCACCATCAGACTGATGGTGGGATAGGTGATGAAGTGCGAAGTAGGATAAAGGCAGCATGGATGAGATGGAAGGAAGTCATAGGCGCAATCTGCAACAGAAGGATTCCACTACAACTGAAGTCCTAAAATATACCGCATGGTAGTACATCCTGTTGCCTTATAAGGTTTTAAATGTCGACAAGCTGACAACGCTAGGGAACGACAATTACCCAACGTGGAAATGCGTAAGCTCCGTTGGTCGATGGGCTTTACGCTTCTGCATCATGTCGAAAACGATACCGTTAGCCAGCATCGCACCCGTCAGTGAGAAGGCACGGGTAAAACGTCTCCAATGGTATGGTATGGTCATGTCCTGCGTGCCGCACCAATTCCATCCACTCCTTTGCAATTAATGGGCAGCATCCACTTGGACGTCCAAAGCAGAGTTTGTATGACACAGTAAATCCTGATAGGAAGACTCAGCTTAAGACCACACGATGTCCAAGATAGCGCAGAATGGCGAGCCAAGACTGAAACAGCGGACTCTGCATCAGCGGGAAAACGCTAGGAATAATAATAATAAGAAGAAGAAGAAGAAGAAGAATTAAACTACTGACAGGGAATATCCCACCTGGCTGACAGCCCTAAATGCAGATTAGTGGTTTTGATTGATTGATTGATTGATTGCTTGATTGATTGATTGATTGAATTAGTTGAGAATTTTGTGAGAATTTCTGAAACGTCTCAATTCCGGTATCTTAATTCAAATAAGACTCAATATTTCCGCAAACGCAAACAAGAAGAAAGAATGAGTTCGAAGTAATCAAAGACAGCTTATAGACAACTTAATAAAGTCGAGATAAGCCGATCTCCGCGAGCCGCAACCGAGTACGTCTAGTGCTCCTAGAGAGGCTCTAGAGATGGCTATACTCGCTCGAAAAAGCTCCATAAGAAATAATAGATTCACTCTGCGCATTCATTTCCAACACCCGCCCAATACCCAACAGCCACAAGAAAAAATTCGATGCCTAAAAAGACCTGCGGCCATGTTTCCAACATACTGTAGCTCCCCACCATCATCATCACCACCTAACCACTACATATTTTTATATTAGTTGAAATGTTGATTTTAGAACTTAGCCGCTTTCGAGTTATAAGTCTTCAGTTCCAAGAGATTCCATAACCTTCACTACGTTCTGGTGAAAATGGCTGGTTACAATGATTGCTGCGTGACATGCGAAATCACACCTTTAGTTGGGGAATTACTCATGTATCAAGTTCTTGCAAATGCTTTTCATTCCTCATCATAACAGTGAATAATGAAGTGGTCCATTCCTTTCTATGAAATCACACCGAGTACCATTATGTTCACAGGATGATTCACAGTTTTCTGTACACATTATTGCAACAGCTGTTCCCCAAGCCTATGTCAAACAATACTAATTGTACGCTTATTAACAATGAATGGCTATCTACAGTATCTTGATATAGTAACCGTAACTTTTGCACTTGGTGGCTAGATGAGCATAAGACCAACGCAGGGCGTGTGCGTATCTGGAGTATTACAGAGAGGGAGAGGTTTACTTGAAATAAGTATAATGGAATTCAAAGAGAGCTGATGAATTTATTAACAAGAAAAAAGTTCAAATTTCATATCACCTCTGTACAGAAGATATACTGGGTATGCCGTCTCTTTACTCTGGGCTGGCAAGGTTCGTTGTGGTCCAGCTGCGGTTCTCGTTCGACCCTGGAACGCCTTCCGATGGAGGTCTAGACCGTCTGTATGATCTGGAAGTTGTAGAAATTCTGGATGGTCTAGACCAGGAGTTTCCAAATGGCGGTCCGTGGGCCGCATGTGGCCCGCAAAGCTATTTTTGCAGCCCGCGAGATCACTGTAAGTAATAATGTGAAGAAAAGTCACAAAAATATTTATTAGCTCGTTCAGAAATGCATTAATTTTTATACACCTTATAGACCCAAGTCAGAACTGATTATTCTTTATTCTTTGCAACCAAGATGGCGACTACTGTGTGTGAGTCTGTGATATCCGTAGTAGATAATGGTGTAAGATGCAGTGAAAAATGTAGCAAATGCAGAAGAGTAGTTAAAAATGGGATTCTGTGTCGTAAGTGTGATGAATGGTACCATTTTCGTTGTGCAAATATTGTAAATAGGACTGATATTGAAGAAAGTGAGTGGCTGTGTCCCGAGTGTAAACAAACTGATAGTGAGGCAGAACAACAAGAAAGAGAGACTTACGAAACTATAATTAAGATTTTAGGAGTGCTACAAGAGGACTTATGCGCTCTGAAACATGAAAATGAAAGCTTAAAGGACAGAATAAAGAAACTGGAAGATAAAGAAGACATTGGAGAAGAAAGATCGCCGTGGAGGGAAGTGACGCGTGGCCATTTTAGGCCTAATGTTAAACATATGGGAGAAACTACGTACAACTTAAAACCGGGAAAAAACTCTTTGCAGTGCCAAAATAGATTTCAGTTATTGCAGCAAGTTCCCGAAGAAGACACACCAAGTTTTCCAAATAATTTTAAATCCAGGGGAGGTAACAACAGAAGAAGAAAACCAACCGAAAGTCAAGATCGCCAAAGATTCATCTCTACGCAGACAGTCAAGGGCGGGGTATGGCAGAAGGCATCAAGGATGAGCTGCAGAATCCAGAGACTGAGGTTTTAGGACTAATAAAACCAGGTGCCAAAACTGAAGACGTCCTTTCAAGTTGTGATCCTGTGTTAGAGAAGGACAATTATGTGGTGATTGTGAGTGGTACAAATGACATTGCTGCAAATGAAGGTGAGGAACTAATTACGACTCTCAGAGGTAAGATTTCCAAACTACCTGACTCAAAAGTAATTGTAGTAAATGTGCCACCCAGGTATGACCTTTTAGAGGACTCATGTGTGAACAAAGCTGTACATGATGTAAATATAAAAATCAAGAGATTATGTAAGAGTTTTAGAAATGTCTATGTAGTAGATACTTTAGGTCTTGGCAGGCAAATGTTCACTAGACATGGGTTACATCTAAATGGTAATGGAAAAGCAACTCTCTGTAGACAAATTGTTACAATTATCAACAGAGATTTGCAAACTAATCTGTACTTAAGAAAACCCATACCACTAAACTGGCACATACAGGGAAACTTGCCAGAAAACCCAGACCCTTAAATCAAGATCTATGTACAAGGATCTGGGTTCCAGGGAAGTTCTCAACTCATGAGTCAAACGTTACCCAATTGCAACAGTCAAGTTTTAGGGAGGAAGGAGGTCTGAGATTGCTCTTGGTAAACTGTCAGAGTGTAGTAAATAAACAATTAAAATTCGGTACATTGATGGAATCTTATGAGACGAATGTGGTGATAGGAGTGGAATCGTGGTTGAGAGAAGGGGTGGGTAATACAGAAGTATTTCCAGAAGGGTATACAGTCTATCGTAGAGACCGAGGAGATAAAAAGGGAGGAGGGGTATTTATTCTGGTGAAGGAAACTTATTGTTCGCATGAATGGTTTACTGATGAAAGGGATGAAATATTAGGGATAAAATTAGTTTGTGATAATATGAAGGAGGTGGGAATTATAGGAACATATAGGCCTGGAAGAGAGGAAAGAGACATGGAAATATTTGAGAAAATAATAGATTATACTCATAAAAACAATAATGATACGGTAATAATTGGGGGAGATCTAAACTTGCCTGAAGTTGAATGGAATGGAGCTGCAAGTGAAGCCCATGAACAGAAACTGGCAAATAAGTTAATTTGGGAGGGAGGATTTACACAAGTAGTACAAGAACCAACTCGTCTCAATAACTTGCTAGATGTATTCTTGGTCAAACCATGGGAAATTGTTGATAAAACTGAGGTAATTGAAGGAATAGGTGACCATAAGGCTGTAATAATGGATGTAGGACTCGTACCAAAAATGCTTAATAAGAGGGTCACAAAAGACAAGAAATTATACAGAAAAACTAAAGTTGATGAATTTGGGACTTACCTTAAATTACAGTTCAGTTGTTGGATAAGTGAAGGGAATAATGTGGATACACTTTGGACTAAATTTAAAGGAATCATTTGGGAAGGAGAGAAGACATTTGTACCTGTTAAGAAGGGTAAAATGACCTCAGACCCTGTTTATTACACAAGGGAAATAAGAAAATTAAAAAGAAAATGTAGAATAGTAAACAGGAAAATCAAAGAAGGTAGGGAGAATGGAGAAACTAGAAAACAGCTAATGAGGGAACTGAATAGAGTGAAAAAGGAAGCAAAAGAGAATTATATGAATGGCATTCTTCAAGAGGGTAATGACCACAAAGGGAAATGGAAAAAGCTGTATTCATATATTAGGAATCAAAAAGGAAAAGGAATCCAAATTCCTACAATGGTGGGAGAAGGGGGTGAATACTATTTAACAGATACTGAGAAAGCAAACCTCTTTAGTAGGGAATTCCGAGATTCAGTAGAAGATTGTCAGGACTTGGAAACCGTAACAGAAGATAGAGAGGGAGAGACACAGAGGGAAACAAGAAGCTTCTCATTCACAAATGAAGATATTTTCAGAGAAATCCAACTGCTTCAGCAAGGAAAAGCAGCAGGGAGTGATCAAATTACTGGGGAGGTATTAAAGACAATGGGGTGGTATATAGTGCCTTATTTAAAATTTCTCTTTGACTATGTCATAAATAATAGTGTGATACCAAAGGAATGGAAGGAATCTATAATAATACCAATTTATAAAGGAAAGGGTGATAAAAGGAAACCAGAGAACTACAGACCAATCAGCCTGACCAGTATAGTTTGTAAAATACTGGAGAGTTTAATAGCAAAGTACATCGGAGGGATATGTGATGATAAAAATTGGTTCATGAGGAGCCAGTATGGATTTAGAAAGAAATTTTCTTGCGAGGCATAACTGGTGGGATTTCAGCAGGACATATCAGATCAGTTAGATTCAGGAGGCCAGTTAGATTGCATAGCCATAGATCTTTCCAAAGCCTTTGATAGAGTGGAACATGGAATATTATTAAAGAAATTGGAGCGAATAGGATTGGACGTAAGGGTTATACGTTGGATAAGAACATTTTTAAATTCAAGGGTTCAGAAAGTCAAAGTAGGAAATAATATATCACAGGAAGAGAAATACAACTTCAGTGAAGCATTCAAAGTACTATCTCAATCGTCTATCACTCGAGAAGTTCAATTATAATGTTATACTTCGTCAAAATATTTCAATCACTGGATGAAAACTTAGGTTATAATGCACTGTTCGAAGTCTATCACCCGAAGAAATATTATGATCAATTTGAAATGTAAGCACTCGGTTATTTAACGAAATATTTCAATCACTTTGAAATGTAAGCATGAGTAGAAAATAATGCACACCGAGCTCGATAGCTGCAGTCGCTTAAGTGCGGCCAGTATCCAGTATTCGGGAGATAGTAGGTTCGAACCCCACTGTCGGCAGCCCTGAAGATGGTTTTCCGTGGTTTCCCATTTTCACACCAGGCAAATGCTGGGGCTGTACTTTAATTAAGACCACGGCCGCTTCCTTCCCACTCCTAGCCCTCCCCTGTCCCATCGTCGCCATAAGACCTATCTGTGTCGGTGCGACGTAAAGCAATTAGCAAAAAAAAATAAAAATACAAGTCCCAGAAACACTTAACTTGAATGAAAGAAATGATAAGTCACTTGGAAATGAACGCAAGTTAAATTGCACTGTTTAAGTTAACGTTGAAAAGTTTTATCACTCGCGAATGAATAACACCGACAATTTATAAGTCCGTTTTATGTTACCGTGGAGTTAAAGTTTTCTAAGTACGAAGAACTCTATCAAACACTTGACATTCGGCGAAACCGTAGTTTTTATTGCGACGAATAATGACACCAGCTGACCGTTCGGTCTCGACTGTGGTACATGACTGTCTTTGACCTCTAACTGGCCCTCCTTTTATACAAGAATCGTGGGAATTTAAGTTATAGTATTCTGTTGAATATCTCCCTCGATTCTAGTCGGATTCTCTTCAAACTTGGTGAAAATGAGGACATAAAATTGGTTAACACGATGATGTTATGCTTTTAATTCTATCTTAACCCCCAAAATAGTTATTAGCAATATAACGTTTCGAATGTTCTATCGGCTGACGTAATCCAGCTGTGACAAGATAAGGTGGGATGTGACGTCGCACGTTCCACGTCGCACTCTGCCTGCTGTTGCAGCCAGCTGTGTACTAACGCACGGCGCGTAGTTCGAGTTCAATTGGCGGGGACTCTGAGAGAGAGAGAGAAAGAGAGAGAGAGAGAGAGCGATTCTCTTCATTCTTTAGGGTACTGTCTTACATATTCTTGCTCTTTCATAAGCTATTAGTACAATGCATCGTGGCATAATGCCAATTTTCTTCTTAATGTTCTTTGTTTTTACGTCCCACTAACTACTTTTACGGTTTTTAGAGACGCTGAGGTTGAGGAATTTATTCCCGTAGGAGTTCTTTTAGGTGCCAGTAAATCTACCGACACGAGGCTGACGTATTTGAGCACCTTCAAATACCACCGGACTGAGCCAGGATCGAACCTGCCAGTTGGGTTCACAAGTCCAGCGCCTCAACCGTCTGAGCCACTGCGCATTCAGCCCTGCTCAATTTTCTTCTTCTTTTGGGTAAAACTGGTACCGGTAGTCAGGGTACAAAAAGCTAAAATGACTACTCAGAGAGGTAGCACGTTTTACTATTGACTAAACTGATTAAAACTACTAGGTACAGTTATTACAAGTGCATTCGAGTTCGAGTTTTCCACCTGCACAGTTAATGGTAACTTGGCGAACCACTCAGCCCTCCGGCACGTCGAACGCTTGCTCTCCTACAGGACCTCTCTCAGCCCTGTATCGTCCCCAGAGCAATTCACTCTACAACACAGTTTTGCCCAAGAACTCGATTCACTCACCGCGCTGAGTTCCACGTCTGACTGACTCACTCGTTTATGCTCTCCAGAATGACCTTTACTGAGTCGCGCTCCTCAACCTTCGCTCTTTTTTATAGGCCAGCGGAAGATTCTCGATAATGGATTTCACAGTTTCCACTTCCAGATCATTCCTCTCCATTGTTGGTCGTTTGCAGCATCTCGGCCAATTACCTTATCGTGTCCCTGAACAATTCGCCGGGGCCCTGCCAACATTGTCGCCGCTGCACCTCCCACAGCACGTCTACCCCGCGCCCCAACCCTCGTACTCATAGCCTTCACTGTCACAATAAGAAACATTGCTTTGTTAGAGTACCAACTGTTCTTTCGCTGTAGAAAGCAAGATTTCTTTAAAATTTCCTTTACATGACCACCTACTCTAGAGAAGTAACTGTGCCGGGCTGAGTGGTTCAAACGGTTGAGGCGCTGGCCTTCTGGCCCCAACTTGGCAGTTTCGATCCTGGCTCAATCCGGTGGTATTTGAAGGTGCTCAAATACGTCAGCCTCGTGTCGGTAGATTTATTGGCACGTAAAAGAACTCCTGCTGGACTGAATTCCAGCATCTCGGCGTCTCCAAAAACCTAAAAAGTAGCTAGCGCGACGTAAAGCCAAAAAAATATTATTATTATTATTATTATTATTATTATTATTATTATTATTATTATTATTATTATTATTATTATTAGAAGTAACTGCTCTATTCGAGCTGCACCTTATCGAGTCCAAGTTCAATGAGGCCAATTGTAGCCTGCAAGTTTGATAATGCCCACTCTGTTTTACAGTTTTCCTTCGATTGAAAACAGCTAAATGTTGAAAGTAGAAAACTTAAAGAGTCGGAACAGAATTGTTTCCAAAATGAATTTGACCACCATTCCAAAATCTAGTCACATGCACTCCTGTTTGTAAATGTACGAACACTATGGCCCGGTTTTCTGAAAGTCGACTGACTTTTAAAGGATCGAAGAACAGCATTTTATCCAATGCTTAAAGGAATCAGAAAGACAGACCTGCAAGTCAATGGAAAACAGAACTAAATACTTGGTAAGTCGAAGAGCTCATAGGCAGCAAGGTGATGGGCCAAGTTTAAAAATTGCAGGTTACAAGTTTGAGAAGGTGCGAGCATTTAAATACATG
The DNA here is from genome assembly GCF_040414725.1 of Anabrus simplex. Classification (NCBI taxonomy): domain Eukaryota; kingdom Metazoa; phylum Arthropoda; class Insecta; order Orthoptera; family Tettigoniidae; genus Anabrus; species Anabrus simplex. The sequence goes on along the minus strand of NC_090272.1, from coordinate 92,765,729 downwards.
GGGTCAGTAATTGCTGAAAATAAGGAAGTTCGTACAGATACAGGAAATAAAGTTAGCTGCGATTACCTGTACCCTCAGTGAATCTGAAACCCAGAGTATGCTGATCAATAATTTGAACAGTGATTATCTATGAGATGGAAACTTGGACCCTATCCACAACAGATGAGAACAGAATAGGAGTGTGGCAAATACTGCGCAAGATCTTTGTTGGAGAATGGAAAATTAGAACGGGTCCGGAGTTTCGGAAACTGTATGGAGAGCGAGATCTAGTGATGGCAATTAAGAGAAGCAGACTCCGATGGCTGGGATATATGGAACGCATTGAGATGACAATTCTGCAAAGAAGGTTTATATAGATAAACCTCAGGGACGGAGAAACAGAGGTACGCCAAGGAAGAGAGCGCTAGATAATGTGGACGAAGATCTACGACAGTTGGGAGTCCCAGGTTGGAGGAGAAAAGCACGGGACAGAGCAGAATAGCGAAAGTCATCAAGGATGCGAAGTCCCTTCATGGGCTGTCGAGTGGGTGAATGAATGAATACAGTAAATTAGTAACTAGAGTGCACATCACCGGCTGTTCAAACTGCCGTCATCATCTAGACATTTAATCAAATAAAAATTTAATGGGATCCTGAGAAATTCCCACATCCAGGGCCTCTCATATAAACCCAGAGCGAACGCACGATGTTCGAACTCTGCGCTACGGCAGCTGCAATATGGGAAGCGCGTGCATAGTTCTTGACCTTGCAAGCAGCCTGAACGTATTCGACCTGGCAAGCATGAGTCGCCAGTCTGAATCTCAGCTGTTAACATGGTGAGACAGTTATTATTGAAACATCGTATTTTCGTATGTAAAAGTTTTGATTTCATCTTAATGGTCGTGTCTCATAACTCTCGCTATTGGTGTGCAGAAAATCGTAATGGTGTTTATTATGAAGTCCCACCTTATGATAGGAAAATTGGTGTTTGGTGTGCTGTTAGTGTAAGACGAATAATTGGGCCAATTTTTTCGAGACCACAATAAATGCAGAGAGGTACCAAGATGACATTTTGACGCCGTTCTGCCAACAATATTCAGCCCCTGCTCATACAGCAGAAAATGCCCTTCTTACAATCTAGGAAGTGTGTGATTTTTTAACTTATGGGTTAAACTGAAAGAAAAAAGTGTATCGAACAAATTCTCACACATTGGAGAAACTGAAAGAAAACATTACGAGTGAAATCATAAACATTACAGTGCCAGAACTCACTCGCGTCAGCTAGAACGCGGTTTGCCAGATGCAGTGTCTGGATAACCCAGGAAGGACGACACTTTTATAAGGTAATATTTCATATAAGATTTTATACACGCTTAGAGCAGGGCGCACGCTCGCGACATAAGTTCGGCTGAGACAGGTGCCGTAGCGCACAGTACAAACAGCGTGCGCTCGGTCTTAGTTTATATGAGAGACCATGTACACATCTCTCACAGGGGTTAAATATTATTAAGATTTGCTGGCAAACTATTATAGTGCTGCACCGATTTTTTAACCATGTCACAGGCATTTTAAATGGGTGACAAAGCTGGCCAACTAGCGCATAACGACGAAATACTATGTTGTCATAAGTAGGCACGAGTGATCGACACTACAGTATACGGAGAGCCTACTGGTGGTAACGAGACTCGCCATGGTGCAAATTATCACCACTCAATATCCCGGACTATAATGCAAAAATGAAGGAATCGAAAGTCAAGCAGGCATTGGCAACAAATCAGTAAGCAATAAGCAAATTAAGGCAGATAACAACCACAGCAAACTTATTGAATTCCACCCAAGATTAATCAATACATTCAACACAATATTTTTGAACAAGGAAATAAATCTGCTAGAAAAAAAAGATTTTAAGTTTAATTTTCAACAATGTTACACGGTAAATAGCAAAATACAATTAAACACTGGCGCAGAGATTGCATGATGAACATTTATCTTATCACAAAAGTATGTCCAAAGAAACGTATCCACCAACGAAGTACTAAACAATATTAGAACAATATTAAAACAACCTAATTTCAAAACTCAAAGCTCATCTTTATAGAACGATAGGAGCAAAACAAAATATGGACTGATAACCTAATTGTCACAAAAGCAGATAAACAGAACATAAGTTAGTGGTCATAATGAAAAAAAAGACGAAAAAGTATAGAAATAACAAACAAACAAATTAATTGTCAACAACGGAATACAAAAGATCAAGCGCGATCCAAGTAATAAATTTCCAAACGAGATATAACAAGCAATAAAATTCAGACCTTAATCTCACAAGATAGAAAAAAAGGGAGACTTACCATCAATAAACCTAAGCTGCCCGCACTATAACTCCTCACCAAACAGACGAAACTCATGTCCCATCAGACCAGTAATAAATTTTTAAAAGGCACCAAGTTACAATGTAAGCAAACATTAATATAAAATATTTCAGTCAAAGGTGAGAAGTCAATTAAATCACATTAGAACTAAGTATTTGTATTTATTATTTTACATTTTGTTTTACGTCGCACCGACACAGGTAGGTCTTATGGCGACGATGGGACAGGAAAGGGCTAGGAGTGGGAAGGAAGCGGCCATGGCTTTAATTAAAGTACAGCCTGGTGTGAAAATGGGAAACCACGGAAAACCATCTTCAGGGCTGCCGACAGTGGGGTTCGAACCCAACAACTAAGTAAAGAACTATAATTGTAATATTGAAAGATGCGTTATGACAGTTCTTAGAGGTAGGTCCATTTACTGCCTGCCTGGGTGGATAGAAGGGAGGAGGAGGTTTGGTTGCCATGGAAACGTGGGCGGATCCACTGCGATTGGCATGGAGATAAGCGTGCTGGCCAGCTCGTGTGGCTTGGAGTTGCCACACCTCTCACTTCTGAGTTACGTACAACAGAACACAGCGTCTGAACGAACGAACAAGTGAGCAGGAAGCGAAGGGAAGGAGAAGGGAATGCAGGAATGTGGCAACACCGTGCAATGCTCCTCGCTCCAGCCCTATCTGTCAAAACACTTCTTTCAATATTACGGTTATATAGGCCAGGCTGTGTTCTATCTCCACTCCTCTTCAATATTTACTCTGAAAGGGTATTTTCTGAAGCACAGGACGAAAACAGGAGGGCATCATTGTTAATGGGGATCACAATAAATAATCTGCGACATACAGATGATGCTGTTCTGCTTGCAACAGTTGCTGAAGATCTGCACACATTACTAAACTGTGCCATCGAACACAGGGCTGCAGCAGGTCTGCGTTTAAACACGAAAAATACGAAAGTAATGGTCATAAGCAAACATGTCATTCATCCTGTTAACTTGACAGTAGCTCGCACATCACTGGAGCAAGTCCAAGGATTTATACTCCGCACGACTTTACTTCTAAATTGAAGTTTCACAAAACAAATGAGCATCGCCTTTCCTCTGTTGCCAGCGCGCTACACCCGTGAGAACAGCTGATGCAACACGACCGCGGTAAACAGCCCTCGTAAAATGTAATACCGTACTCAGAAAAACTAATGAATATGGACCGAAAACAAATGAACAAAAACTACACTTACTAACAACATCTGACACTAAAAGAGAATATTTTATTAAGAATAAAAGAGAATGAGGAAATAAAACATCACTCGCCACTAATGGCTGGCACAGGAAAGAGGTTATGGCCTACAAAAGGAAAACTCTACTGATCTCAGACTCACTGGAACCCTCCAACAATATGAAAAACACACTAATTACTGAAGGAAAATGCAAAAGATCGCGAGATAGGTTAACCACGTGGTGAATGTAAATATTAGAGTTGGCAACTAGTTTTCGAGACCGTGCTCTGCCAATATAAATCGATATGAATGGCAGCTTGGGATTGGTTGGATGTCTATGCTTCAGCGCATAACCACTAGACAGAGCCAAAATCTGCCAAAACGTCAATTTAGAAGTAGAGCCGTACGGAGTATAAGTATCTCGGCAGCGTACTTGATCACAGCTGGAACAAGTAGGTCCCGGATTGAACAGGCAAGGACTGCATTCAAAAGAATGAGCAAACTTCTCTGTAACAGGGACTTTAAGATCAGTCTCCGACTCCGTTTACTTCGGTGTTACGTATTTTCTGCCTTATGGTGCAGAGACCTCGACGCTAACAGAGAACACCACCAGAAATTTCCATCTTTTGAGATGTGGTGCTACCGATGCCTGCTCTGAATATCATGGATTGACAGAATACGTAACACTGAAGTACTCCAACGTCTGAACAAAGAGCCAGAGCTCATGCACAACATCATGAAGAAGAAATTGAGTACTTTAGCCATATAATTCGAAATGATAAATATAGACTCCTTCAGCTTATCTTACAAGGTAAGACTGAAGGAAGGAGAAGTAGGGGAAGAAGGAGAATATCTTGGCTGCGGAATCTACGAGAATGGTATGGGCGCAGTACCCCGACTCTTTTTTGAGTTGCTGGGAACAGGAACCAGATCAATCTGATTACAGCCGACATTCAATGAGGATATGGTACAAGAAGAAGAAGAAGAAGAAGAAGACGACGACGAAGAAGAAGAAGAAGAAGAAGAAGTATAAACAAGCTGAAAGTAACAAAGAGTATAATAATAATAATAATAATAATATAATAGTAGGCCTATAAGTGATATATTTTGATATTACCAACACGTACCAATAGAGGAGTCAGTTAAAATTGTAGGAAAGCATTTTAAAGAGAACAATATTCACTGCAAGAAACAAAGGAAATATCAGCCTTCTAAGAATAAATAACCTTAAATGAACATATTTCCGTTCAATGACAAAATCTTTTAGAAAGGAAGGGTCATTTTCCGAAGTAACATTGAAAATATTATCAATGTTCTAAAGGAGGAGTTTCCATAGTTTGCGGCCCGCGAGGGCTTTGATTTTTTTTTTTTTTTTTTGGAATTGTGAAGAAAATTTACAAAAAATTACTTCATAGTTCGTTCAAAAATGTATTAATTTTTATACCCTTTGTAGACCCAAGTCAAATCTAATTCATTCGTTAATATTATTTCCTGGTTTTCAATATTTACTTGGGCTGAATAGATTATTTTTGATTTAAAAAATGAAAATCCAAACTTCGGTGGAATGTGAGCCCTCACAAATGCCATTGCTAGATCTTAAGCATTATACAAATGGCTATGGGATCCATACCAACCTCACTGTGGACATTTTATGCAACGCTGCATGCAATGAATACCAAAACATTCCTTAATTGCCATTGGTATAAGAAGATGTTTCAATTCTTAGTGCTTTTCTATACTGCACCCTTCTTGAGTTCCTCCGGTATTGACTGGATGTCAAATGTTGCCACGGCTGCCCTAAAAAAAAAAAATATATACTTACCGAAGGTATATGAGATCCTCTTCTCAGGCGCGATCAGTCCCCCGTCGTCTAATAAGGATGCATAGGGATAGTGCTTTAGGAAAAACTACTCACTATGTTAATTACGACACAGACTGATTTCAATTAAATTGTGTATATAAAATTTTTATTGATAAAATGAAAAAAAATGGAGATAATATTTTTATAAAATGTTAATTAATGTGAAATAAATTCTGTTGATAGCATGTCATTACCTCATGAGACTGCATATATATGAAAAAATATTTATCTTAATACCATACATGACCACTTCATTAATTAATTAATTTAAAAAAATATATTTAATTATTGAATTTTTATATCAAATATTAATTACCAGATTTGTTTATCAAATTCCTAGATACCAGTGTAATTGTACACATTACCAGAATAATAGTGTACATATAAAATTAACAGGTGGATCAATAAAATAACAATAATAATAATAATAATAGGAATAATGATAATAATAATAATAATAATAATGATGATGATGATGTGCATGAAATTATGTGTGGCTAACTCAAATTAATCCTTGGAATACTATTAGTCATCTATCGAACTTAATATAAGATAATAATAAATATTTCTAAGATATGTAAATAAATAAACATGTTGATAATAATTAATTAATAAAATTAATAATATTAATGAAATGCACTATAAATTGTTTAAAGGAACTTATAAATGTCTCCACAATGTATCACAAATGCTTGTATTAAATTTTTGGAAAGCCAAAATGAAAGTGTAATAAAATAGTAATAATAATAATAATAATAATAATAATAATAATAATAATAATAACTGAAATAATATGACGACTCTCCGTAAATCCTAGTTCAGAAATGCTGTTAATAATTCCCCCAAATTAAAAAAAAAAGAAATTTACAACCAAACATACAAGGAGTTACAGTAAAATATATTATTGTTTAACTAATTAAATTGCAATCAAATTAATTAATTAATTAATTTCGTGGCTGACCATTATAAATCATTTATATTATAGCTCCAAATCTTCCTACCCCACATTATCAACTGAATTGGCAACGCACTGAAATAATAATAATAATATTGCAATAATAATAATAATAATAATAATAATAATAATAATAATAATAATAATAATAATAATAATAATAATAAATGAATATGTTTGTGGCTATCGTTAAATAATCGTTAAGAATAACTAATAATTGTCCACCAAATTCAATATTGTTGATAACAAAACATTTGATAAATTACATTAAAAATGTAAATATAAATATTAATATTGAATTAATTAAATTCCCTATTTCCTTATTAAATCCACAACTGACTGTCTACAATGATTAATATTATGCCTCATTAGGCCTTCCAAATAACCTGTGAATTGCACTGGTGAGATACTAAAATAATGATTACAAATATCAATAATAATAATAATAATAATAATAATAATAATAATAATAATAATAATAATAATAATAATAATAATAATAATAATATTTTATTCTGACACAGAAATATAGTCACTATTAATCCACCATACTTATAGACCATAATGTGTTTGTATCTGGTACCTCAGAACATTGATATTACAACCATCCATAACATTGGTAACCAAATTTCATTAATAGAGCTTACTGAATTTCAATTTATAAAACAATATTTGCCATGATAGATTATAATTCAATGAATATAACTAATTCACTGTGTAAAGGCGTAAACATCATTCTTCCAAAACAGGTTTTATGACATTAATAATAATAATAATAATAATAATAATAATAATAACATTGATCTGAATAAAATTGTTACTGACTTCCCATATGCAATTCATGATTTATAATATGATCTTTACAAAGTACAATAAACGTTAATTTTAAACCTTAGAATGCAGTAACATGTAACTCAAGCTATGGTATTTGTTGTTGCTGTATGAGAATCTAAAACTTTACTTTACCATGCGTGCGAGTGTCTATCCTACGTTAACTTAAATTAATTCGGAGAGAAATATTCTCTCCCACTTGAAATAAAATAGTTTCTAAACTACTCTACTATGTACACCACGCGAGATACACGGCCAAAAACAATAACTTAGTGCATAAATTAGCGTTAATATATACATAAAATATACATTGAAAAATCCTCATATCGCTAGCCTCACACCAAATTATTGGTTTATTCCAGCGCCCAAGTGATTATATTTCTCTGAAATTTGACCACAACTCTGAGTAATTATTCTTGTGGTCCACACCATAGAATACCATGACAGTGTAAAAAATATAATGCACTAAATAATGCTAATAAGGATCGTGGCAAAAATAATATAAACTTTCCAATAATAATAATAATAATAATAATAATAATAATAATAATAATAATAATAATAATAATAATAATCATCATCATCATCATCATTCGTGGTGCTCAACGAAAGTAGTTCCTACTAGCGAGCCCTAGCAAGCATTCACAATAACTCAATTGGGTGTTCACTGTTGCCAACATACTATTGAAATTGCAATAAAACGTGTATAATAACTTCTATCTCAATAAGCGATATTGTGTCACAGTTAAATACTATAAACGTCATTTGGTCCTCTCAAATCATATATTATCTTTGACTGGTTTGTTTCCCCACTATATTTCTCAATATTAAGTCATTTCCACTTCAATCTGCCTGTATTCATTAACATCTCAGCTATCATGCTGGATACCTTTATTTCCAGTCAACCAACGGAATATGTTCACCATATTTCTTATTTTTCCTTATTAATAACGTCGTGTATCACTCTATTATCTTATATATGGACCTTTCAACATCTCAAACATATTGCCGTCACCCAACATCGCGTCTCTTGCTCAACAGCACTTTAACTACTCGAACAGGAATTAAATATTAGTATTGACCACCCAACGGTTTAATATGGTGCTTGCTGTGACAAAAAATATATATATATTTTCGTCACTGTCAGCCAACCAGTTTTTTTGACAGTAACTCATAGACATGGTTTCATCATTAATTAACTTCATCATTCATATACCACGGTATCCCCGTCTGCATTTAACAAATAGAATACATGCATATATGAATTACTAATAATATTAATAATAATAATAATAATAATAATAATAATAATAATAATAATAATAATAATAATAATAATAATAATAATAATAATATAAATATACAAAGCCGATCATTTTAACTACCTCAAAATAAATGTATTTTTGACGATACAAGGTGATAAAACGGTACCTCCAGCCTATATTACACATGATAATAATAATAATAATAATAATAATAATAATAATAATAACTACACTGATCATGAAACAAATTACCCTAAATATCTGGCTGTGTTCTCGGGCCTTTTTTACATTAATCACTCGCACATTTACATTTTTTACATCTAGATAATTTATTAAAGAAAAGCTTTAGATTCTACAATTAATATGAGATTGGTACTCACATTTTCAGCACCACTCGTCACCTACCACTCGAGGCGGCCATGATGGTTTATAGATTCATGACAGACATACTTATTCCAATCTTCATTCTTCCAGTATCCATTATTTGCTTACGTACTAATTATCACCAGTATTACCACATTTGCACACGTATTCTCTTGATGATAACACTGATATAAACAACTTGTTATATCACTAAACATTTACAATATATGCAGCTTACACAGTGCTCAAATGCCTGATGACACAAGCATGATTTACTTTGCTGGGCGCTCGTTCAAGTTTACTTCTGGTGCAGTGAAATCTCTCGCGGTAACTGCTCTCCCGGTGCTTTTACGATACAGCTGTGTAGGGTCTCGCACCCCCCGACCTAAATTCCTGGTAGATAGTGAAAGCATGTCCTTCTCCGCACACTGTTCTAACCACTAAATGTCTGCTCCCAGTAGCAGGCAAAGATATTCTCCACTCAATTACAGTTCCGTGCCTATTTGAAAGTTAAGCTTCTCTTACGGGCCAGCACATTTACAGTCATGTTATACGTGATGTAACTATTGTACAATTTTAAGTCTCGTTTCAACAATACGTAGATTGAACATTATGAAATATGTTGATATGTTAATCAGCTCAATAATATGATTATAAGCACTTTCCAATACAGCTTGTACTATAAAACTTGATTTCACCTAAATAATTTGGTGAATACACTTAGCTCACTGCTACTTTACCCGAAGACAGAGCAAAGGCTAAAACACGTCTAGTCACGATGACACTCCGGATGCTGACTGCCAGCGGAAAACTGCTTCTCGAGGGTGCTTGGCGCACTCATGGGCGGAAGAATACTAATTTTGACACACAAAAATCCCAACTGACCAGCGCTAGAGTAGCTCCGAAATAAAATTTACTCAAAAGATGAAATGCCTTGTGCACAACATTTCCATAGTTGCTTGTTATCACCGTAATGCAGCGTGATCGTAGAACTGTTCGTAATTTATCTCACAGCATCGTTGGCGTTACTTGGACTATATCTCGTTCTACGCTACCGAGCCAAACTCCACACTGGCAAGGGATTCCCACTCTTGTTACTAACCAATATCTGAGTACGCAAATGTTTCAATTTATTTCCAATAAGCCATTAAGTTAGTGAAGAATTATTTCAGTATATATTGACATCCTATTGTGACACAATCTTCATTCATTATTGGCCTGGATTGCTAATGAGCTACATACAATTTTGTCGCGCTACTTTTGAAAATATTTGAATTCAGTGCTCTGATTGGAGCACACATTACGTTATTCAACTGTATGGACGGGTATGTTCCAAATCAAGGGAATTCAGGTAGTTATGACCGTGATTTTTTGTCTCTCTCATTCTCAGTACTTTTCCATTACTGCTGCGTAATTTCCAAAGCTGATGCAACAGCAGGTGTTCTGGAGATAACAATTTATTTTTAGTGAAGAAAGGAAGCGTGGGCTTCTATTGAAGCTTTGTTCTCATGCGCTGGCTACTAGAAAATTCTAATGCTGTCCTCGTCTTGACCTATCTGACTATTACTATTCGTTAATAAATATAATTAATAAAATCAGCCAATCAGACTCATCTGATGGGTGCAATACTGGCTGGTACATAATGCTATACACTCGAAGAAATTTTCAGGGAAGTGCTCCTGGAGGTACATGGCTGGGATTTTAGTGTCTTATAACTGTATATCATTGTTAGAGCCCTGCAGGGATACGGGTATCCGCGGATTTATCCGCGAAGTTAGTGTCTTGGCGGATACAAACTGTATGTCAGTGCGGATAATTTTGCTGATCATTTCTAAATAATGAACTTTATTGGTATTCACTCAGTTATCCTCGTACTTTCGCTTGTGATTAGGCGATCTTTGACAGTGATATGGAGCATGTCGATATATAGAGAGCCGTAAATCTGACCTAAGCCTAACTGGCTCCTGAGCGCAATTCGCGGAAGGAAAGATCAATCAATCAATCAATCAATCAATCAATCAATCAATCAATCAATCAATCAATCAATCAATCAATACTGATCTGCATTTAGGGCAGTCGCCCAGGTGGCAGATTCCCTATCTATTGTTTTCCTAGCCTTTTCCTAAATGATTTCAAAGAAATTGGAAATTTATTTAACATTCCCTTGGTAAGTTATTCCAATCCCTAACTCCCCTTCCTATAAATGAATATTTGCCCCAATTTGTCCTCTTGAATTCCAACTTTATCTTCATACTGTGATCATTCCTACTTTTATAAACGCCACTCAAACTTATTCGTCTACTAATGTCATTCCACGCCATCTCTCCGCTGACAGCTCGGAACATACCACTTATTAGTCGAGCAAACAAAGGTCAGTACCAGGTGTCAGGCCTATTGTATTATGTTAACAGATCTATCCGTTTCAATACCTAGGTGTAATATACTGTAGTTAAATATTTACAATATCCGCGGATAACCATTCGCGGATGCGGGTAACCATTTGCGGATGCGGGTGCGGATGAAGAAAGTACGGATGCGAAGCGGATCCGGATAATATTTTGTATATCCGCGCAGGTCTCTAATCATTGCTCCCTTCACACTACTCCCACTAAATTTGTTTTGAGTACATTATTAATCTAATTTCAGTTTGTTTTTCGGTATATTTTTTAACTTTCTGTCATTTGTCAAATATTAATTAAATGAACTGACATTGTTGGGTGCTCAATTGTCCTGGGTATAATAGTATGTATTTTTACTTTCACTCTTTTATGTAATATTGTAAAATAATGTTTTAAGCAATTACAATTATTAAACCGTCATTTCAGTTGAACTATGCATATTATTTCATACTGGTACCTCTGTTCAATTTGCGGAATTTTATGAAAGTTGTCCTATTATTAAAGTGCAGCCCACGATCATACCTAAGGTTTCCAATGTGGCCCTCGAGCCCTTACAAATTAGAAACGCCTGTATCTAGAGCAGGGCCTCTCAAACGCTCAAAATCTCACGCGAGCAAACTGAGGTGCAGAGTTCCTGTGCACAGTGCATCGGCCCCATTCGGCTCGGCTCGGACTAACGCTTCGTCTCTGGGCTACTCGGCTAAGCTCGGCTCGGATTTGGAACGCTATGGAGCAAGTCAGGAAGAGGGAGACAGGCGGAGCGAGCGAGACAGGCGTGCGGAAAGAGAGAGAGACAGCGCTATTGCTCCAAATCGAGGAGTGGTGGTCTGCACGCTAGTCAACCAAGCGAAGTCACCTTTTACACCGTGCACAGTGCATGCATCACTTGGCCGTGATCTAGAGGGATCATATACTAGAGCAGATTCGTAGGTGACGTAATATGCCTCTATGACTATGACGTCACAAGCGCACTTACTAGACACACTGCATACTGAATTCTTTTCAAATTCGCAATGGGACCAGTAATGGCCAGGAAGATCATATGTGTAGACACAACCAGTAAAAATAACTATGACCTTTCGTACAAAATATGAAGAAAGCCCACTCAGACTTCGCACACAATGGACAAAATATCCAACCATCCGAACACTCATACATTACCAGGTCTGAATACAATATCCGTGCCAATTAATACAACGGATTTCAACAATGAAATGCAAACAGTAAAATAAATCTCGTAAGAAATCAATCACCCGCCCAAACATGTATTAATTACTTAAAAAAGTGAATAATGCAGACAAATCCTACTCAAAAACAGTAAATACAGTAGAACTTGCTTAGAACGACATCCAAGGAACCCGATCGATTGTGTTGTTATAAGCGAGTGTCGTTGTAACCGAGATTTATTCTACAAGTGAAGCGAGGTGGAAAATGATATAGATCGGAAGTTAATAAGGCTTATTTTAGATTGTACACATTTTCTTTTAATGTTGACATTAAAGTGCATAACTCAAGTATGAACAGCATAAAATACAGTATTGAACAATACAGTAGAGTGCAATATCGCAAAGCTTCTTCATTTAGGACTGACAGTGAGTAATTTTTATCTTGCCTTTCCTCTTTGCCCAATATACACTTTCTAAATTACGTTCTATAGTCATAACTTGCGTCACAATTGTGCTCAATTACATTTAAAAAACATACAATTAACAATAGTATTGCTTTGCTTGCAGTTGCTGTTGCTTTCTCCGTGAAAATAATCATGTCTCCTAAACGCGCATCAGTTTGTAGATTTACCAGGGAAGCACTAAGGAAAAAAGCGATTACGAGCCACGTATTCCCATGATTCCCATCGACATGCCATTTCATTTCAAAGGACTGCAATTCCCCGTTCGCCTTGCATTCTCAATGACCATCAACAGGACACAAAGTCAATCGCTCCAACTGTGTGTGGATTAAATGTGGAAAATCCATGCTCTTCATATGGTCAATTAGAATGTTGAATACTCACGAGTGGGACAGCCGAAAAATTTGTTTGTTTTTAAAGAAGATGGCAAGACCAAAAATATTATGTCCCAAAGCACTTGAATAACCTTTTCAAATTTAACCTATTGCACAAAATATCAGTCTTTCATTTATTTTGTATATATAAATGTGTCTGCAAAATAAATGAAAAACTGATATTTTGTGCAATAAGTTAAATTTGAAAAGGTTATTTAAGTGCTTTTGGATATACAATATTTTTGTATATATAAATGTGTCTATGGGGCCGATGACCTCGATGTTAGTCCCCTTTAAACAACAAGCATCAATCATCAATCAAATGTGTCTGCTTTCTGTATGTGTACATACTTAGAAATAGGCATTGCAAAAGCGAGTAAAACAACGAAAAATAACCGATATTAATGTCGAGTCAATTGTTTTTGTGTCGCTGAGATACATTGTGACACTCTGGACACCGTTTAAATCCACGTTCAGCCTCCATTGGGACGGGGGCTGAGATGGAGTGGGAAGTAAATACTTTAGTCTAAAATTACTACAACTAGTACCGTATTTACGCGAATAATCTCCGCTACCGAATAATCCCCGCACCGTAACTTAAGGAAGGCTGATTTTGGAAAAAAAAAATGCCAACATTGACTCAAATAAAACCCGCACCCCAATTTCGTGTCTCAATTTTTTTAATATGCGGGTATTCTTCGCGTAAATACGGTATATTAATAAATGCAAGTCGGTTTCGAGCGATCTATATCTCTGTATATAAAAACTAACTCCGAATGACTGTAATCAACGCGCAGCCAAAACTACTCGACATAAAGAAATGACATTTCGAGGATACATTTATATTACAGTGTGGGTGCTCACTAAGGAAGAATTTTTGGATATTCCGTCGCTAAGGAGGGGGGGAGGGGTTTGATTGTTTAAGTGAGTACATCTCTATCTAAAAAAAATTAACAGTTTGCAGACATAAAAATTGGTATTTGGAATCTGCTTTGAAAATAAGAAACACGTATTTTTGTTTTAGGAAAATGTCCTTAAGAGGTTTTAAATGGTGAAAATGGGTTGAATACCATTTACAGGATACTTATATCTCAAAAACTGAAGATGTTACAGACGTGAAAATTGGTATTATTAATCTTTTTTTAAAATTAAAGAGACACGTATGTTTTTGTTTCCAGAAAATCACGTAAGCGGGGGTGGGGGTGGGGGTAAAAAAGGACTGGAAAAGGAATTTAATTATTTTTATTAAGATACTGATATCTCAAAAACTTCAGATGTTACAGACGTGAAAATTGGTATTTGGTATCTTCATTAAAAATAAAGAAACGTGCTTTTTGTTTTCGGAAAATCCACTTAAGGGGCTTAGAAGTGAAATAGGGGTTGAGGTATTTTTATTATGATACCGGTACTTATCTATATAAATAAAATCGTAACGATCGTGTATCTGTACATTGACTATTTTGGCGAAATTTTCGTACATTTATCCGTTTCAGGTGTAATAATGACCATCTGCATATATTTTAGCTTTAGTTGCCTGAAAGTTCTCACTTTTACCCCTCTCCCCAAATCAAGATGGAGGCCAGACGAGATAGAAAATAGAAATTTGGCAAAATTATAGGTTTTAGTCTGTAACCGACGGAAAAATTCCAAGATGTTTAAATTTTTCACTTTTTATCCCCCATAAAATATCGAAATATGAAGAAAATTTTAATGACGGTGCAGAACTTCGTTTCGAGGTATTTCGTGGCTAAACGGTAAGTCGTATCACAAAACGGTTGGCACAATCTTGGTTCAATTTGGAGTGACCTACAATCAGTCACTACTGATCTGTATTTAGGACAGTCGCCCAGGTGGCAGATTCGCCATTGTTGTTTTCCTGGCCTTTTCTTAAATGTTTGCAAAGAAATAGGAAATTTATTGAACATCAACCTCGGTAAGTTATTCAATCCCTAACTCCACCTTCGTGTGAATTAATATTTGCCCTAGTTTGTCCTCTTGAATTCCAACTTTATCTTCATATTGTGATCCTTCCTACTTTTAAAGAAATCACTCAAACTTATTCGTCTACTGATGTCATTCCACGCCATCTCTCTATTGACAACTCAGAACATACCACTTAGTCGAGCAGCTCGTTCTCCTTTCTCCCAACTCTTCCTAGCACAAACTTTGCAACATTTTTTTAACGATACTCTTTTGTCGGAAATCATCCCGAGCAAATCGAGCTGCTTTTCTTTGGATTTTTTCCTGTTCTTGAATCAAGTAACCCTGGTGAAGGTCCCATATGCCGGAACCATACTCTACTTGGGTTCTTACCACAGACATATATGCCCTCTCCTTTACATCCTTACTACAACCACTAAATCCCTCATAACCATGTGCAGAGATCTGTACCCTTTATTTACAATCATACTTATGTGATTACCCCAATGAAGATCTTTCCTTATATTAACACCTAGGTACTTACAATGATCCCCAAAAGGAACGTTCACCCCATCAACGCCGTAATTAAAACTAAGAGGACTTTTCCTATTTGTGAAACACACAACCTGACTTTTAACCCTGTTTATCATCATACCATTGCCTACTGTCCATCTCACAACATTATCGAGGTTATTTTGCAGTTGCTCACAATCTTGCAACTTATTCATTACTCTGTACAGAATAACATCATCTGCAGATTCCACTTCTCTACACATATCATTGATATATATATATATATATATATATATAAGAAAACGTAAAAGTCCAATAATACTGCCTTGAGGAATCCCCCTCTTAATTATTAGAGGGTCAGATAAAGATTCGCCTACTCTAATTCTCTGAGTTCTATTTTCTAGGAATATAGCTACCCATTCAGTCACTTTTTTTCTAGTCCAATTGCACTCATTTTTGCCAGTAGTCTCCCATGATCTACCCTATCAAATGCCTTAGATAGGTCAATCGCTATACAATCCATTTGATCTCCTGAATCCAGGATATCTACTATATCTTGTTGGAATCCTACAAGTTGAGCTTCAGTGGAATATTAATTTCGCAAACATGTCTAATATAATCAGAAAGAATGCTTTCCCAAAGCATACATGCAATGCATGTCAAACTGACTGGCCTGTAATTTTCTGTTTTATATCTATCACCCTTTCCTTTATACACAGGGGCTACTATAGCAACTCTCCATTCATTTGGTATAGCTCCTTCATGCAAACAATAATCAAATAAGTACTTCAGATATGGTACTATATCCCAACCCATTGTCTTTAGTATATCCCAGAAATCTTATCAATTCCAGCCACTTTTCTAGTTTTCAAATCTGTATCTTACTGTAAATATCATTGTTATCATAAGTAAATTATTATACTTCTTTAGTATTAGTCACATCCTCTATCTGGACATTATCCTAGTAACCAACAATCTTTACATACTGCTGACTGAATACTTCTGCCTTTTGAAGATCATCGGTCCTATGACTTTTTGTCATATCGCTATCCCTTGTGCATTGGATTTGGCTGAAATTCTCGATTGTACGTCAATTCTACAGTGTTTACACATATAATTCATAGTTTGACACACTTATAGGAAAGACAGAATCATCAAATTCGGCACGAACATTGGCCCTTCCAGTAGCCATCTCTGAACAAATTTATTATTTTCAAGCTCTCACATAAATATCCGAAAAGTAATACAGTGTGCGAAAACCTTGCCAGTTTTCTCCCTATTCAATGTGTCTAACTCAATCTAACCAATAAATAGCGGAAATACGAGAACGTGTTATAGGATCATCGATTTAGACCTCTAAAATAAGCGTCTTATGGTGCAGACCGTTTGTCGATATAACGTACCGTTTACCAGCAGTTAATCAGAAACTGAAGGTTTGCAATATTGTAAACATGCATATACTTCCATATGTCCATGTATCTGTATATATAAAATACGAGTTTTGTCTGTACATTGCTCGGAATTTGAAAAGAATGGTATTTTTGTATCGGTCATGTCCACAGTAACAAAGAAATGCATTTTTTACTTTTCCGTAAGGTCTGTCTGTCTGTCTGTCTGTCTGTCTGTCTGTCTGTCTGTCTGTCTGTCTGTCTGTCTGTCTGTCTGTCTGTCTGTCTGTCTGTCTGTCTGTCTGTCTGTCTGTCTGTCTGTACATGCATCACGAGAAAACGGCTGAAGACAATTTAATAAAAATCGTTATGTAAAGTCGAGGGATCAACCACTACAATCTAGACTAGATCATTTTATTCACGCTTAGTGAAATGGTAGTTTAGAGGAAGGCCTAAAATTTAATTCTCAAATATTTATATTATTAGTGGTCCTATCGATAAATACTGCATAACTAAAGTTATATAGAATTAAATTTCCGATCATTTATGTCTTATACATTTTTACCGTGCCGGCTATGATAATAGAGATATTCATGAATTTGTATTTTTGTTGCTAAGTCCATATCAACGTCGAGCCACGAGAAAATGGGTATACAGAATTCAATAAAAATCGGTATATAGAGTCAGCAAATATGAAAATATAGCCTAAGCTATAAAAAAATGTATTCACCCTGGTTGAAATGGTAGTTTAGGGGAAGGCACCTAAAATGTAATTTTTAAATGGGGTACCTATGTTATTGGTCCTATCGAAAAGTACCACATAACAGAATTTCCGATCATTTATATGTTATTCAGTTTTACCGTACCGACTATGCTAAGTGTGGTGTTTCAGAATCGGAAGAAAACTAAATGTGAAGGCCTACAATATCGAAAGGTCATACTGTGATCAACAATAACATTACGTTGACCATCGATTGTTGTGATGTTCTTTGTCTCTTATGCTGCCGTTCATCTCATATAGATGGGTTTACTGCTGCGTACCGAGTATAACAGCCTGACCAAATATTAGCGGGAAATACCTGGGGAGTTAAACATCTTTCTTCTTTAGCATGCCATTCCTCTGGTTCATACATTTTCTGATACTGCTGGTACGTAACACACTGGTTCATCATAGTATTCCAGCTATTCGATCCCTACTCTTACGTGCAGTTTTGAATGAGCAGTGTGCACATTTAAGGCAGAGGCTCACTTAAACACCCAACCAAACCCTCCCACGCCTCCCCTCACCGCCCCCACCACCCTCAACAATATGCCTAAAATAACCTTCTTCTACTCATCCTAAGCCTCCTACAAAAGCAAATTCAATCCAATTCAGGCCCCCCTCGGTGGATGGAGTAGCCGAGACCATGTAAAACCTAATCAGTAACCCCCCCCCCCAAATTATACCCGCCAAGAACCCAAGACCAAACCATGAAGTTCTCACTTCCTTAAACCACTACACGGCCTTCTTAAAATCACTTCCCGCCCACACCCACTTTACAGACCGACAGAGGAGCGCGATAAGGCGCACCGGTATCGGTACTTTACAAACCACCTATCTCTCCAAAGATAGGTGGTCACATACAGGTAACCAGGGTAGTAGTAGTAGTAGTAGAAGTAGAAGTAGTCGTAATAGTAGTAGTAGTATGAAAAATTTTCCTCCGAGTCAGATAGATTTTTCCGCCGCCGTTGTAGTGAACTGAGATTTTCCGACTCATTGGGTACTCCTAGGAAACAGATTAGTAAAAGGGCATAGTTTTTGCCCTGGGAAACCCACCCCCGCCGAAAAAAGACTAAGGGTGTTCACGGATCACGGCTGTCTGCGGCTTGGTCATTGCAGCTCTGGAACTTTGGACTGATAGATCGGCAGCGTAGTACTGTTCGTTAAAAGTGAGAAAATGTGGGGGTTTCATTCGATCGAGTATTTTATATGAAAGCATTGCTTTTAATTGGATCATTCCTAATGACATCGTTGTAATGACCTATGTTAATTTCAGTTTGGAAAACCACTAAGACAGTCTTTCTGAGGATGTAAACAGGCAAGTGGAGAGGGAGTGACTGCCATTATAATGAAAACTCCCCAACCTGATTGTGCCTGGTGGTAGGCAAGCGGGCCAACCATTACAATGAAAATTTCCTAACCCAGTCTTCATATCAGAAAAGAAGTTTGGTGACTTCTCCGTCGCGTTTCTAGGGTAACGTTAAGTGCTATGCAATTTAATACAATCTTGCTTACAACATGTACACTATCTAACCTAGAATTATGTATACAATGTAGAATTCCGTAGCGAAGCACGGGTACATCAGTCAATTTGTAGCGAACTATAAAGGGTGTGCCTTCCATTATAATTAATATTTTACAAGTCGACAGTGATTGTCAAGAAGAGAGCGTCCGCTATTGTAATCAGTACTCCCCAAATCGACTTCCACTGGCAGTAGGAATTGGGTCCTTCTCCAACTCCTGCGTAATTGGCATTAGTAAGCAGGGCCTACCATTCTCGATTTGACTGGCGGAGGTAAGGGAGCATGCAATTTTCTTCAAAACTCCCCTATCCTCTTTCTATCTGAGCTTTTATCCATGTTTCACTACCATACAATGACACGCTCCCGAGGAAAGTCTTAAGAAACATCTTTCTAATTCCTATATCAATGTTCGAAGGGATCATTATTCTCTAAAGAAAGGCCATCTTTGCTCGTGCTAGTCTGTATTTCATGTCTTTCTTACTTCGCATATAAATGCATATTTCGTCCATGTTTATTATGCTGGTCATATTTTGCTCATTTTAGGTAATTCGTTATATTTGGTTAAATTTTGAGCGTTTTTTGTTCAAATTAAGGTGTCTCTTTTAGCTAAGTAACTGTCTGCTTCGAGTTTTTTTCTTTTTCCAGGAACATATAGGCGGCAGGTTTACAAGACATGATTCCGAGAAAGAGATGCTGTATGAACGTAAGCCGACAAATACCAAAATGTATGTCGTTACTTCGGTATTTTTATGTTTATTTTTAGGAAAACAGAGTGAAAACTGCGACTCAGGGCTATGATACCTAATGAATGTACAAAGGTTTAACGTAACTGCAGTAGCTCTGTCAGTTTGTATGATTAAACTTATCTGCTGTATTATCGCTTACATTTTGGCACGTATATTGTGGGTAATAATCTAATACTTGATAACAATTCCTATAATGCTTAAGTCATAGTTTACCTTTTTTAGGTCATATTTAGGGCATATTTGCTTGCATACTTTGTACTTTATTAGGTCATAAACTTCCGAACCCTTATAATGACCCACAAATAGGTACATCAACGAGATTTAGATATTACTTGATTCCATTGGAAAATTATTATCGCTAGGAAAACAGTGGATAATCAGGAATGACATCAACTCATCAATGCTTCAACAAAGCCCTTGAGTTAAGAAACGACCAGAGAGAGAGATTATGACTTCTTGCTCAGGTTTACTTTATGATTACAGCGATACGGTACAGATACAGCTCTTGTAGAATAAGATTAACTGTCTGGTTAGTCGACCCCAAAGTTTGCAATTGCTCAGACTACGTTGACAGCGAAGAAAACAAATTGCGTCCACTTAATTACTAATAGAGATATGGAAGAGGAATGGAGCGAGAGACTCCACATTCATTATCATGTCGCAAGCTATGCAGCCCTATTACTCTAACGTCCTATTTAGATGACATGTGGGATAGAGCACTCTTGTATTGGTTCCAGACATCATGATGGATTTTCAATAAACGTTCACTTAATTAGTAATTGTTATAAACCATAATAACACGTAATTAAGTCCCATTTTGTACCGTACTTACTGCACTTCACAACACTGATACGCATTTCAAAGTTTCTTTCTGCTACAAGGGAAAACATTACTTATTCTTATTAACTAAAGTGCCCTGAATCCGTATCTTTCTTCAGATTTTCTGCATCTAGTCAGGTATTTTTGTAATTCTGAAAAATCGAAGAAACATCAAAATTCGCGAAGTTCACCGTTAAAAACATCACATAATTTAATAAGACAATAAACATGAAAT
This sequence comes from Anabrus simplex, assembly GCF_040414725.1. Lineage (NCBI taxonomy): Eukaryota > Metazoa > Arthropoda > Insecta > Orthoptera > Tettigoniidae > Anabrus > Anabrus simplex. Next base: position 92,744,593 of record NC_090272.1, on the reverse strand, counting down.
TACTGGTTAGATATTGAGGGATGTAGAATCCAAGTTTGTATTCATATTTTCTCTATCATGCCCTATTATATGTAATTTTTTAAGAATAACGAAATACTTAAAAGTTGAACAAGAATTTCAATAATGTCAAATTAGGTATATTGTTTTTGCTTTAACACCACAATATAAAATTGCAATGTATAAAATTAACTATATAACATTGAATTATACTCATAAAAGCTACCTACAGCCGTTCAGATGTTCAATTTGTCGGTCGATATGTAGCGCCATTTTGATGCCCTGCTGTGACTTTGAGGTGTACTCCTCTTTAAGTAATAATCGCTAACATTGCTTCCTTCCGCTTGCCCTGGTATCTTATTTCCATCTTTTAAATATCCTAATGAAACCTTTCAAGGAATGGCATTCACAAACATCTAGAAATGAAGTGAGATTTTTTCAAGTGTCCTTGCAATATTAAAAGGAATATTATTTATTTATTTATTTATTTATTTATTTATTTATTTATTTATTTATTTATTTATTTATTTATTTATTTATTTATTTATTTATTTATTTATTTATTTATTTATTTATTTATTGCACACTACAGGACTTAGTGTCCCAATTACAGTGGCAACTACGACAGATAAGCTACAATTAACATGGTGAAACTTATATCTAAACTATATTCTACAATTTTATCTAATCTTCTATACTATTGATATAAAATATGAAAGTATTTCTCTAAAGACTAAAGAGGCTTATGTTAATGCGGTGGAACAACACACGACAAAGTAAAATGATAGAATAAATAAAGCAATACATTATATTGCATAATATTGATATAAAATATGAAAGTATTTTTCTAAAGACTAAAGAAACCTTATATTAATGCGGTGGAACAACACACGACAAAGTAAAATGATAGAATAAATAAAGCAATACATTATATTGCATAATATTATAGAACTTCACCTTACAATTTCCCCTAATTTTAGGACTTCATATAATTGCGCGATGAAGTTCAGTTACAAACTCACTCAATGGCAGACTGAAGTCAAGGCCATTATTTTTCTGAATGGCACTGTTGAAGATACGGCAGAGTCTGTTTACCGGCGAGTTATCATGGGCACACGTCCTGGATTTTACATTTTAAAATGTTATGTTATTTCTGGAATTGAAGCGAGGTACATGGAAATTTAGGAGAGAAAGTACACTGACTGACAGAGCAAATGCAACACCAAGAAGGAGTGGTCAGAACTTTATGCCAATTGCAGGGTAGACTGACGTCACTGAGGTATGCTCATGATGTGAACTGCGCCGCTGTGCTGCGCACGTAGCGAACGATAAATGGGACACGGCGTTGGCGAATGGCCCACTTCGTACCGTGATTTCTCAGCCGACAGTCATTGTAGAACGTATTGTCGTGTGCCACAGGACACGTGTATAGCTAAGAATGCCAGGCCGCCGTCAACGGAGGCATTTCCAGCAGACAGACGACTGTACGAGGGGTATGGTGATCTGGCTGAGAAGGGCAGGTTGGTCGCTTCGTCAAATCGCAGCCGATACCCATAGGGATGTGTCCACGGTGCAGCGCCTGTGGCGAAGATGGTTGGCGCAGGGACATGTGGCACGTGCGAGGGGTCCAGGCGCAGCCCGAGTGACGTCAGCACACGAGGATCGGCGCATCCGCCGCCAAGCGGTGGCAGCCCTGCACGCCACGTCAACCGCCATTCTTCAGCATGTGCAAGACACCCTGGCTGTTCCAATATCGACCAGAACAATTTCCCGTCGATTGGTTGAAGGAGGCCTGCACTCCCGGCGTCCGCTCAGAAGACTACCATTGACTCCACAGCAGAGACGTGCACGCCTGGCATGGTGCCGGGCTAGAGCGACTTGGATGAGGGAATGGCGGAACGTCGTGTTCTCCGATGAGTCACGCTTCTGTTCTGTCAGTGATAGTCACCGCAGACGCGTGTGGCGTCGGCGTGGAGAAAGGTCAAATCCGGCCGTAACTGTGGAGCGCCCTACCGCTAGACAACGCGGCATCATGGTTTGGGGTGCTATTGCGTATGATTCCACGTCACCTCTAGGCACGTTAAATGCCCACCGCTACGTGCAGCATGTGCTGCGGCCGGTGGCACTCCCGTACCTTCAGGGGCTGCCCAATGCTCTGTTTCAGCAGGATAATGCCCGCCCACACACTGCTCGCATCTCCCAACAGGCTCTACGAGGTGTACAGATGCTTCCGTGGCCAGCGTACTCTCCGGATCTCTCACCAATCGAACACGTGTGGGATCTCATTGGACGCCGTTTGCAAACTCTGCCCCAGCCTCGTACGGACGACCAACTGTGGCAAATGGTTGACAGAGAATGGAGAACCATCCCTCAGGACACCATCCGCACTCTTATTGACTCTGTACCTCGACGTGTTTCTGCGTGCATCGCCGCTCGCGGTGGTCCTACATCCTACTGAGTCGATGCCGTGCGCATTGTGTAACCTGCATATCGGTTTGAAATAAACATCAATTATTCGTCCGTGCCGTCTCTGTTTTTTCCGCAACTTTCATTCCTTTCGAACCACTCCTTCTTGGTGTTGCATTTGCTCTGTCAGTCAGTGTAATTCAGGATTATCAACAGCATAGTTTACAACTTTAAAAAGAAATTTTACTGCATCCTTCCGCCTGCGAATTTCTAAACTCTCCACTCCAAAATTTAAAAGGATATCACTATAGGGTACCATACGGGGATAGCAGCCAGTTTTTTATATTGTAAGTATTTTAAAAATCTTTTTTGTAATTTTTCAATCTGATAAACATATGTTTGACACCTAGGGCTCCAAACGATGCTGGCATATTCTATTTTTGGTCTTACTATGGTATTGAACAGACGAATGCAAGTTTGTGTGTTTTTGAAGGGTTTTATATTCCTGATAATGAATCCTAGGGTCTTGTACGACTCAGCTACCATTTTCAGTATATGCGAATTGAATGTAAGCTCGTGGTCGAATAAAACCCCGAGGTCTTTCATCTCGCAAACTGATCGCAAATCACTGTCACCTAGTTTGTAAGTGTAGTGGACGGGAGTTTTCCTTCTGGTGAACGACATCGATACACATTTTTCTACTTTTAAGTATAGTTTATTTTCAGTCGCCCACTCCAATACACTTTTCAAGTATAGCTGAAGCTGATCACAGTCGTTAATGTTTTCAATGGCTTTGAACACTTTGAAATCGTCGGCGTATAGCAGACAGCTGGAATATTTCACTTGTTCAGGCAAGTCATTGATGAATGCGAGAAAAACCAAAGGGCCTAAATTTGACCCCTGAATGATTCCTGAATTTACAGGGTATTCCCGAGAAGAATGTCTCTGAAAAGAAACGAACTGCTTCCTATCACCCAGATAGGAACTGAAAAAATGCAAGAGTTGTTTCGAGAAACCGAACAGGTTTAACTTACTTAGTAGAGCATTGTGATTAATTTTATCGAATGCTTTTGCGAAATCTGTAAATACTACGTCCATTTGTCCGCCCGTGTCAAGTTCTGTGGACACTCGCTGAGTGAAGTTAACCAAGTTTGTGACTGTGGAGCGTCGTGAAATGAAACCATGTTGTTTGTCTGATATAAGAGGTCTTAAATATGTTGTTAGTCGATTACATAACATAAATTCGAAAACTTTTGCTATCGCGGATAAAATAGAAATACAGTAGTCCGGTAGTTGCTTATTAGTGTGAGATCCCCTGATTTAAGTATGGGGCACACTCGTGATAACTTCCAGACGGATGGAAATATAGATGTTTTAATAATCAAATTATAAATAAATAGAAGTGGATGCTTACGAACTTCTGAACATCCTTTTATCACATACGGTGGTACATGGTCTGGTCCTGCAGATGCTTTAGGTTTCAGCTTTATAAGTGCTACTTCAACCTCTTCTAAAGCAAAGTTGTCAATATGCAACGTATCGTTAGTGTAAGATGGAGCGTTTGGTATGCGATATTGTGCCTTATGCGGGGAATATACTGATTGGAAGTAGTCCGCAAAGCCTTCTACAATTTCATCTTTAGTATCTAATACGTTATTTTCATATTTGTAAGTGTCGCAATCCCTACTATTCTTTCTCCTATTTTTAACGTATGCCCAGAAAGATCTAGTGTCGTTGTTGATACCTTGTTCCACTGTCTCAATGTATCTTCTGTGTGCGGACTTAATTTCAGATTTAATTTGAGCTCTCAGAATTTTATATTGACTATCATTATGTTCCGTAATGTGCTTCCGCTTTCTGTAATATTCTTTTTCTTTCAATTTTCGAATTATGCTATCTGTAAACCAAATGGGGTATGTTTTGCCGTTACCTGTTTTTTTCGTGGGAACCGATTCGTTTATAGCTGAATAAAGGTTGTCGTAAAAACAATCTACTGCAGCATCAACTTCAGTGCATTCATAGAGAGAGTACCAATTCGTGTCCCTAAGCCTCATGAACAGTCGTTCGTAGTTCGCTTTTTAAAGATTAATTATATGAAGTCTGGGGTCATATAAATATCTACACACAGTACAATTTTCATGGCATAACCTCACGAACAATGCGATCATTCGACTACGTAAATAATAATACTAATACTAAATGGACGGAAACACTTCATAGCCATACATTACGAGTAATAATAATAATTTGAGTGAGATACTTGCATTATTTACCCATGGGTGAGAGAATATTGTTTTAAAGTCATATCAGTTTATCATACTTGCGTCAATATCCCCCCCCCCCCCTATATCTTGAAACAATTTCCACAGTCTGTCACATTCGTCGACTTTGCCTTGGTCGTAGATTGTATCTTCTCTCTTCCTCGACGTCACGGGACGTGCTCTCCTCCTCTTGACCGGGTCGTGCCGTGTCAGGGGTCGGTGATGCTTCGCCGCCAGCCTCTTCCTCGATGATCATCGATGTATTCTCCTCATGACCAGACTTAGCTGTGTCATCAGTAGCCTCTCCTCCAGATGGACCCGTGGAAGTACCAGGCTTACTATGTATGTGCCGCGGTTGGGTGACTCGTCACAATTCCGATGCATGGATCTTGACAGGAAGGTTGGTCTTTAGTAACTAAACCCCATAGCCCAGCTGCTTATCCACCACGACGGGACCAACCCACTTAGGTACGAGACCTGTGTGAACCCCCCCCCCCCCAATCTTATTATTGACTGGGTGGTTACGTCGCAGTACTTGTTGGCCTGGTAGGAAGATCTGGGTCACTTCGACATCTTGAGCCTTGGCCTGGGTAAGGGATCTCTTCACGACCAAAGCTTGCATCTCTTTGATGTTCTGCTGCTGCTGCTGCTGCTGCTGCCACTCTGTTAGGGAAATAGCTGCATCATCTTGACCAGAAGTGGGTGGTGGACGAATCTCCCAATCCCCGGTGCCGTATAGCGGTTGACAAAGGAACAGCCTCGCTGGGGAATAGAAAGTGAGACGGTTGATGCGTCGTCGCAGGGCAAAGAGTGACTGCGGTATCTAACGGTCCCACAGATACCGCATGTTGACCCAGAAGAATCTTCTTCGGATAGACTAGTATGTATCTTCGCTTCTTGGATGTCTGGCTTCAGTGCTGTCATGGAACTTCGCGAGGATGTCCGTCGTGTGCTGTCCGGGGATCATCACTACTGCAAGCGTCTCGGAGAGGTGAGATCTGTACATCAAGAGTCCTCCATCAACTCGGAATTTCTTGTAGCACATCTTGAATTCCCTCGGGATGAGTTAACTATCGGTGTTCTGTCTCCTAATTCACGGTGTCATGGTCCTACAGGGTTTGCCTTGTTCCTGCCACTGTTTGATTACTCCCGGATCAAGCTCCTTCTTGATGGTCATAAGAACAGGTTCCTTAGGCTCACTTTGGTGTTTTCGTTGGAACTCCCTCTCGACAATGGTGCTCCTAGCTTCAGGTTCCATCGCTGGGTGCCTGGATAAACAGTCTGCTCCTATGTTGTCGGTCCTGAGAGGCGACACACATCAAAGTCAAATTCTGCGATCAACAGAGCCCACCGCATCAATTTAGATTTTGAACCAGAGACCGAGTTCAACCATTTGAGAGCGGCGTTATCGGTGTAGAGCTGGAACTTCCTTCCCTCCAAGTAGCCTCTAAATTTTCCCATGGCCCACACCACGGCTAAGGCTTTCTTTTCGGCAGCGCAGTAGCGTTGGCATACTCGATGATGTCCCTTCCGCCGTCACTCCTCTCCTGGAATAACAATGAAATGAAGTGTCGTATGACTTTTAGTGCTGGGATTGTCCGAGGACATGTTCGACTCGCCAGGTGCAGGTCTTTTGATTTGACTCCCGTAGACAACCTGCGCGTCTTGACGAGGATGAAATAATGATGAAGAGGACACATACACCCAGCCCCCGCGACTGCACTGGTGTGGGAAAAGAGGTAGAATAATAATAAGAACTTCGTAAGTCCGTAACAACAACACTTCAAGCCACAGAACGTAGTAACCTCACGCTACCGTCTTAACAGTTAACACACTTCTGCGTGAAACTGGGCATTTTCCCACTACAGCGTAAGTATCTGTGATACCAGCTGCTATATGGTGCCTTTCGTAGCGGAGGGTCTTGAAACTATGCCTACTGCCACACGATACCTAGCCGAAGACCTTAAAATTGCTTGAAGAAAATAAGGAAATTATGATGGAAAATCGATAGTCCTATAAAAGTCACTGTTCTTCCGATGACCTTCAGAGTGTACGCTTGAAAATGAGGGGCCATTCATTCAAATCTGTTCAGCTGTTTTCTCACACTGCCCATTCTCGAAAACGGCTCCAGGGTCGGTTCTTTCCTCGGACTCAGCGAGGGATCCCACCTCTACCGCCTCAAGGGCAGCGCCCTGGAGCATGAGACATTTGGCCGGGGGACACAACTGGGAAGGATGATCAGTACCTCGCCTGCTATGCTGAACAGGGGCCTTGCGGGGGATGGGAAGATAGGAAGGGATAGACAAGGAAGAGGGAAGGGAGCGGCCATGGCCTTCAGTTAGGTACCATCCCGGCATTTGCCTGGAGGAGAAGTGGGAAACCACGGAAAACCACTTCCAGGATGGCCGAGGGGGGAATCAAACCCACCTGTACTCAGTTGCCCTTCCGAGGCTGAGTGGACCCCGTTCCAGCCCTCGTTCCACTTTTCAAATTTCGTGGCAGAGCCGGGAATCGAACTCGGGCATCCGGGGGTGGCAGCTAATCACACTAACCACTACACCACAGAGGCGGACCCAACTTTGATTTACGGGAGTGAAATCTGGGTGGACTCAGGCTATCGTATACATAAGTTAGAAGCAATAGTCAAATGAGGGGGTTTCACGATGATTTTAAAGGAAAATAACAGGTGGCACACTAGACAGTAGAAAACAAACCAGACCTTAAATGACACGGTAGTCGAGAAAGGTTTGCCATTTCTGCCCTAGAGTAATATCCTATTGACATGCTCATCATCCTGCACATAGTGGTTGCCTGTACAAAAGCCACAACCTTTTCCCAACCTTGCACTTCCGAAAACGTTGATGTGTTAGTGCAATATTAAACCACTAGCAAAAATAAAATATACAGGATGCCCTTGAAAAAGATTCCAATATTTACAGAGCAGGCAGTACGCAACAAACGAAGGGAAAATTCAAAGTTCTAGTCCTTTGGACAAGCAACTGAACAGTGAAAATGTTCCTTCACGAAATGTGGGAAAGGAAACTTGTAAGACATGAAGAAAGAGTAAGCCATGAGATTGCTTACAATGTATACAATATTTATATACAAATAAATATATCTTTTGTCAGATGTATTTGAGTTTCTTGCTGTTCAAAAGGTTAGCTTGCTTCTCGAAGTCGTTACTAATAATGTCTATAAAACGTCGATGGTTTATCAGATGCTGGACTCGTGATTGATACATCCTTAAAATGTGATTTCCTTTGTTTGAGTGCCGATACAAGTATCCCTCTGTGAGTGCTAAAGTACAACGTATAATACATCATTTTGAGTGGTGCCATCTTGCTGAAAACTACCTCGAGATTTGTTCCCCTTACGAGTACTGATCCCCAAGTGTTTACTATAATCCGTTAGACGATGCTTCTCGTATAAATAATTAATGACTGCTCATTGTTAGATAAACCAACTACCGTAGCCGTGTTGAAACACCGGATCCCGTGAGATTTCCGAAGTTAAGCTACATTGGGTGTGGTCAATATTTCGATGGGTTGTCACGCGCTGTTGGTGGAGGTAAGGGAATGGAGGAGAAGAAAGGAACTGGCCACCCTACCATACGTAAACTCCAGCTCAGGTACACCTCTGCGGAGGTGCGGACCTGCCTTCGGGCAGTATACACCCTTACCCTTATTGTTAGATAACATAACCTCAAATCGGAAACTCATTGGTTGAATAACTCTATCACTAGTAACGTTATTGTCACATTATACATGACCTCGTTCAAATCGAACTGGAGACTTTAGATATGTGAAATTCAAAAATTGGCACGCATATTTTTTTTAACGAAGGATCAACCTGTTTATTGAAACATTCAAAATGAACATCGGAAACTGATATTGTGGAGCAAGTTCATTCTTAAAAATTGCCCCTTTTTTCGTTTTTTGTTAATAACATTTGGACTGTATATGATTTCCAAAATTTCCATTTCATATAGCTCTCCAAAACACGCTTTTTGACACCTTCACTACTTCTCTACCTTCAATACTTCGGTCACAACTGAGAAATAGCTTAACTTTACGTTTTTGCTTAAGTGGTGCCTTATACTGTGTGATGTAAGAAACATTTTCATTGTTGAAATGAAATGAAATGGCGTATGGCTTTTAGTGCCGGGAGTGTCCGAGGATATGTTCGGCTCGCCAGGTGCAGGTCTTTTGATTTCACGTCCGTAGGCGACCTGCGCGTCGTGATGAGGATGAAATGATGATGAAGACGATACATATACCCAGCCCCCGTTCCAGCGGAATTAACCAATGATGGTTAAAATTCCCGATCCTGCCGGGAATAAAACCCGGGACCCCTGTGACCAAAGGCCAGCACGCTAGCCATTTAGTCATTCAACGTTAAAGAGGTCCTATGAACATTGATCGCAAACCATATATCTTCGAAGTTATGGTCCGCTACCACTACCATCAATGATCACCATGTCTTAAATCTACTCTCCTGAACGTGTGCTCGATGTGACCACCACTCATTGCAATGCAGCCTTCACTGCAGTGTCAAAACAAAACATGCGCCATTTGAGCAATACCATGCACCTGAGGAAACTAACCTACCTGATCGCGAGAGCAATGTGGTCTGTGGTACGCACTGGAATACTGTGTTTCGTTCTTGCTTGATCCAGTACAAATACACACATACAGTCCTCGAAACTTTTAGTGATACTTCGTTTTACGGGGGTGAGGAGTAAGGAGGGAGCTTGCCCGGTTCCGGTAATACTGCCAACTGAATGGAAATGAAATCTGGATTGAATCGATAGTATGATCGATCGATATGAATTTTCCAAACCTTTATTTATTATACTAAGCCAACAACTGTGTCACACATTATTATTATTATTATTATTATTATTATTATTATTATTATTATTATTATTATTATTATTATTATTATTATTATTATTATTATTATTATTATTATTATTATTATTATTATTATTGTGCTTTTACGGCCGCATTGGACCACTGTAGTGAATTTCTATCCGGTCTTCTGTGATCTTTTATGTTTTTTTATCTTTTCTGTTCTTCCAGTATTTCTTCATTCTATCTGATCTTCGTAGTCGTTCTTCTTCTGAAAATACCGTTTTAGTTGTTTCTCTATTATCACAGTTTGGTAGGAATCTAATTTTTCTATTCTTCAATTTATTTACTTTGTTTGATTTATTCTTTAAATCTCCAAGTGACATGTCTAATTCTTTCATGTCTTCTTTTATTTCTTTTATCCAGACAGGTTGTTGTTTTTGTTTCCAAAATTCTGCGTATTAACCTGTCTTGGGGTGTTCTCAACAGATGACCACAGAATGATATTATCTTCTTTCTTATGAAATCCGTTATAGGTCTATTTCCTGATGCTGTAACTGTTCGCTCTCCTCATCAAGACACTTGGGGAGATGAAAGTTATTACCTTGGGACACATGAATATCAAATAAACTATTTGTGACTTGCCCGCAAATTGCCACGCAAATAGAAACAATTAACATTCCATGGTTTCCCATTTCTCTATGTGATGTTTGGGCGCCGGGGTTACAGTTTTAAACAAAACTGTAAAACAAAATTTATATTTACTAGCATAGAGACTTATACTTAAATCACAGGGGTAGGATTTTAAATAATTAACCATTAAGTATCGCTTAAGAAAGAAAATTAACGCAATATAAAATGCAAATGAATTTATTATACAAAAAAGTGAGATGAATCGGAAAAGTTCCTTGAAGTGTGGAGGGATTTAGAATTTACTTTACTGAATTTACTAATTGCTTGCTTTATCTAATTGAAGCTCACCAATTGCAGCCTTCGTTGAAGTCATCGGGTTTCCGTGGTTACTCGTTTCTCTTCTTCTCGATGTATAATTGGCTCCATGGACATCCTTCCTTCCTTCTCTGATATGGTACGGGTTATCTGGGCTAGCACTCCCTAATTGCCTAGTCTTTAAATTAGACATTGGCCCTATACTTGTAAAAACTGATCAGCGTTGATCGTAAGAGGAGAAAATTCAGAGATATGAATTTTTCCATATTAGTAGAAATCTCAGTCCAACTGAGATATACTATTTATACGGTGCAGACTTGTACCAAATTCCGTGGACTTGAACTAAACATAGTTCTTCGTCCAGAAGATTTACTGAATATAACACAAGCCGTACGCTTGTTTCGTCTCACGCAGATCCGATAACATAACCGCATCTAAGTACTGTATCGAAGCGATAACACATTGTACAAAAATAACTATGTCGCGGAGCACCACACATTGTTTCAAAAATCAATAACGTCGTTCACAGTAGATGTTCTAATAGTAGATAGGATCACAGCAGAAGTTGTAGTTAGGATGTTAGGTGCCGTTCTCGTGGTGAGAATCTCGATATATATCCGGGCTCACCCCCATTCTTGGTAACAGTTCAATCTCAAAACTCATATACAACGAAGTATCTGATTCGTAGATCGAATTATCAACTCCCCTTCTCTTCTTTCTTGACAAGTCCAGTAGGCGTGGGGATGATGTAGCTGACCAGCTTGCAAGCCTCGCGCGCGGGTCGCTGTTTACTAGCCTTGGCTCATGAGTTAAACCCAGTGAGTTATGTAATTTTCCACGCTCAAGAATAACCTTTTCCGTATACACAAATATGAGATGAAATGACAACAACTATATTTCAACGTATTAACCAAATCCAATACATAATAAATTCCTATCTTTCATAATATCATAATAAATGATGTTATAATATATACAATATGATTGCAAAAAACCTTATTTACAAATGCTTGACGTAGAATACATATGTTATTACGAATAATTGCCGATGGTGGATAAACTTGATATCAAATGATATCGCGTAAAATTATATTATATTAAATTAATAGGGCTGGAGAAGCCTGGACGGTTACAATGCACTGCTGCATTTGGGATGATACGCCATTTTCCTTCTTTTTGGTACTTCTTATTAATGCATGTTCTTACTATTCTTCTTTCTATTTTTAGAATTTTGTCTATGCTATTCTTTTCCTTTAGTTTAAATAATGTTTCACTTCCATAAGTTATTTCAGGTTGGACTACAGTCTTATAATGTTTCAATTTTGTATTTATTGACAAACATTTCTTGTTGTATGTATTTCTGGTTACTTTTTGGGCTCTGGATAATTTATTCGTTCACTCTGTCCAAGACTTTTTTTTTTCATTTAAATGGTATGTAATGGTTTCTCCAAGGTATTTAAATTGTTTTACAATTTCTGTTTCTTTCCCACATATCAGAACATTGCTTATTAAAAGGGGATCTATTGCCATTATTTTAGTTTTTTCAAATGAAATTGTTAATCCTATTTTTTCAGCAATAATTTGGAGACTTGTGATTTGATTCCGAGGGTATTATTAAATAACATTAGACAACATTTCTCGATGAGAATTTTGTTTCTAGCATGAATTCTCAGAAATATCACCTTGACTTTCCTGTGTGAACAGCAACAGTACTAGTAAGTAAAGTGTACGCCAGTTGTCTCACGGCGATGCATAACCGATTTGTAGTTTATGTTTCAAAGGTTGCCGGCCCCGTGGTGTAGGGGTAGCGTGCCTGCCTCTCACCCGGAGGCCCCGGGTTCGATTCCAGGCCAGGTCAGGGATTTTTACCTGGACCTGAGGGCTGGTTCGAGGTCCACTCAGCCTACGTGATTAGAATTGAGGAGCTATCTGACGGTGAGATAGCGGCCCCGGTCTAGAAAACCAAGACTAACGGCCGAGAGGATTCGTCGTGCTGACCCCACGACACCTCGTAATCTGCATGCCTTCGGGCTGAGCAGCGGTCGCTTGGTAGGCCATGGCCCTTCAAGGGCTGTAGTGCCATGGGGTTTGGTTTGGTTTGTTTTGGTTTCAAAGGTTGCATATACGAATCTCGAAGATAATCGAGGTCTACCGATTCAGCACTAAGGAGCCGAAGTATCACTAAAAGTTTCGCGTACTGTACAATGTACTGCATCAATTGTCTATATACAGTGGTTTCGCGTTTGTTTCGCCACAAAGTGCTCAGAGTGCAAGACATGCCCCTTCTTCATAATACGACCATAACACAACACGCTATTGGGTTTACGACCAGTGCTTCGGTAGGAACGTATATCCGTCTTATTTTTTTGCATACAATCCTCCGTAAATTAATGGAACAGAGTGATCACTGATGGTAGTAGTAGCGGACCATACACAGCTCAAAATATATTACATGCTAATAGATAGGTGCAATTCTAGATCAATATAAGTTTATGTTCTGTATAAACTAAACAATTATATTCAAGTCAATTGACAGATTTGCAAGTAACAACAAATTAATTACAATATTGTAAAAAAAAAAGTCCATCGGCAGTGCAGTGATGCTGTACCACTCTGTGTTCCATTTACGTGCCATAGTTCATGCCATCATTTGAGAAAATACTTTCCTTTCAGTTGCAACGAGACGACACTGTACAATATGGTAGTGAATAGGCAGATCTGTAATTGGCTGCAAACTATGACGTCTTCTGTGATAGCACTCTGCCATTTTCGATCAATAGGAAACGGCTGTTTGGTCCAGTCAGGTACGCAATTCTCCTATCGCAGCTGTTGGGATGGATGTAGTTTTGCGCTACAATATCATTTCATAAATGAAGAATGGAAATGTCAAACTACATTATATTTAAGTTATTTAAATAATGTATAACTGAAGATATAGAAACCTAGAAATTAACACTCGGATTCAGTGTAGACCGCTCCAGTCCTTTTCAATGCACTCGGCAATTGAGTACGATGGCTTTACCAAGAACGATTTATAAAGACGTCGTTTGAAAATGTTAAATGGAGTTGATGGTATTCTTGACATAACTTTTTATATGGGGTTGTACGGGGAAGCCTATATCAGGCTGTATGTACTTTTATTTACAATATGCTTTATGTCGCACCGACACCGATAGGTCTTATGGTGAGTAGGGAAGAGCTAGGTGTGGGAAGGAAGCGCCCGTAGCATTAATTAAGGTGCCAGGTGTGAAAACCATCTTCAGGGCTGCCGACAGTGAGGCTCGAAGCCACTATCTTTCGAATTCAAAATAACAGCTGCGTGACTTTAACCGCACGACCAACTCGCTCGATGCTGTACGTATTGTTCATAAAATTGATAAAATTGCTGTAAGGTGTCGCGTAAGCGGCAATTTGCTAAGAACAGACTGCCATTGACACAGCACCGAACTAATGCATTTTTCTTAAAACAATTGAATACAACTGAATGTCTGCCCAAGAAAGTTCTTCGATATTTTGGACATATTTACATAAAAAAGTGGCCTATAAATACAAATATTAATAATCAGCGGTAAACGTCGAAGAGGGAGATATCCAAAATGTTAGGAAGGTCAAGTAAAGCCACTCATCAGCGCAGAATGCACGGAGTCGTTCACATAGCACAAGAAGGAGAAATATAGTTCGTGCCCATCGAAGTATAATATTACCATTCTCTTGTAAGTGTAATAAGGCTGAAAATGATGCATACTTTATTAGAGAAATGTGGATTGTACAGGTAATTATTACAATTTCGTAGTTCAAAAATCATGAGTTGATGAAGTCCTTTTGCATTGTAGTAAAACAATCTGTTCTCTACGCCTCTGAGCGTCTCGTGATGACCAGGAAAGACCCTCTCGGGAAACTAGAACTCAAGGAAAGGAAGATCCTGAGGAGAATACTGGGACCCGTAAAGGGGCTCATAGACGTGCAATATTATTGCGCAATGTCGGGGTTTGTGCAATATAATTGATAGTGTGTCTTTTATATTGAAGGGTTGTGCAATATATTGTACGAAATCAAAAAAGTTTGAAATATATTGCGCAAATCGCAAAATGCTGCGCCGTGTATTGCAGTATTGTGCAATATCCCATCCTCCCGCCAGTTGTTATCAACAAGTGGGGGAGAACGTACCGTAATGGCAGACAAACAGGTGGAGAGAAAGTTTATTTTGGAGTTTATCGAAGTGTACCATGGCCTTCCGTGTCTGTGGGAGTGTAAAAACAAAGATTACAATAATCGCGTTAAAAAAGGAGATCAGAATGAGGTGTTTATTGAGAAATATCGCGAAAAATACCCGAACGCCGACAAGCAAGAAGTTATTTTAAAAAGTCAGTTCTCTGCGTACAAACTTCCGGAAGGAAGTGAAGCGGCTTCGTGATACAGAAAATAGTGTTCTTCTTCTTAATCTGTTTACCCTCCAGGGTCGGTTCTTCCCTCGGACTCAGCGAGGTATCCCACCTCTACCGCCCAGAAAATAGTGTTCACCAAACAAAATATCGGCATGGACTGACTATATATTGCCACGCATATTGTACGTCTATGACCGCTTTGCACAATATATTGCACAACCATGAATATTATCTCCACACGATTCTATTTATTGCACAAACCCGATTGTTGTGCAATAATATTGTACGTCTGTCGGCAGCTAACAATATATTGTACAATCCATTTTGCGCAATAATATTGCACGTCTATGGGTCCCTTAAGACAAGAGGAGGCACCTACAGTATTCGGAATAACGATGAGCTATACAAACATTTGATACTGTCGATCCTAGGTTGCTTCTTTCCAAATTACAGTCCTTAAACTTTAGCCAGAAAGTGCTGGAATTTTTCTATTCTTACCTCACAAACCGCCGGCAGTGTATGGTTGCAAATAATAATAAATCAACGTGGCGAACAAAAAATATTGGTGTTCCACAAGGGTCAGTCCTAGGCCCTCTCCTATTCACTTTATATATAAATGATATCACCAGATCAATTAAGCACTGCAAGTACCATCTTTATGCTGATGATCTGGAAATTTAATACCACACTAGAACTAATAATATACAACAAGCAATATGTAATGTAAACGCTGACCTTGAGCAAATTAATAGCTATGCACTTAAAAACAACCTTAAATTAAACCCCCATAAAACGCAAGCCATTATCATCGGTACATCAAAGAATCTTCACATTTTAAAACAAAATTGCATTCCTCCCGTAACTTTAAATAATACTGTTATACCTTATTGTGAATCAGTTTCTAACCTTGGTGTTATTATAACGGAAACTCTAAACTGGTCAGCGCAAGTTAAGAATATCTGCAAAAAGGTTTATTGTGGCTTGCACCACTTAAAACGTTTCAGAAATGCATTCCCTCGAACACTAAAAATTCAACTTGTTCGGTCATTATTATTTCCCATTTTTGACTACTGTGATGTAATTCTTACGGATATAACAAAAGAATTAAGCTTGAAACTACAACGCACTCAAAATGCTTGTCTTAGATATGCTATGAATTTACGGTATGGCGCTCGAGTTTCTCCCTACTATAAACAATTATCTTGGTTACGACTAGACGACAGGCGTAAACTACATGCAAATACTCTTGTGTACCAGGTACTTTCGGAAGACATCCCTGCTTATCTCTCCAGCAATTTCCATCACCTTGGTTCTTTACATCTCCATGATACTCGCTCAGTGTCCCTCCTAGAAATACCTGTCCACCGAACAACCACATACCATCGATCATTTACTATCACCGCTTCGGGGTGGTGGAATGCTCTTCCCAAAGACATCAAGGATGCTGCATCAAAAAGTATATTTAAAACCTCCTACCAGCAGTTCCTCGTTAAGTGCTTCCAGCAAGGTACAGTACCTGTATGAGTGGAATGAGTGATTGTGTGTGAAAATGATATGAGATTATTGCACAATAAATTAAATATTGGTTTAATATGATAATTTAAATTAAATTAAAAACAACCATATTGTATTTACGAAGTAGAAGTAGTCTAAAAATAGCTAGTAGTAAGTACAGTATTTAACTTAGATCTAGTCTTGCAAGGATACAATTAGTTAAATTTCATTTAGTATTTTTATTAAGCTTATTAGTATTTTTACATTCGTATTTGTTTCGTTGTGTATTGATTTTTTCCCCTCAAACCTGTATTATGTAGGCAGTTATTCTTTCATTCTTCTTTGCATGTATATATTCATATTTTTGTCTTAAAAATTAGTGTTATTTGTAGTTCTTGGTATTTTAAGTTAATCAATGTCATTGTATGGAATAATAACAATATGTGTGTGGTTAAGTCTAAGAAAGGGCCAAGAGCCCTAACTTTGCCACAGAAAATAAAGGCTTTATCTATCTATCTAACATTAGGAAGACATCGTTACTTGTATAAGGAAAAGGCGCCTGGTCTTCTATGGACACCTAACTCGTATGAACCCCTGCAGACTTACCAACAGGATCTTCGTTGTGACAAGTAGAGGAAAGGCATCCTGGAACTAGAGGATCACTTCGGTCAAGACGTATCTGGAACAACTGGGGATCCCGCGTGAGTCCATACATGACCGCCCACAGTTTCGGCAAGCCATCCAGCGGGGAATTTTACGAGTAAGAATACAAAGACCAGCAGACTAATGTGGACGGAGGAAAGAAAACTGGCTCACAGCCAGAAAATGACGATGTCCTGGAAGAGGAGAAAACAGAAGGCTCAAGTGACAGAAGATACGAGCCCCGGGGTCCTCCGTAGGCCCAAACGACAAAGAATAAGAAGAAGACTAAGAACCAAAACTGCATATATACGAACTGCACTGTTATAAATTCTGCATAATGTGTGGAGAGGGAGACTTGCTTTCATTCCTCCTCCTGAAGGGGTAACGCGGGCCCTATCTCTCTGTAGCCAAGAGATGTGTTGCGGTGATGGATGAGAAGGGAGTGGCTGTGGCCTATAGATATGAACGATCACAGCATTTGCCTGAAAGTGAGAATGGGAAACCACATGAAACCATTCTCAGGGCAGCCGACGGTGGGGTCAGCCCACTCGCCTCCCGAATGCAGAGCTCGGCTCTCTCTGAAGCCGCACTTGCTCGGTGGAGAAAAGTTGAAGATGCTAACACAAACGCCAGAATCTCACGCGTGCAAACCGAGGCGCAGGGGTTCTGTGCACCATGCATCGCTCCGACTCGGCTCGGTTCAGACCAGCATTTTGTCTCGCAGCGACTCGGCTACGCTCGGCTAAGATCGGCTAAATTTTGTTTAGATGTTGGAACGCTGCAGAGCAAGTGGGGAAGGGGGAGAAGAGGGAGTGAGCAAGGCAGGCGCAGGGAAATAGAGAGACAGCTCTATTGTTCAAAATCGAGGAGTGGGGTCTGCACTCCGGTCAACCTAGCAATGTCGTGTTTTGCACCTTGCGCCGCACAATGCACCAGTACATGCATCCTGAGAGGCCCTGTGCTAACGTACAGATTCCATGCGTAACTGTTGTAAAAGCCCGCCTCTGTAGTGTAGTGGTTAGTGTGATTAGCTACGAGCCCCGGAGGCCCGCCTTCGCTTCTCGGCTCTGCAACGAAATTTTAAAAGTGGTACGAGGCCTGGATCGAGGTCAACTCAGCCTCGGGAGGTCAACTAAGAAGAGGGGGTTCGATCCCCACCTCAGCAATCCTGGAAGTGGTTTACCGTGGCTTCCCACTTCTCCTCCGGGTAAATGCCGGGATGGTACCTATCTTAATGCCACGTCCGCTTCCTTCCTTTTCTCTGTCTATCCCTTCCAATCCTCCAATCCCCTATAAGGCCCCTGTTCAGCATTGCCTGGGCGAGGTGCCGGTCATCCTTCCCAATTGTATACCCCGACCTACAGTCTCACGCTCCAGGACACTGGAGAGGTGGGATCCCTCACTGCTGAGTCCGAGGGAAAAACCAACTTTGGACGGTAAACGGAGAAAGAAAGAAAGAAAGAAAGAAAGAAAGAAAGAAAGAAGCGTTGTAAAAACAGTATAAAGGGAAACAAGACGACCAAGGAAAGTGATAAACTTCTGTCAGTTGAACAGGAAAATGCCTGTGTTTGTCTTCAGTTTCACCACGATTTGTGCTTTTATCAGTGGCGGCTAGTGGTATCTAAAGCTGGGTGTTGCACCAAAATGTTCACATTTGTATTCGAGAAGCTTACAGAAATAACAAGAAACTCTATTATCGTTAAGTAATAAACTACATTCCTATTAACGTAGACATGAATCCGGAAATTAAAACACAGGAAATAAGAGACTTATTCAGTACAATTACAGTTACAATTACCTCTCTTGAATTGAAAAACTTGCCCTTCTATTTTTCATTGATCTAAAATGTTGGTAATATTGTGGGTGGTCCGATATGGCCTACCCTAGTGGCGTGGAAAAGGAATTAAGGTTGCGAGATGAGAGAAAGCTGGGATGATGGCGTTGGATGAAATCATCTGAGGAGGGTGGTGGAATCTAACGGGGACATTTTTAATTGTTTCTCGACAGGGGGCTTTCTGGTCTCGTGCAACACCCAAGGACCGATGCTGGCGGGCGTGCTGCCTGATGCTGTGTACATGCTCCTCCCTGCTGAAACTACATTGCGTCGCGTTGTCCGCTTGGGAATTGCCGTAGGAAAGTAAACCCCCATAATCTGATTCAAAGCCGGCAGCGTGTATGGGTTGATTACGAAGCATTAGAACATCGAACTACAAGGTCCCTGTTCAGCATAGCAGATGAGGCCGCCTGGGCGAGGTACTGGTCCTTCTCCCCGACCCAAAGTCTCACGCTCCAGAATATTGCCCTTGAGGCGGTAGAGGTGGGATCCCTCGCTGATTCCGAGGGAAAACCAACCCTGGAGGGTAAACGGATTAAGAAAGAAAGAAAGAAAGAAAGAAAGAAAGAAAGAAAGATGCAGAAGTAATATGTTTCTATCACGCACTATGTAATTTTATCAGCATTGCACTTCCATAAATATCATTTATATTATCTGCTTTCAATCAACAATAAGCAATTAAAAGCATATTATGTAGGTTCCGTGATAATTGATAAGTTATAAAGGTTTTATGTGGATCGTAAAATATACAGTGATACGGGAAATGGCCGGCGACCTAAGTGAGCTCGACACGCCTACTGGATTATGAGTGAAATGAATTCTAGATTGCCAGGGAAAACGAGTATAAGTCAGAAAATGACTTGCACTCTTCTCCGCTAGATATGTATTAACACGTTTACTTGTACTGTTAGGACCAAGTGAAGTAGTATACATATAGTTTAGTTCTGATTTATATTACTTTGACCAAAGATCGAAATCCCTTCCAGTACTCACACCGTGTAATTATTTTATTTTGAACATTTTCTGACTTATACTCGTTTTTCCCGGCTACCTAGAATTATGAACTCAATCACGCACTCCGAATCAGCGTTGCCATACTATGAGATGGTCAGGATCGTACAATAACCCCAAAAAGACCGTATTTTTTTCAAGAGATGATCATACGACTTAAAGCAACCATTAAAATATTCGCTATATAAGTCTCTTTACAGACGCAATAACTCACTTACGCAGCAGCTTGCTTCTCAGGTTCGATTCTCGGTTAATAGGCTAATGTGATTTTCCCTCTGGTAAAACTGTAAAACTGTACGTTCCACGGATTACCTATAGCACGATAGCTATTGTCGCGGCCACCAAATTAGGCGGGTCAGAAAAATTACGCTGTTGCCAAGGTTATGTAGCAACTGGCGAAGAAATGTGTAACTGAACACATACTTTCGGAGCGCGAGGCAGATTGTTCTCTCTCAAACTCCTGATATTACTTCATACAATGTTTCAAAACAAATTACACCAAAGACTCCAGAAAAGACTGCTGATTTCAGTGTTACAACTATTTTTCATATAAACCACTTTAAATAATTATTAAAAATAAAATCCTGGACGAGTAAATTTAAATCCATAGAATCATGTATTGAAAATTTCAGTAAGCGGCCAAGTTTTTATTTCTTCAGCCAATAAAATGTTGTCTACGGGAAAGATATAAAAAAATGCCTGATTTATATTTTTATCTGAAACATATGTCCGTGAGTCTTGTAGTTTTCCTGGAAAATGGCTCGGAAACCGATCATGTAAACGTCGCTTAGCTGAGGCAGTTCGGGGCGCGCGCCAACACAGACTGCAGGACACCATAAATACTTTCGGATTACATATTAATCTGTATCAGTTTTATTACATTATAAGTTTATATATTTGAATACTGTATATTGTACTGAGTAATCTAGAAAGATAACTACCTTAAAGAATAGGTTTACATTAATTTACAATGAATTAAGAATCGGTTTCTAGCTACAAGGCAGTCTAAGATTTCTTAGTCATTGTCATCATTCACTATCTATCAAGTCGTCATTTACATTGATGACGAATGGCTCCATTCTTTCGTCCCTTATTATTTTCTTGGCCCAATCGTCTGCTTGAAGATTTTCCGGGCGATTGAAGCACTTTTCCCAGTCCGCAGCAGTCACACGGTCGATGGCTTCTGATGTGAGTTTTCTACATCCTTTATTTTGAATGTCTTGTTCCTCTCTGCCACTTCTCTCTTAACTTGAGCCCAAATCAATTAAATGGAGTTGTATTGGCAGTGGTAGGGTGGCAACCTTACTACCCCATGGCCCCAAGAGAGAGCTAATTCATGAAGTTTTTCCTTGGAGATGAAAGTACTTTTTGGTTGGGTGAATATTTCGCTTCATTAACACATCTCTGGACTGAACAAAGGCTAACATTACACACTGTTGCAGTCAATTCTTGACTTTTCTTGAAGTTCACAGTCTGCAAAATATTTTATTCGGCTAACTTCTGCACGTATTGCAATACCTTCACTATTACGGATTTTGTTTGGCTGGCTAAATCCTTCTTCTTAAGCCCTTCTAACCGACAACGCTTCAGAGGAGTTTCTTGTTCGTTTCTCGCACTTACTTCATCCTCTTCAGATGATAGACCCGAAGAAACACCAGGTTGAACACATTCACTATCCATCTTTAACAGCACTTACGGTGCGAGCTCAGCAGCTGCATGACAGGGAATGACTCGGGTTAAGGTGGTCTGGAGCGGATAGGCTTGAACTAGACAGCACTGCACTATCAGCGTTGCCAATCCGTGCTCGGAGATAAGCGACTCTCGACCATCTGTTGCTTCGCCGTTCCCATATCTGACGACAGAGCAGTTTTCCTCACCCGCCTAATTTGGCGGCCGCGACAGTAGGTGTCCCACTGGTGCAACTCCGCATTTAAATAGGTTAGGATGGAAAATAAACGTGTCATGGTGCTAAAATGAGAGGTACAGTATCAAGGATACGAAAATAATTTTTATTTAATTACTCAAGAATTGGATAATTTGTAAAGAAATAGCCGACATGAGACATAAAGTCGTGAAGTGCCTTAGCTCAGAGCTGGAAATCGTCACCGTCGTCATCATGATCATCTTCTTCTATGGAACCTCGAGGCACATTCACAGCAGAAGGTTCTGAAGTACCGGTACTTGAGCTTGCTGGTTGATTATAACACTGTGTTTTAGCCACCCTTCTGAGAATGTTCTCCGACGGTTTTAAATCTTTACACGTACCACTGACTCGAACACACTGACTGGCCAGCAAGCATCCATTCATCGTAGATGTAATTAGCCTATTCGTGTTTTTGACTTTTATGAGATTAATGTTGCTGAATATTCTTTCACAACCAGCTTTCGAGTGAGGGAGTGATAAAAAAGAGAGTGCATATTCTAGAAGTGTGGGAACTCACATTTACCAAACGTGTTTTACACCTCCTGTAACTTAGCCCAAAACTAAACTACTTCAGAGCAGGCTTTGATATCATCATTGACGTTGGCAAAGAGTAACTTCCTCCACTCATCTGATGAAGGCGAATGCTATGATCCACTGATTGCAGTACAGGCGCGAGACCGTGAAGTAACTCAAAAAGGCAGGATGCCGTTCTTGGTAAATTCCCATCAGGTATTTCATTATTCAAAAAGTCTCTCTATCTCTTTCGAACTTGTTATCTACGACAGAACATAACTTGCACGAATAAATGGAGGAACAAAAATCTACGCATTTTAAAGGGAAAACAAGACAAAATTAACGTACGTCATAGGATCGTACAACAGGCGTACGATCCGCGAGTTGGATCGTACGATAGTACACAGCATCGATTTATCGAATATGTACGATCCAGGTCGTACGGTTGGTAACGCTGCTCCGAATCGACTCTTTTCTTTTAATTGCCAAATCATCTAGTAGTGAGAAGAACGCTGTCTAGATTTCTCATACCATGTATTATTATTATTATTATTATTATTATTATTATTATTATTATTATTATTATTATTATTATTATTATTACAGCCACTCGCTATATAAACGTTCGATATTAATTTGGAGTCTAATAGATTGGATTGAGTACTGTTTCATTCCTAAATGGTTATAGGACCTATAACGCATGGCTCTAGGCCATTCTGTAATGAAGTGGAGAGTAGTTTATTAAGTGGTAATTCCAGAGAACTATCTCCAGATCTTCTGCAGACTCAAATAAAATAGCAATATCATCAACAAATCTCGCACTTTTGGTTTCTTCTCCGAGGATTGTAATTTCCTTTCCCTTTTGATTCCTTTTACCGCCTCTCCCATATAAATGTTGGTAATGGGGAAGGGGCAAACTCCTCACTCCTTTCTGGATTGCAGCTTCTTTTCCGTAGCACTTGATTCTCATCACTGCAGAGTGATTTTTTAACCGATTGTAGATAATCCTTCTTTCTCGGAATCTGATCCCGATCCTTCAGATATAGTTCACCTGTTTGAATTGATGTGGAGACCATCGGGCCGAGTAGCTCAGACGGTAGAGCGCTGGCCTCTTGAGATCAAGTTTGCGGGTTCGATCCCGATTCATTCCGATGATATTTGAAGGTGCTCAAATACGGCAGCGTCGTATCGGTAGATTTACGGGCACGTAAAAGAACTCCTGTGGGACGAAATTCTGGCATCTCGGCATTCTCTGAAAACCATAAACGTAGTTAGTGGGACGCAAAACTAATAACAGTAATGAAAGATATGGAGACCGCACGATAATGATCATCACTTAATTCCAAGGCGAAGTTTTACAGAAGAAGATTAGCTGTGCTCAGTTCGATAGTTTTTATTACATCATCCAACAAGGCGAGGTAGGGGAGACTAGGCAAATTTGTCACTATTTTATGTTTTAATTATTTCCAACTTATCCGAGTCATTTTTGTAAAGTTCAGGCGTGCACCAACAAAGCGCAGCATCTCTCAAATGTTGCGGATATTTTGCACAGCGTTCCGAGCGCCATCAGTGACGCTGAGGGGAACAATTTGTTGCTCGCAGTTGGATGTTCACTGAAAGCAAGTGGTGATTATAATACCGGGGTTGATTTGAATATTATAGTTTTAACAGCTGCCTAATGGAAGTTTTTAATACATAATTCTGAAGATTATCTGTATACAAGGTAAGATCAAAAGTTTTTACATGAATTGTTTTTAAAAGGAATAAGAGTTTAACGTAAATGTGATTTTTATAGCATGACGCACTTGCTGCCGGTGTGATCATTCGCAATGATTACGAATTCTGTTTTTTTTTCAGCCACCGTCGTGCCACAAGGGTGTGTTACATTGGCTGTTGTAACCACATCCATGGCAAAGACTCCTCAAAGGAAATGAAAGCAAACCAACGAGGAAAGATTTCTTTCCAATATTTGGGGTGTGCTACCAGAAAACTCTGTCCATGGGGAACATCAGCGGCTTCCGTACCACAGGGATACATTCTTTCAACAGTAATGCCCTTTTCGAGGACGTGTACCATCCTGGAGCAGTGCACAACATGAACGAAGCGCAAGACTCAGAAGTAGAGGCATGATTTTTCGCATTAATTTATGTTCGATTTCGCGAAAAGGAAACACATTTTCGCGTTATTTCGCGAAATACGGCTGACCCCATCGCTTTAATTTCGCGTTAATCATTTCCTAAAATTATTCATTAACATTTAATTTGTGAGATTTGTGAATTACTTATGTGGAAAACAGATAAATAAAGATAAACAATATTTATAATCATTCATTATTCCTTATCGAATCTTGATTGGGGCTATCCTATAGCCCTAATCAAGATTACATAACAAATTACCCTTTCAACCTACGTGGAGTCTGACTCATTGCCTGAATGGTCAGCGTACTGGCCTTCGGTTCAGAGCGTCCCCGGTTCGATTCCTGGCAGGGTCGGGGATTTTAAACTTAATTGGTTAATTCCAGTGGCTCGGGGGCTCTCATATTCACAGACATGCAGGTCGCCTAATAGGCCATCTACGAGAAAAAGACCTGCACCAGGCCTCTCCGGAGGCCAAAAGCCATTATTATAACCTACATGGACGTAGCTTTCACCCTATATGGCCATATTATTAATGGATTTTATAGAATATTAACATCAATAGATACTTCTGTCGAAATGAGAAATCCTCATTCTGTTTCCCTTCACACACGCAATATTGGAATACAATTTCAAGATCGTTATTTTACACGAATTTCGCTGCATTTTCGCTTTTATCGCAAAATAAGTAAATTTCGCTTTAAACTGGCGTTGTCGCTTTAATTCGCTCTAATTCACGAGAACAAAATCACTAATTTCTTAACCAGAATCATACGATTCGTAAAGATATCTTCAAATCGCTTCAAAATATTTCTTGTCGCGCTTATCGTTAATGCGAAAAAATCATGCCTCTACTCAGGAGGCAGTATGAGACTGCCACAGCAGTTTCCAAGCGAGCACCAAGAGCTCGGGTGTTTGACAGTTTTTCTTCAACCTCTACAAGTGTAGGCCTAAATGATGCTGCTGCTGTTGCTGCTGCTGTTGATGATGATGATGATGATGATGATGATGAAATGTCAGAGAATCAGAAGAAGACCAGCCCAAGTGGTGGATGACCGTTGTCACAACACGAAGCACGTCGCCAAGTAGAGATGTCTGCAAAACATGTGATCAGTCATTCGACGATGACCGCTATGGTGAATCCTGGATTCATTGTACAGGTGTCTGGATTGGTATCATGAGATCTGCCAAAGACTGGATCGATACCGACGGAATTTTAAATGCAATGAGTGCAGGAAGAAATGACTAAACTTAAGTGTTACAGAATATCTGAAGACTGTTAGGTTAAATGCAGTCAATTTAAAATAGTAACACTATTGCCGAATTATTCTAGTAACTTGCCAATTTACACAAATGTGTTGTGATTAATTGTAATTAATCTATGCGGCTTTTCTTTTAAAATTCATATTCTTATGAGAAAATATCTGAATGTAAGTACCTAATGTATAAGATTACGTAATGTATTTTGTAATTGTAAAACCAGCCCAATTGTTAAAATTACTGTCAAATTTGCCGAGTCTCCCAAACTATATGCGACATGGAGGCTGGGCTAAGAGATGATCTACAGAAATTACTTCTTGTCTGTATAAATAAACGACATAGCTGACGGAAAATAAATTATTTGCTTTTCAAATACCTGTGCTGTTCATTTCCGCAATATAAATAAGTGCACAACATTTATCTACTGTATGACAAGTAAAAACTGTATTCTTTCCTGTACAAAAGCTGTGTATAATTTATTGAAATATTCCCCCTTGGAAATACATTTTTCTTAGATCTGGTATTATAACCTTATTCTATTGTATTTATCTTGATATTCATTCTTCTTGGTATTTTCACTAAATTTAACTACCGTACTATTATTTTTCTTGGTTAATATTGTTAAATAGTTTGCCATTTTCTTGCCTAATTTTAAATTGTACCGCTTATTTACTGTCAAAATACATCCCTCGTAGAATGCTTGTGTATAGAGATGTACTGATTAGGTCAAGTACTTAACGTTAAATTGAAGCTTACCAGTTTCTGATTGTGACCAAAAAATATATATAATTTTGGCATAAACGTTATAGAGAAACCAATAATCCTAAACTCAGATTTGAATAATTTCCACTATTGTAAGGGTGTTTGTTATGTTCTTCTGGCCGATAAATGTATAATTATATTCAATATATTGGAGTAAATGTAACAATTATCAATGAAAGTTTTGCTTCCCTTAACTTTATGTTTATTCACGCTTGCCATATTATTCAATCCCGGAACCCTCTAATATCTTTGGGCCTATGATTTTAATATTCCACTGCGCATGGGTATGTAAAGTTTTTCTAACTGATAATTCCCTATTATTGTTGCATCAGCCCCATAGAAGGTGCGTGTGCGGCACAATTTCCACACGGTGCATTTTGGAAGTAATAACCGCTATCTTGGAACACATGCTTTATACCGCCACTCTATTGAACAGGCCACATACTGTAACGTCTATCCGCTGGTACAGAGAGTATAATTTAAGACTTCGCACTTCTGCTCACAAGCCGCGGGAATCCCCAAGCGAACACCATATGGCTTGTGTCAAGCCTGGCGTGATAGAAAGTGTTGACAGCTGACTCTGCAGATGCTTAGCTCTATCACTCAGTTCGCTGGTAAATATTGGGCTTTTAAGGTGTGTTGTGAGAGTATTATCGCGATGGTTAAGTAGACTACAATACTACGTAGATAATGCTGTTGGTGGAGTGTTATTTTAATAAGAAGAAAAAAAGTTAAAAGGTGCCTTCGAAAATTCCGCAGATAGTTTCCCGGTTCTACAGTACCATCAAAACGTTACGCGCAACAACTCGTTCACACGTGGCGTGGTACTGGTTCCGTAACTAATGAGAAAAAAACAGCGAAGGAGAACAGCTCTCATGCCGGAGAGGTTAGAAGATATACAGGCAAGAGTGCAAGTCGGTCCACGTATGTCACTTCGGACAGTAGCTCAGGAAACTGGTATTTCGTATTCGTCAGCACGTAATGCAACAAAAAGATTGCATTTACGATCTTTCCGGACTCGTTCAGTGGTGAGTTCAGTTGCATTTACTAGATTTATTTATTTATTTATTTATTTATTTATTTATTTATTTATTTATTTATTTATTTATTTATTTATTTTATTTTATTTATTTTATTTATTTATTTATTTATTTATTTATTTATTTATTTATTTATTTATTTATTTATTTATTTATTTATTTATTTATTTATTTATCTTCTGCTTTTTTCTTCGGTTTGGCCTACTTTGCACCACCGTAAACAATTGACTTGCTGGTTAGTCCTTTTTTTTTTTTTTCTTCTCCCATATCTTCTTCATCATTTCGCTGTGGTTCCTCTTCCTCTCTTCTGACCTCATGTTCTTAGACTTTTCATTTTGTTTTTCCTGGAACCCCTTTAATTTATCTTCTTTTTTTTTTTGCTATTGGCTTTACGAACATTTTTGGTTCATCCTTTCATTCGTGAAAATCAATCACGTTCAGCTTGTGCGTTGACCCGAGAACTTGAATAAGGTGATGAATCGTATAACATTTATAAATAAACTATAGTCGGAAAGAGCATTATGGAAAAATTTAGTTATTTTATATTTATTGGTACGACCAATAATAACGTAGATATTTTAGAAATAAGTTTTAGGCCTTCCATAAACTACCATTTCACCGATACATAAATACAGATCTTTTTGAATTCTGAGCAATGTACAGACAAAACTCTTATTTTATATATAGATACGCTAAACTTATTATACACTTATAATCAGGATTGCAGTGGTAACAGAAATAGGTTTTAGACCCACTCGTGAAATGATAAATTAAATATGAATGAGCGTGTAATGGGTTAATTAGAAGGGCTTTTCACCAATTAAAATAGGAAAATAATTAAATTAGATGTAAGTATTTAAATGATTCAATATACCACAGTATATATAAAGAAAATGCAAAATCTGAAGAAACATTAGAATCATTTTGCTGTGTCACCGTAACTCAAGAGTTGATCAGTTATTTAAAATAGCTTTGTCAGTTGCATTTGGTTTCTATATCTATATAAATAAAGCTGTAGCGGGCCCGCTGTCTTTAATTTCGTTTATTTTGCCAATTTTTCAGATATTTATCAGTTTTAGGTCAATTCAAGACCGTATCAGTGGTTTTTAGCTTTCGTGTTTGTTTGTCCGTCTGTTTCACCATCGCGGCGAAACGGCTGGATAGATCTCGACCAAACTTCATAGTTAGAGTATACTCGTCCAGGAGCAGATATGGATATGCATATGATTTAAAAATCACGGAATAGACAGAGGTTACAGGAAGGCCAGAATAAGTTTTTTTCAATTTTCTCTTATACTATTGATTTTCTGTAAAATCCGAAGAATATATGTGAAATATACTTTCATTTTAAACAACTTTTGTTATGTACATAATTTCACTTACTCTTCAAATGACAGAGAATTACTATTTTCTGCTCTGCATTGAGTGACCGACAACGAACCTACCGGTTACCACAGCAACATCTCCGGCTGCTTGCCAGCAGGGAAGTAATCTAATGCAGTTATCGTCGTCATTCCTGTAAACTCGTGGTTGTTGGTTGGGTAGAAGGCAAGAGAGACGCCAAGCTGCCATTCTGCGGTGTAGTTCCCTCTTTTAATGAAAACTCCCCATCTCCATTGTGAATGGCATTAGGTAAGTGAGCCTGCCGTTATAGGAAAAATACCCGAACTCGATAGTGAATAGCAGTAGAAAACGTAGCCTGCCATTATATTCAAAACTTCCCAACGCGCACAGTGCATCGTAAGCAGCGTATGCGGTCGACCCCGTGGTTTTTCTCGGATACCACTAAGAGACATGCAATATAATATAATCTTTCTCACTGCGTGTACAGTAATCTACGTAAAAATCCGTATGCAATGTAGAATACCGTAGCGGGTACATTTGCCAGTCATTTATAATATTGTTTTTTTCTGTGTTACGATTTCATCTATATCAATTTAAAGTGAACGAATTCTACTACACGTTATTCATTCTTATTTTACTCTTAGCTCAATGCAAATGCGACTTTAAGTTTCACGTGAATATTATACCATTTAATGAATGAAATCATATTTTCTGCCTTTATTCATGAAATTAGGAAATATCGGCAAACTTACTTCCCAAATTCTGGAGCTGAATATACAGAATATCCCGCCACAGGTATGTATTGCTGTAAACTAAGGATTTCCTGTCAATTTCTGTTACTACTTCTAAATTGAGTCAAATTTCTTTTGATATAGTTCTTTGAAACCAGCTTTGTTTCTTGTTGGTCAGGCTATGCAACAAGGAATGTTTCCTAATTTTTCACAAGAGTTATAGAACTAAATGAGGCGACAGCACTAGTTGCAAATCGAGGATTGTGGCGACGTTTAATAAATTCACAGAGGCTTGCAGACTGAACGCTGAAAGGCATAACAGTCTATAATGATAATGTATGTATGTATTAACACTATAAAAAGCTCATTCAAAGATGTATAAACGTTAACAATGCTAAATTTAAGACTTAAAAACACAAAAAAATTACCAACCCCACACCTACTCTTTCCTGTAGATCTTGAATAGATGTAGGTTTACAAGCAAAAGAATGGAACAAAAAGGTGACGATCTTATAACTTTCATGTTCTTGTGGTGGTGACTATTGTTTTAAGAGGAAGTACAACTAGGCAACCATCCTATATATAACACTAATCAGAGAGAATAATGGATGGGATCCGAAATGTAGTAAAATGAACGTATCGGTCAAAGAACGACAATGGCATCGAATGGTGTAAACATGAAAGACTCCCTAGGCCTTGGGAACCTAATACCGTTGGGGTCGGAAATGACCAAGAGTTAACCAATGGAGGTCGGATAGGACAGATGAAAGTGAGGAGCCTCGCACAAGTACGTGGAAACAATGCCAAGGTGCAAAAGGACCCCGTGCTCGCCAGTCCATGCTCCCAAATTAAGAGTCCCTGGGGATTCTATGTTCTTGTATAACAATAAGATTCACAGGTACAGAAAGGAATGGATTAATTTACGGCTACTGAGTGATTATTGAAATTAAACCTAATAAGCGAGAACTCAAGCCTCTACATATTATGTTAAAATTACGTTAAATTGAACATGTTATTTATTATTGCTTCTGATATAAGGTGAGAGGAAAACATTTCAAGGAGCTATTTAAGGGAGTATTTAGATTTTATGGAACATGCATGTGGACTCGTGGGTCAATGAAAGCGTCGATACGGCTTGTATATCATGAAGGAAGTGCTCTGAATAACTGGAAATAATATTACGGTTCAGTTTTTGGAAGCTTGATATGTCGGACTTGTTTCTAAGGAAACGTACAAACTTATTATTGCCACAAAAACGTAATGTATGAGGAAATGGCAGCTTGTAATGCATGCGAAACATAGTAATCACTGTTCATTTAGTGTGGTGCACCATCTACGGGATTGAGGTAGGAACACTACTACAGTATCTGATAGCCTTAAAGAAATATTTGTGTCCAGAATACTGTAGAATGCGAGAGCAGAAGTTTCACAGACCAATTCAACAATCCTCCGGTAGGAAACAATATAATATACGAGATAAACTCAGTTCTTTTATTTCTTGCGACCTTATTACTTAATGTAATATAATTTTAAGATCTGGTAGGAAATAATAGGATTGGGAGAAGCCTTCATTCTGCTCTATAGTCACAACACATTCGGTATACAGTCAACACCAAGACACGACAGAAACATACTATTGTTGAACAGGTTGCTTACTGTGCAGTCCGCATTCAGTTAACGTAAGAAGGCTATGGAATGTTTTCTCTATTCCCCGTTCACCCAGCACGCGTCCATAAGGATTCCGGGGGCGATCAAGCGTGCTGACTCTCTGGATGGTTGCCACGGGTGATGGCGGGGAGGGGCCATCACTATGGGGAAGCCTGCTGCAGTCGTAGCTGGTACTCCCCCGCTGTACTTGTTAATATCGTCGGGGTGACAGCCAAACTCGACACGAGGTCACTGCTCCTCAGAACAGGGGTTTCTCTGTTTGGGGATTCAGTCCCGAGTGTCGGGAACGACTGAAACTTTGGGGATATTAGCAAATCGCGGGATGAGGTGCGCGTCCGAAAGGATTCCGGGGGCGACAAAGCGCATCGACTTACTGGATGGTCGCCACGGGTGATGGCGGGGAGGGGCCATCACCTCTACGAAAGCTTCCTGCGTTAGGTCAAGGAAACAAGACACCCTCATCGTATTTGGTGACAGCCGAACTTTAGATGAAGTCAAGGACTATTGATCTGTGTTGAGGATCAGTCTGCGACCGAGTCGCGGGAATGACTGAAGCCTCGGAGGCATCAGCAAATAAGTTTTGGGTACGGTGCGCATCCGAAAGGAGACAACGCGCTAGCCGCCCCGCCCCAGCACACACACACACACACACACACACACACACACACTGAATGGTAGCCACCATTGCAACTGGCTGCATTAGTCAGTTGGGTCAAGATTGAACGAATTCTCCTTGATTGATTGGTTATGTCGTCATAACCTACTTCCTTTGGTTGCGAAACCGCTGGTATCTTCTAGCTTCCTCCTTACTTCCAAATTGGCGTTGGAAAACAATCTAAAGAAAAGCAGCTCTGAATCTCTAGATCATCTCCACGGGTAAGGACGTGGACCATATTTACAATGAAGGCAGATATCAGAGTACCTTTCTTTGATAGCTTCCAGGTAGATCTGCTGAAAAGTGTTGTGTAAAATGTTGCCTCAATGATTTTCTCTGCTCTAGTTGCTGCTGCTCTTCGTGGATTTATCACATACTACAGATGCGACAGATGGACGTAGGAGAACTTCTACCCACTATCTGACAAGAGAAAAGAAATGTGCGGTGAATCGACAAAATGATGCATGAACACTTGCTGCGAAGGACTTCAGATGTAGATTTTGGTATCCATGGATGAGCATAATTTTGTCTATCCCTACTGTACATTAATGTTTAATTCCACTCTTTACAGTAATGTTCGTCTCTGTCTGTTTCTCTGTTCCACCATGACGGCAAAACGGCTGGATAGATCTCGACAAAACTTCATATTTAGAGTATAAGTTACTCATCCAGGAGCTCGTTTTGATATGCATATGATTTAAAACCACGGACCAGACTGGGGGTTTATAGGGAGATCAATTAATTATTTGATATTTTCTCATACATTATTGATTTTCTGTAAAATCTGTAGACTACATGTGAAATGTCCCTTCATTTTAAATACTTTTTGTTAGCACCATAATATCGCTTACTCTTCAAATGAAGGAGAAAATTACTATTTTCTGCGGGTTTCGAGCTCTGTCGCATGCCGACAACGAACCTATTGGTACCATGGCAACGTCTCTTGCTGCTTGCTAGCAGGGAAGTAACGTAATGCCCTTTTCGTCATCATTCCTGTAAACTCCTGGTTGTTCGTTGGGTAGAAGGCGAGAGAGACGTCAAGCTGCCATTCTGCGGGATATTTGCGGAATACCGTTGGAGGTTACAATCGTCTTCGAATAGTACGAAGGGTGGCTGTCAATATTTCAAGAGTGCCGCAGAGTGTAGCCCATTGGCACAAATAGTGGCCAGATGCGAGCCAAAGTTTATGGTTCTATCTGTCACATAAGCATGCGAAAAATAAAGCAATGTGTGGAACTGTACCAAATTTCTCCCTATTCGTAGTTTCTAACTCAATAAAAAAATGGAGTGATCATCAAAACTCACCAACGCGCACCTTATATCGGAAAGAATGTATGGTGCCCTCCCCGTGGTTGGCTCGAATAACGCTAAGAGATATATAAAATTTAATAAAATCTTACTCTCTGCGTGTATAGTAATTTACGTAGAAATCCGTATACAATGTAGGATACCGTGGCGAAGCACGGGTACATTTGCTAGTTAAGACATATTTACCACTAGCACTGTCAATTACTTATTAAACATATTACTGATTTTCTATATTATCTGGAAAATAGTAGTAATAATAATAAAAAT
This sequence comes from Anabrus simplex, assembly GCF_040414725.1. Classification (NCBI taxonomy): domain Eukaryota; kingdom Metazoa; phylum Arthropoda; class Insecta; order Orthoptera; family Tettigoniidae; genus Anabrus; species Anabrus simplex. Next base: position 92,711,158 of record NC_090272.1, on the reverse strand, counting down.
ATTAATGAAGGTATTTTTCAAATTCACACAAAAGTTCAATTCCAACTTAACTGATGTCATTAGGAGATGTTCATAAAGAGCTTCGTAACTCTTTACGGTTGGCTCAGCAGCTCGATGAGATAAAGCTACCCAGCGCAAAAACAGAATTATCCCTACTTTTCCTATTTGCCGTCCTAGGTCGTTTGCCTGCAGTTGATACTGATTTTTGTGGCATCTATGGTACAATGAATAGATTTATCCATGAAAATCTGAAATGCATTTACTCCAGACACAGAGTTTACGGTTTTACCCACAATCAGTTCTATTCTATGACACAGACTATACCACTTGGTAATAGTAGGATATTTCAGACTCAATCATTTTAGCGCAACATATTTTTACTTACCATAGAACTCGCAATATCTTAACATACACCAATCATTTTTTGCTAAAAATTCATGTGGGAGGCCAATAGAATATAATCATTTCAAAAAGGTGTTCACTCTAATCTCAGACCAATTACTGTATAGCAATTTAAAGAAAAAAAATTGTTTCGTCACCAGTGAAATATGCAGGGATATATACTATTACGAGAATTTTTGATAATATTGCTGTCGATTCATCTACAATAACCGACAATTTAGAATCAGTTGCAACTATTTCCTCTCTTAATTTCAATACAGTTAATTATCTTGGAGGCTGACGTAGGACTCTGGAGGCCTATACCCTTTTCCAGTTCACTTGCTGCCTGTACATCTATTAAATCAGGATATTTGTTATATCATATGAAATGCAACATTTATCTCTACTGTATGCAGTACGGAAAATCTTATTGGTATTTGCATGCTGTGTCCTGAGTTGTTGACCAACAAGATGTTGTAACTGCTGCTTCTCTGCAAGGTTAACTTTATCTGAGATTGTTCTATTTGCCTTGGATTTTTGTGATTAAAATATTTTCTTCCCCTTTCTTGCTTCCATAATGCGTAACCTCAGTAGTTTCCTTTTTTTTTTTTTTAATATAGAGCTCCGATTCTCTTTCAACGCCGAAACCTAGTTCCCTTTGGACAACCATACAACAAATTTTCTGATCTTCAATAAGTAATACCAATATAAATGGCCCGTTATTGAACATTATAGATTTTCCAGCTAACTCAATCCTGGTTGCCAGCGTTTCGCCCCCGTGTGCTAGGTTGGGCTCGTCAGTTAGTATCTAGCACACCTATCAAGACGCATGGCTAGTGCATACCATGGAGGCCACTGCGTAGGCTACTTGAAGCCACCGGCAGTGTCAATGTACTATGAGAGATTTATCTCACTACCAAAAATTGATACCTGCTTGGCTATCAGATGATATAGATGTTGATTCCCATAGGGAATCTGAAATATTTGTCCCGAATGAGTAAATTTATAAAATCAGTATAAATGGGCTGTTATTGGACATTATAAATTTTCCAGCTAACTCATTCCTGGTTGCCAGCGTTTCGCCCCCGTGTGCTAGGTTGGGCTCGTCAGTTGGTACCTGACGCATGGCTAGTGCATACCGTGGAGGCCACTGCGTAGGCTACTTGAAGCCTACTTGCTAGGTACCAACTGACGGGCCCAACCTAGCACACGGGGGCGAAACGCTGGCAACCAGGAATGAGTTAGCTGGAAAATTTATAAAGGCCAATAACGGATCATTTATATTGGTATTATAAATTTACTCATTCGGGACAAATATTTCAGATTCCCTATGGGAATCAACATCTATACCATCTTCAGTAAGTAGTCAAGGGTATATATTCAAAAAGTTTTCTGATTGTTGAGCGGTGCAGTATTTTATATATGAAGGCAAACGTTCACTTACAGATGCTGTACAGATACAACTACTACTGGCATCTGAACTTAAATCACATACAATAACCATGTAGCCATCATCTCTAACTTATTTTTTTGTGAGTGGATTCTCTAGATTCCTTACAGTCCGTCTGTTTGTTCAAATAACTGTACACGGTCTTCTTCATCGTGAAATAGACATCTGTTGTTTATTAAAGTTAACCTTTTATATACTTTACTAGCAAATGTATGCGTGCTTCGCTACTGTATTCTACATTGTATACGGATATCGAAGTAAATTACTGTACATGGAGTGAATAAGATTTTTAAATTGCATGTCTCTTAGCGTTAGGGCCTATCCAAGAAACGACATGAGCATGTTGTTTCCAGTGTAACGTGCTAGTTGGGCAGTTGTGATGATAACGGCAGGCTAACTTGCTTACTGCCATTCACAGTCGAGTTGGGAAGTTTTCATTATAATAGAAGGCCCCCTTGTCTACTGTGCGGTCACAATCGATTTGGGGTATTTTCGTTACAGTGGCCGGCCCCTTTCCTACTTCCAGACACAATCGGTTAGGGAAGTTTTGAAGAAAATTGCACGCTCCCTTGCCTTCTGCCCGTCAAATCGAGAAGGGAATTATTCATTACAACGGTAGGCCCTCTTTACTAATGCCAGTTACGCAGGAGTTGCAGAAGGACCCCATTCCTACAGCCAGTCAGAGTCGATGTGGTGAGTATTGATTACAATAGCTAATACCCTCCTGCTGAGAGTCGCTATCGATTTATAGAGTTTTAATTATAATGGCAGACGCATCCCTTCTAAATCGCTCAAGTTGACTTCAATTAATATACAGTATATAGGTCGACATGCATGTTTACAATATTGCAGACCTTCATTTGCAGATAAACTCCTGCTAAACGTTATGTCATATCGACAAATAGATTGCAACATAAAACGCCTTTTTAGTGGTCTAAATGGTGGATTGTAGGCCATTTTCTCGTATCTCCTCTGTCTATGCGTTGGACTGAGTTAGAGACGTTGAACAGGGAGAAAACTGGGTAAGGTTTTCACACAAGCATTACTTTTCGGATACTTATGTGACAGCTAGAAACACAGAATTCGACTCACATATGACTACTGGGAGGGCCAATATTCGTGCCGAATTTGATGATTCTGTCCTTCTTATAAGTGTGTCAAACTTTGAATAATACGTGTAAAAACTGCAAATTTACTTACAATCGAGAAATACAGCCAAATCTAACGCATAAGGGGTAGAGATACGACAAAAAGTCATAGGAACAAAGTTGTAGATCACTCCAAATTGAACCGAGATTGTTCCATCCGTTTTGTGATACGACTTACCGTTTAGCCACGAAATACGTCGAAGTGAAGGTGTGAACCGCCGGCCCTACGGCGTAGGGGTAGCGTGCCTCCCTCTTACCCGGAAGCTCCAGGTTAGATTTCCGGCCAGGTCAGGGATATTTACTTGGATGGGAGGGGGGGGGGCTCATTCGAGGTCCACTCAGCCTACATGATTACAAATGAGGAGCTATCTGACAGTGAGGTGGCGGCCCCGATTTAGAAAGCCAAGAATAACGGCCGAGTTGCATTGCACCGGAGGACGAAGGTCCTTAGAAAAATTGAAAATTCTCAAAACGTCTCTAGGAGAACGAGCTGGGAGAGAATTCGAAATTGGGGCTTAGAAGAAAAAGCTGCGTAAGTACGTCACTCAGTGGAAAACTTTTTTCGAAAATGTAAGGTAAATGAGTCCACCTCTATGGTGTAGTGGTTGGACTGATTAGCTGCCAACCCCGGACGTCCGCGTTTGATTCCCGGCTCTGCGAAATTTGAAAAGTGGTACGAGGACTGGGACGGGGTCCACTCAGCCTCGGGAGGACAACTGAGTAGAGTAGGGTTCGATTTCCACCTCATCCATCCTCGAAGTTGTTTTCCGTGGTTTCCCACTTCTCCTCCAGGCAAATGCCGGGATGGCCTAACTTAAGGCCAGGGCCACTTCCTTCCCTCTTCTTTACCCATCCCTTCCAATCTTCCCACCCCACCACAAGGTCCCTGTTCAGCATAGCGGGTGAGGCCGCCTGGGCGAGGTACTGGTACTCCTTCCCAGTTTCATCGCCGACCATTCATCGCTCCAGGGGATAAACCCAACCCTGCAGGGTAAAATGATTAAATAAATAAAAATAAGGTAAATGACAAAGTCACCTCCGTACAGGCCATGAAGGCCCTTGGAGGAGTGGAAGGTAAAGGCTTCCACCATTGTTAACCCCGGCACCTGATGGGGTAGAGGGATTAGCTCTACGCCCGGTCGCCTTTGCCCCCAGGAATTAACCTGGTACTCATTTTTGGTGTAGGCGATTGAACCTCAAAGCCGTATGCACCTCCGGAAGTGGTAATCACGTTTCTTAAATTTTTACGATTTCCTGACAGGGATTCGAACCCACGTCGTTCCTGGCTAACCGAGCACGCCTTTACCGCCTCGGCCAGGCAGCCCCTATAAGGTAAATGAGCTTACGAAAAGAATATCTGTATTGACACTACGTAAAGTGAAGTAAATGTTAGATAAATCTAGAGGAAGAAAATCATGTAAATACGTAACTTGCTGAATTTATTTTGTCCCTTTAGTCCGAAGAACGTCATGGATCTGATTCAAATGTTTATTAAAATAATAATAATAATAATAATAATAATAATAATAATAATAATAATAATAATAATAATAATAATAATAATAATGTGCAGATCTTTGAAATTGACGCCTATAAGCGATCTGCGTGTCTGTGAGGATGAGGCCCTAGCTGTGATGAATTCTAATTTTTAAAAGGACACATACCCAGTCCCCAAGCTTTCAGAAGCTTATAATCACTGACCCAGCCGCGAATCAAACCCGGGATCCCTTGGACCAAGAGCCACCACGCTAACAATTTAGCCGTAGAAACGCACGTCATTAAAATTATCACATAAGACTATACTCTCCGTTGATAATATATATTAATCGTTAAACTTTTTTCTCGGCAGCCCATAGGATGGTTCTCCCATTTTCACAGCAGGCAAATGCTGGGGCTGTACCTTAATTAAGGCCACAGCCGCTTCCTTCCCACTCCAAGGCCTTTCCTATCCCATCGTCGCTATAAGACCTATCTGTATCGGTGCGACGTAAAGCAAATAGTTAGCAAAAAATAACTTTTTTCTTAAAATTCATTGCTACTTGCACTAATAAGGGGCTGCCTGGCCGAGGCGGTAAAGGCGTGCTCGGTTCGCTCGGAAGGACGTGGGTTCGAATCCCCGTCAGGAAGTCGTAAAATTTAAGAAACGAGATTTCCACTTCTGCAGGTGCATATGGCCCTGAGGTTCACTCAGCCTACACGAAAAATGAGTACCGGTACCAGATTAATTCCTGGGGGCAAAGGCGGCCGGGCGTAGAGCTAACCACTCGACCCCATCACGTGCCGCGGTTAACAATGGTGGAAGCCTTTACCTTCCACTCCTCCAAGGGCCTTCATGGCCTGTACGGAGGTGACTTTACTTTTGACTTGCACTGATAATGTGAATAACCAATGCAAGTGTGTGTAGAAATAAAGTGCCCTATCCGTGATAATATCTTAAAATCATTAACTGAAGTCACAGCTAAACATTACGATGTTTTTGGAGAGTTCACGTTCAAAGACGGCCACTTACCAGGCACGAGTCTTGGCGGAGCCTGTCTACAGATTAATACTCCTTCAAGGACAGGTTACGGCAGTTATGAGCATCGTAACGTTCTACGAGCAATAATTAACGATCCATACTAAATATTTAGTAATATTTCTCATGCCCGATTTGGATTACAACCTCTCCTTACTGAAGTACTCGGTTAAACATGACCTCTCACTACGACCTGATTTTCAACCTAAGTGCTTCTTCCAATTGCCTGTTAAAGGTTTCCCTTGACGTTATAATCCATCAAAAAGGAAACATTTCCCTTGATCGCTCGCCTTCTCTGTATCTATAGAACAAAAACAAGTTAATACTTGTCAGATACTTGTAATTTTCTAAAACTGGTTACAAAAGAAAAATATAAGGATGATAATAACCTACATGCGTCTTCATTATAGACTGTTATGCCTTTCAGCGTTCAGTCTGCAAGCCTCTGTGAATTAACTAAGCACCTCCACAGTCCATTAAACTAGTTCTGTGGCCTCCTTCAAATCTACACTTTATATAATTAAATTATTAAAAATTGAGTCTAACCATCGTCTTCTTAGTTTCCCTATACTTTTCCTCCCCCATGACTGAGTTCATTGTCGGCAGTCCTGAAGCTGGTTTTCCGTGGTGTGCCATTTTCACACCAGGCAAATGCTGGGCTGTACCTCAATTAAGGCCTCGGCCGCTTCCTTCCCACTCCTAGGTCTTTCCTATCCCATCGTCGCCGTAAGACTTGTCTATGTCGGTGCTACGTAAAGCAAACTGTAATGAATGATGCTGAGTTCGTTATTCTCCTAGGTAACCTACCTTCCTCCAATCACCTCACATGCCCTCACCACCGAAGCCGGTTTAAACATACAGCTTTCTCCACCGAGTTTATTCCTAACTTAGCCTTTAACTTCCTGCCATTATTCCCACTTGTACCAGCAATCATTCCCGCTACTTTCATGTTCGCTAATTTATGAATAAGATATGATACTGTACACTGTGTACAGGCTTTTGGGCTTATGCCGTGTCAAGAAAATAAGGTGAAATTCTTTACGTTTCGCAGAGAACTGTACTCTGCGTCATCAAAAGATAATCTCGACTGTCCACGAGAAGGGCTTCTTAAACAATGACTTTTTGAAATTTAGACGTTATAATAGAAGTGGAAATGATACGTTCATTCGTCACCAGATGGCTCCCCGGACGTGGCACAGCACTAGCGTTCGAAGCGGAAGCTGAAAGAACCACGGGCCGTGAAAGCATTAATGGCAACATTATGAATAAGATATTCTGAGTCCACCCAGCTTTCACTCCCATATAGTATTGCCCCCATTTTTCCCGAGCTAAGCCCAGCCATCGAGCGATGAGTCCCAAGGTGGACCGTTCGATCGTTGGCTATCACTTTCTAGAGGCATTTAAGGGTTGTAAGGATTGATGACCAAGCAGGATAAAAAGAAATATTAAAACAACACTCTGACATTTATTCACATAAGCAATTAAACAACAAAATATTCTTGCTAATATTTCCTTTTTACATAACAGAGCTTTCATAATATCGGGTTTCTTCCTCGATTTAGAGTGACTCGTGTTCATATCTCCAGCTCTACTGTGCTGTAAATGAAACCAAAGAAGTAATTAGGCCACTTGCCTTTTTAAACCAAACATTTGACTGAAAGAACTAAATAAACATGTGTTCAAAGTTTCACCAACTTAAAGTTGCCTCAACACGTGGTCTTTACAATGTACACAGCTGAATTAGTCATTTACAATATTTAATAATGGTTAATGACACTAACATGAACTTCAGTAGCAAAGAAAAACTGTTTCCAAAATTCTCAAAATTAATTAATTATTATCTCGATTATTATTATTATTATTCCTATCATTCAATTAACCTGTTTCATTGTAACACGATCGTGTTCTTACTACTTCTCCACCGCATCATTTATCTAATGTTCATCATTAGTATTTCAGAGTAATGATTTTTGATTACTTATTAATGACTTATTTTTACAATGTTTCAAAGCAATCATGCGGCTGACAAATTTCTACCTTTGATCTTTGCATTTCATTTCTATCCAAATTAATCTTAAAGTATTTCAGATTTTTAGAAATTTACATTACCAACGTGTGAGCTAGTTAAATAAATTTTGTTACAAATCGAGTGCCTTTACAAAATAACGAGATGATCTTTCCTTTTAAATCTCGCTATTAAAAAAAAATCAAATTCCTTCCTAGTCTTCCTTGACTTAATTTAATTAAACTTTCCCTTAAGGGCATGAAATTATTTCTTAAGGCAACACACAACGATGAATGTGATCCGCGTCACGGCGAGTGCGCGACCAGATCAGAATTAAACGAAATTAACATGGCACAAGAGAAATATACACATTTACACACACATTCACACTAGGGAAACACGTTTTATGTACACTATTTACAACGAATCCTGACTTAGCAATTTTAGTTATGATTTTTATCGATGGTCGGGACGCGTAATGTCTCGCAGAAATAATTCGTGCACAGAAATTCTCTTACATTAATGGTGGCTAGTGATCGAAGTCATGAGTATCACTTGATAGAAATACATTTCACATATCAGCGCAAGTTCATCTAATTCATGAGATTATAATGGAAGATTCTAGTAAAATCCATAAGCACTACCATCATGTGGGCTACAAGTTGAATTTACCGCAAGCGTGAGCCTTACTTGCATTATTTTTACTTCCTACCTGTGAAATACACTCACAAACACGTGCTCCACTAATTATAATCTATCTTGCGCTCCAAATACACAAGAATAAATCAACATCACCACTAATTCATCATTTACTCAATTATGCAACGAATATCCCTCAGGATAGGCCATATTCCAGACCCTACATGAACAGAGCACATTCTATCTCACATTTAGGAATTCTACAGTAGTTTTATGGCTCACGAGCGTTTACTTCTGTTTTACCCGATCTTTAATCAACATTATTATTATTTTAGTGATTATTACATCTACTGATTCTCCTGGAATGTCGTAAAATTAGATGACTTCATCATAAAAAAACAACAAGTGATTTTAAAGACACTAGGTTCGACCCTATTCACTCAAAATGTACACGCAAATTTTCCGTCCGGTAACTTTCAATATTACAAATAAAGTAGATTTATCGTGTGGTCAGTGATTATTAAACTTAAGCTCCTTAAGCATGGGAAGTCAGTCAAAGACAACCTACATGTCTACTCTAATAGATTCCAAAATCTCATTCACACGTACCTAGTCTACCATGACACCTTAAGAAGTAGGAAAATGAAATATTTCTAACTACAGCAAACTGATAGATCTACGACTTAAGAAGAAAGACCTCTAGTTGTACAAAAGATAGGACAGATAAATTAAATTAAAAAGGTACTCAAGTTTTTGTAGAGTTCGATTCCCGTCGACAGTCAGTTATTTCAGCATACTCCGGCCAGTCTTCTTCCCATTACCAGAGACGCCTTACATTTTTACAGCTCCATGGAGGCTCTGCGATGGATGTCCCTCGATGAAATGATGTTGGTAGTTGCGGAATTCTTCATCTTGAGATCTTCAATTCCAAGACGTCTTCGTTGATTGCTGGTCACAAGCTGTAACTGAGATGACAAAATTAAGTATTTTGCACAAGCACACGCAGAATATAAGCAGTTCGTCTACACTGTCACACTTAACTTGGCTCCTAGACGTTTTTATTCCACAGAATTCACTAATTATCAGACTAAATTCTGGTAGAACGGGCGTCGACTTGTCTTGAAATTTCTCCTTCCACGTGGTCCGGTGATGTGATATCTCACGCAGCGAACAAGCATTAAGAAAAGCGTAAAGAGAAGAGCATTAAGCATTAAGAGAGCGATTCACTCGAAGCAAGGCCTTATATCTAATTAGCCCAGGGAGGCGTGTTCTTCAGCGAGTACGGTAATTGGCTGATGATCACCTTTAATTTGCGCAGACTATTCTAGAAACAGGCTGAGTCGCGCGTGCGAAGGTCGTCACGTGGTTAGCTATAACCTTGACACAGTCTTGCTGATGACGTATCGCACCCCTCTGAACGACAAAAAAACTCGTTCACGGCTCGCCACAAGTTCCCAGGTGATGTGTTGCGGCTTCAAGCAGACAATAAAATCTTTGCTTTCCACTTGTTAAAATATTCGTAAGATCGCCAATTTTCACGGGGACATCTCTCCCTTGGTTGGAATATAATTTCATTTGTAGATGAAATTATTACATAACAGTGTCCATTACTATTGTTCCGGAAAATTGGTTGTTGAATCACCTGGTAGTAACTTAGTTGAGCTCGCGATAGGTGTGAGACTCGGAGTTCCTCGTTCCGCTCCTGGCATCCAGTAGCCTAGTCTCTCCATACAGGGTGTTTCTCAAGTTTTATTTCTATCTTCGGTAACTTATTTTCCCTTTTAACAGATGGTTACACGGTGTCAGCTAGTGGTGTAGGTGTTCGGTAGAGTCTTAAATTAGCGGCATTGTGGACAGCTTCGTAAGATTTATCCAAACTTTGTATTTTATAGGAGTTGTTGCCAAAGACTTTAATGATCTTGTAGGGTCCCACAAACAAGGGTGCAAATTTAGCATAAAATTTGCTCGTAGGCTCGGACACAGCTGGTCTCCTCAATAATACGTATTCGTTTAATCGGAGAGGTCGGTGAAATCTCCTCCCTTGAACCCTTCGGTTACGTCTCTCAGCGTGGCGTCTCAGTGATTCCGTTGCCTTCTCAATGTTTTCCTGGGGAGTAGGTCTTATGGTTCCAGGACACTGAATGATGTGATCCCAAGATCTCACAGGGTAATTATTAAAATGAAGCACTGATGGAATTTGGGAGGTAGCTTCGTGAATAGTGCCATTAGAACATTCCATAATAATCGGAAGTACATCTACCCATTTCCAATGAGCATTCCCGCAGAATATTCTACAGAACTTGGCCAGCTCTTGCATTACACGTTCCGCTGGATTACTAGACGGATGTCTCACGGAATTTAGTACATGTTTGATGCCCAGTTGGGTCATGGCTTGCTTAAATTCGGCCGAGGTGAATTGTGGTCCGTGGTCTGTTAGAATAGCCTGAGGCTTTCCCATGTGAGGAATTATATTCCGGGTGATTCTCCACAGAACGGCTTTAGTAGTGGCCTTCTGGATTGGATATAACGTCACGTACTTGGAAAACACATCGATGGTCACAACCACATGACGGTTCCCTCGCTTAGAAGTTGGAATCTGACCGAACAAGTCCATTGCGTAGAGTTCTTTCGGAGCAGATGGCAAAATAGGAATGGGACTTTGCTGTAATAAATGAGAGCTTGGTTTGACTCTCTGGCAAGTGTCACATGTCCTGACGACATCATTTACAAAGGTTCTCAATCCTTCCCATGTGAATGATTCTAATATCGTGGCAACAGTCTTATCTACTCCACCATGACCTGTAATTCTATGGACGTGCCAAGTAAGAAGTTCCCGTAGCTTCGGCGGTATAACAGCTCGTAGTTTCGACCTAGCAGAGTCAATGAACTTATACAGGGTTCCATTGATATAACGGAAATTTCTAGCTTGTCTCTTTATTTTCCGAAATCCTGGCTCATTTGGGGTAAGTTTGTCTTCGAGACAGTCAATGATAGGCCGTAACTTAGGGTCCCGCTTCTGTGCCTGTCGAAGGTAACCAAGTTTGCGTAGGAACTCGTGGTCTTCCTGTATTAACGTTATCTGATGTATCTCTGCGACTTCAGAATTAGGGTTTCGACTCAGGCAGTCGGCTAACAAGTTGTTCTTCCCGGAGCAATGTTCTAACTGGAGGTTAAATTGTTGTACAAAGAGTGTCCATCTGAAAACTCGTTCGGAAGCCATAGTTGTTTTTAACATAAAAGTTAATGCACGATGGTCAGTCCTGACAATGATGGGAAATCCGTAAATTAATTTCTGCCAGTATTTGAGAGCGTAGACTATGGATAACATTTCCAGTTCAGTTACGGAATAATGTTTTTCGTGCTTCCTTATCTTCCTGCTGACGAAAGCCAAGTATGTCCTGTTTTCAGGGTTCTCCTTATCTTCTTGGAAAAGAACGGCTCCTATCCCAATGTTTGAGGCATCAGTTTGTAGAATGAAGGGCCTAGTAAAGTCAGGGTATCCCAGCTTAACGTTGTTTACGAGCATTTCTTTCGTCTTAGCGAAGGCTCTGTCACATTCGGCGCTCCACTTCCATCTATTGCCCTTCTTTAGGAGATCCTGCAATGGAGCAACTGTCTGAGTGTAGTTAGGACAGTGGTTCGAAAAGAACTGGGCCATTCCCAAGAATTGCCGGACCTGTTTCACTCTCACAGGCTTAGGAAAATTACTAATGGCTTCGATTTTGACTGGGTTGGGTTTCACGCCATCGCCGTCTATGATGTGTCCCAGAAATAAAATCTCGGACTTGCAAAAGTGAGACTTCTTCAGGTTCACGTGGAAGCCAGCGTCGGATAAATTCTTAAGGAGTTTCTCCAATTTAACGAGGTGTTCCTCTAACGTTTCACTCGCTAGGAGGAGATCATCAACATACCTCGTTGTGAAGGCTTTAACCTTGTCAGTTAGGCATCTTTCGAGTGCTCGGATAAGCGCGCAGCCAGCGTTACGGATTCCGAAGGGTAGCCTGCAGAAAACATAGGTTTGCTGGTCGTATATGAAGCCTGTCAATAGCCTAGATTTTTCTTCAAGCAGAATATGAAAGTAGGATGACGTAAAATCAACAGAAGAGAAGTATCTCATACCCCTGAATTTTCTAATGACGTCTTTGATCGTCGGAGGCTGATCATTCTCCGGAATTAGCTTTTCGTTCACGGATCGAGCGTCTAAACACACGCGCAGCGATCCGTCTGGCTTAGACACGACTACTAAAGGGTTAATGAATGGACTGCTAGCTTTCATGACAATTCCATCCCTCTCCATTTCTTCAATAATCTTGCCGACTCTGGAGTAAAATTTTTCCGGTATCGGATACGGCTTCTTCTTGAAGGGTAGCCAGTCTGTCACAAGAAGTGAGTATTGAAAGTTGGGAATAAGACCTGGTTTGGAATCGAACAAGTTCTTATATTTCAGTAGCAAATTCTGCAGCTGAATCTGTTCTTTTTCCGTACCCATGGCTTGCCTTGATTTCTCAAAAATGAGATCGAAGGGGTGTATGTCGTTATCGCCTTCTTCTAACACTTTATCCATGGCCATTAAAATTTCCTCAGAGGCCTCATGGTCTTCGGTTTCCCTCGGAGATAAGGCGTCTGTTTCCCCGCAATAAGCAGATGGGTCGTTTACATCGGAAGGGTTTAGCATGGCAGTCTCGGAAAAATCCGCCTTCCTGAATTGAATGGAGTTTGACTGCATGTCAATCATGGCTTGGTAAGACATTAGGAAGTCTGCACCCAAAATAATATTAAATTTAATGTTGGACATGGCTAGGAATACTTGAGGGAATATCGTCCGTCCAATCTCGACATCCAACAATGTCTGTTGTTTGCACATGACAGACTTGTCCGGTATTATGCCTTTAATTTTTACGTGAGATACCGGTATAACAGGTATATCATTTCGGTCCCTCAGGTCTCTCAAAAATGCCGTCGAAATGACGCTAATCGTCGATCCAGTATCTATGAGACATTTTACGTGAACATTGCAGATTCGTGCTGAAATGATGGGTAACGTCGATGGTATTTCGCTGTTACGCTGACCAACCTCATCCAACAAGTCTTCGGGCTTGGTAGTCCATGAGTCGACCTGTACCACGATCCATTCTTGAAGTTTAGTGATTTTGCCTTCAGGATTCAGGCTATCTCCTCTTACTGGAGATGGAGTTTTTTTTTTGTCAGCACCTTGGCTGTGCTCCTGACTCGAGTTGTTATGTTGGCTTCCCCGAGCCTTGGCCTCTTGGTATTGAAGGCTTTCCGCTCCCACGATATCAGGGTTGGTATCCTGGGTTTGGATTGCTCTTCGCCATCGTTCGTTTTCCTGCGTCGAGTTTTGAAGGTCTTTTAGATATTTTTCCTTTTCTTCTTCTCGCCAGTCTCTCCTTCCTCTTGAGTGGCGGAAGTCCTGGTTTCGGTTCCAGCTCCTTCGGTAATCTGAGTATGGACGCTTCCTCTCGTTACGTCTGGAATATTCCCAGTTTCTAATGGGTCTATTTCTGCGTACGGGCGATCGATCACGAGGTGAATCTTGCCCTCCAGGGTTACGTTTCCACGTTCTCCCTTGGTTGACTGATTTCGATTCTTCCTCCTTATTCGTTGTTACCTGATGTATCTGAGGTTCCGAGTTTCGTCCCTGACGAACTGGTTCCTTGGACGTCATGTCTAATTGTCTTAACAACGCCTCAGCCTGAATTGCAGATTGCGTATTTGAGGCTATCATGATCCTCTGCACATCTGGTGGTAACTGTCGGGTGATCAACTTAACCAACTCAGGTTCTGATGGCGGTGAGTCTAGTTCCCTTAATTTTCTTAATTGGCTGGACAGGAAGTCCGCATATCTCGTGGGCGTAGATGATGCATATTTCCTGGCGTATAACTCCGTCCTAAGGTTGTATTGAACGTCGCTATTCCAGTACTTCTCCAGGAATGCTTTCTTGAAACTTTCGAAATCGTCAAACGAAAATCGAAATGCGACAAACCAGGTATGAACTGAGTCTTCCAGGAATTTTTCGGTGACTCTTAGCTGCCTTTCTGGTGGAATTTTCGCATCGCGAAAGTAATCTTGCAGTTCCCGAATAAAGCCTTTCGGAGTTACGTTTCCTCTAACGTTATTGAACTTCTTGGGTTGGTCTTCGTGAAGACGAATTATATTTACTATTTGCGTCTGGCCGGTTGTGTTCATTTGGGACGCATTTACTGTCGGCTCTGAAGAAACGTCGATTGTATTCGCAGCGCCTGTCCCTGCAGTTGCAAGTGGAGTTGACGTCAGACCCGTGCCGGTTACACGTTGCTCCAGTAATGCCTGCTTCTCTAGCAATGAGTTGGTGACCTTGCTAGTGTTCTCGTTCTGGATTTTCAGGAGATGCATTTCATGTACAAGCTCCTTAATTCCATCCGTGTACTCCTTTCGAATCCCTTCGGTTTCAGTTTTTGACTCAGTCGTGACCTTATGTATGGCATTCATCAGGGTGGTTTTAATGGTTTTTATTTCGCCCCAACTATCCTCAAGCGACTCGTGGATATAATCCATCCGTTCCGAGGTATCGACTTGGGATGTCTCGATTTTGTCGAGAATGCCCTTTTCGACTTGTTGTAGTTTCTCGTTTAATCCAATGAATTTCTTCGCCCAAGCCGTTTTCGTAACCTTAAGGTCCTCTGAATTTGTGTCAATCTTTTCCTCAATATTCAGGAATGATTGTTCAACTTCGCCCTTGTATTTGTCGATTCCAGTTAATATGTCCTGCTGAACGTTCGCCAGTCGTTCACTGAATTCATTGGACATGCCCGCCATAGACTTGGCAATGTTTTCGTTTACCTCCCTTTTCATAGTAGCGAAATCATTCTTGACTATTACGAGCTCGCTCTGCACTGAGGCTAGCTTGCCGTTAAAAAGTTTAATGTCCGAACATATTTTTCCTAAACCTTCTTCAGTTTGGTTTTTAATGTCCGTCAACTTTTCTTCAATAGCTTCCCCGAGAGATTTTTCGAGGTTTATTTGTGCGTCACTGAGATCACTAAGTCCTTTTTCTAAGTGTACCTGACTATTGTGGAGTTCAGAGAGTCCTTTCTCTAAGTTTTTCTCTAGGCTGGCCTGATTTTCATTAAGTTTTTCCTCTAAGGTTTTCTCTAAGTTAGCTTGACTAATGTTCAAGTTGGCATTAATCCTCTCCTCCATTGCCAACAACATCTGCCTTAAGTCCTCCATAGTTACAATTATTCATTAAATGGCTATTCTGGTATTGGAAGGATTCTAACCGGGCTACTGAAATATTGGGAACCGAACTCTATCAAATTTGTGAAGGCACCGATTTGTCGATATCATGAAAGTTCCAAATTTTCACCAATATCGGTCGCAATTATGAATCTAACTTTAATTAATTATCATCGCAGCAAATTCAAATTTCTAATTACCAGCAAGAATTTGTTTTTAACAATATTCATACAAGTTACATTTAACATGTGCTTATGTTAGCCACAAGAATTTGGGCGAATAAATGTGTCAGAGTCAGCCTAATTTAATTGGTCATCTGATCTTGTCAATGTCATAAACACTGGACAGCACAAGACCATTTTCGAGCTTGGATAAGCCAATCTCGAGCCCCACGCTTGGATTAAGCCATCTTAAATGCCCCCATTTTTCCCGAGCTAAGCCCAGCCATCGAGCGATGAGTCCCAAGGTGGACCGTTCGATCGTTGGCTATCACTTTCTAGAGGCATTTAAGGGTTGTAAGGATTGATGACCAAGCAGGATAAAAAGAAATATTAAAACAACACTCTGACATTTATTCACATAAGCAATTAAACAACAAAATATTCTTGCTAATATTTCCTTTTTACATAACAGAGCTTTCATAATATCGGGTTTCTTCCTCGATTTAGAGTGACTCGTGTTCATATCTCCAGCTCTACTGTGCTGTAAATGAAACCAAAGAAGTAATTAGGCCACTTGCCTTTTTAAACCAAACATTTGACTGAAAGAACTAAATAAACATGTGTTCAAAGTTTCACCAACTTAAAGTTGCCTCAACACGTGGTCTTTACAATGTACACAGCTGAATTAGTCATTTACAATATTTAATAATGGTTAATGACACTAACATGAACTTCAGTAGCAAAGAAAAACTGTTTCCAAAATTCTCAAAATTAATTAATTATTATCTCGATTATTATTATTATTATTCCTATCATTCAATTAACCTGTTTCATTGTAACACGATCGTGTTCTTACTACTTCTCCACCGCATCATTTATCTAATGTTCATCATTAGTATTTCAGAGTAATGATTTTTGATTACTTATTAATGACTTATTTTTACAATGTTTCAAAGCAATCATGCGGCTGACAAATTTCTACCTTTGATCTTTGCATTTCATTTCTATCCAAATTAATCTTAAAGTATTTCAGATTTTTAGAAATTTACATTACCAACGTGTGAGCTAGTTAAATAAATTTTGTTACAAATCGAGTGCCTTTACAAAATAACGAGATGATCTTTCCTTTTAAATCTCGCTATTAAAAAAAAATCAAATTCCTTCCTAGTCTTCCTTGACTTAATTTAATTAAACTTTCCCTTAAGGGCATGAAATTATTTCTTAAGGCAACACACAACGATGAATGTGATCCGCGTCACGGCGAGTGCGCGACCAGATCAGAATTAAACGAAATTAACATGGCACAAGAGAAATATACACATTTACACACACATTCACACTAGGGAAACACGTTTTATGTACACTATTTACAACGAATCCTGACTTAGCAATTTTAGTTATGATTTTTATCGATGGTCGGGACGCGTAATGTCTCGCAGAAATAATTCGTGCACAGAAATTCTCTTACATTAATGGTGGCTAGTGATCGAAGTCATGAGTATCACTTGATAGAAATACATTTCACATATCAGCGCAAGTTCATCTAATTCATGAGATTATAATGGAAGATTCTAGTAAAATCCATAAGCACTACCATCATGTGGGCTACAAGTTGAATTTACCGCAAGCGTGAGCCTTACTTGCATTATTTTTACTTCCTACCTGTGAAATACACTCACAAACACGTGCTCCACTAATTATAATCTATCTTGCGCTCCAAATACACAAGAATAAATCAACATCACCACTAATTCATCATTTACTCAATTATGCAACGAATATCCCTCAGGATAGGCCATATTCCAGACCCTACATGAACAGAGCACATTCTATCTCACATTTAGGAATTCTACAGTAGTTTTATGGCTCACGAGCGTTTACTTCTGTTTTACCCGATCTTTAATCAACATTATTATTATTTTAGTGATTATTACATCTACTGATTCTCCTGGAATGTCGTAAAATTAGATGACTTCATCATAAAAAAACAACAAGTGATTTTAAAGACACTAGGTTCGACCCTATTCACTCAAAATGTACACGCAAATTTTCCGTCCGGTAACTTTCAATATTACAAATAAAGTAGATTTATCGTGTGGTCAGTGATTATTAAACTTAAGCTCCTTAAGCATGGGAAGTCAGTCAAAGACAACCTACATGTCTACTCTAATAGATTCCAAAATCTCATTCACACGTACCTAGTCTACCATGACACCTTAAGAAGTAGGAAAATGAAATATTTCTAACTACAGCAAACTGATAGATCTACGACTTAAGAAGAAAGACCTCTAGTTGTACAAAAGATAGGACAGATAAATTAAATTAAAAAGGTACTCAAGTTTTTGTAGAGTTCGATTCCCGTCGACAGTCAGTTATTTCAGCATACTCCGGCCAGTCTTCTTCCCATTACCAAAGACGCCTTACATTTTTACAGCTCCATGGAGGCTCTGCGATGGATGTCCCTCGATGAAATGATGTTGGTAGTTGCGGAATTCTTCATCTTGAGATCTTCAATTCCAAGACGTCTTCGTTGATTGCTGGTCACAAGCTGTAACTGAGATGACAAAATTAAGTATTTTGCACAAGCACACGCAGAATATAAGCAGTTCGTCTACACTGTCACACTTAACTTGGCTCCTAGACGTTTTTATTCCACAGAATTCACTAATTATCAGACTAAATTCTGGTAGAACGGGCGTCGACTTGTCTTGAAATTTCTCCTTCCACGTGGTCCGGTGATGTGATATCTCACGCAGCGAACAAGCATTAAGAAAAGCGTAAAGAGAAGAGCATTAAGCATTAAGAGAGCGATTCACTCGAAGCAAGGCCTTATATCTAATTAGCCCAGGGAGGCGTGTTCTTCAGCGAGTACGGTAATTGGCTGATGATCACCTTTAATTTGCGCAGACTATTCTAGAAACAGGCTGAGTCGCGCGTGCGAAGGTCGTCACGTGGTTAGCTATAACCTTGACACAGTCTTGCTGATGACGTATCGCACCCCTCTGAACGACAAAAAAAACTCGTTCACGGCTCGCCACAAGTTCCCAGGTGATGTGTTGCGGCTTCAAGCAGACAATAAAATCTTTGCTTTCCACTTGTTAAAATATTCGTAAGATCGCCAATTTTCACGGGGACATCATGAATATAGTTGCGTTCGAAAACACACTTTTTTCTTACAAAATACTGTTGATCGGATGTACGAAAACATTGCTTTAGCTTTTCTGCGTGTTTATTTAGTTTCACTTACTATACTACCGTACCGGGAGAATATACATCCTAAGTACTTGAAACGATCCATTTGTTCAAGTTTTGTATTCCTTATCTGGCATTTAGTCCTCTTAAGTTCCTTCTCTACTACTACTACTACTACTACTACTACTACTACTACTACTACTACTACTACTACTACTACTACTACTACTGCTACTACTACTACTACTAATAATAATAATAATAATAATAATAATAATAATAATAATAATAATAATATAGAAATAACCATCAACAATGAGTGAGGAGTGACTGAACGGCAGACTGGTAGAGTGAAAGGAAGTTTGCGAGGCGAGCACAGGAATGACAATATATGAGTGATTAGTAGGGCTCGGAAGTTGAAGATCTATAAATTGCCTAAATAAAGACCTAAAATGTACCCAAAAAGGTTTAAAAATTGGCAAAAATGACCTAAAATGTGATTCAAATTCATTCATAATTTTAGTTTTAATTACATATTTTATGAAGGAATATAATGTTTTAAAATGTGAACTTCTGGTGGCATGCAACATACAGTGCAAGAACATGGGTGAAATAATTCTTCCTTCAGACATTATTTATATTATGATTAACATAATTTAAAAAAGGGAATTCCGTGTTTGCTATAAAAATACCTGCAATTTAGAATGAAATGCTTCTTCCACCTAGAATGAATTCAGCGAACCCGCAATGGACATTCTGGAGAAAGAGATTGAAATTAGTATAACTGGAATCATATTGGACTTAAGCACACTAGGGTTACAGAAACTGTAATTCTGTAATTCAGAAACCTTACCTCAGCTGACTCTGCAGTATATCACAATAGTCATCTTCAGGTTCTTAGGTGTAAAGAATCGTCGGTTTGCAGACAGCACATTGCAAAACATCGAGAAACTTCTCTCCACAACAACGGATGTTAATGGTTCATACTTGAAGCAAGTGAAATCTTCCTCTTCAAATACACTCACATCAAAATTTTCTCCTTTCAGTATTCCACTTATCTTGCACATAATTTTAACACACACCCCCCTGGTTTTTCAACCATTAGTTTTATTTCTTAATTTCACATTTATTGAATTTTCTCTCTCACTACAGAAAAGATGTTTAAGAGGTAATGGATGAACTAATGATTTAAATTGAGAATGGGCAGTACAAATGTATTCGAAAAAGTGAAGTTGCAAAAAAAAAAAAAGCCGTTAAGGACCCCTAAGCCAAAAAACGTCGAAAAAGGTAAAAAATGACAAAATAAGCCAACCGTTTTCTGGCCTACAATGACCCAGAATGAACAAATGTTAAGTTGGATCTCGTCTTCGGACACTCTAGAAAAAAGGAACTTTTCCTCAACTTCCGAGCCCTAGCGATTAGCTATCTATCGATAGACAGAATGAGCAAGCAGTAAAAACTTAAGTATATACGTATATCTTGTACAATACTATTTAAGTATTTTGTGAACTATGTAAATATTGTAAATAATATCTCATCTTAAGATAGGTCTAAGGAACATTTTATATGTGCTTCTCTAGACCTTCCGTATTTTTGAACAGAATTATCGTAAATAAACAATGCTAATACAAAATTATGGGATTCCGAGACCAAACGATCAACAAAGATCACACGAATAGGAATCGGCCCGATAACCCCTGGTCGCAAGAATGTAAAGAAGCCCGTTCCGAAAGGATGAAGAAGTATTGGGCTGACCGAA
This sequence comes from Anabrus simplex, assembly GCF_040414725.1. Lineage (NCBI taxonomy): Eukaryota > Metazoa > Arthropoda > Insecta > Orthoptera > Tettigoniidae > Anabrus > Anabrus simplex. The sequence continues at coordinate 92,690,671 of NC_090272.1, read as the reverse complement.
AGAACAACAAGCAGAAATGAATGATGCTTAACTTGGTCCATAGTGGACCCCAACGGAAAAGAGATAATAATAATAAAACAAATCACTGTGTGCAGGCATTTTGATTTGACGCCGTTTAGGCTGCCTGCGTGTCAGTTTCAGTATCCGTTTTACTCTACCACAGGCAGAGATAGAGGGGCATATATTTATCAGTTTTAACAGACGTGCGATAGGATATTCCAGCTCACCTTATCTCTAAGTACCAAAGAACAGGTAAACGAGACGCAGGAAAACTGACTAAAAGGTGGAAAGAATCATTGTGCAGATGGAGAATCTTTTAACTTTCTTCCTTACCGCGACCGGTAAAACCATTATCATTTATTTCAAATGTATTGCTGTGAAGACTGCGTTCTAAGATTGCGAATTTCTAATCTTGTTCATAGAACGTCCTATTTCTATCTTCAACTCTAAAATTGTTTCGTAATTTTGATATAATAATAATAACAATAATAATAATAATAATAATAATAATAATAATAATAATAATAATAATAATAATTGAAATTGTATGTTTCAAGGGTAGGAATAACATTCCAAAGTAAGATCAGATTGTTAGTCTGAAATGATTGTTTTTCGTGGTTGACTCCACTAGGTTCTTCGGCCCTCTCAGCCGTTGAGAAATGAGATTCTTCTTCCGCCGTTGAGACCGTTGACCGTTTTTCTCTTGACCTCAGTTGACCCGCGGGTGCTTATTTGGCATTGCCTTATTCACATCTGCCCTGCATATCTACAGGAACTTCCCCTATCAGCCATTGGGACGCGCCGTGCCGGGGTTGAGGTCCTCCACCCCAGTGTCTTATGCAGGGTTACATTTAGCCCCTACTCAATTCAGAGCCAAAACCCCCACATAAGCTAACCAGGCACCGATTAATAATAATAATAATAATAATAATAATAATAATAATAATAATAATAATAATAATAATAATAATCACCCATCCACCATTTAGGAGAATTTCAGATTGATCATGTGGAAATATCGTACGATTACCAAAAGGAAATTCACGACGTGCAAGTGCGCACAGGTACTAACATCGATTAGGATCATTATTTAACCAGGATCAAAATTAAATTCACATCCAAAAGAAAATTCGAAAGGAAAACGCTGGTGATCCCAAAATTTGATCTACACAAAATCAAAGACTCCAAAATAACAGAAGGATGGAAAGAACAATCTGCAGAGAATTGGGAGAAATTTCAAACTAAGATCATCAAAACCGCGAAAGATCCCATACCTATTCACAGGAAACCAAAACACTCTTGGTGGAATTAAGAATGTGAGAGTGCACTAGAAGAAAGGAAAAAAGGGATTTCAAAACTACAATAGCAACAAATCAGAAGAAACACAGAAGAAAATGTTCGTAGTTCGAAAACAAGCTCTAAGATTCTAAGGCAAAATAAACGGAAATACATCAACGACCAACTGAAGTCAATTGAAGACGATTTCAAAAATTACAACACAGACGATTTTTACAAGACCTTCGCGAACCATATGTCAATATGTGGAAACTGCGACGCTCGTGTACACGAACCCATGACAACTCCCTCTATTAAGATTGTCTTCTTCTTGGATTGGGCGTTAGAGTTATTTTACCCATTAACTACACAGCAAGGAAGCACTTCAATTTTTGTTACACAAGTGAGTTTGAATGTTGGTAATCGTGTAGTATTAAATATTGGTGACACACGGGGATAATGATTTTATAATAATAATGTTATTTGTTTTACGTCCCACTAACTACTCTTTTACGGTTTTCGGAGACGCCGAGGTGCCGGACTTTAGTCCCGCAGGAGATCTTTTACGTGCCAGTAAATCTACCGACACGAGGCTGACGTATTTGAGCACCTTCAAATACCACCGGACTGAGCCAGGATCGAACCTGCCAAGTTGGGGCCAGAAGGCCAGCGCCTTAACCGCTTGAGCCTCTCAGCCCGGCGGGGAATAATGATTAAACACGTTGTGGAAGATTAATCTCATACGGAGATAGGATACTGAAAAATATATATTATTACTGTGTTATATTACACTGGTCTAAAAATCTATTGATTGTGCTTATTATTTATGGAACTGGATTGTGTAATAGGCAAGACACATTCGTTAGTAATGACATTTTCAGGTTAATTAATTTTTGAAGAAAAATTTGGCGAGGAATCTCAAAATTAGTATACTGAAAAAATAAGTGATTGGCTGCGATTTAACCATGCTCTAACTCCTGATTACAAGTTTCGTTGACGGGCTGAATGGCTCTGACGGTTGAGGAGCTGGCCTTCTGACCCCAACATGGCAGGTTCGATCGTGGCTCAGTCCGGTGGTATTTGAAGGTGCTCAAATACGTCAGCCTCGTGTCGGTATATTTACTGGCACGTAAAAGAACTCCTGTAGGACAAAATTCCGGCACCTCGGCGTCTCCGAAAACCGAAAAAATAGTTAGTGGAACGTTAAGCTAATAACGTTATTATTATTATTATTATTATTATTATTATTATTATTATTATTATTATTATTATTATAACTTTCGTTTTCATTTAGGCTCGTATTCTCCAGCGCGAGTAAAAGCTTTTAACTTTGTTCAAAGCTAAGAAAACTCAGATAACAGTTCCATTTGTATTCACCAACCACATTATCTCGGTTTAAAATTTTACCGGAGAAAGGTTGGCCGGTAAAATGGGAAATCTATAATAATAATTTTTCAAGATGGCAGCGCGTAGATGCCTGACATATTTAACTGAAAGAGAAAATCACAACGACAAGTAATATGACCGAGATTGAGCAATAAAACGTCCTAGGTGGATAAAAAAGAACGCGCTGCATACTTTGAGACACTAGTTTTGAAACACAATTTAGGTTATCTAAAGATTCGACACTGTCAGTGTCATCGCTGATGGAACATAACCTGGAATTCCCAACACATAGGTAGGCTTAAAATGAATTCTCGATTATAGCTTATATCTTGCACAGTACTCGACTGGATGATTTTAAATGAAGAATTAAGGAATAATGTCTAATTTTTTGAGTGAAATATACTATGTGTAGGCTATAATCTATTATGATAATGTTTTCTGCCCCAAATTCAATAACAATTCCTTCTCTTGGAAAGTCATATTGGCTTTTTTGCTCGTTTCTGCACAATAGCGGACATATTTTATGATAAATGATTTGCAAACACCGAATGGAATTTCAAAAACTTGTTTACATTACGATAGTGGCGGCAGCACGTAGTCATTTGTTTTCCGTGCGTTAGTACAAGAAATATAAGGTTCAAATTCAGATTGAAACGAAAATTTGTTTTTGGTAAACCCAGATAATAAATTCTGTGGTGAATACAGGAGCGAGCGTTATCCGAGTTTTAGAAATCTAAGATTGCAGCAAAAGTAACTGACGTTTGTGAATACGGGCCTTAGTATACACACCCTTATATTCTTGCAATAAAATGGTAGGTGTATTCTTCTTTGTTAATCTGTTTACCCTCCAGAGTTAGTTTTTCCCTCCGACTCAGCGAGGGATTCCACCTCTACCGCCTCAAGGGCAGTGTCCTGGAACTGCAGACTCTGGAACGGGTATACAACTGGGGAGAATGACCAGTACCTCGCCCAGGCGGCTTCACCTCCTATGCTGAACAGGAGCCTTGTGGGGGGGGGGGTGGACAGATTGGAAGGAATAGACGAGGGAGAGGGAAGCAAGCGGCCGTGGCCTTAAGGTAGGTACCATCCCAGCATTTGGCTGGAGAAGTGGGAAACCACGGAAAACCACTTCCAAGGTGGCTGAGGTGGGAATCGAACCCACCTCTACTCAGTTTACCTCCTGAGGCTGAGTGGACCCCGTTCCAGCCCTCGTACCACTTTTCAACTTTCGTAGCACAGCCGGGAATCGAACCCGGGCCTCCGGGTGTGGCAGCTAATCACACTAACCACTACACCACAGAGGCGAACTTGGTTTTCTTTCGCACCAAATATTATAATCTGAGTTTTGTTAGCTTTATTAACAAACTATTAAATTTTGTGCATACACACTGAGTCGTCGTAAGTAAAATTTCTTCTGTTAATGGCTACATGTATGTCTTGTGATGAAGAGTGATAATACATATGAAGATCGTCTGCGTGGATATGGTACTTGCTATATTTCAATACGTCCTCTGTGTTGTTCACGCTAATGACAAATAAACGTGGGCCCAAGACCGACCCCAGCAGGACACCTATTGACTTATGTCATCCTGAGCGGACTAATTATTATTATTATTATTATTATTATTATTATTATTATTATTATTATTATTATTATTACGGGGTTACCCGTGGAATGCAGAGGTGAAAGAAGGTGCGGGTTGGAATGGGTCTATCTACAAAGCCGAGAAATGAATTAAAATTTCATTGAAAGTTATATTTTCAAAACAGCCAAACTTAACAGTTTTGATATAGAATTTCCAACAAGTAATGGCCGCTAGCTGCTAGTCGCGCGCAAACTTTCTCTCGCAAAAATTGTAAATTGCAGGTGATATAGTGCTTGAAGTGATAAAGAATTACATTCGTGCTGAAGTTCAACGTGCTTGAAGTGATAAAGACGTTATTACATTCGTGCTGAAGTTCAACGTGTGCAGCTAACTACAGTAAACTATCAGTGTTCTACTACTAAGTTGTCATAATGGCTCCTAAGAAGCTTCCCCAAGCCAGCCCGCCGCATGGCGCCAGCATACAAGAACTCGTTAAGCAGGCCGTAGCCGTAGCCGTAGCCGAACAGTTACAGCCCCTAATGTTGCAGCTCCAGGAACTAAGAGCGGAATACAAGGAAAGTGTCAAACTATTACAAGATCAGCTTCAGGCTAAGGACAAGGAACTTGTAAAAATTAAAAGCGACTTTAAAAACAAGCAAGATGAACTGGAGCAATACCAGCGCCGGCAAAGTATTCGTATTTTCGGCATTCCGGAAAAGGAAGGAGAAGATCCCGATGTCATCGCAATAAGCATCGCAAGAGATCTTGGTGTCGACCTTGACCTTCGGGACATTGACAGGAGCCATCGCATTGGAAGACGACTGGGTGCGAAGCCACGACCTCTGATAGTGAAATTCGTTTCCTACCGTAAGCGGAGTGAAATCTTCCACAAGAAAAGAGGCCTTAAGGGAACGGCGGTCACAATAAGAGAGGATCTGACTGCAACAAGACTCGCAGTCCTCAAGGAGGCAATTTCGAGGTTCGGTGTACGCCAGGTATGGAGCATTGATGGAGTAATCAATATAAAAATAGGATCAAATAAGTTTAAAGTGTGCACTATGGAACAGTTAAATGAACTAAAGTGATATGCGGGAGAAATGATCACAACATTTTGTTACTTTCTATTGTAGTTTAATTTTAGAGTTAACCTTGTAGTATACCGTAATTTTTAACTTTAACTCTCTATTAGAACGTAATTAGTAATATAGCTTACTTTTGCTTGCCGTAGTGGTAGATTGGTGTTAGTAGCGGTAGACTGGGTTCAGTGCCTTATTTTTGTCGTGTTTATTTCCACTTACATTATTGACACATTGCCATTATCGTATTGATCGCTGTAAATTGTTATTTCCATTTCATTCCCATTATTGTCATATTCATCTCCAACATAACGGAGAACAACGTAATTTACAGTCCCCCTGATAACGAACTTGAGACAAACGAACAGGCTCCCCTCTTCCTTGCAAACATTCCTCAAAACCTTTCACTTACTCCACCCTCCCCCAATGTCGCTGGAACCAGCTGTGCAGGCAACATACACCTATTGTCATCTGAGCTTTCTTGCCATTCCCAGTCGACAAGGGACATCATTAACCACCAGCTTTCTCCGTACAGTAATGCTTTAAAAATTTGCCATATAAACGCTCAAAGCCTCCTTGCGGAGGAGCGAATGGACGAAATAAAAGCCCTATTTATGCCTCCCAGTTTCCACGCAATATTAATCTCTGAATCTTGGTTAAAACCACATCACGCAATAGAAAGACTGCAGCTGGCGGGTTATACATTTCTTAGATCCGACAGATTAAATAAGCCCTCCGGGGGTACCGCTGCGTATGTTATGACCAGCTTACGCCCTAAAATAATCTGTAGGTCTCCAGGTCCGTACGAGCGAAAACCTGAGTTCATGTTCCTGGAAATAACTGTGAGTGAAGTTAAATGTCTTCTGGGTGTAGTATATAAGCCACCGAAAGCGGGTTTTTTATGCGATCTAGAGACTCAAATACAAGATTTAGTCACTGATTACTCAAATATAATTATAATGGGCGACTTTAACATAAACCTTCTTGAACCTAACTCTCCTCAGACAACCCAACTTTTAACATCATTTAAAGCTTGCAATTTAACGTTTCTCCCTCTCAACGCTACACATCACACAGACACATCACACACCTTAATTGATCTCATTGCCACTAACCAACCTGAATTAGTTCTTCATCACGGTCAAATTAGTGTCCCGGGTATATCGCGACATGATGCTATATTTATGGCCTATTCTATTAAAAGTCCCAAGTTCAAATCGAAAATAATTTCATATAGAGATCTACGAAGAATTGATAAGATTAAACTTTTACAAGACGCAGTTGCAGTGCCATGGCATGACATATTTAAACTTAAAGACATAAATGACAAAGTAACTCTCTTCAATCAACATATGACTGAACTGTATGATAGACACGCCCCTGAAAAGAAGGCTCGAGTTACGCGGAAGCCAGCTCCCTGGCTCTCAGATGAGATTAGAGCACTAATGGCTGAACGCGATGCTACTTATAGACGAGTTAAGAAACATTGCACTCCTGACAATCTACTGAACTATAAGAGGCTGAGAAACGCTACGACCCAACAGATTAGAAATGCGAAACTACGACACGCCCACAGTTTAATTCAACCAAATGTTTCAACAGCTGTGTTGTGGAAATCCATAAAGAGCTTTGGAATTACCAAAGGACGAGACGATGACGAAATAAATATACCCTTGGAAAAACTGAACGATCATTTTTCATCTAACTGCACATTAAATGCAGCGCTGAAACAGGAAGTTCTAGACGGGAATTATGCAAAGACGCGAACAGATAGAGAAAACTTCTACTTCCGTCCAGCAACCCACTCACAAGTCAGGTTTGCTATAAATCGGATAACATCAACGGCAAAAGGAAATGACAGGATAGGAATAGAGATGATAAAAATTATTCTGGATGTGATATTACCTGCACTAATTAACATATTTAACTCTTCCCTTGTAGACAGCACATTTCCCGAAATATGGAAAGCGGGCATTATACGTCCTCTAAAAAAAGTAGCTTCCCCTTCTGAACCATCTGACTACAGAGCCATCTGCATACTTTCTGCTTTATCCAAAGCGCTAGAGTTCATCGCTCATAGACAAATAACAGACTACATGACGACTTACAACTTATTTGACCCACTACAATCTGGTTTTCGTCAAGCACACAGTACTACAACGGCACTACTGAAGGTCACAGAAGACATCCGAGAAGCTATGGACAACAAGGAAGTGACAGTTTTAATACTCTTAGATTTGAGCAAAGCTTTTGACTCTGTTGACATTGACATCTTGCTCTCGAAATTGTATTCCCTCCATTTCTCGGACAGCGCCCTCCTTTGGTTGCATTCCTACCTGCATGGCCGTCGGCAGTGTGTTACAGATAGAATAAACAAATCAACTTGGCGGTCTGTGCAGTGTGGTGTGCCCCAAGGGTCAGTGTTAGGACCCCTTCTTTTTTCCATTTACATTAATGATGTCTCCCAAAACCTAACGCATTGCAAATACCATATTTATGCTGATGATGTACAAATGTACCTCCATACATCTCCAAATCTAATACTTTCCGCCATAGACAAAATCAATCAGGATCTAACATCATTTTCTTCTTGGTCTTTGAGATGTGGGCTTAGGTTAAACCCAGCTAAAACGCAAGCCATCATCCTTGGATACCCAAAACTACTCACGAAGGTCAATCGACCAGAGATTCCATCTATAAGGTTGTGTAATACTAACATACCATTCACGTCATCAGTAAAAGTCCTAGGCATTACTTTCGATGATGACATGTCATGGAAAACGCATATCACGAACATCACCCAGAAAATATTCTCTGCATTGCACATGCTGCGCGGGTATAAATACTTATTTCCTGAAAAACTAAAAAAAATGTTGGTAGAAAGTCTGGTTTTCCCTCATTTCGACTATTGTGACGCGATTTATAGAGACGCTCGAGGCAAGTTATTGAGCAGATTACAACGTGGTCAAAATGCTTGTGTGAGATACGTCTGTAACCTACGGTACTATGACCACGTAACTCCTTCATATAACCATCTATCTTGGCCCCGACTAGAGATCCGTCGCACTGTGCATTCCCTATGCCATCTCCATAAAATCCTTCATTCTTCACAACCATTTTACCTTACTTCATATTTCAAATACTTATCCTCTTATCACAGTCTTAACACCAGATCCACTAATAATTCCATCCTTGCTTTACCTACCCACAGAACTGCCATCTATGATAAATCATTCACAGTAATTGCCTGCCGTGAGTGGAACCTCCTTCCCGAAAATATCAGGGGGTTAAGCGCTATTCACACTTTCAAGGAAGCACTTTGGAGACATTTTATGCACCAGTAAGGATCATCTGTAAACTTGATGCTGCTACTTACAACCATTCTATTGTTATGGATGTCCTGGTAGAGAGTCTAAAATTTTTATCCGATTTGTCTTTAAAATCAAATGTTATGTACTGCCTTTTTTTTTTTTTACGTGTAGGATATTAGTTTTAAGAATTTATCCCTTTTTATGTCTGATTTATTTAATCTTAATTTAATCTTAACTTAATCTTAATTTATTAATTTAATCTTAATTCATTTCATCTTAATGTAATCTCACCATTCTTGTATTATTATTAATTTAATTTGTATTAGACGTAGTTATTGTAATACAATGCAACATATGTATATTTCAGTTCCTGGTTAGATGGAAGAGAAGGCCTGAAGGCCTTAATCTTGCCAGGTAAAATAAAACATTACTAAACTACTAAACTAAACTAAACTTTAACCAATAACAACAAGTAATAAGGTACCAGTAACAAAATTTAAGTCTAGGAACAACAAGATTTGGTGGTATAACAGAACTTAGGCTTCAAGCCTTCACTTTACATTTTCTGAGCTCTCAGCTCCCAAACACATATTTACCAAAGGGCAGAAAACCCCTAATAACATGGAGCACTTGCTCCCACCTTCGAATATCAAGCCTCTCTGAGGCACTTTTACCACAAATAAAAGAGCTAACCCGCTCTCAATTTTTCAAGCTTATAAAGGTAATACCAGACCTTTACACATGATTGCCATCAAGGCACAACTTACAATGAAACAGGGGTATCTTGTACCCAACCTATTGGGCCTTCGTTAAAAAAGAATAGGTTAAGTAATTGGCCCAAAATGCAAAACTGATTGGAGGCGTAAATTTGCACTCCTACACGAAGCTTCTTAAAACCTAAGAGGCACTAGGCCGATGAAGCAGGAGCTATTCCCAAACTATGGAGGTGATTCGTATACAGAATAAATTTAATACATTACGGAAGAGTGGAAGAACGGTTACGAAAACGTAGTCACCTCGAATTCAAAATGAAGGGGAACTCGAGAGGGTAAAGCACTATCTATCCCCGATTTTCAGTTAAAGTTATATGAAGATTTACAAAATTTTACATGTTTAAGAGATAGGTTACATAATAAAAAGGTTTCGGACCTTCCCCGAGGGTTAAACTGCTGAGCTAGCAAGAAAATAAAGATGTTAAACGGCCATTACCTTTGTGAAGAGCTGCTGCCCGAAGGAAGAGGCGCTACCCACCCCCTGCTACACTTCCATACACTAGGCTAGATGTTGTTCGAGTGGCCCAGAGACAGGAAAATCAGCAGTTTTTATACATTCGGGGAAGATTCGAGACCTTTCATGAATAATTAAGGCACACCCACAGGCGTTTATTGGGTAGCTTACAGTTACACATCCAAACCGAAGAAGAAAGACACGATTGGTCAAAAATTAATTACAGAAATTCTGGATTGGCTAAGTTCAAAACTGGCGGAAAGAAAACATTTATATTGCCAACCCACAAATGAAAGAACGAAATTTAGTAAAGAACAAACTTATGAATACAAAATTTCTTCAAATAAAGTTCTTCCACTTCGCAGCAGGGTGCATGGTCATAGTTTTTTGTAGAGACATCTATCAGAGAATGTCCACACTTCTTGATCAATAGAAGACAAAACAAGCTGAACTCCACACAGCACTGACAACTTCGTAATCACAAAATTTACGGTAGTGACATCTTCTGAGCAAACTTATGAGTTGATACAGTTGTTAAAGTTCAGAGTTTCTCCTGTAGAGGAGTACTTTAAGGCGGAAAATTCAAATGTGCGGCGTAGAGGTGTGCCAACCGGTACAATTATTATTATTATTATTATTATTATTATTATTATTATTATTATTATTATTATTATTATTATTATTATTAGTAGTAGTAGTAGTAGTAGTAGTATTAGTGGTATTATTACCGAGCGAGTTAGCCATGCGGTTAGGGTCGCGGAGCTATGAACTTGTATTCGGGAAGTGGTAGGCTCGAATCCCACAGTCGGAAGCCCTGAAGAAATTTGTCCGTGGTTCCCCATCTTCACACTAGGCAAATGCTGGGATTGAACCTTAATTAAGGTCACCCCCGATAACTACCCATCCTTAGTTCTTCCCCATCCTTGAGTCGCTGAAAACCTTCCATATGTCAGTGCGACGTTAGTCCGACTCATTGGCTGAATGGTCAGCGTTGAGACCTTCGGTTCACAGGGTCCCGGGTTCGATTCCCGGCCGGGTCGGGTATTTTAATCGCCTCTCATTAATTCTTCTGGCAACACACTACACGACCAACCACAGAAACACGCAATACATCCCTCTATATAGGCTTAACGTCAGGAAGGGCATCCGGCCGTAAAACAGGGCCAAATCCACATGTGCTACGCAGTTCGCACCCGCGACCCCACAGGTGTGGGAAATGCGGTAGGAAAAGAATAAGAAGTTAGTGCGACATTAAACCGCTACCAAAATGTTTTTTTATTATTATTATTATTATTATTATTATTATTATTATTATTATTATTATTATTATTATTATTATTATTATTATTATTGTACCGGGCGGTACACCTCTACGATGCAAGGTCAAATCTTGCGCCAATTGAAACTCCTCTGCAGGAGAAGCTCTGAACTTTATATCTGAACTAATTCTGCGGTTTATCAGAAGATGTCACTGAGTGTTTTTGATTTGCTTTTGTTTTTCATCGATCAAGAAGTGTGGACATTCTGTAACAGATGTCTTTAACAAAAACTATGATAACGCACTCTGGTGTAAAGGAATGTACCTTCTTGAAGAAATTTTGAATTCATAAGTTTGGTCTTTACTAAATTTTGTTCTGTGGTTTGTGGGTTGGCAACATTAATCCTTTCTATCCGCCTGTTTTGAATTTAGCCAATCACGAATTTCTGTAATTAATTTTCCTCCAATCATTGCTTTCTTCTTCGAATTTCCGTGTGTAATTATTTGTCTACCAATAAAATTGAGGGAGGGTGTCTACTCATTCCTGAAAGGTCTCGAATTATCCACGAGGGTATTTAAACTGCTGATTTTCTGGTCTCCTGGCCACTTCAGTAACATCTAGCTTAGTGTGTGGATATTTAGCAGGGGGCGGGAAGCGCCTCTTTCTTCAAGCAGCAGCTCCTCAACAAGGTAATGGCCTTTTAACATCTTTATTTCTTGCTAGCTCAGCAGTTTAACTCTCGGGGAGGGTTCGAAACCTTTAATATGTAACCTACCACTTTAAAATGTAAATTCCTCTTCTGTCTATGTGAAAACTACAAATCTCTTCTACTGTAAAGCGGAGATAGAGAGTGCTTTACCCTCTCGAGCTCCCTTTCATTTTCAAATTGAGGTGACTACGTTTTAGTAACCGTTTCTTCTCTTCCTTAATGTATTAAAGTTTTCTCATACGAGTCACCTCCATAGCTTGGGATTAGCCCCTGTATTATCGGCCTAGCGCCACATAGGTTTTAAAAACTTTAGTGTAGGAGTGCAAGTAATCGCCTCCATTCAGTTTTGTATTTTGGGCCATTTATTTAACTCGTTTTGTTTTCCTTCCTGAGAAGGCCCAGTAGATTGGGTACGAGGTACCCCTATGCCATTTATAAGTATGCCTTAAGGGCAGTTGAGTGTAAAGTCTGCTTATGGCCTCCTGATAGGCTTGAACTTTGAGAGCGGGTCTGCTCTTTCCTAAATTTGATCTCTGTGTGCCTCTAGGAGGCTTAACATTGTAATTAGGAGCAAGTGCCCCTTGGCATGATGGGGTTTTCTGCCCCTTTGTTCAATTTTGTACCTTGGTAAAGTTGGGCTAATAGCTCAAGGATTGCGATTGTGGGGCACGAAGCCCAGATCTTGTAATAATCCCCTAACACTTGTAATTTATTTGTACCTGATTTTGGCTTGTTATTGACTTGTTAAGTTTTCAAATTCTATGTAAACTTTGGTTAACTGTTGTTATCTGTTAAAAATATAACCTTTGTTGAAATTTTAATTCATCTTTCGAACTTGTAGTTAGACCCATTCCAGCCCGCACCTTCTTTCACCTCTGACTTCCACGGAAAACTCCATAACAATTATTATTATTATGATTATTATGATTATTATTATTATTATTATTATTATTATTATTATTATTATTATTATTATTATTATTATTATTATTATTATTATTGGCCTTTTTACAATTTATTAGAGCTGGAAATTGATGTAGATTTGGTCTACTTTACGGGCAGATGCCTTGCCTGACTCCAACCCTATATGGAGTGATGTCTTCACGATTGCGTGTTTTTGTGGTGGGAGGTGGTGTGGAATGTTCAACAGCCCGGCCAAGAATCGAACCCAGCTCGCTGTGAACCCGTCATCCAAGGGACATGACAGTCTTATTCTTGTTCTTATTCTATTCTTATTCTTATTCTTATTCTTATTCTTATTCTTATTAAACATTTGGTAGTATGATAGGGATATTCAAATTTCTCTTCCCTGCGGGTGGGGGGAAGAGGGGTGCAACAAAGTATTGGTTCGGCCCTGGTCATGAAGACAGAGAAGTGACTTAGTATTGTGCCTGCAACGCTCCACTCCGTAAAACTGAAATCATGATGTTAGTGTCACAATGAGTTGACTCGGAGTGCGATTAAAGTAGATTAGAGCAGTTACAGTAGTTCACGCACAGACTGCGTGAGAAATATTGCCTAACGCTCACTGGGTCAACTGGCGTACGCAACCCCCACAAGGACGTGCGTACGTAGTTCAACAAGAGGGTCAACAAACTGAGTTCAGCTTTCCGCACTCTGAATTTCGACCTCACCCTCGGTATTCTACTAGTCCTGTGTACTAGGTGCTTTCTAAAGACATTCCTGCTTATCTTACCAGTAATTTTCGTCACCTTGTTCTCTGCATCTTCATAATACTCGCTCGCCACCGAACAACCATATACCATCGATCATTCACTGAACGGAAGGCCTCAACGCTGACCATTCAGCCAATGAGTTGGACCTAAAATTTATACTATTTTTTTTTGTTTTTATTCTCTTGATTGATTAAGCGGTTTCCCATTATTAATTGATTTTGATTTTATTTAATAATATAAGTTATATAAATAACATTTTGCATCTATATTTACCAGTTAGAAATCTATCATTAATTAATATTTTATGATACGTAGGCCTAATGGTAACAAAAAGCAGTCAATACTTATAAATTATAGTAGTAATTTTTATCTCATACTGCGAAGATTAGTTACATTTACTTCATATTTTTACTTATTGTGCGTTTCTTTGTATTCTTGTAATATAGTTACTGTTCTCAATCAGTACAATGTTCGTAATTCTTTCTTAAATCTTCTTCCATTCTTGTCTTTAGCATTACTGTTATTTTGTAATGTTTAGTATTTTAAGTTTAAATCAGTTTCATATTTTGTATGTTGGGTATTCAGCCCGAAGGCTGGTTTGATCCTCCATAGCTCCACCAACAGCTGTTATAGATAGCCTAGGTGTCACGGAAGAGGCATACTAGGGAAATGAGGAGTGAGGTAGTTTCCCGTTGCTTTCCACACAGAGCCAGAAGTTGCTATTACATATCAGTCTGCCAAGCCCACTGAAAAACATGCACCAACCGACCCTATGAGTGATATTTTCACACCATTCATAACAGGCACTGGCTGCATAAGGAACGGTATTACTGACATCGCTCATACCTCGGTCACTTTCATATTGTCAAAGCCAAGGATGAGACTGAGACAGGTCAATGAAAGTAACAAATTTATTCTAGCCCATACCAGAAGACATAGTGCACTGTAAACACTACATCTCGCCAGCAAAGGCATAGTTTCATATTATTAATATGTATGTGGTTAAGTGTAAGAGAGGGCCAAGATCCCTCCAATTTCTCCTCCTCACCCCCCCCCCCCCTGTTTCAATTCCTTCTATGAAGTGATTAGTGAATTCTTAACAGAGTTAATTGATACAACGCATGAACTCTTTACGACAGGGGAAAATGTACTTTTTAATATTAAGTATTTCGGAAAACTCCGCTGTTTTTTGGAACCTTCGTGGGAATTTTCAGTTACCAACTATTCTTGCACTGTTGCGGGCAGTGTGTATGCAAACTTTCAGCTTCCTAGGCCCTCTAATCTGTTTGTCAAGACAGATGACCTGGCTCGATTTTTAGAACAATCTGTCAAGACAAAGAACCTGGGTCTTAATTACTTCAAGATTCTTAGAACAATCTCTCTCTAGTCGTATCAGTTACTTCTAATTATGGTGATCCAAGGACTTTGTTGAGGCATTGATGAGTAGGTGCCATTCCCGACTGGTCATTTTTTCATGGGGACTCAGTAATGTCACGAACCTCGTCGATCCATTTTTATTGCGGTTCGTCCTCGTAATTTTTAACTATTAACTTTTCCTTCTGCCTTTCATGTATTCAGACCGAATACCGGTTGGATCCTCAAATGTCACCACCAAAGGCAATTCAAAATCCGATGACGCTACCATAATGAGGCGCACAAAACATGATGTGGGGTCGGGGAGTTGACATTACTTTCCTCACTGGGCCAGAAAGTACTACTGCAACACAACTCACCCTATGAGTAGCAGCATTCATAACACTAGATGCATTAGTCGTACTCCGAATGTCATGTAGGTAGACCAGATAAAAAAATAAAAAGACACTCAACTTTTTCTTGATTAAGAAAGGGACAAAAATGGGACACATATGAATACAATTCAGGAGTACCCGATTAAGTCCGCCTCTATGGTGTAGTGGTTAGTGTGATTAGCTGCCACCCCCGGAGGCTCGGGTTCGATTCCCGAATCTGCCACGAAATTTGAAAAGTGGTTCGAGGGCTGTGACGGAATCAACTCAGCCTCAGGAGGTCAACTGAGAAGAAGGGTGTTCGGTTCCCACCTCAGCCATCCTTGAAGTGGTTTTCCGTGGCTTCCCACTTCTCCTCCAGGCAAATGCCGGGATGGTACCGGTACCTAACTTGAGACCACTGTCTCTTCCTTCCCTCTTCCTTGTCTATCCCTTCCCGTTCTTCCCATCCTCCCATAAGGCTCCTGTTCAACAAAGCAGGTGAGACTGCCTGGGCAGTGTACTGGTCCTCATTCCCAGTTGTATCCCCCTGAGCCAAAGTATCACGCTCCAGGATTCTGCCCTTGGGGGTAATAGAGGTGGGATCCCTGGCTGAGTCCGAGGGAAAAACCATCCCTGAAGGGCAAACGGATTAAGAAAGAAAGAAAGAAAGAAAGAAAGAAAGAAAGAAAGAAAGAAAGTGCCCGATTAGAATATAACATATCTGAACAAATTATTTCTTACTTGTAGTACAAAACTGATATGTATTGTGGAGTTTTGGCATTATTTCTATGATTTTAATAGTACCTACAATATTTTTATTGTTTGTAAATGAAGAGATGCGCATTGACGAACACAAACACCATGCAGAGTTAAA
Organism: Anabrus simplex; assembly: GCF_040414725.1. Lineage (NCBI taxonomy): Eukaryota > Metazoa > Arthropoda > Insecta > Orthoptera > Tettigoniidae > Anabrus > Anabrus simplex. Next base: position 92,674,565 of record NC_090272.1, on the reverse strand, counting down.
ATCCGCGGCCCGGTCGGGAATCGAACCCAGAGGCCTCTTTTCTTTCAATTTGCTTTATGTCGCACCGGCACAGACAGGTCTTATAGCGACGATGGGATAGGAAACGGCTCGGAGTTGGAAGGAAGCAACCGAGGCCTTAATGAAGGTACAGCTCCAGCATTTGCCTAGTGTGAAAGTGGGAAACCACGGAATACCATCTTCAGGGCTGCCAGCAGAGGGGTTCGAACCTACTCTCTCCCAGATGCAAGCTCACAGCTGCGCGCCCGTAATCGCACGACTAGCTCGCCCGGTCCAGAGCCCTCTGAACCGATGACCACTACATTGACCATTCAGACAAGGAGCTGAACATACATACATAAGGTCTACGCTGGGAACTACGGTAACGCGCTGGCGGATCATCTGTCCAAGGAAACAGCGCTCGACAGTGAACTTAGTGAGTATTACAGCAACATTTCTAAAAGTATTTTGATTAAGGAAATGAAAGACGAGAGCTTACGAAAATGGCAGAGAGAATGGGATCAAACGACGAAGGGTTCACTAATAAAATCATTCTTCACCAGTGCAATACACAAACTTTCCCAACAATGTCAAATTTCTCCGCAATGTTAACGGGTGGTGGAAAATTCGGAGCTTATTTTCATCGTTTCAAAGTTTTAGATTATCCTATATGTCCATGGAATGTCAGTGATCAAACTGTGGACCATTTATTATTTCCGTGTGAATTACTTGAGAGAGAAAGAAGCGTTTTGAAAAATGCACAGCCTGTTTCCAATCATTCGACCGGGTAAGGAATGGAATGAATGAAGCCCCATCTAGCGGCGAGGATAGGAACAGTGCCGGTTGCCAAAGCCTGTCACACTCCTCTGGGGAAATGGTTAATGACTGACAGATGAAAGGAAATGATACTGGAGAGTGTTGCTGGAATGGAAGATGATAGGAAAAACCGGAGTACCCGGAGGAAAGCCTGTCCCGCCTCCACTTTGTCCAGCTCAAATCCCACATGGAGTGATTGGGAGAGGTGAGAGGCCGGCGCACTGCCGCCTGAGTCAAGGAAGCTCTAGAAAGAAGCGTGTTAATTAAATATATTTCAGCTATAGTGTCACAGCTGGTTAGTCAAAAAATATTTTAAAATTTTTACGTCTCACTAAACTCAATAGTATTTAACAAGTGTGAAAAAAGGATTTATTTATTTATTTATTTATTTATTTATTTATTTATTTATTTATTTATTTATTTATTTATTTATTTATTTATTTATTTATTTATTTATTTATTTATTTATTTATTTATTTACATCGTAACAGCAATTAAAATATGAATGTATCTGACATGTAATTAGGATATTTCGTAATATGATTACACAAAGCATGTGGTATTACTGTCAATAATATTCAAAAGTACTGTCATGTAATGGGATATGTTGAATAAATGGTTTGGAAAAATTACATACAATACATACATCGAAGAAGATAATCTTAGGGTAGAAGAACATTTCATCTCCCGGGAATTACGGGGTTAACATGGTAGCTTCCCAGGTACATTATGTTTCGTTTGGACCAAAAATTTTAAATCACAACTTCTTTGGATGAAAACGTTTACATTGTTTGTTATAACTTGTAATGTTAAGCTAGCGGTAAGCTCAACCTCTAGCACTATAAGCCGTAGTGTTAAGCACTGGAAATACTTAAGTTGTGTGTGAATTTGTATGTGATGATGCTGGATCTAGCAATGTTAAACTAGTAGTATTTCTTGTATTATTTTCTTTCCATGGAATTGCTTGTCGTACTCTTGTTGTTTGTTGCCCTTGTTGTTGTTGGGTAAGTATGTTTACTTTATTATTACACTACTGTAAGCGACCATTGCCACCGACATATTTCTCATTTGCGATGTATTTGTTACTAATAATAATACTTGTTCGTGTTGAAGTAACACGTTTGGATCAGACTAAGGGAATGAAATAAACGGCCTTTCCCATTTTGAACAGGCTGGGACTGTCCTTGACGGGGTTAAAATACTGTTCTGTCAGAAGTTTGTAAATTCTACCAAAACGAATTAGGATAGCCGATAACTGAATGTGTAAATTCTGTTAACAAATAGTTTGGGTATGATAACAATCTAAATGTAAATTGCGCCCAAATGTTATGTTTCATTTCTTCCATGATCCTCCTCGGTTATGTTAGTTCTGTTGCAGTTCCCCATCTACAGTGATGCCTGTTGTTTATCTCTACGACGCATCACGCAGCTGTTCAGTGTAAGCATTGTGCAATAGTGCCTGTGTGCATCAAGGAACTGCACAGGGCTATTCAGGAGCAAACTTCTCTGTAACAGGGACTTTAAGATTAATCTCCGTCTCCGTTTACTTTGGTGTTACGTATTTTTGTCTTATGGTCCCGAGACTCGGGCCCTAACAGAGAACGCCGCCAAAACCTTCGATCTTTTGAGATGTGGTGCTACCGACGCCTTCTCAGAATATCATGGGTTGACAGAATACGTAATATTGAAGTAATCGAACGTCTGGTCAAAGAGCTAGAGGTCATGCACAACATCAAAAGGAAGAAGCTCGAGTACCTTGACCATATCATTCGAAATTATAAATATAGACTCCTTCAGCTTATGTCACAAGGTAAAACTGAAGGCTACGGAATCTATGAGAATTGTTTGGGCTCAGTACCCCCCCCCCCACTCTTTTCCGAGTTGCTGAAAACAAGAACCAGATCACCCTGATGACACCCGACTTCCAATGAGGATATGGTACAAGAAGGAGAAGAATGCTGGACGGCTACAGTTACAGGAAAAAGTGCATATCAAATAACGACATTTCACTCTTCTCGCCAACGCAATTTAAAATCATCATGAAATTTCTTTACCTAAAGCTTCACACATCCATTTCGAATATAGTCCTACTGTGCTTGAATTGACAAACAAAGCACTTCACGAAATTAGATCTCGTCAACAGTCCCTTTCTCTTCTGAAATCTGTGTACTCAGGGTTGTAGTCGAGGGTATACGCGGGTATACGCCGTATGGCCTCTGGTTCACTCCACTCATTAGAGTATGCCTTCTATTTCTTACGTATACCTTCTACTTTGGCTTCTTTTCCGTTTTTAAGACGAGATCAAAATTTTTCCGTTTGGGGGCGTTGCTTCGGCGGATATGCAAAGTAGTGCGACTCTGCTGCGGGTAAATAAGCACGGACATGTAGGAAAAGGGATTAGTGTGGCAGTCGTATCGTGTCGAGGTACGTGCGTTAAATGCGGCCACGTGAACTATGGCGATGTTATTACACCAAATGCGTCCAAACAGGACCAACGTGCTGTTATTCTGTTCTTGGCTCCGAAGGACAAACAACGGTGTACATCCATCGCAGAATGTAGACTGTGTATGGGTCAGCATTTCTGTCGAAAACCACCGTTGTGGAATGGGGCACGAAGTTCCGTGCGGGTCGCGTTTCGACACAAGACGCCGGTCAATCTGGAAGCCAGCCTCATCCATTACGGACAACAACAAGCGGGCGGTGGATAAGGCTTAAAGTCCTGATCGTTCCCCATGCGATTATCACGCCTTCGGTCCCTTCAAAAAGGCCTTGAAAGGTCTACGCTTCCTGTCGGACGAGGATGTCCAGCAGGCGGTGACGGACTTCTTCACGCAGCAGGACTCGGTGTTTTACCACACGGAGATCTTCAACCTGGTGCGTCGGTGGAATGAGTGCCTCAATGCTCCCGGTGAGTTTGCCTGATTGGCTTCCCGATTTAGGACTGTACTTTAGCCATTCTGTCAGTGAATTTTTACTCTCCAGTTATGCTCGTAATCGTGAACATCGAAGGTTCAACTTGATGAATTACATTATCAGCCATCACTTATTTAAGGTCACCACTGTTTATTGCTTACGTCTCCAACCTTAGTTCATACATTGACATGTCTCGCTAGTTGATCGATTTAAAACTGAGAAATGGGGTCGATGTCCTAGATGTTAGGCCCCTTTAAACAACAAGCATCATCATCAAACCTGAGAAATACATTAAGTCGTGGCTGCAAAACCACCGTAATACAACATACATCATTTCAAGAGTTTTTTCCAGTGAAAAGTGTGACTGGAAATGAAAAGAGGCAACTTGGATTATTTTTTAAATAAATAGCTAAAAGTAGGTCCTGTATAGAAAACTTCTGTGTTAGCAAATTAAGATATTCAAACTAGTGCATTCAAATATGGATTTATTTTTTGTCATCATACAATATCTTCTATATGTCTGATTTATGCCAAACGGCAGAAGTTTGTTGTAACTAGCTGTAACCCACTAATTTTAAACGTCATAGTAGTCTTGCATCCGGGATTTACCATGCCCTGTCTCAGAGTATACCCTGTGAGAATTTTGGGACTGCAGTGCTTTGTGTGTACTTTTTTGTAGTCTACGTACGTCATATCATTTCTGGGTGTAACTGAAATTACGTGAAAAAAGCATCGTGCACTTCTGTAAATAATGTATACAGTATTTCTGAATGTCAGAATTTCTGATGTCTCACAGGGTTTTACGTTTCCCGACGGAATCTTATACATGGGGTATCATAATAAACAGTGAAAGTTGGTGCTGGTAACCACAAAGTCTAAATTATCTCTCAAACAGCTAATTTGCGGAACCATATTTACTAAGACCTTTTCGCTTCTGGCATCGTGTACTTTCAGCTGCTTCAGTCTACGCTATTAATTATGATAACCCTGTATGTTTACGTGTTATATATTTTTTTATAACTCGAGTTATTACTCAAATTTTTGATACCTTGAAGGATATTTGAAGCCCAGATAAAAAACGTATTTCTGTAAATCGAAATTATGCGAAACTTTACGCTTATGCGTACACATTATCCCCATGAAAAACTAGTTCCTGTAGAAGGAGCCTAAACTTAAGTCATCTCCTTATATGTGTATAAGCAATCTCTAAATTTTAGTCAGAGTGTATTGTTTGACTAACCGTATGCCATAGCTCATCACACCATGGGTAGCCGCGTACTACACGAGTTTAAAATCATACTTTGTTAGCCTACATCACAACACTCAGCAAGCTGTTGACAGTACAGCGTTGTGTTGAAGTTGCGAGTTTCTGGCCTGTTGGGTTGGTGAAGAGGCCAGAATTCGCAGCATTATTCAAGGACAGTCATTACTTGGTAAGAACGTATTTGGTGCTGCCAATATGTTAGATAAATATGTAGAATGTTACAAATAAGACGCCAAAGGAAAATTGCGGACGTCTCTTTCAATTCGAATTAAAAATATTAATATTATTGGCTTTACGTCCCACTAACTACTTTTACGGTTTCCGGAGACGCCGATGTGTCGGAATTTAGTCCCGCAGGACTTTTTTACGCGCCAGTAAATCTACCGACACGAGGCTGTTGTATTTGAGCACCTTCAAATAACACTGGCACCTGCCAAGTTGGGGTCAGAATGACTGCGCCTCAACCGTCTGAGCCACACAGCCCGGCTTTCAATACTAATTTGTAAGTATCCAAAATTTTCTCTGTATAGACATAATAAACCTGGTTTTTTAAAAACCAACTTGTAGATGCAGAGAAAATATAATGGCGTTGGTGGAGCCAAAGAAGTATGCTCGTTATTCTCTTCCTCGAACATTCGATAACTCGAAATGTTTTCAGCCACCACGAACACTTCGAGATATCGAAGTTCGACAGTATATTACAACCCAAAGTATCTTGGAGAGACCTTGGACCGAACACTATCCTGAACTCAACTCAGATTCTGAGAACACGTAGGATCTAATAACATCTTCCTTAAGCGGTATGGAATTACTTAGGGATTTCCAACAAACACCTTACGATCTTCAGTCTTGAGTTTAGTTCATTAAAGTGCTGAGTACTGCACACCGGTATGGAAGAACAGTCATTATACGAGGTATATTGACACCGAATTGAATATCACCATGCGCACAATATCTGGCACAATAAGACCAACTCCAGTGCATTGGCTCCCACTGCTCACAGAGAAAAATGTCTCTTGGTATACTCAGATCTACTGACGTTATCAGTGAATGTGAGAGTGGTGGTGGTGATTATTGTTTTAAGGGGAAGTACAACTGGGCAACCATCCTCTTGTAACACTAATCAGAGCGGAAAAGGAGAGGTCTGACACGTCAAGGCATGAAGATATTGGCAAAAGAAATGCAAGGACCACGAAAGACGTGAAAATGAAAGACTCTCTCTAGGTCGGAAAAAAACAAGAGTTGACCAAGGGAGATATTCATTCATCATTCATTCATTCATTCATTCATTTCCGTGTCGGGTCAGCAGTTCCAAAATACTGCAGCTGCGATGGCCTTGTCGTTTCCTCTAAAAACATATCCTGATGTGCATGGGTTGTCCAGGAAGGGACAGATAAGTAGGTGCTTGGGTCTTGTTCAGCACCACGTTCACACGAGGTGTCTGCCTTTGCTGGGATGATCCCCCATATCTTCAGGTTGACTTGCATCGAGGGACGCCCACTCTTAAGTGGTTGAGGGACCTCCATACAGGGTACGGTAGGTCAGCGCCGGGAACTAGTTCTTCCTTTGGTGACATGTCTATGGGCAACTAGCTCCTCCATCTGTTAAGACTCTCTGGTGTTCCTTCCAGCGACAGACTCCTAGCAAGGTAGCTCTTGCGGGATCTGATGCGAGACCTAGACGAGTTGTCTCTGGTGTTCCCTCCAGCGGCAGAGTCCTAGCAAGGTAGCTCTTGCGGGATCTGATGCGAGACCTAGACGAGTTGTCTCTGGTGTTTCCTCCAGCGGCAGAGTCCTATCAAGGTAGCTTTTGCGGGATCTGATGCGAGACCTAGACGAGTTGTCTCTGGTGTTCTCTCCAGCGACAGACTCCTAGCGAGGTAGATCTTGCGGGATCTGATGCGAGACCTAGACGAGTTATCTCTGGTGTTCCCTCCAGCGCAAGAGTCCTAGCAAGGTAGCTCTTGCGGGATCTGATACGAGACCTAGACGAGTTGTCTCTGGTGTTTCCTCCAGCGGCAGAGTCCTAGCAAGGAAGCTCTTGCGGGATCTCATGCGAGACCTAGACGAGTTGTCTCTGGTGTTCCCTCCAGCGGTAGAGTCCTAGCAAGCGACGAGTTGTCTCTGGTGTTCCCTCCAGCGGCAGAGTCCTAGCAAGGAAGCTCTTGCGGGATCTGATGCGATACCTGAGCCACACACCCCTTGCATCGCGGAAACAATCCCAGTACTAATAAGATACAAAAACGAAGGTTGAGTCGAAGATCGCGACTAGGAAAGGCCTAAATGCAAACAGCCTAGAAATAGAAGCGAGCTTCTTGACAATAAGAGTAAGAGACTAAATCTATAAGTAATAAAATTCAAAATACAAGAAATAAGGTTTTATTCAAATCATGAAACGAAGGTAGAGGGAAAGGAAATTAATTCAAATAAAAAAGATGAAGAACGGATACCGTACATACATAATCAGTCCAGACCGAGTTGTTGGCACAACATTATTCCGTGAGTATCAAGTCACAAAAAACATATTTAAACATTCGGCTGGCTCACTCAATTTAGTACAATACTTTTCAAATGGTGCCGGTATTTATATATTGTCATGGTTATAGCGTCCGCCATGCCAATTTGCTACGGGCCGAGCTCGTCACCCATCGCCCCCCCCCCCCCCCTTACGCTCGACCGCGCCAATCGTGAGCAACATTTAAGTGCTGGGCCGGCCCTTCTCTCTTCTATCCGTGGTCGCGCCTCATGGGACGACGGGAATTACTCGACTATTAATCTGGAGTCTTCTATCTCGCGAGGTTCCTGGATACATCTAGCATCCGGACTGTTCTGGAAGGCCCAGAGCAGGTATATAAGGAGAGGAGTAACTTGGAGTGAGAATTAGTTAGTGAGTGAGTGAGCGAGAGCGAGATTGAGTTCGCTGGTGTGAGTTAGCGAAGACCGCAGTCAGTGTTAGCCTGGGCTGAGATGTCAGCCTGATGGAGTATCTGCCTGTTGGAGCCGAGGACTCGTTCCTGTTTCCCTGATGTCGTGTGTGTATGTGTGACCCGGCTGTTGGAGAAGAACCATGGGTGACGACGTGTGCAGACTGCGGAGTTCGCCGGATTGAGTGAACAGCGGATACTATCCCGACCTGCGAGACTGACGTGTAGGCTGTGGACCGTGACAGCGCTAACGAATGTGACTGAGTGGCTGAGAGAGTGTAGTGTAAATAATCGATGACTCTCTCTCTCTCTCTCTCTCTCTCTCTGTGTGTGTGTCATTGAGATGGAACATGAGAAACTAAGAGAGAGAGCACGGACCGTGTAAGTGTGTAACCGTGTACTTGTGTAAGTTGTAAGCTCGGCTATCGTCTGTATGTGTGTACATCTCATAATTTTAGTGATTAGTTAATAAATCTTAGAAATAGGACGCTACCAGGTTCTGTACTCATTTCATTTATTTACTTATTTACCCCGCCAACACGTTACAATATCTCAAATGGCGCAACAGATCAAAAGAGAGATCGTTCTTTCCAACGAGTATATTCCGCATCATTTCCACTCAACAACCCTCAGACACCACCCTCATTAATAACAATAACCTCAGATCGTCCAACTCCCATATATCAAGGAGAAAACCCAGAGTTAAAAAGAAATCAAATACGTAGGATTTCAGTACGGAAAAAAGAGAAATGACTCTGGACCAAGGAGATAATATATCACAAAAGGGGAAAATCCCAGGAATTCGCATAGCCTAAATGAACGAAACATAAAACATGGCGGCCCAATAGATAACTGAGCGGTCAAGACAGGTGCGAAGGCAAAAGAAATAGCACCATACGAAAAAAGCATGAATAAAATAATGAGACAAGATCCAAATACAAATTCAACTGATACGTCTTTGTTACACTCCTCTCACATACTAACACTCGTGCACACATTCAGACACAGTCGGGTTCGACAAACAATACGAGCAGCAGCGTCAGTTAAATGATTAATCCAAATTCATATTACATGACCCCAAGGACACAAAAGAGGTCTCATTTATTCCAGAAGTTGCGTGCACATGTCAAACTAATACAGCAGTGGGATGAGAGAAATCCCGCAGTCATGCACAAACCCATCAAGGTTCGCACTTCGTACGACACGAGTGGAAGTTCGCGCCGACACAAAGGGCAATAACATAAAAATGCAGCGCACATGCACAGTAAGTAGTAATATGAGACCGTACCATCAAACATATCACAATCCCAACAACCACAATAAAAACATGTAGTCCATTCATACTGCGGAGCGAACAACACATATCAATCACCTATATATCATTGACCAAATATTACGAAATAATACCCATACCTAGAGTATATCAACTGTCAAAGAAAGGCGAAGGATGGTAGTACAGGGTAAGTTTGAAGCGTTTAAAGACTTTTCTGTACGTCAAACACACTACTCTGATATGCGTGGTGTCCATTTTTATATCCTTCTCTCAAAGCAACCACCAACGATTCGAGTCAAGGAGATAAAATTAACATCTCGTCGGAAAGATACGACCATCAGCGCCCAACATCGAGGGAGCTGCCCTCTCTAGTATAATCATGGAAGTTATCAAGTCATCCAAAGGTGAGGCCATTATCAATAACCGAACAGTAATATTTAGGAATTTGCCATGCAGATATGGCTCAGACCTAGACGAGTTGTCTCTGGTGTTCCCTCCAGCTGCAGAGTCCTAGCAAGGTAGCTCTTGCGGGATCTGATTCGATAACTAGAGGAGTTGTCTCTGGTGTTCCCTCCAGCGGCAGAGTCCTAGCAAGGTAGCTCTTGCGGGATCTGATGCGAGACCTAGACGAGTTGTCTCTGGTGTTCCCTCCAGCGGCAGAGTCCTAGCAAGGAAGCTCTTGCGGGATCTGATGGGAGACCTAGACGAGTTGTCTCTGGTGTTCCCTCCAGCGGTAAAGTCCTAGCAAGGAAGCTCTTGCGGGATCTGGGGCGCGACCTTGCTGCTTGGTGACCATAGAGTGCTTTGTTCTCTCAGCGTCTGCAGCAGTGGTCCATCGGATGTTCAGTAGGGCTATTCCAACAATCGGGTACAGTTTCTGCACTGGCGTTGGTTTTAGGCATCCCGATATTACACATACAGTATCGTTGACAGAAGTGACAACCAGCTTATCATGTACCCATGTACTGAAGCGTTCCGCATAGTAGCGGCATACTCAGCAGCTGACACACACAGCGCAAATGCAGAAGTAATTGGAAGCAACACCAGGATACACTTGAGGGCCTTATTGCCGTCAACCCACGCTCCCAAGATCAGAGCCCCAGAGGACCCTTCCAGTTGCCTCTTACGATAGGCACGGGATACTGTGGGAGTTTTCTACAACCTCCAGCCTCGGGGAGGGGGGAAACTGTGAGAATCATGAGTTACCTGAACACAGAGATCTGCCTAGTCATAATCCCAACAGATTGAAGTTACACCGCCCACCTTTGCATGACGCCGTTGATGTGATTACGAGAGGTTTTAACCCCGTCAAAGAATGGAAAGATCAATGGGAAGCAGTAATATAGGTGCACATCTTCCAAGGTGCTGAACTTGCAAGTGGATTCCAGCCCCCACGAAAGACTTAGACTGTCCTGAATTAGAACAATGGAAGGTGCATTGACATACTTCATAAAAAACGGAACAAGTTACCGACTTCTGCGTCAGACCATTCGCCAAGTAGTCAACGAATGTACTGTCCAAACATATCAAGGTAGTCAAGAGGAATTTCTTACCGGAACTCCAGAGACTGTGCAGTGGATTGAGAACCTTGACATTCGGCAATAATGAACCAGAATCCTTGCTCGTTATCTACTATTTCTTTGTTGTGGACAGTGTGTATATACAAGGACTGTAAATATAGTAGTGGCAGCGTAGTCCAGACACTCGCAGGAGATCGGGCATGCGCAGATAGGATATGGGAGCGGTCAGGTGGTGTTGTTGTCGATGTGTAGTGTGCCCAGTTGGGAGTATTGTTGCTGCGTGGCGTTGAATTGAAGGGTGTCAATTTCACCGCTCTAAAGCATATTTTTGAAAGGTGATCAGCGCTCGTGGATTTAAATCGAGGTTGCCCGTGGCAAAAATGTATCAGAATGTTATCGAGAATTACGTGAAGCCTGTGGCGAGAATGCTTTACCGTACAGGACGGTTGCTCGATGGGTCAAGGTGTTTCGTACGGGTCTGAATTAGATTGCGGATTTGCACCGCACAGGTCGGCCATCCTTTCCATTTTTGTTTTGCAAGTTGCTTTACGTCGCACCGACACAGATAGGTCTTATGGCGACGATGGTGTAGGAAAGGGGTAGGAGTGGGAAGGAAGCAGTCGTGACCTTATTTTAGGTACAGCCCCAGCATTTGCCTGGTGTGAAAATGGAAAACCATGGAAAACCATCTTCAGGGCTACCGACTGTGGGGCTCGAACCCACTATCTCCCGAATACTGGATACTGGCCTCACTTAAGCAACTGCAGCTATCGAGCTCGGTCATCCATTCCTCAAGATTAGATTATGAGGTGTCATGTGATCAGCACAACGATTCCTCTCCACCGTTATTCTTGGCTTTCTAGACCGGGACCGCTATCTCACCGTCAGATAGCACCCCAATCGTTCCGATGTAGGCAGAGTGGACCTCGAACCTGCCCTCAGATGCAGGCCGGAAATCGAAGCCGGTGAAAAGATTTTAAGTCTGTCCCAAATTTCGTTCGTGCGTTCCAAAATCATGAAACAATGAATGATTTCCCTAAATAATACAATACACACTTTTAAACAGACGAAAGACACTACAAGCTAACGTAAAAGTAGGGATTGTATTGAACATGGAGCAACGTATACCTGCGTAAATGTGTAGGTAGTTATTGGGTAGGAAATAGCATTATAATTACGCATAGCCTGAGGAAGCTGGTCCAAACTGGTTCTCTATGTCCAGATCAAACATGTTCTTTAATCTACTGGCATTGGTGACGTGGTCCACACGTTTTGTACCGAACGGTCTGCACAACTAGCCTACTGATTTAAGGGGTGGGGCAGAGAGCTCAAAGCCTAATGAAACATAATAATAATAATAATAATAATAATAATAATAATAATAATAATAATAATAATAATAATAATAATAATAATAATAATAATAATAATAATAATAATACCGACGGTTGGCCATGCGGTTAGGGGCGCGCAGCTGTCTGCTTGCCTGAAGATGGCTTACCGTGGCTTCCCATTTTCACACCAGGCAAATATTGGGGCTGTACCTTAATTAAGGCCACGGCCGGTTCCTTCCCACTCCTAGGCCCTTCCTATCCCAACGTCGCTATAAGACCTATCTGTATCAGTGCTACATAAAGCAAATTCCATAATAATAATAATAATAATAACAGTAATAATAATGATAATAATAATAATAATAATAATAATAATAATAATAATAATTTCGTGTGGCTATTTCTAGCCGAGTGCAGCCCTTGTAAGGCAGACCCTCCGGTGAGGGTGGGCGGCATCTGCCATGTGTAGGTAACTGCGTGTTATTGTGGTGGAGGATAGTGTTATGTGTGGTATGTGAGTTGCAGGGATGTTGGGGACAGCACAAACACCCAGCCCCCGGGCCAATGGAATCAATCAATGAAGGTTGAAATCCCCAACCCGGCCGGGAATCGAACCCGGGACCCTCTGAACCGAAGGTCAGTACGCTGAACATTCAACCAACGAGTCGGACATAATAATAATAATAATAATAATAATAATAATAATAATAATAATAATAATAATAATTAATAATAGACTAATAACTAATAATGGGCTAATAGTAATGTCATTGGAGCCTCCGTGGCTCAGGCGGCAGCGCGCCGGCCTCTCACCGCTGGGTTCAGTGGTTCAAATCCCGGTCACTCCATGTGGGAATTGGGCTGGACAAAGCGGAGATGGGGCAAGTTTTTCTCCGGGTACTCCGGTTTTCCCTGCCATCTTTCATTCCAGCAGCACTTTCCATTAACATTTCATTTCATCTGCCATTCATTAATCATTGCCCCATAGGAGTGCGACAGGCTTCGGCAGCCGGCACAATTCCTATCCTCGCCGCTAGATGGGGGCTTCATGCATTCCATTCCTGACCCGGTCGAATAACCGGAAACAGGCTGTGGATTTTCATTTTCAGTAATGTCATTGGTTTTATGTCCCACTAACCACTTATGCGGTTTTTTGGAGACGCCGAGGTACCAGAATTTTGTTCAAAAGGAGTTCTTTTACGTGCCATTAAATCTACCCACACCAGACTGACGTATTTGAACACTTTCAAATACCACCGGACAGAACCGACCTCCAACTTGAGCCCATCTGAGTCACTAAGCCTGGCTGTTTGAAACCTTTCTAAATGAGATGAACCGTTTTCGAATTATGAGCAAAAGACAATAATCTGTTGTTAACTTTGAAAGAAATCCTCTCTCATTCTGAAGCCAGAATCTCACATCCCTAAGATTCTTAAAATACTCATATGTATACAAATATTTACTTTATAGTAGCCTCGGTTATTCTTAATTATGTCAGTGAGCGTTGGCTCGGAACAAGAAGACTGCTGGAGGTGGTGATGGTGGTTGTAATTGTAAGCGGAAGTACAACTGGGCAACCATCCTCCATACAAGAAGAGTGTCAGAACTAAGGTTCGGATGTTAAAGAAAAGCTATATTTCTTCCCTGAGGTCATTTTACCCTAGATCTGAAAAATAACTGTGGATGACAGTATGTTACATACGAGGGTCGAGTCATAAGTCATGGCACCTATTTTTTTTTCTCGCGTAATTTGAAATTCCGTGTCTGAAACTAAACGCAGATAACATTTATCTTTTAAAAAATGATGTTTCAATTTTAAAAAATATTCAAAATATAACCAAATACGGCCTTGTATCACTAAAATGAGCAAGTTCAATAAATTTCCAATTTCTTTGAAATCATTTAAGAAAAGGCTGGGAAAACAACAGACAGGAAATCTGCCACCTGGGCGACTTCCCTAAATGCACATCAGTATTGACTGAAAGTATGACCAAAGCAATAAAAATGGCCGAACTATACACTTATTCGTAGGTCGAGTCATAAGTCATGGCAACTTTTTTTTTCTCGCGAACAGGAGACAACACGGAAAATCTAAGATGTGCATTTGGAAATATAGGGCATGTACTTATGCATACTGCCTGAAGACAAATTCTGACTTCAGGAGATTCTCGTAGGAAAGTGACAGAACACAGGCCATTGGTAAATATTGTTTTATTATGGTATAGATAGAAAATACACAAGACTACGTACAAAGGACAGGTCTCCACTGGTTACAGACCTTCGAAATAATCACCCAAGGTTTCCACTGTATGTTGCCAGCGGTGGGGCAGGCGCTGAATACCATTCGCTGCATGTGTATCGCTAACGTGTGACACCTCTCTCCGAAATGATGTTACGATGTCCTCTTTGTTAGCAAACCGTTGTCCACGTAATGGCTTCTTGACTTTGGGGATTAGATCATAGTCACATGGGCTCAGATCAGGCGAATAAGGCGGCTGTGGAAGAACCTCCCATCCCCACCGTTGTAATCGACGTTGAACGATGGCTGCTGTGTGAGCTGTCGCGTTATCGTGTAGGATTATGGCGTTGTCCAAAAGATCTGGACGTTTGGATCGCACTGCACGGCGCAATTGGTACAACAAAAAAGGAATCGTAATAAACTCCATTGACAGTGTGCCCCTCACGCACAGGATGTAACACAAGAACACCTTGAACATCGTTTGAACGTCTCCACCCACCTCGCCACTATTCTATAGGGCATGGCATTCACACCTAATGCTTCCCGCAGCTCTGCATTGCATTGGCGTGCATTTCTGTCGCGGAGAACTGCTATTTCAATATACGATCGTTGTTCCTGTTTGTTGACTTCCATTTTGTGACGCTCTCACTCACGCACTGAACTTGGGGGGCATGCTTAGACCCACACTGTGGTTTACATACACCATCTAGTGGCACCATACGCAAGTACATACCGTACGTTTCCAAATGCATATCTTAGATTTTCGGTGTTGTCTCCTGTTCGCGAGAAAAAAAATTGTTGCCATGACTTATGACTCGACCTACGAATAAGTGTATAGTTCGGCCATTTTTATTGCTTTGGTCATACTTTCAGTCAATACTGATGTGCATTTAGGGCAGTCGCCCAGGTGGCAGATTCCCTATCTGTTGTTTTCCCAGACTTTTCTTAAATGATTTCAAAGAAATTGGAAATTTATTGAACTTGCTCATTTTAGTGATACAAGGCCTATTTGGTTATATTTTGAATATTTTTTAAAAATTGAAACATCATTTCTTAAAAGATAAATGTTATCTGCTTTTAGTTTCAGACACGGAATTTCAAATTACTGTAGTAAACAGGTAGGTAGCAGGTTTAGAAGAGACGATTGCGAAAAGAAAAAAAAAAAAAAAAGAGTTACTGTACGAACGTACGCCGACAGATACCAAAAAGCAAACTAATACTTCGTTGTTTGTTTCCTTTTTAGGAAAACAGAGTTAGAACTGCGTCTCAGGGCTGCGATACTGAATAAATAAATAAATAAATAAATAAATAAATAAATAAATAAATAAATGAATAAATAAATAAAGTTTCAACGTACCTACTGTAGCTCTGTTAGTTTGTTGTGTCTCCTGTATTATCGTTAATCAATTATTGACACATTTATTGTTAGTAATATTCTAATACTTACTAACTATCTCTAAAATGCTTGTCATATTTTACTTTTAGGGCATATTTAGCTATTTTTACGTCATATTTTACTAGTTTTATGACATATTTAGCTCCTTGAGGTCATATTTATCTAGTTTTTAAGGCATATTTGCTTGCATATTTCGTACTTCTTTAGGTCATAAACTTCCGAACTCTAATCATAACATAATGTCTTCAAAATTACATTTCGAGTAACTTTTGTTTGAAACATTTATAAATGAAGCTGACCGTCTTCGAGTTATCAGCAAGAAACCACTTCAGTTCTCCTCTTAGCTCCCTTCTTTCTTTGAGTATCGTAATGCCAATATTATCCCAGCATCTGTCCGACTCGTTGGCTGAACGGTCAGCGTACTGGCCTTCGGTTCAGAGGGCCCCGGGTTCGATTCCCGGCCGGGTCGGGGATTTTAACCTTAATTGGTTAATTCCTACGGCACGGGGGCTGGGTGTATGTGTTGTCCTCATCATAATTTAATCCTCATCACGACGCGCAGGTCGCCTACGGGAGTCAATTAGAAAGACTTGCACCTGGCGAGCCGAACCCGTCCTGGTATATCCCGGCACTAAAAGCCATACGACATTTCATTTCGTAAAATATATGCTGAGTTTCGTAAAAGAATGATGTCCTGCTGTATGCACGTGATACTCGAACAAACATACAGTCTCTCAAAACATTTGCGCCTCTAGACATAAAGTGTGTCGTGGTTATCCGCTTGAGAGGCGAATTGTATTTTTATAACAATTAAAATTAAGTCTACCGAGCTAGTTGCCCGTGCATTTAGCGGCCCGCAGCTCTGAACTTGCATTCAGAAGATAGTGGGTTCGAACCTTACTGTCGGCAGCCCTGAAGGTGGTTTTCCGTGGTCTCCCATTTTCACACCAGAAAAATGCTGAGGATGTACCTTAATTAAGGCCATGTCGACTTCCCTTCCACTCCTAACCCTTTCCTATCCCATCGTCGCAATAAAACCTATCTGCGTCGGTGCGACGTAAAGCCATTGTGAGAAATGAAATAAAAAGTATGGCTATTACATACGAGGAACATACAATACCACGCGCTCATTCTGTTTTCTAGCTTAGGCAGGCTCAAACGGTAGAAGAGATGAGCCCAATTTGAAGGTTCGATCCCGGCTCAGTCCGGTGGTATCTGAAGGTGCTCAAATACGTCAGCCTCGTGTCGGTAGATTTACTGAGTCGCGGGAAATGTTACATGTTGTTAGTAATGGAAAATTCAAAGTTCCCATGGAGGGAATTAGATATTTTTCACCAGTAGAGCTTGTCAAGAACAGATTTCAGAATTGCTAGGCGGGCAATTATTCCAGTGTGGAGATTTATCTCCCGTATGCTGTTATCAGACTGTGCCTCTTATAATGGGCTTCTGACAAGTTCACCTGCATACACCCCAGCGTCAGTGGGTAGGGTCTGACACATCCCACTCTGATGAGTCTAGTGTCAGACCTAAGACGAAATGCTGGTTAATAGAGCAAACGCCTGAAAAGCCTTACATCTGATCTGATGTTGTTAGTAGTTTAACGTCACACTAACACACCATCGTAGGTTTTCATCTTCAGGGCCGCCGTCGGTGGGGTTCTCTCCCGAACGCAAGCTCACAGCTACGCCACCCTAGCCACATGGCCAACTCGTTCGGTTCACGAGCACAATATCCCGGAACATCGGACCTCGGTGTTTCCGAAAATCGTAAATCAAGTTTGTGTGACGTAAAACAATAAAATTATAGGCTATATTGACTAGAGAGTCTACACACAGACAGAAAAAAATGAAGCGGTAGTGTTTACCGTTTTATTATGACATTGAGGGCAGTTCTAGTCAAACAAAATTGCAGTCTTCCATCATGTAAAGACGAAACGGATAATTTGTTTGTAGAAATATTTTATAAGGAAAAAGGAGTCTAGAAAATATGCAAGAATGTTAGGAACGAAAGAAATTAAGCAACAAGGGAAGGATATTATGAGAATCTACCTATTCCTATGAATTGTGTGAAAATGTTGCTCATAAGGTCGGTTAGTGCATGCATTTCAGTGGGCTTGGTAGACTGATATGTAATAGCAACTTCTGGCTCGGTGAGGAAAGCAAACTTCATCTAGTGTAAATAAAGTAATTTACAGCCTAGATTGCAGTTATGTTCACCCATTTTCTCGTGGCTCAGCATTGATATGGACTTAGCACCAACATTCGAAAATTATGGATATCTCTCTGTCATTATAGCCAGTACGATAAGTCCTCATTTCCCTAGCACACCTATTCAGTGATGCCTAGGCCATCTATGACAGCTAATGGTGGAGCTGTTGAGGATCCGACCAGTCTTCGGGCAGAGAACAGAACATACATACATACATACATACATACATACATACATACATACATACATACATACATACATACATACATACATACATACATACATACATACATACATACATACACCTACCGGTACTCATTATTTTAAACTCCAGGGATCAGCGCAACTGTGCTGCAAACTACTATTTTAAGAAGTGGAGAAACATCAAGTTAAAATTACTCACTTGTGATTGTTCTAGAAATGCAATAAGCCCACTTTTTCTTACAATAGTGTATTGCATGATGCCTTGCTAACTTAATAACAATACCAGCTGTAATAACCGTTGTTCACGGGAACATAGGTATTTAAAAATTAAATTTTAGGCGCCTTCCCTTAAACTACCACTTCATCTAGTGTAAATAAAGTAATTTACAGCCTAGATTGCAGTTATGTTCACCCATTTTCTCGTGGCTCAGCATTGATATGGACTTAGCAACAACATTCGAAAATTATGGATATCTCTCTGTCATTATAGCCAGTACGATAAAAATGTATAAGACATAAATGATCGGAAAGTTATATGGTATTTATCATTAGGGCCATTGATTTTTGAGAATTGAATTTTAGGCCTGCCACTGAACTACCATTTCACTCTGTGCGAATAAAATTATTTACAGCCTAGATCAGTGATGGCAAACCTTTACCGACTAGCGTATCAATTAAGATCTTGTTTATTACTGGTGTGCCAACAGTTAATTTCCTTTATCATCGCACCGACACCGTCTTATGGCGACGATGTGATCTGAAGGGGCTAGGAGTGGGAAGGAAGCGACCGTGGCCTTAATTAAGGTACATCCCCAGCATTTGCCTAGTGTGAAAATGGGAAACCACGGAAAACCATTTTCAGCGCTGCCAAGAGTGGGGTTCGAACCCACTATCTCCCGAATACTGACCGCACTTAAGCGACTGCAGCTATCGAACACGGTAAACTCCTCCTTTGACTTCATTTATGTATTTGATAGCATTCCATATAAAGCTATACGGTTACGTCGCGCATTCCTATGTACGAAATATCGCTGTAAATTTGTCACAATTGGAACATAATAATTCCTTTTACTTAAATTAAGTGAAAAATCTGCGGTAAATTAAGAAATACCGTCGTTTTTAGAGAAATATGAATACATACTTAAGGCCTGTAGACAGGAATCCTTTATGTTGTATTCCGCTGCTGGTGCCGTCTTTTGTTAATTTCTTGAGGTCCAGGGCTAACACCGAGGAATGGGAGTGCTATGTCTGTGGTTTCTCATTATCTTTGTCCAGATGACTAGAGCGGCCATTTCAAACAGCAAAATGGAGGTGAACAGCATTCACGAAGTTATTTCGTTCTTCAATGAGCCAAATGACCATGGTACAAAAATGATTTTTGTTGAAAGAAAAATAGCATGATCCCTGAACCAATAAATATTTTTTTATTTTTGTTTGGAGGAAAATAGCATTATAGCACTACCGTGAATTGACAAATGAAGCAATGAAACGGAAGCAAAGAAGTTCAGTGAACACAGACATCACACACGAAACTGTTGAAAGTGAAAGACAAACAAAAGACATGTGTGTTGCTGTGAGCGTAGCACCAAAAGTACTTGTAAGGTAGTAAAGTAGGTATACATAATATTCTCAAAAAATAAAATATTTCTTAATTTACCGCAGATTTTAGACTTCATCTGTGAAAAAGCAATTATTATGTTCCATTTGTGACAAATTTTACAGGGACATTTCGTAGATAGGAATGCGCGACGTAACCAGCTATACGACTGTATGTTTCATGATTTTATTTAGCAAACATCACTGAAAATTGCATTTTTAAAACCAGGTAAATTTGTAGAATAAGGTATATTTTTGATGTAACCTAATAACATTGTAAGAAATATAACCTAAAAATGAATTGGTACACACTTCTTTGTTAAAGCGTAATTTTTAAATGATGTTATGTGGTAGATTTTCGACCTATTTATTAGATGTTAAAAACATTAAAATATGTTAGTATGTTGTGTGACGTGTCACCTAGTGGCACGTGGGTCATTCGTTAGCCATCCCTAGATTGTAGCAGTGGCGTTCTGTCAACATATTCATTACCCCAGCTGCAAAAAAAAGTTTTTTAAAAATATAAACATTCGTAGCCCCACTACACTCTATAAAGTCAACATTACCATTTTATAAGGCTGCATTTTTCGTGGAAAAGTCTACCGAAGAAAGATCTTTCAAGAATATTTTCAACCACACGCTTGCACATATTTCCAAATTAATATTCACGGCAGTGACGACACCATCATAATTTAATCTATAGCAGATTTTAAACAATGTACTTCCAGTTCCATCCCGTGACACTTCGTGGTAGTACAGTCATGGTTTCCACAAAAATACACTGGGACTAACTATTTGTTTTTTACTTAAGAAGCCTAATCTAAACTAATCAGCAAAATTTACTGGTATTTTACCGTCGTTGAACTTTTATAGTTTCACTCGCATATTGAGTGTACGTGCATCAACGGCAAACCAGAGAAAATATTTCTCACGACGTATAACACACTTTATATTCATGAATAATGCCTCAGAACTCGCGAAACCTGCACCTATAATCCAAGAGGAACACTACAAAAATTCACTATATACCACCATCACAGACAACCATTCGCGCTTAACTCTGTGTTCATGCTGGGCAACCTAAATATTTTTCTGCGCCTATCGAAACACATACTCTACACGTGCCATCAGTGAATTGCTCGGAAAAACTGTATACATGCCAAAACCCAAGACTAAAATATATTCTTCTATATTACAATTGATTTCATATACAGGCTCTATTTTTATTAGCAAGACGATGTGCAAGTGGCTATACCGTTAAGATGTTGATATTTTTCTTGCAGTCTCTAGTGTGTGACGCTGAAAACTTCGAGTGTCAAGTATTAAAAATAACACCCCTTTCCGAAGCTAGATGGCTTGTCGCCGTAAATTGCTGTCGGGAGAGGGGCCACAGCTTCGCCTCGAGGAAGCTTCAAGTGCATGCGTCACCCAAGCGACCTTAAATTTCGCTGGGGGTAGCTCTCTATCGCGCCGGCAAGGAAACCCAGCTCGCTGCAGAAGCTGAACTGCGGTACTGCGAGCGGATTGTCGAGACAGCTTTACTTGGCTTGGCTTAGATATTCGCAATTTTTAAACATTATAAAAAACCTTCTAAGGAATAATTAGAAAATGTTCTTTACCCCAGCAGCGCTGGGGTAGATGGAGTTCAGTGCACGCCACTGGATTGTAGTACCATATTCCCCGACTTTAGATACCGATTTTCATTAAAGTGTGTTCAGCCATTTTCTCGTGATACCCGTACCTCCAGACAGACAGACAGACAGACAGACAGACAGACAGACAGACAGACAGACAGACAGACAGACAGACAGAAATGACAAAATATTAAAAAGTACATTTCCTTGTTACTGTGGACACGAACGATACAGAAATGCCATTCTTTTTAAATTCTGATCAGTGTACAGACAAAATTCTTATTTTATATATAGATTATATAACCTGCTGTTAAGAAGTTACTGAGATTTTATACTGTAGTTTTGAATTAGGATTCTGAGCGTTACTTACGTTAAGGCTGGGGAGTGAGCAATGAGAAGTGGGGTCACCGAATTTAGTTTTCAGTTCTCCCGCTAGGATCGTGTTTCTAAGACACACGTTTTGAATATCTTCTTATGATCAGCATGGATCTTGTGACAAGTGCTTCTGAAAATTCGCTAATGCATAGCTAAATTTGTTACTTACTGAGAAGCCACGTGTTCTGGATTTTGCTTATGTTCAATTTTTTGTTGAAGTGCAAAATATTCCGTCAATAAGATGTTAACTGCCTTGCTGGAAACTTGTTTACATCAGTATTTTGAGGTTATGAGTCGTCGCAGTATGGACCCACAGTCAGCAGGAATTTATACATATTTACAAAGGTGATTTAACGTGTTTGTGAGAATATATAGTAAATTTATACACACGTAAAAGCTCCAGTTCAGAATCACCATTTGAATCTCACATCACTGCCTAGCCTAACTTATCTTTAACACTTTTCTGTTGAAAGGTTTGCTGTGTGTAAAGTAATATGACAAGGCATCCTATAATGAGTGGAAAGACATTTGAACAGAATGGAGAGCAATTTATTAGAAAGCTTGTCTTCAATACCGACAGCATCTATTTCTCCAGTACATCGGTCATTCCAAGAAGCTTATCCAAATTCTTGTCATTGATCAGCTTTGCTTTTATTGCCATCTCATCTATGATGAGAGAAGTAACTTTTCATTATCGTGCTGTAAGTATTTCTTTTCTGCAATCAGACGAGCTCGTACCAAATAAGTTACTCCTCTCTCTCCTCTGGAATGGCCAATGTAAGTTTTAAAGATTTTTGGTTTGGTAGGTGCAAAATATTAAGGTGGGTGTCCCAAATATCGCCTACCATAACTATTTCTCTGTATGTCAACCTCCTGGGTTGGAAAATCAAGCTGGAAACTAAATGAATATCACTAGGAACAATCTTCCTTTGGTTCCCAGAGATCAAATCGGTTCATAACTTACGCCAGTTTAAGTTAATTAGCAAAACTTCCAAAAATGTCCCAGGACAATTTCACATGAATGTGTTCCTAATTTCGCTTGGTGGGCCAAATTAGGAGCACCTGTTATAAACGAGTTGCTAAGTTAGTAGAGCACACATAACTTACCTTTGTTAACTAATTTCAAACTTTTTGTACGAAAAGAGGTCTTAAATTAAAAATGAGGACAGACCAAAATACTTCATAATTTATTAGATAACTGGAAAACGTGTGTACGTTTTGTAGTAGGCTTGCACTTACAACATAATCTAGTCCAATTAACATTCAGTTAGGCCTATTCAGACAGTACGAACATGTGTATTTTTTCCGCTCGTCACTCGCTGCATCACAAAGTTTGTGATTCCAGTTGAAGCACGAGGAGCACATAACCCACTGCTGTCCACTGAAATCGTCTGAGAACTTCTTGTTACAAAATGTGCAGGTGGCATCCATAGAATCAGGGTCGTCAAGGTCCACATCAAGATCATCATCGGTATCCGCTAGCGGAGGTTCATTTGAATCCTCACTGTCTGAAAAACTTGAGACTTTACGCTTCCTTCCTACAAGTTTCTTCTTCTTGTTGGTGGCAGGATTCCTCTTTTGTGCTACTGCACTAGTCGAGGCCTGATTAGAATGTGTCTGGCCTTTAGCGGTATAGAAGTCTTCTAGATTTTTCTTATAAGGAGAGCTGGTCAACACCATGCTCTCTCCACCCTTTCGTTTGCGAGACGGTGGTTGCACTTTTGGCACAGCTCTTATGTCCTTGGGTGAGATTAGGCCTGCAGCATGGAACGGGGTGGAGCCGGATGAGGGTTCATCTTGACCAGCTATCTGAAGTTAACCGTCAATAGTCCTAGGTGAAGGAGTTATTATTTGATCAATTCCTGCCGCGTCCACAAATAGTTGAGTCGCGCACACAGCATCAGGAATAGGTTCTGGGCCGCTGTCATTCACTGCTTCAAGGAAATCTGCTTCGGTAAATATAGAGGCATTGAAAGGATAGATACCAGCGGCACGAAAACCACCCACTCATAGCATTACTCATGGTTGCTGCCCTGATGTATGCTTTGCCCATGAGTTCGGCAACTTCATACTGTGTCACACCCCTGCCCTCATTGCTGAAAATCCATTTCTCAATTTTCTGATTGTAGAAAGTCTTGAATGGCTTCATGAAAGCAACATCTAATGGTTGCGTCCTATGCGTGCTGTGAGATGGCAGACAGACCATTATGATGTGATTTTCTCGAGAAAAGTTTATCACTTCCAGGTTCCTTGTGTGGGTATAGTGGCCATTCTGCTGTAGGTTTGACAAAAGAAGCAACATGTTTCATCCATTTACAGAACAAATCATACTGAATGCAGCCTGATGGGTGAAATACTGAAATAGCTCCAGAAGGAGCTCCCTTCATTAGCTTCAAGTCCTGCTTCTTTCTGGGAAAAACTATCATGGGAAAAACGTACTGGCCGACAGCAGACATACAGGTGACAATGGTGTTCAGCTTTCACCGCTCTGCCGATGACATTTTGTAGATTGCCAATTTCCCTTTCATCGAATCACTTGTACATTTTTGCTTTGAACTTTTGTGATGCCAGTTTCGCCTGCATTAGCAGTTCTGGCAGGGTTAAACTTGATTTTGGCAAGTTCTGTTCTAAGAATATTGAACAAGAATTCAAATTTTTTCAGTGAACCCTAATATTCTGGCTCTTGACAATGACTGTGGAGTTCTTATTGTCAACTAGGAATTCCTTTTCAAAAACAAGTTCAACCACTTTCGACCTGCGATGTTGGTTCTTTTAAAGAAGGGATGAGGAATATTGTGCCTTAAGGCAAGTCGGAAGGTATTTGCTTCACGTCATTTCGAGTCAAACCAAAAAATGTCTTTCCATTTCCATCCAGTACTCAACCAGTTCCTTTTCTAAATCGGGCGTCAACACAGGTTTCCTTCCAAGTTTCTTTTTTACCACAGCAAATTCTTCTTCGTTTTTCCCTTTTGCACTTTTTAAAATGTAATCTCGAATATTTGATCTTGGTACTCGAAATACTTTTGATGCTCTCAGCGTTCCCATTTCTTTGTTCTGAGCAGCCCGATATGCAGCCTCAAGATTCGACATGATCCACGTCTGCCTTTTCTTCTCTTCTCTTGGCCTCTTATGTACGAGCCCAACAACAACAACAACAACAACAACAACAACACAGATTTGGGTTAAAGCCTAGGTAGGCAATATTAGGAACAAAGCTCAGTCAACACAAACATACACATGACGGAGGTTAAAAACAGTTTTCAAAAGTAATAATATCATCTTTGGAATCCTCATTTAATGCACTTTCAAGCGATATAAAGAAAATTATGATTAGGAAACAGTTACCTGGCCATTTCCTGGATTGATTGGAGAGAAAAAAATACGTTCATCACAGGCTCAAACACATCAGACGCCATACTGCTGTTGTTATCACTCATAGGAAGCTTGCCGCTGGCGCTACGTTTGGCAATACATCAGAACGTCAAGGTAACTAAGTAATCTCATAGATGGTGCGCACAGTAGCTTCCAAACATAGGTAGGCTGTTTTAGGAACAGAGGCTATATTTGGGACACCCACCCTAAGGGATCTTAGGAACCTGTAGCCTGTGGGTGACCTGTTGGAGAGTAATATGCAGACTTTTATATTATTTTCTCTGAATTTACACTTCTGATTACAAAAAGCTTGAATCTGCTCAATCAAGAAATTTTCTTTCAAATCACCTTGTTCAGCTAGTTCTGTAATTTTATTTAGTTGAATTTCAAGTCTATGTTGATTTTTTCATTTTTGAGTTGATGCATCCTTTCTTTTAAATTGGCAATAATATTTGTCTGCTTCACTATAAATGCTGTTTATTTCCTACATTTTCTAACTGTTCTATTCAGTTTCAAACCTACTTTAGTGCTTTGTAGTTTAAGTTTAACAGAACACTCTGTGCCTGCAGTTTTATATAATAGTTCCCTGATAATAAAGGTGGAGGGTCCTTGTCTTTTCTGGCTGTAGATGTGGTTGATTCTAATTGAAGTTCACTTTTCCTGTAGACTTTAGCTTCATTTCCCACTTCTGTAGCCTTCCTCTTATGTAGTCTTCCTGTATGTGATTGTGTTTGTGTCCGGGAAAATCTTGAAGGACAAATTGAATGACATTCGAAAGTAGGATTTACAGTGCTGTGTTTACAATAATTTTAGTCCTTAAAATGTCTACTGTCAACAGTGGAATGCACACAAGATTTCCACAGAGATCCCAGTCTATTTTCTTGACGAGAAATTGCCAATTTAGTTTTAAGTTCCTCGTCTTCCGGAAATCTGTGAAATGAATTACCACATCCTTTTGAGGTCTTTGATGTATAGTAAGGAACACTAGCGTACACCATGTTTTTTAAGAATTATCCGATGTGCGCATTACATAGGCGTAAGCAGGATCATTAATTTCAGTCACTAAGTTACAGTATAATCATCGCACTGGCGCAAGAAAGCTCATAAAGTACTAAAATACGTCTTGACACGCTCGTGAATGTCTGAATGAGTACTAAGTATGGCTAAGAAGAGCGTACCTAGCGGCAAAACGATGCGTTTTACGAGAACGAGCGGGAGCCAGTTTCACGACCAGGGAGGACTTGAATTCCCAGCCTTGTATAATAACGTAAGCAACGATTCTGACACACCTTTTCTTCTTAGACTACTGTTGCAATGAACCTCAAGACAGGAGGAAAATGGTTGTTGAATAAATGTCTGACTTTGAGCATTCAGGAGAATACTTTCTCTCTAACTGTTATGTACAAGTTCTAGCATAAAATTTTAACGATTATGACTTGGCCTTGTATCACATCCACTCTTCAAAATATGGGAAGAACAGTTGTAAATTCTCAGCAATTCAACTTCCTGCTGACTTAAAAATTGCCCCTACTTTAATACATTTCAAACGAAAGGCAAAGGAAAATCTATGGGATAGGCTAGATACTTCATAGGTGAAATATAAATATGTAATGTTTAAAACAAACACTCGCCCCGCTTTGTCAATCCTGTTGCATTGCCCGGCATTACTCGCTATGTCTTTAAGAGCGCCGTTACTCGCTGGTGAGCGCAGCGCTCACCTTTAAGTTTAAAGGCTATAATATGTCCATATAAATATGGAGGTATTTTTAATATGTCCATTCGAGCTAGTTATTTATTTAGGTACACGGCCGAGTGGAGTGGCTATGGAGGAAAGCTCAACATTCGGGAGACGCGTGAGTTCGATCCCCACCGTTAGCTGTCCTGAGAATGGTTTTCTGTTTACGCTTCCAGGCATATACCGGGGCAGTTTCTATTCACAGACTACAGCCGATTCCTTACACCTATTTAGCCACCTTCGTTCACCATCATTTATTTCATCTTTATTAGCTCTTCAACTGAGGTTGGCGTCAGGAAGGGTATCCGGTCGTAAAACAAGCTATGTACATTGATATCAAAGTTTGCTATAAACGAAAGTCCTCTCCTTCCCCAGAACTTGCAGGCATTCTGAAACAGAGTTATGATCACTTCCGTAAACCTCATCTATTTCATACCATGTCTCGATGTTCAAGACCTTCCCTCCTTCGTTTCACATAACCACGAAAGTATCTGATCACTGGATGCCACAATAACTTGTAAATATTGTCTAAAAACACCCACAGTATAAACATTTCGCATTAAATACAAGCATAAAACAAAACCTGACTTATTACAATGAGCGAAATATAAGTAGCACAGTTCCTCGCTACTGAGCGCACCGCTCACCAAACATACACTGCCGTGCCTAATAATGAATTGCGGGCGTATATTTTCAAAGATAATGAAAATGTCTGACACATCCCCTTCATAATAATCTGTTACAAAGGTACAGGGACTTACAAAGGTGGAGGTTTTGTAACATTCCAACAAGAAGCAATATACTACGAAGGTGAGCGCCGCGCTCACCATGCGAGTAACCGCGGGATTGTTACTCACTTGTAGTACAAAGAAATTTAAGTATCTTAGTATAATTAAGGAACTATAGAATGGTATTTTATTTTTATTTTTTACATTTTCTGTATTGATGTCTCTACTTTTATGTTTAAGTCACCTGATTACATCATTGTAAGTATTCAGAGTTTGTAGATCCGCCACTGAATATATTATCCATTGTAAAATTCCTCTGTATGAGCCTTTGGCTCGTTGGAATTAATTATTGAAATCAATATCTATCTAAAAACTATACCGTGAAATGTCATGCAAATCAAAAGGGTTATAGTTATCCTCCAACTTGCTAACTGAGCTTCATATTGCTCCTTGCCCAAAAATGTGCACACCTAGTCCTTGTTCTACAACGATTGTCTAGCGTACTCGTATTGTTCCTATCATTTTAACACTCGAGGTATCTCTAGAACCATGACGGTCAGCCGCCTTTGTTACAATAATGTAAATTATACCGGTATATAAAGATACTAAATCATTGCTTTATTGTTACACGTGATTTTAACACCTGCCTCTCATTATGGGTTGTCAGGGAGTTAAAGCAATGATGCACTGAAAGTGTGAAAATATTCTCTCGGGTGAATAAATTAGTGACTTCCAAACTAGGTTAATAACGTGAATCATGGGAGACTACTGGCAAAAATGAATGCAATTGGACTAGACAAAAGAGAGACTGTATAGGTGGGTATAACTCTAGAAAATAGATCTCAGAGAATTAGAGTAGACGAAGCTTTATCTGACCCTGTAATAATTAAGAGGGGAATTCCCCAAGGCAGTACCATTGGACTTTCTGTTTACTTTATATATAATATGAGTAAAGAAGTGGAATCAGAGATAAGGCTTTTTGCAGATGATGTTATTCTTAATAATAAATAAATAAATAATAAGTTACAACTGCAAAATGACCTCGATAGTGTTGTGAGATAGATGGTGGGCAATGGTACGATAATAAACGGGGTTTAAAGTCAGGTTGTGAGTTTCACAAATAGGAAAAGTCCTCTCGGTTTTAATTACTGCGTTGATACGGTGAAAGTTCCTTTTGGGGATCATTGTAAGTATCTAAGTGTTAATATAAGGAAAGAACTACTCGTTGGCTGAATGGTCACCGTACTGGTCTTCGGTTCAGAGGGTCCCGGTTTCGATTACCGGCCGGGTCGGGGATTTTAACCTTCAGGTTCAGAGGGTCCCGGGTTCGATTCCCGGCCAGGTCGGGGATTTTAACCTTCATTGGTTAATTCCAATGGCCCGGGGGCAACTCACACACTACACATAACACTATCCTCCACCACAATAACACGCAGTTACCAGACATGGCAGATGCCGCCCACCCTCATCGGAGGGTCTGCCTTACAAGGGCTGCACTCGGATAGAAATAGCCACACGAAATTATTATTATTATTATTATTATTATTATTATTATTATTATTATTATTATTATTATTATTATTATTATTATTATTATTATTATTATTATTATTATTATTAGGAAAGAACTTCATTGGGGTAATCACATAAATGGGATTGTAAATAAAGGGTACAGATCTCTGCACGTGGTTACGAGGGTATTTAGGGGTTGTAGTAAGGATGTAAAGTAGAGGGCATATAAGTCTCTGGTACGACACCAACTAGAGTATGGTTCCAGCGTATGGGACCCTCACCAGGATTACTTGATTCAAGAACTGGAAAAAATCCAAAGAATTTTTTTTTTTTTTGCAAGGGGCTTTACGTCGCACCGACACAGATAGGTCTTATGGCGACGAAGGGATAGGAAAGGCCTAGGAGTTGGAAGGAAGCGGCTGTGGCCTTAATTAAGGTACAGCCGCAGCATTTGCCTGGTGTGAAAATGGGAAACGACGGAAAACCATTTTCAGGGCTGCCGATAGTGGGATTCGAACCTACTATCTCCCGGATGCAAGCTCACAGCCGCGCGCCTCTACACGCACGGCCAACTCGCCCGGTAATCCAAAGAAAAACATCTCAATTTGTTCTGGGTGATTTCCGACAAAAGAGTAGCGTTACAAAAATATTGCAAAGTTTGGGCTGGTTAGACTTGGAGAGATGGCGTGGAATGACATTAGTAGACGAATAAGTTTGAGTGGTGTCCTTAAAAGTAGGACAGGTCACAATATGAAGATAAAGTTGGAATTTAAGATGACAAATTGGGACAAATATTCGTTTATAGAAAGGGGAGTTAGGGATTGGAATAACTTACCAAGGGAGATGTTCAATAAATTTCCTATTTCTTTGCAATCATTTGCAACGGCTAGGAAAACAATAGATAGGGAATCTTCCACCTGGGCGACTGTCCTAAATGCAGATCAGTATTGATTGATTGATTGATTGATTGATTGATTGATTGATTGATTGATTGATTGATTGATTGATTGATTGATTGATTGATTGATTGATTGATTGATTGATTGATTGATTGATTGATTGATTGATTGATTGATTGATTGATTGATTGATTGATTGATTGATTGATGTGCTCACGCCCTCAAATGTGTCTACCTCTTAGTCCTGCTTTCTGATACGGGGACAGGGATGAGGTGATATGACATTTTATGGCCCGATGCCCCTCGTGACGCAACCTCAGTTGAGGAGCTAATGAAGATGAAATTAATGATGGCGAATGAAGTTGGGTAAGGAGGTGGAAGGAATCAGTTGTGGCCTGTGAACAGAAACAGTCCCAGCATTTGTCTGGGCGTGACAGTGGGAAACCACAGGAAACCATTCTCAGGACGGTCGAAGGTGGGGGTCGAACCCACTTGTCTCCCGAATGCAGAGCTTGGCTCCATACCCGTAGCAATTTATCACGCGCGAACATTCTACTCGGTACTCACCTCCTCAAATGCTCTATTTACATTTACTGGCCTATAAACGGAGATACAGGTCAGGACTATGAATAGGCTATATATTTTTTACAATTTGCTTTGCGCTACACAGGTAGGGTTTTTTTTTTTTTTTTTTTTTTACGTCGCACCGACACAGATAGGTCTTATGGTGACGATGGGACAGGGAAGGGCTAGGAGTGGGAAGGAAGCGGCCGTGGCCTTAATTAAGGTACAGCCCCAGCATTTGCCTGGTGTGAAAATAGGAAACCACGGAAGACCATTTTCAGGGCTGCCGACAGTGGGGTTCGAACCTACTATCTCCCGAATACTGGATACTGGCCGCACTTAAGCGACTGCAGCTATCGAGCTCGGTTAGATAGGTTTTATGGCGACGATGGCATAAGTAACGGCTAGGAGTGGGAAGGAAGCGGCCGTAGCCTTAAGATACAGCCCCAGCAGCATTTGTCTGGTGTGAAACTGGGAAAGTACGGAAAACCATCTTCAGGGCTGCCGACAGTGGGGTTCGAACCCAATATCTTCCGAATGCAACCTCACAGCTGCGCACCCGTTACCGTGCTGCCAACTCGCTCTGTCACGTCTACGAATAAAAGTAAGAAAGGAATTATCATTTGCACTAGGAAATAATACAGGTAAATCTGAATATAAGAAATAAGGCAGGAAGGAGTCTACGTAAGATTCATATTCACTATAGCAGTAAAATAAAAAAAAGGACGACGAACTCTAGTAACGCCAAGGTAGTACTCGAGACAAATACATTGCATGTTCTGCTCAAAATGAAGCAACCGGGAAAAGTGACGATTGGAGAATGGTTAATTCCATGACATAACACAAAGATTCTCGACAGGAAGTAGCTGAGTCATTAGCATGAAAGCATGACATGGTGTACCCTCCATCTGAGTATCAGTACCCATAAACTTTATACTACTTAACGTCAAAGACCAGACATGCCGCTTAATGGCCCAAAGAAACATTCTGGCATTGCCAACATGCCTTCATGTAAGACAGAAATTCAAGGTTGCTTTCTGTTGACCTAGTAGGGCGCTGACCTTGGCATGTACTAGTGTTTTGATGTTACTCTTGTTGTTACTCACTTTTTACACCGACTTCCATAATGGAGTAGTAAATTGGGGTGAAGTGGACTGCAAGGTTCAGATTTTAATTCTTAAGTAACACATGAGGCAAGAAAGACTCTACATTACATACATACATACATACATACATACATACATACATACATACATACATACATACATACATACATACATACATAATGCTGGCAAGAGCTACAGAAAGTACTAAACCACCTTCACAATTGGTCAGTTGATAACGATCTCAGCATAAACCAGAGAAAGACAGTGTACTTGGCTTTCCGAAAAGGGAGAAAACTAGCAGCGGAAAACAAAATAACTCTCGGCGAAGAAGAACTCACGTCGGTTAATACTTGCAAATACCTCAGCGTCACCCTGAAAACAACGTGCCTCTCTTTCAGACAACATATAAAGGAACGAGCAACAGCTGCCATCAGAGAAATATGCTATCTGAAGAAGATAACCAAACTCTCATTACGAACTGCAATGACACTTTTCTACGCCAAAATAACTCCCACTGTCTCATACGGCCTAGAGCTAACTAATATGGGAAAGGCTAACCACAACAGACCTCACCACGATAGAAAAAGTGAAAGCACGATTCCTTAAGAGAGCACTGGGCGTGGCAAGATCGTCACCGTCCAGACTAATCTATGAATTAGCAAGGGAACCTTTCTATATCGAAGACCTCCGATTCAAACTACACCTGCCATCTACCCTGCAAATGGAAAAGGTACTTGAGCGGAAGCATCTGAAGCAACAGGACATACCACTGGATTTTTACGCAACGGAACCAATGACCGATAGACAATGGACACAGGCAAATCAGGAACTAAGAAACGTAGTCACAAGACTCGCTTCCATCACAAAATTGGCAAAAACATAAAATATCATGAACCGAACGAAGAATATATAATATGTTCTCTGTGTGAGAAGCCATGCGACAAATACCACATAACATTGTGTAGTAAGAGGGAAAAGAGCATAGTTGACTATAGCAAAGACTAAACCACCTCGAGAATCTGTAAATCGCAGTATGTTGTGTGACAATATTTCATGCTTACTTTGTAACCTTGAAACCTATTGTTGTATCCCATTATATGGCCATCTGGCTGCGATAAATTCTTCTTCTTATTATTATAATGCCCTAATGTATGGAGTAGACTGAACATTAAATTAAACCTAAGTCATAATATGACAGCTATGATAACAGGCCACGGAAAATTCGGTGAATACTTCTTTAGGTTCAAAATAACAAATAATCCTATATGTGTGTGCGGTGAAACAAATCATCAGACAGTTGACCATACTCTTGGGGAATGTAAATTACACTACTCCGAGAAAGATGAACTTTGTCGAAGTGTTATAAAGTCAGTGGGCCACTGGCCGGTGAAGAAATAAGAACTCGTGGACGAACACCTAGAGGATCACTGTTGTGATGTATCCTCTATTTGTTGGGATATCCACAAGAAAATTTCTTTTGGTCCAGCAGCCGATGTTGTTGCTTATTTAGCACCACCCAGGGGACACGTGTAGGGAACTTTAAGGTTATACCTACGGGCATAGGTGTTGTTGCTTATTTAGCACCACCCAGGGGACACGTGTAGGGAACTTTAAGGTTATACCTATGGGCAAAGGTGTTGTTGCTTATTTAGCACCACCCAGGGGACACGTGTAGGGAACTTTAAGGTTATACCTACGGGCATAGGTGTTGTTGCTTATTTATCACCACCCGGGGGACACGTGTAGGGCACTTTAAGGTTATACCTGCGGACGTAAAGCAACGATGACCTCCCAGTAACATTAAACTATAAGTTACATTTCTATCCATTGATCCTTTGTCCGATTGTTGTTCTATCTGCTTTAAGTGTATATAGTATATATACTGCCCCCGTTTTGCCGGGCAGCTCAGCCGGTAAGCAAAAGTCCCCGGCGGAACGTTCGCTTACAGGCAACGCTAAATTATTGAGGACAGGGACAACCTAAGGACTGACGACAAATGAAACACTAAAAATGTTTTTTAACATTTATTAAAAATAAATTAGCACTTTTCAAAATCCAATTAATATTTCCAAAATCTTGAATAAAATATTTAATTCTTCCCTGTTGGAATTCACCCACAATTCTTCATTGAATTGTATTCTGCAAAGATACGAAATTGAGTTTTATTAAATCGAATTAGCAAATTAATTAATTTATTATCTGAGAAAATCCTATCCCAAAATAACAAAATCTGATTTTTCGTATCACTATTTAAATTAACAATATCCTGTTATTTAATCTTAAATGAATCAAACGTTTACTTCTCATGAAAAATCAAATAATAATTTCTATTAATTAAATATTATTCTGATTAATTATTTATGCTTCAAATTATTTAATCAAATTACTTTGAAGTCCTATATCCAACACCTTATATTTCCAATCTCGAGATATTTGACTTAGCGTTGTGCACAACTCACAATAAAGACTTAAAATTCTCACTGTGCAAGGTTAAATGTGTTACATTTCGTGAGCTTAGTTCATTGACGTGATCCTTGCTTAAGTATTTTTTTCTCGAAGCAAAGATCCTAATCTGTCTTATTTTATCATAAAATCGCTTAAAGATTTAGAATTGAGCCAAATATGCTCGCCACAAAACAACAAGAAATCGAAAAACATTACGCGCACTGCGTACACATATCATGACGAAATATCACCATGAAAAATCACATTTGTAAAATATCGATCATTCATCCATCTCACATTCAAGCTTAGGTTCCCGGTAGTATTATTAAATAGAATTATCGAAACCTATCTCTTGATTTTTATTTTTAAAAATTATTTGAAATATGAGAGTTTCCCGATGACGATATCAGATAAGGGCTACCATTGCGATCGTCTGGCGTGTGATTGTAACAGGATTATCACTTTTTCAACGAAATAGATCCACAACGATGTTCCAGGATAAATTTTCGGTAGAAATCATCATTAAAATTCCATAGAATTCCCTGCAGTCATAGATAAACAAGCATTCGCGCATACGGTCTATGAGTCACGCCTTCGTTATTTTTAATTTCCTATTTTCTCAAATTATCGATCAATATGTGCTGCATAAGAAGAAGTTATGTTCAAAGACATACTCTCTTCCTTAAATGACTCATGTAATGGACACACAAATAAAATCCTATCTCAAGATCCATTTACAAGTCTCAAAATTACCACACAACAGTAAATGCAAAATTTGTGGACATTCGGCCACGACCAATATTCCAGGCCTACATCTACTTCAATATAGCACACCTTAATCACATATAAGCACAGTAACACTTACACTCATGACCTTTAAACAATCTATTAGACCGTAATAATGTTTATTATTATTATTATTATTATTATTATTATTATTATTATTATTATTATTATTATTATTATTATTATACGCGCGTGGTCGCGTCATCGTAGGCTATGGTTTAATGAAATCATAGATGACCCTATCCTATCTCGAATCTATGATGAACCACAAAACATCAAGGAAAAATCCTAAATTCACAGAACACGTCGAGATTCTGTCCCAAATAATTCAAAAATTATTCCAAAATTATTTAATAAATTAATAAATGTTATCGCGTGGGTCAAATACTTTTAACACTTTCCTCGACTTATTATGGGACAGTGAGAACATGTCACGAAGCACTCACTCAAATAGAATGAAATACAGGTCCCAAATACAGTCTCACACACATCAAATCTACCAACACCAGTGGAAGAAGAGTGAAATTCCTAACTACAAAGGCTATTAGAAATGATCTCAAATATTCAAGCAAGGACTACGTCTACATAATTATTACAACAGAAAATAGAGAAAATTATAATTTAAAATCTTAGCTGTAGTAGACTTGGCTTCTGGACTCGGTTGATGATCAGTGAATATTTAACCGGACTTCATCTCGGACATTATTCTCCCCTGGGCTGAATTATGCCTCACATTTTAATAACACATGGCTGCAGCAGGCGAAGACTTAGGACAGTTACAAACTCCGTCGTAACGTTGAAGTTCCATTCTTCCGAAATAATTTAGGACTGCTAGTGATCTTCCGTCTTCTGGTGAAAGCTGAAACTAAAACGTTTGTTTTAGTAATAGTTCCCAACACACACTTGATTTTCCAAGTTGGCACAGTTTTTACGTACTTTAAAAGTTCCTCAGGTTTGTAAAATTAAGGAAATCTGAACTGCGGCGTTTCCAATATTTTCCGTATCTCAAAATTTCCTCAGAAGCAGAAATAATATCATCCTTCATCAAATGAATGCTTATAATTTTTAATATCGTATATGTCGTCTGGGGTGCTTTTACAGTATAACACGATGACGAGTACTTGTACGAAGCAATTATTCACGTAGAAAGCCGAAGACAAAAGAGCGCAAATTTCCCCGATACATGGGTATTTCTTCAAGATGTAGGTGTGTTTGTCAGTTGAATTTTATTGGCTGAGATTTAGCGATCAGGCTAACCTTGCGATCCAATTAGTTAATTATCATGACGTCAGAATCTTAATGTATTGATCGCTTTTGGTCTGGTAAAATTCATGTCCACGTGCTACTCAGCTGAGGTCTATAACAAGGCACACAAAAAAAACCCATACTTGCTTGCACGGCGGGGGAAAACCTGTTCTGCGGCTGACTAGCAGAGGCAGTGCAGAGTTGAACTCTCCTTCCTAAATGATAATTTTATGCATTGTTCCACCCCAGTAATAAAATATTCTTTCCATACGGACCAATAACCAATTTTCAACGGTACAATACATAGTTTATTTGTGCACTCTAAATGCCATACGAAATAAATAAAATAAACCTAAAGGATTTTCATAAATTTGACAATAAATACAACGTACATTTTGATATCTTACAACGAGATAGCACTTAAGTGTAACATTGACGAAAGTAATATGTAAATAATTGTATATAAATATTAATTAGTACCTTCATTTTATATATATACAAGCATGTAGTTTTACTTTCTGAATGGAGCATGCTGTTAATAAATGATTTTAAAAAATTAAAAAATAATAAAAATATGTCCATCCGTTCAATCGAATTCGACCATCGGCAATGCTATGAAATAGCACTCTCCAAGTTGTCCTGTTTCACACTGCCTCCTTTAGTTGTTCCAGGGTCTGTTTTAATGGTGTCTAAACAACGAGTCCTCTCGCGACCTGATTTTCTTGTACCGCTGAACAATCCTAGCATAATTGCTTTTTTCAATGCTTCTGATCGCATAACGTGGCCAAAGTATGCTAGTCTCAGTTTCATACTTCCATATCGAAGCCTGAATTACATTGAAATGTAAATAAAAATAAAAATTAGCCTTCATCTGGCTTGAGGAAAATCAAAATTGTTGAGGGTGAACCTCATCTTAACTTCTTTGAACCATGAACTTAACAGAAACTAGGTATCGCTATAGCACGTTTTCAACTCAGGAAAAATGGTCATTTTATCATAATCAATTTTTTTTATGATAATAGAGTAGTGAAAATCTCACAGTTAATACTGAAATTATTCGCATTGTTATTTCATCTTAATTGAGGGTAAATTTCACTGATATTGAAATAATTTCTGACAAAAGCTTGAATAAATTACATTCACAAGAATATTTTAATTAACGTAATTTCAAACAATTATGTCTATTCAGTACTTCACAAGCATCATTATGACCTTAAAGAAGCATTCTCCATGAAAATCCTATAAAATGCGATTGAGAATAATTTATGACATTTATAAATTAACGTTACACAATGTCTTGGAAATTTTACAATATCTAAATGTTTTACAAAACTTTGTTCGTGCGAGGTTGACATAGTACGGGTCTATTCATTTTTAATAGCACGTCAATGTAGAGCTTTACTTAAATACACTTAAAATTCACTAACATAATTATTTCCATAAGATAAATTAGCACAAACAACGCCGAAATAACTGAGCCTACCGTGGTGAACGCCCAGTCAGGTCAGAACCACATTTCAATAAATCACAAGAGAAAATATTTCTAACTACTGCATTCATTCAACATTCACACATATGACACACTAATTTTATTTATACTATTTAGAATTTTAAATAAGAAACTCTCTCTAGTTTGATAAGCTCTATAAACTAGTACTAATATTGTACTGTATTACTGTTCATTTTATACATTAGATATCTTCCTAGTGCCGCAAGCAAACATTTTTATATCGAGGTGACACGTCATGAATAATAAAATGAATGAATGTAAGAGATAGGCCTATGTCGAATGCAGAGTACGGTACTCTTGGAGTTCTTGATCTTTGAACATGGTCTACAGTTAAACATTACAAAAAATGTATTATCACCTCTAGTACCCTGCAGACTAGCATTTAGAAGGTAAAGCAAAGTCCAACTATTGGAACTCAAACCCATAAATAACTGAATGGCAGCATCAAACTTGGGAAGCATGTTCTTGAATTGCTTGCGTGTAACTCATATAGTCAGTAGCAACAAATTGTTAGCTTGGGAAATCTTTAAAAATCCTGTGATAGCTGGGCAGGAAGCATGTTGTATTTTATAAGTATTTACAGAGATTACATTATACCAAATTACTTTTTGTATAGCACCATGCAGATGTAGATCTTGATTCATACAGTAGTGTCCCCGATAGGAGCAAGTCCCAGATAAGAGCTTTAATTGCCTCTTCAACTTCGGCATAGCTAAACTCGAGAATATTCTCCCAGATTGCACATAAACGAAAGTCGTAGTACGATTTTTCAACCGAACTTCCAGATAAACGTGCAAACTGCCACATAAATTTAAATCGCACTTTTATCTGGCTTCGTAATATAGGCCCATAATTTTAAAACAGTACGGAACTTACTCTGGTCAAATATACCAAACTACTAGGAGTAATTGTTGATAAAATCTTGAGATAATACGACAATATTCAGCATGTTAGTAGAAAGGCGAATGATGTTTCCTTTAATATGCCATGTTCAGTTCAATCAATCAATCAATCAATCAATCAATCAATCAATCAATCAATCAATCAATCAATCAATCAATCAATACTGATCTGCATTTAGGGCAGTCGCCCAAGTGGCGGATTCCCTCTCTGTTGCTTTCCTAGCCTTTTCCTAAATGATTTCAAAGAAATTGGAAATTTATTGAACGTCTCCCTTGGTAAGTTATTCCAATCCCTAACTCCCCTTCCTATAAATGAATATTTGCCCCAGTTTGTCCTCTTGAATTCCAACTTTATCTTCATATTGTGATCTTTCCTACTTTTATAAATGCCACTCAAACTTATTCGTCTACTAATGTCATTCCACGCCATCTCTCCGCTGACAGCTCGGAACATACCACTTAGTCGAGCAGCTCTTCTTCTTTCTCTCAATTCTCCCCAACCCAAACTTTGCAACATTTTTGTAACACTACTCTTTTGTCGGAAATCACCCAGAACAAATCGAGCTGCTTTTCTTTGGATTTTTCCAGTTCTTGAATCAGGTAATCCTGGTGAGGGTCCCATACACTGGAACCATACTCTAGTTGGGGTCTTACCAGTGACTTATATGCCCTCTCCTTTGCATTCTTACTACAACCCCTAAACACCCTCATAACCATGTGCAGAGATCTGTACCCTTTATTTACAATCCCATCTGTGTGATTACCCCAATGAAGATCTTTCCTTATATTAACACCTAGATACTTACAATGATCCCCAAAAGGAACACAACACAGTAATTAAAACTGAGAGGACTTTTCCTATTAGTGAAACTCACAACCTGACTTTTAACCCCGTTTATCAACATACCATTGCCTGCTGTCCATCTCACAACATTTTCGAGGTCACGTTGCAGTTGCTCACAATCTTGTAACTTATTTATTACTCTATAGAGAATAACATCATCCGCAAAAAGCCTTACCTCCGATTCCACTCCTCTACTCATATCATTTATATATATAAGAAAACATAAAGGTCCGATAATACTGCCTTGAGTAATTCCCCTCTTAATTATTAATGGGTCAGATAAAGCTTCACCTACTCTAATTCTCTGAGATCTATTTTCTAGAAATATAGCAACCCATTCAGTCACTCTTTTGTCTAGTCCAATTGCACTCATTTTTGCTAGTAGTCTCCCATGATCCACCCTATCAAATGCTTTAGACAGATCAATCGCGATACAGTCCATTTGACCTCCAGAATACAAGATATCTGCTACATCTTGCTGGAATCCTACAAGTTGAGCTTCAGTGGAATAACCTTTCCTAAAACTAAACTGCCTTCTATCGAACCAGTTATTAATTTCACAAACATGTCTAATATAATCAGAAAGAATGCCTTCCCAAAGCTTACATACAATGCATGTCAAACTTAATGGCCTGTAATTTTCAGCTTTATGTCTATCACCCTTTCCTTTATATACAGGGGCTACAATAGCAACTCTCCAGTTCAGATGACAAGCATGCAAACCAAAAGAACAAAAATAGTAGCCCTACAACTCAGCGTTTTTCCTTTAGTCACAGCATATGGTATAGTTATCTGGGGGGATACTACAAGATGAGAATCTTTTTTGTAACCCAGAGGAAGATTTTGCGTATAACGACTCATAAGAACTACATGCAGACAACTAATACGGTATTAAATAATGTTATAGGCTTTATGACTCACTAACTGCTTTTTCGGTTTTTTGAAGACGCTGAGGTGCCGGAATTTGGTCCCGCAAGAGTTCTTTTACGTGCCAGTAAATCTACCGACACGAGGCTCATGCATTTGAGCACCTTCAAATACCACCGGACTGAGCCAAGAGCGAACCTACCAAGTGAAGGTCAGAAAGCCAGCGCTTCAACCGTCTGAGCCACTCAGCCAGACAACTAGTGAAGAATCTAGAAATATTAACCTTTTCACAGTGGCATGCACTGAATCCCATCTACCCCAGCAGGGTATTAACATGTTATAATTCCTTAGAACGCTTTTTACAATGTTTAAAAAATTGCGAACATCGAAACTAGCCAAGTACAGCTGTCTCGAAAATTCGCTCGCACTACCGCAGTTCAGCTTCTCCAGCGAGCTGGGTTTCCTTGTCGGCGCGATAGAGAGCTACCCCCAGCGAAATTTAAGGTCACTTGGACGACGCATGCACTTGAAGCTTCCTCGAGGCGAAGCTGTAGATCCCCCCGACAGCAATTTACGGCGACAGGCCATCTAGCTTAGGCAAGGGGTGTTAGTTTTAATACTTGACACTTGAAGTCTCCAGCGCCACGCACTAGAGACTGCAAGAAAAATATAAACATCTTAACGGTATAGCCACTTGCAGTAGCGTAGCCAGGATCGGCCAATGGGGGGGGTTACAGTTACAAAATTAAGATATAACATAATGAAAGTGCTTGTGCTTGTGCGTGTCTGGTACGCGCATGCATGACTGTCATAAGGATACTGATACAAGAGTGAATTACTGTATGTGATATTCAGATTGCAATACACTACAAAATTCTTACTTTAAAATACAGAACAAGAACAATATGATCGAGGTCAGCAGTTTTATCTCAAACGGTATGTTCAGTTTACAATCTAAAATCTAATTTTCGAGGCTTCCTAGAAAATAAATTTAACACATCTGTTGGTTTTACAACTGTGTCTCTGTGAATGTTCAAGGGAGCCAACCCGTTGAGTCGACTTTCACTTGTGGTATTTCTGAGGTAGGTTTTAAGGCGTCTTAATGTTGAAAATGATCTCTCACTGGCTGCAGTGGTGACAGGTAGGGTGGCAAACACTCTCAACAATCAGTAGATTGCAGGGAGTTTATCTTGATCACATAAAAGAAGTTTATTGTTTACTGTCAGTTTCTATTTATTTTATTTTTGTGAAAGTTCAATGGGGGGGGTTCTAACCCCCAGTAACCCCCCCCTGGCTACGCCCCTGGCCACTTGCAGATCGTCTTGCTAATAAAAATAGAGCCAGATTATGAAATCATTTGTAATGTAGAAGAATATGTTTTAGTCTTGGGTTTCGGCATGTATACAGTTTTTTTGAGCAATTCATTCATGGTACATGTAGAGTATGTGTTCCGATAGCCGCAGAAAAAGATTTGGGTTGCCCAGCATGAACACAGTGTTAAGCGCGAATGTTTATCTGTGATGGTGAATTTTTGTAGTGTTCCTCTTGGATTATAGGTGAAAGTTTCGCGAGTTCTGTGGCATTATTCACGAATACAACGTGTGTTATACGTCGTGACAAATATTATCCCTCGTTTGTCGTTGATGCACGTATACGCAATATGCGAGTGAAACTATAAAACTTTAACGATGGTAAAATGCCAATTAAATTTTGCTGATTAGTTTAGATTAGGCTTTTTAAGTAAAAAACGAATAGTTAGTCCCGGTGTATTTTTGTGAAAACTATGACTGTACTATATCACGAAGCGTCACCGGATGAGTCTGTAAGTACATTGTTTAAAATCTGCTATAAGTTAACTTTTGATGGTGTCGTCACTACCATGAATATCAATTTGGAAGTATGTGCGAGCGTGTGGTTGAAAACGTTCTTGAAATATCTTTATCAGGTAGACGCTTTCACGGAAAATGCAGCCTTATAAAATGGTAATGTTGACTTTAGAGAGTGTAGTGGAGCTACTATTGTTTATATTTTAAAAAACCCTCTTTGCAGCTGGGGTAATGAATATGTTCACCGCACGCCACTGCGGCTTCCCATCTCAGTATCTACATACCACAACTATGTAGGTATGTATATTCATACATGGCTATGCCAGGAGCCGGGCTGATCACAGCTGCAATGCAAGGAATAAAATTACATTAAAATCACAGACTTTCGCTGTTTGAAAATTATCCATAATGTGTGTACATACGTTGAGCTCTCATCCCGAGACTGCTTGGAACCTCAGCAGATCTGTTATAAGTAGCCTACGTGTCACTAAAGAGACGTACAAGGGAAATGAGGAGTGGCGTAGACCCCCGTTGGTTTCCTCACCGGATCAGAAAGTGCTGTCAGTCTGCCAGGCCCATTAAAATGCACACTCCAACCAACCCTATGAACAACATTTTCACACCGTTCATCTGGCCGCATTTCTATTATTATTAATATAAGGAAAGATCTTCATTGGGGTAATCACATGAACATGATTG
Source organism: Anabrus simplex (assembly GCF_040414725.1). Classification (NCBI taxonomy): domain Eukaryota; kingdom Metazoa; phylum Arthropoda; class Insecta; order Orthoptera; family Tettigoniidae; genus Anabrus; species Anabrus simplex. The sequence goes on along the minus strand of NC_090272.1, from coordinate 92,631,833 downwards.
TAAATAAAGGGTACATATCTCTGCACATGGTTATGAGGGTATTTAAGGATTGTAGTAAGGATGTAAACGAGAGGGCATATAAGTCTCTGGTAAGCCCCAACTAGAGTATGGTTCCAGTGTATGGGACCCTCACCAGGATTACTTGATTCAAGAACTGGAAAAAAATCCAAAGAAAAGCAGCTCGATTTGTTCGGGGTGATTTCCGACAAAATAGTAGCGTTACAAAAATGTTGCCAAGTTTGGGCTGGGAAGACTTGGGAGAAAGGAGACGAGCTGCTCGACTGAGTGTTATGTCCCTTGCTGTCAGTGGAGAGATGGCGTGGAATGACATCAGTAGACGAATAAGTTTGCGTGGTTTCATTAAAAGTAGAAAAGATCTGGTAAAGTTGGAATTCAAGAGGACAAATTGGGGCAAATATTCACTTATAGAAAGGTGAGTTAGGAATTGGAATAACCAAGGGAGATGTTCAATAAATTTCTAATTTCTTTGCAATCATTTAAGAAAAGGGTAGATAAACAACAGATAGGGAATCTGCCTCCTGGGTGACTGCCCTAAATGAAGATCAGTAGTGATTGATTGATTGATGGATTGATTGATTGATTGATTGATTGATTGATTGATTGATTGATTGATTGATTGATTGATTGATTGATTGATTGATTGATTGATTGATTGATTGATTGATTGATTGATTGATTGATTGATTGATTGATTGATTGATTGATTGATTGATTGATTGATTGATTGATTGATTGAAAAGGCATACCGTAGTATTCCGAACAAGAATAAGAAGAAGATGCACATTACTCTGTTGTCACTATGATGTCACTGACAATTATTACGTATTTTGACGAATCACCTATTTACGGCATTGAGACACATCTTCTACATTTGGTATTCTACATTTGTAATCTACATTTGCCTTAACATTAATTGTTATAGTATTATAAAATGTAGTGAGAATTTACAAAACGTAAACTGTCTCATTCCGTAATTAGTTTCTTTCGTTTCGTTTGTCTAGCCCTTGTACCGTTTCTCTACCGGGTTGGGTATGAGGTGAGATGAATCTGTCGTGGCGGGATTTTATGATCGGATGGCCTTCCTGACGTCAACCTCATCAGAGGAGTTAATGAGATGAAATGAATGACGTGATATATGATAGTAACGACATGGTGAAACCTGGCGCCGGCACATAGCCTACTCCTGTCGAATAGCACCAAGGGGTCTGCTCAAGGCTTAAGGTCCCCATCCGACGGACGAATCACCATCAACAGCGTCATATGCCCTCACTCCATATGAGCACTGAGGAGATGTTTGGAATTTAATCCAGACTTTTGGCACGTAATCTAGTGATTAGAAATTGTATACCACCACCCCCCCCTACCCTACCAACGGGACTCGAACCGGCTAACCGCGGTGTCAGACCGTTTAGAGTTCATCGCCTTAACGATCACGGCCACCAGGCGGGCTCATTCCGTAATTAGTTGTTTAAATAATAATCAGTGTCTGAAATTATGGCTTATTTATTATTTCCTTTCCATGGAGGTGGTAGAATACATCCACGGTATCCCCTGCCTGTTGTAAGGAGCTCTCAACTCAAATATTAAATACTCCAGATAAATAATATGCGAGACAAATGAGAAGCTGTAAGAGCATAGCATCTACTGTACATACGCTACCTAACGCACAAATACGTTGTAACATATCACTATTGTTACGTTCATAAGCACCCATAACATACATCAATTTTCTTCCTGTAGGAATCTCCAAGGCACCATACCATATAAATATCGTTACAACTTACCAAGAAAACTTAACATACACATTCACGTTAATACGAATTGTTTAATGAATATAACAGAATAATTTTCAGTCTCCTTCCATTCACGAGTACGAATATTTCCTGGCCCTCACTTGTAACATGGCGTTCAACAACGACAAAAGACTACCCCTCACTTCTACTGCACATTCTGTCTCTTCGGGCGTTCGCTCGTAGCGATCGTCACTTGTCTCCCGGTCCAGCTGAGAGAGATATTACTACTCATAAACTCGTAACATTGCACCCTCCCTTAGACTGTTCCGTCCCGAAACAGTTTGCAACCATTCTTCGATTACCCGTTAGTTAAGGACTTGGCTCATTCGTAAGGATCTAACCGACTCAAATGTACCACCTTCGGCTTTCCTCGGGGAAGTCTTCGAATACGACATATAACGTCATTATTTATTTATTTAATCGTATGGTGATTTTATACAATATATATACAAGGCAAAATCAAACTTTAAAGTCCATCCTTCTCAGCCATTCAGATAAACCAGGTGTGAGAGCGAACAAATCATCAGGATTGCCAGGGAACGAATGAAGAGGACAGCGTTGGACCAGGTGCTCAATCGTCTGTTCCTCCCGGTTACAATCACACATTGGTGAACTGATCCAACCCCACTTGCACCTGAAATAATTGCAACAACCATGTCCAGTCCTTAACCTGTTAATACGGCTCAAGAGGTTCCTCGATAGGTCAAAACCGTTTGGCTTCTTTGTGGGATCAAGATGGTGGGCACTTGTTCTCAATGTTTTTGTTGACCACTCATGCTTCCAGCCTTCAGTTAGGTCAAACCCATCCGCTATGTGTTGCCTCGCAGTGACACTTGCTGGTCTTCTTGATTGCAGTCGTTCTGTGACGGATGGCAGAATTCCTAGTGCAGTGGCAAAGAGGGTGATGCAAAGATTTTCTTAGCTTCCCTCAGTAGAGCTTGCCTCCATCTTAAGTGAGGTGGAGGGATGTGACTCAGCACAGGTAACCAGTGACATGGAGTTGATTTGATGGTACCAGTAATGCAACGCATTGTATCGTTCAATTTTGTGTCTAAATTTTTCACATGTACACTTTCCGACCAGACAGGAGCACAGTACTCAGCAGCCGAGTAGACAAGGCTGATGCCAGTTAAACGTAGACTAACATCAGAGGCTCCCCAGGAGGTATCACAGAGCTCATGCAGTATGTTGTTTCTTGCGGGGACTTTATGGGAAACCTTAGTGGTGTGCCCTTTGTAGCTCTGGGTTCTATCTAACGTGACGCCAAGATATTTTACGAAAGGGTTGTACCTCAGCGTTCGTCCGTTGAGCAGAACTCTTGGTTTGTAGTTTGCAGCGGGATTCGCTAGATGGAAACAAGAGACTTCAGTTTTTGTTGTGCTGGGGATCAATCTCCAGGTCTTAAAGAATGTTGACATCTTCTTAAGGTCCTCCGTAAGAATTTGTTCACCGTCTTCAAAGTTATTACTTTGTGCTGCAATGCAATGCCATCAGCATATATGAACTTAGTTGATTTTGTGGTTGGTAGGTCATGAATGTACAAATTGAATAGCAATGGTGGTAAAACAGATTCCTGTGGTAGACCATTATTTAGTTTTCGTTTGTGGCTTTTAGTGTTGCGTAGAAACACTGCGAACTGTCTTTCACTAATCATGCTAGATATTAGATCCACGATTTCTCGACTTGGTACAACTTGCGATAGTTTGTAGATCAGTTCCTGTCGCCAAACAGTGTCATATTCACCTGTCAAGTCGATGAAAACAGCTGTTGATTTTAGTTGTCCTTGAACACCAGCTTCGATATGTGTAGTTAGGGCAAGAACTTGATCGGTGCATCTGCGTCCATGTCTAAATCCAGCTTGTTCAGGAGGAGTAACAGCTTCAATGAACGGAGCTATTCAGGTTATGATGATTCATTCAAGAAGCTTGAATATACAAATGAGCAGTGCTATTGGTCGATAACTTTCGGGGCCAGGTTTGATAATGGCTATAACTTTTGACAGTTTGAATTGTCTGGGCAATCTGTTCTCTTGGAGTATGTAAGTGAAGAGAAAAGTGAGCCAGTATATACAATATATATACAATATATACAATGTTCTCAATAAATTCATTATAGATGTTGTCGGGACCAGCAGCCTTGCCGATTTTCAGTTGTTTAATTGCATTTTCTACTTCCACTGCGGAGAAGGGCCTGGAAAGCGGCTAATTTCTCGGGGCACTGCGCTTGAGTTTAGAAAGGTTACATTTTACTATTCTGGTATGATTCTTGTCCCTCTTTGTCCTTGTGAGGTCTACGATCCTGATAGCAATAATGTCAGGACTCAGTTTAGGATGCGGCTTTTTGGGGTGTTGTTTGCCAGTTAGCCCATTCACGATTTTACAGGCTTTCCTGCTTGACTTTGCGAAGTTCATTTCTTTGAGTGTAGCTTCCCATTTCTCTCTTCAGCTCTAATTTAAAGAGTGGAGTATCGGTGAGCCCACTGTTTGATTTCTAGAACTTTGGTATTCTTGGTATAAAGCCCCACTATCTTCATTCCATCTAGGAACATATTCCTTTCTGTGATCCCTAGGAATGTTGGACTTAGCAGCTTTGATATCTAGTTTAACAAATTCGTCGTAGTTATTTGCTGTCGGCTGAAGATTCTCCGCAGCTAGGCTGGAGTCAAGGTCTTTTGTGAATCCATCCCAGTTGGCTCGTTGAAAGTTCCGTCTGGGTAAGGGCATTGAGTTTACAAGGGGAATTTTCAAACCGATTTCCACCATAACAGGTCGGTGTTGACTGTTTGGGAAGTAGGACAGAACAGTGCGAGTGGTGTTGAGTGGTTGGTCTAGTTAGTCTGGGTTGTAATCCTTGTTCCAGCGTGTGAAGTGGCAGGTTCCCTTGTCTTTTACATCAAAAACTAAATGCATATTGTTATTTTCTGCCCATAGAACTAGAGACTCTCTATTCACATCCACGGTGTCATACCGCCAGTTTGTGTGATGGCTGTTGAAGTCTCCAGTGTATACACAAGGGAGATCAAAAGCCGGCGGTACTGTAGGAGCCCAGTTCACACAATTTTTAAGTCATTTATCTTGCGCTGACGTGATCGTCGGTGACGTCAGCCAGCGCTATAAAAGGGGCAACGTTTCTCGCCTCTCCAAGACTCCCACAGTGTCCAAGGACCAGACTACACCGCAAGTCAGACACGGAGGTACGCTCTTAAAAAATGTGTTCTGAATAGGTGGACTGATTCCTGGCCGTGAGGTTTAACCTCTGGACATTACCTCACTCATCCTGCATCCTGTAGCCACGTCGAGCACCCATCCAAGCATTCTGCTACTCACTCAAGTCCCCTACAGTGCTCCGACTCCAATCATAGCATTCTGCTATATATGAACACTAGACGCAAGTTCCTTGCAAGTTATACTCCTCCTGTTAGCATTCTGCTAATACGAACTCTCTCTACAAGTTCCATTTGTTATTATACATGACCGATAGTTTTCGACTATCAAGAACATTCTCTCATTTGAACAGACTGTCTCATCAAGACAAGATTGAATGTATATAGGAATCCCAATTCTTACGTATGTAAATATCATTCAGGCCCTCAGCCTACTACCTTATATTAACATTAAACGTGTGCAACTTAACCAGCTTCAAGAAAAGTTTCGTTCTATTTTATGTACATATTTTATAAATGTGTTGAAGCAATAAAGTTTTATATTGTGCCTTGTATACCAAGTTCCTTGTATACAACATATCTGAATTCCGATAGTATAAATATAGCCATCTTCATTGCAACCAATTACTTGCACTCCATTTAAACTTGACTTCACATAAGAGGCTATTCCATATTGTGGATCATCCTGATGACGTTCAGTTCATGGGCAGTTGATGATGTGTTATGTTTCGTACGGTCTTCATTGATGACCCCAGACGACACCTTCAAAGGGACCAAGCGTTGTACCAGGGCGAAAAACCAACAAGTCCTTCACTTGCAGCGTTACCAATCGTGTCCGTCCATCTTTACCCGGGATTAATTTCTCAATAACACCCAAAGGACATTCCAGTCTTTGCTCATTTTCAATTTCTACCAAATCATATGGTTTATTTCATAATCCGAATATTCCTTTCAGAAACTTTTGCTTAGGCTCTCTCTTATACGAGCACGATAAGTTTCTCTCCTAATCAGTGCTTTTTCATCAATGTGATCTAAGTCAAGGACCCCTGGTATTTATCTCCATGATTCCTTGAGCGTGAGCTGGTGTATTACTTCGAGTCTATCTTTTACAACCACTGTCCATGGAATTTCTCGTCGAATCCATGCCAACACTGTGGTCGAGTCAGTCTACACGAAGAGATCTTGTGTACTGAATTTTTCCCATATGGATAACACTAGACGTGAACTAATTGTGATTTCCAATAATTGTTGGTCTTGTAATAAACGTTATTCTCTACTTTGCTTGGAGCAGTCCGTCCATAGATTTAGTAAATAATACGCTAGAGGTAGCAGCGGTGCCACCATCTGCGAGAGGATGTTTGTAGCAAGCGGAGCATATTGAAATCTTAGCCGTTTGGCAAAAAGCTCGCTCCACTGTACTTATTGATGTAAATAGGGGGCTTTTAAAACTGTGTGGAGATTGATATGATCTAAATTCTTACAAGTAAACATTATCAGAGACTTCAGTACAGTTCTGATGCTTCTCTCCAGTAGGAAACAAAAGTCCGAAATGCCTGATGAAAAGGACGGTGTTTAGTTGTGAATAAGTAGCAAAAATCAATTTACTGTTAATTTTCATTCTTCAGTCAACATACTTTAAGACTCGGGGTACGTATATTTCGCTATCTTTTGTGTAAATGGCTAGGATTTCCTGCATAAATCAATCCCACAACCGAAAATATTCTCCCTCGTACGAAGGGAGTGAGCAAATGTTTAGGCATAGCGTATCGAAGAGGAAGTACGACATCATCTCCGTTCGCCCGTAAGAGAGCTCAAGAGGTTGGTGGAACACCCGCTTGGTGGCAGCACAGGCGATTGCGATGTCAACAGAGACCATTGGCCATTAGCCCACGTTATATTCGCCTTCAGTTGTAATTGTTATTGCTCATTATTGTCGCTGTCAGAGATTTTTCGACAGTTTGCATTATTAGTGTATTCACAATTGAGTGGTGTGAGAAGTGTTATGTTTTAAATACCTTGGTCTTTGTCGATATTGTGCTATAAGGCAACGTATATCAGTGCGGGAGGAAACTACCACATCATGCCCTCGTGTTTTGTACCCGGTTACAGATCTGATATGACCGATCGTCTTCAGGTAGGCATTTCTTTAGGCCCCTAAAGAAAGTGGTGTTTTACTGAAATGGGAGAAGGTTATCCATAGGTAGGACCGAAAATTAACTCATAACTGTTTCGTGTGTGACATTCATTTTTGCGATGACTTTCTAGTAAAAGTAGACTCGTTTACGGTGAATGGTGAAAGAGTAGGTGATACCAAGACAGCGCTGGAAATTAAAACCAGAAGCATTTCCCCCACGAATAGGCAATCCACACGAAGATATTTCTCTAATAAAAGCCCTGAACAGATGGTAAATATCCGTGATAGTCAACCTGTATGCTCATCAGTTGAAGATAGCTCTAATGTCGCAGATGCTAGGAAAACAATTGCGCTATTAAAGAGAAGATTGAAGAATCAGAAACGTAATTTCATTAGAACGCAGAATCAACTCAATGTCCCTAAAGCTAAGATAAATTTGCTTGAAAAAGACATTTTTGATATAAAATCAAAGAGAAATTTCACTCAGTCAAAACAATTCAGTTTTCTCAGAAAAAAAACAGAAAATTATAATCGATACAATGTTAAATAAATGTCAAGCGAAAAGCTAAAAAGGAATGAGATATACTGATGAATTTCTTCTTGGTGCACTTCTTTTAAAAATAAAGTCTCCATAGGGTTATCGGCGCTGTTTAAATCATGACTTGCAGCCTTTGCCTTCTGAATCCCACTTGATAAATTTGGTGAAGGGCCTAAAATGTTTGTACTGCATAAATGAGCATGTTACCACTGCCATAGCAGATTTGTTTAATGGAAAGGAAGAACATGAACATGAAGTACGGTAAACATCGTGCAGTGAAGACACAAGCTGTAGATGAAATCAGGGAAAACATTGCGAACATAGAAAATGACATTCGAATACCAGACCGGGAAAACAGTTTACCTGAGTTAAGTGGGTGGAATTGTAGCAAAGAGTATTTAGTGTTATCATTTAGCCGGATACATAGTGCGGAATATTTCAGAAGTGATTCAGTGTGATTTATGTCGTTCTTTCCTTTTCGGCAAACCGACTGATAATGTGCCTGCTTTCCTAACACTAATTAAAGATTACGGCCAATGTGTCGGAAAGTGTTTATAACGTATTGTTGCGAGTGGAAAATGTTGTTGCGGAAAAGCTATCGTGTATGGACAGTTTATGGGGTGATACTTTCTTCGAGTGCTTGGATAAATTAGATGTTGTTAAAGTGAAGTCATCGCATTTGGGGTGCTGTGAAGATCATATGCTGTGTTTGCTACCAAAACTCGTATTTCACTACTTGAAATGTCGATTCTTCTTCCACACGAAGGAAATAAGAAGGGAGCTGGTTACTTCGAAGGGAGTGAAATCATCCAGGAAATATTCCAAAGTGTCCAGCAGATGAAATCATTTTCAAACTTAAGTTGCATGCTTGAGTTTCTTAGTAGATTTTGAAGTAGTAGTCCCGATAATGCCTCTGTTATCCACGCGCTCAGTCATCACTGTGGATGGCAGTGCCATCTGTGCGGCGGTCCACGGTAACTCGTGCAGATGTCGCACTTCCTCTTCGATTCGCTATGGTTTAGGCCTAAAAGCGTTAGCGAGATTTTGGGACAAACTTGCTAAAGTATTATTGTCACTGTTTTCAAACGTGTTAAAAAGTGGAAGCATGACACCCGGTTGTGGTTTCAGTCTACTACAAAGTATTTTTATTTATCTTTCCTGATATATTTGATTTGCTTTAAGATTTTAAGTCGAAAATGACTTTCTTTAATGGAAAAGGAGTGTGGTAAATGATATGATTTAAGAGAACTGAAAAAATACAAAAGTTTATTACGCTTGTATATAGTTCTGTATGACCATTTAAAGGAATAATAACGAAAATAAAGGACTCACACGTTCGCATGGTGTTGCACATCTAGTCTGTAAATTATAAAATCTGTTAAGATATGAACGGGGGTTTCTACGTATATTGTATGAAGGGAAAGTAACAAACTGTATATAACGGTACTTAAAATAAATTCAATAGCTGTCACTGATATAAACTCGCAGAAAAAGTTAAAAATATAGGCGACACTATCTACAATTCCAGGCTATGGAATAATAATAATAATAATAATAATAATAATAATAATAATAATAATAATAATAATAATAATAATAATAATAATAATAATAATAATAATAATAATAATAATAATAATAATAATAATAATTGTACCGGGCGGTACACCTCCACGCCGCTAATTTAAAATGTGCGCCAGTTGAAACTCCTCTGCTGGAGGAAGTCTGAACTTTATCGAGGGTATTAATTTTCAAGTTTCTCAGAAGATGTCACTACTTGGAAAGTTTGGAGTTTTTGAACTGTGCCACTTTTGATGTATTTTTGTTTTACCGGTAGTAAGAAGTGTGAACTTTCTCTTCTAGATGACACTACTGAAAAACTACAATGGTGCACCCTAGTGCGATGTGAAAGAACTGTTTTTGGAGAAATATTTATTTCAAAAGTTTGTTTCTTGTTAAATTTCTTTCTGTTATTGTTTAAGTTGGCTGTATACCCCTCTCTTTCCCCTTGTTTTGTATTTAGCCAATCCCGAATTTCTTTAATTAATTTCTGACCAATCTGATGTATCTTCCCCCAACTTGAATATGCTGCTTATCCCTAACCAATAAAGTGATTGTGGGCGGGTGTTTTCTTCCCTAAAACGCCTCGAACTTTCCGCGAGAGTATATAAACTGCTGATTTTTGGGTCTCTGCGCCACTTCTGTTCCATCTTTTAGTGTGTAAAGTACATAGCAGGGGGCGGGAAGCGCCTCTTTCTTCGGCAGCGGTCAACAACAAGGTAATGGCCGATTAATAACTTCTTTCTTTGCTAGCTCAGCAGTTTAACTCTCGGGGCGGGTCCGAAGTTTTTTCCATAATGTAACCTTCCTTAAAATGTAAAAACCCTTGGTATCTATTCTATCTTTAAACTGCATATCGGGATAGAGAGTGCTTAACCCTCTCGAGCTCCCACTCACATTGTTTTGAGGTGAACTTATTTTTTTTCTCAACCTATTCTTCTTTAACGTAATGTAAATTGTTTCTTTCTTAAGTCACCTCTTTAGTATGGGATTAGCCCTTGTATTAACGGCCTAGTGCCAAGTAGGTTTTAAACAAAGTGTATTAGGAGCGCAAGTTCGCCTCCTCTCAAATTGTTATTTTAGAGGTCATGTAATTAATCTTTTTTCTCACTTAATAGACCTCAGTAGGTTGGGTATTTTACCCCTGTGTCTATGTCCTGGGAGGACAACTTGAAGGTGGAGTTTGGTGTGGCCTGTGAGAGGCTTAAAGTTTGAGAGTGAGTGGCTCTTTCTTGAAAATTGAGTGTTGTATGCCTCGAGGAGGATTTTCTGTGTAATTTGGAGCAAGTGCTCCTGAGCATGAATGGGGTTTTCTGCCCCTCTGTTAAAACTTATTTTGGAGTAAGGTTGGGCTGATTGCCCAGGAATTGTGAAGCCGGGGCGCGAAGCCCAAATCCGGTAAATATTGTAACTACATTTTGTTGACTTGCTACTCTGTACCTGCCATGCTTGTTATTTCTTTATTTTGAAAAGAAAATATAACCTTGTTAATTTTACATGAACTCTAATTTCGTAGCTTGAGACCCGTTCACACCCGCACCTTCTTTCACCTCTAACTACCGCAAAAACACGGTAACAAGTGGTAGCAGAGCGTGGTTGAATGGGTCTCAATTTAGCCCCTTTTGACGGCTAAACATTGGTTGTTCCGAACTCTAACAATTTTCTCAGTTGCTGGAATTTTCTGATTTTTTCAAATTTGTTCTGTCATCATGCCCGGCCCTCGCGATGTTCTCCATCTTAACTATTTGCGCAAGGAGGAGTTGATCTATGAGTTAACTATCAGAAATGTGCAATCTGGAGGCACGGTTGCAGTAGACACAAACAAGCTTAGAGAGTCCCTTGATTTGCCCATTTCCATCCCCAATTTGGGAGAGAAAGAAATTGACGACTCTCTTTCCACGATCACCGAGAATACTACTGGGCTAGCATCGGTAGTTAGTTTTTTTGACGAAAATGATCCTTCTCCTAATCAAATTAAGCGTGTGCAAGCCAGGCTATATCATTTTTCAAATAGAGTTAACGATCTGTTGTCTCTGAACTTGAATGACGTTCAGAGGAAGGAAGCTAGTACGTTGCTTGAAAGTATTTCTGAATTATCTAGCAAGGTCACTCAATTGTTAACTGGGGAAGTTCCTCCCAAAATTGATCAACCCACCACGATGAATGTAGGTAGCGAGGAAGAGCCTTCTAGGGGAGAAGCCAATAGGATAACCGTTGCTGCTCAAACTATCTCTGCCCCATTGGACAACGAGTCTGAACGCCGTGCATCGTTGAATAATATACGTTCTGAATTAACTTCCTTGCCACTGAAACCTTTACCTACTATGTCACCCGGGTTTAGCAGCTTGCCTCATCCATTGGCAATGTTGCTCAGAGGTATCTCTAAGTTTTCCGTTAATACCACCAGTGACACAATTTCATTTTTAAGATTTTTAGTTGTATTTCAGGATCATGCCCTTGTGTTTTCTCTTTCCCCATGCCAGATTTTGCAAATCATCTATCCCTATGCAATTGGTATTCTCTCAGACAAAATAGTAAGAGCCATTGCCGAGCAATCATCTATTGAGGATTTCCACGCCCACTTGCTAGCTAACTTCATCCCGGCTAGGGCCAGGTCCTCCCTTATTCAGAAGTACTATTATCGTGTACAGCGTTTGGATGAAAACTTAGCAGACTTCATCCAAGATATTAAATTCTATACTAGGGTGTTTGCCCTTCATTTTCCTGAAGATCAGATTGTACAGGCTATTGTAGAAGGAATTTCACCATACTATAGGTCATATTTGTGTTTCGCGGCGTGCCCGCAAACCTTCTCTGAACTTGAAGCATTGGCCGTCTCAGCGGAAGGAGTTAGATACGCCGATTCTTTGCGTGTCGCGAAAGAACCCCCTCCTTCTTTTGGTAATCCTCGGCCTCCTCCTCCTCGCCGACCAGTCACACCTCGTAAATGCTATGCTTGCGGGTCGCCCGACCATCTTCGGAACAAGTGCCCATTGCTCAAGTCTAGTGGGACAAGGAATGGAACTGGTTCATCACAAGGCTGTTTTAAATGTGGGGCTTTCTCACATATCGCCAAGAATTGTCCCAATTCGAATAGCACCCCCTCCTGCTCAACTTCAGGTGCAACTTCCAACATCAATCAAAAGTGACTAGTGGCTTCGGCTGAGTCGACTAATCCATCTTCCCGAGGCTCAGCCCCTGGCAAACAGGTCGTAAATTCAGGGAATGTTCAATCTGCAAATCTATCTGTTGAATGCCCCAAAGAGTGTCTTAGGATTGCGGCGGATACCCCCGCACCGGTCCCTTTTCTCAAACTTGAGTTAAATAATGAACCTGTAACAGCTCTTTTAGATTCAGGCAGTGTTTGTTCGATTATTTCGGCTGAATGGTATTCTAAATTGAAATCTGTTTGTAAACTACCTGACTATGTCTCATCTCCTGTTCAATATGTTTCGGCTAATTCATCTCCATTGGAAATCCTAGGTTCTGTAAATGTCAAAATTCGTATTTTTAAATTTACATGGAAAATCAAATTGTTTGTGGCTAAGCACCTGTCTTGCCCCATCATATTGGGAGCTGACTTCATTTCTCACACTGGTCTTGTGCTCGATCTTCAGAGTAAGTCGTGCACATTCAAATTTGCGTCCAATTGTAAAATTCCCTTGTTAAAGTGTAATTCTGTATCATGTTCATCTATTTCGCCTACCCAGGATGAGATGTGGTTAGACCTTAGACATCTACCTGAGGAGCAGGCTAATAGTATTCGTAAATTATGTCAAGTCATTTCCAGAGGTGTTCTCTGATACTCTTGGTGTTACTGACCTTATTGAATACAAAATTGAGGTCACGGATTCAATTCCTGTCCGTTTTCCACCTTATAGGCTATCTCCGCCTAAAATGAAGGCTCTGAAAGAAATCATCGATCAGATGTTGAAGGATGGTATTATTAGGCCCTCTAAGTCGGCGTATTCGTCACCTATTTTTCTAGTCCCGAAACCCCAAGGGGGCTTCAGGCCTGTCATTGATTATAGGGCTCTCAATCGGAAGGTGGTGTTACAATCTGTGCCCCTTCCTGACCTTCATTCTTGTTTTTCATGGTTTCGTAAGGCCAAGTTCTTTACTATCTTGGACCTGAATCAGGCCTACAATCAAATTCCCCTTGCGGAAGAGTCTAAACATCTTACAGCGTTTGCCACGGACTGGAATTTATACGAATACAACCGCGTGCGTTTCGGGCTCCCCACGGGAGCAGCTGTACTCACTAGGCTGCTAGATAGGGTCTTCTCCGACATCAAATTTGAGTACTTGTATCACTACTTGGATGATGTCGTCGTATTTTCGGAGACCTTTGAAGAACATCTAGATCATCTGCAAGAAGTTCTCAATCGCCTTCGTAAGGCTGGGTTAACTGTCAAGTTGTCCAAGGTTGCCTTTGCTAAGCCCTCTATGTCATTCCTAGGGCATATTGTGTCACCTGATGGTGTTGCAGTCGATCATTCTAGAACACAGGCCATCCGTGATTTTAAACCTCCCAAGGACATCAAAGGTATCGCCAGGTTCATTGGCATGGTGAATTTCTTCAGGAAGTTCATTCCTAACTTCGCTAATAAAGCGGCGCCCTTAAACCTTCTTCGTAGGAAAGGCATCAAATTCGAGTGGGGACCTTCTCAACAAGCCGCTTTTGAAGATCTTAAATTAGCTGTCTGTAATGCCCCTGTACTTGCTATGCCTGATTTCTCGAAGAAATTCATCGTCCAAACCGACGCGTCGTCGTCAGCAGTAGCTGCAGTCCTTCTTCAAGAGACTGAACTAGGGAGGCGACCCATCGCCTATGCATCTAGGACTCTATCGGCTCAAGAAGCCAAGTATTCTATCTATGAGCTCGAAGGTTTGGCAGTCTTATTCGCCTTAGAAAAGTTCCGTCTCTATCTGGAACATGTCAAATTCGAACTGGAGACAGATAGGCTAATCAAGCCTTAAGCTGGGTCTTAGGTAGGCCGCGTCGTACTGGTCGTATAGCCCGTTGGGCCATCCGAATTTCTGCCTTCCAATTCGATGTCAGGCATATCAGAGGTACCGAAAATGTTGTTGCTGATGGACTCAGCCGTATGTTTTCCAACGACGTCGAGACCCATGAACCGGTCGACAGTTCATCACCTCCCGAGTCAATACTATCTGATGTTAATGCCATCTTAACAGATGCTCCCATGCTCTTTAGGGATATCGAGAAATACCAACGTGAAGATCCGACGCTGGCTCCGATAATGGAAACCCTTTCTTCTGGGGAACATGTTGTCCCTTATGTTCTGAGGAATGGTGTTCTACGTTGCCCTTCGAGGCATGATAAGATGATGAAGGTTGTCGTTCCAGCTGTTCTTGTGCCTATGATCTTCAAGTACTATCATGAGACCCCATTAGGGGGGCATCTTGGAATCTTTAAAACTCGTGAAAAGATTCGGGAAAGGTTCATCTGGAAAGGTATGGACGGTGAAATCCGTGAACTAGTAAAAGCTTGTAAATCTTGTTTGCTCAGTAAACCAACCATGTCCACCAAGGTAGGCCTTTTGTCTTCTCATCAAGCGTCGCGCCCCATGGAACGCCTGTATATTGATTATGTAGGACCCTTCCCCCAGTCGAAGGGAAATGCTAACAAGTTCATCTTTGTATGCGTAGATGGTTTTACAAGATTTTCCTGGTTATTTCCGACTAAGCTGGCTACCGCTCAGTCCACCATTACTTGCTTAAATTCTATTTTTGCCTCTTTTGGTCCGTGCCAATATATTGTGTCTGATAATGCTAAGGCGTTCACATCAAGTCTTTTTCGTAAATTCTGTTTTGACTTGTCCATCTCTCATGTAACTACTTCTGCTTATTACCCTCAACCATCTCTGGCTGAACGGGTTAATCGTAATCTCAGGTCCGCGCTTATTGCCTATCATCATGAAGATTATTCCAGGTGGGACACGTTCCTGCATTGGTTAGCTTTTGCTTTGAATTCGGCGGTTCATGAATCACATAAATTTACTCCAGCTTCTTTGATGATCAAGTTTGTTCCCAACACGCCGCTCTCTAACCTCTGGTCTCTGAGTGACATCCTACCTGAGACAATAGATCCGGACAACATTAAAGATCTTTGGAAGAAGGCTAAAGCCAATCTTCAAGTGTCTCATGAAAAGGTTAGGGAAAGGTATGATCGTGGACGGAGACCCACCAGTTTGAAGGTAGGCGACCAAGTTATGGTCAAGAATTTTGTTCCCGCGGGCAAGCTTGCCCCCAGATTTCATGGGCCGTGTATCATTCTCGATTTCCTTACGCCGGTTACGTTGTTATTAAGTAATCCAGCCACCGAGAGGATATTTAGGGTTCACCTGTCGCAGGTGAAACCTGTATAATTTCTGTGCTAACTTGCCTCATATTATCTTGAAAGGAATATGAAGGTTATATTTTTTTTTAGTTTCACTTTTAAGGATTTCTGCCCCTTCTATAATATTTTGTTTTATATGTATGCATTTTTGTAAAACCTGCCCCGAACCGTTAAACTGCCATCCTGTCCTTGCCACGGCCATTACCACCCTCCCGTCTCCTGCTCCACTCTACACAGTGGCTTATTTAATGCCATGGATATCTGCACGCCGCTGGCCCCTCAACCTCTCCACAAGCCTGTGCCCTCAAAAAAATGGATGATGGTCCAACAATTCTGCCGCCTAGCTTTAATGTTTCAGTGCCCCCGCAGCCGCGCGGCGCCGTGCAGCGACTGGGAAGAGGAAGGGCCCCCTCGACCCCAGCGAGGACGACATGTGCACGGCGAGCCGGAGCTCTCCTCCCGGCCAAGGCTGATGTGCGGCGCACGACCTGCTACTGGCCCGCAGCCTGTATATGTTCACCGCGGGCGCGGCGTGCTTCTACACCTCTGCTCCCCTCATAGTGCGGGCGAGCGGTATCACAGGGTACTTGAGGGGCCCGGGCGGCCTCCTCTGAACGCAAGCAGTGGCGGCTGGTCTGGCCGTTAAAATCATCAACGTTTGAAGTACATATCCAGCTATATGGACATTCCAGTTCAACTTTACTACCTTTTCTTGGGAATTCAACAGCAATATTTGGTGGACTTTGAAAATTTTCCTCAACTTTAAAAACTAAAGTTTTCCTTCTGAATTCAACTTCTACAAACATAAAGACTTTACTTCACCAGTCACAACAAAAATTTTGAAACTGAATCAAACCAAATTAAGAAAATCTTATAAATACTTCTGCAATTAATCTCCATATCAACATCAAAACTTGGACCTTATTTTCAAACAAAAGTTTATGTTCTTCTGTGTTACCCCTTGGAGGAACTTTTGGGGGGAGACGTCTGTACCGGGCGGTACACCTCCACGCCGCTAATTTAAAATGTGCGCCAGTTGAAACTCCTCTGCTGGAGGAAGTCTGAACTTTATCGAGGGTATTAATTTTCAAGTTTCTCAGAAGATGTCACTACTTGGAAGGTTTGGAGTTTCTGAACTGTGCCACTTTTGATGTATTTTTGTTTTACCGGTAGTAAGAAGTGTGAACTTTCTCTTCTAGAGGACACTACTGAAAAACTACAATGGTGCACCCTAGTGCGATGTGAAAGAACTGTTTTTTGGAGAAATTTTTATTTTAAAAGTTTGTTTCTTGTTAAATTTCTTTCTGTTATTGTTTAAGTTGGCTGTATACCCCTCTCTTTCCCCTTGTTTTGTATTTAGCCAATCCCGAATTTCTTTAATTAATTTCTGACCAATCTGATGTATCTTCCCCCAACTTGAATATGCTGCTTATCCCTAACCAATAAAGTGATTGTGGGCGGGTGTTTTCTTCCCTAAACGCCTCGAACTTTCCGCGAGAGTATATAAACTGCTGATTTTTGGGTCTCTGCGCCACTTCTGTTCCATCTTTTAGTGTGTAAAGTACATAGCAGGGGGCGGGAAGCGCCTCTTTCTTCGGCAGCGGTCAACAACAAGGTAATGGCCGATTAATAACTTCTTTCTTTGCTAGCTCAGCAGTTTAACTCTCGGGGCGGGTCCGAAGTTTTTTCCATAATGTAACCTTCCTTAAAATGTAAAAACCCTTGGTATCTATTCTATCTTTAAACTGCATATCGGGATAGAGAGTGCTTAACCCTCTCGAGCTCCCACTCATATTGTTTTGAGGTGAACGTATTTTTTTTCTCAACCTATTCTTCTTTAACGTAATGTAAATTGTTTCTTTCTTAAGTCACCTCTTTAGTATGGGGTTAGCCCTTGTATTAACGGCCTAGTGCCAAGTAGGTTTTAAACAAAGTGTATTAGGAGCGCAAGTTCGCCTCCTCTCAAATTGTTATTTTAGAGGTCATGTAATTAATCTTTTTTCTCACTTAATAGACCTCAGTAGGTTGGGTATTTTACCCCTGTGTCTATGTCCTGGGAGGACAACTTGAAGGTGGAGTTTGGTGTGGCCTTTGAGAGGCTTAAAGTTTGAGAGCGAGTGGCTCTTTCTTGAAAATTGAGTGTTGTATGCCTCGAGGAGGATTTTCTGTGTAATTTGGAGCAAGTGCTCCTGAGCATGAATGGGGTTTTCTGCCCCTCTGTTAAAACTTATTTTGGAGTAAGGTTGGGCTGATTGCCCAGGAATTGTGAAGCCGGGGCGCGAAGCCCAAATCCGGTAAATATTGTAACTACATTTTGTTGACTTGCTACTCTGTACCTGCCATGCTTGTTATTTCTTTATTTTGAAAAGAAAATATAACCTTGTTAATTTTACATGAACTCTAATTTCGTAGCTTGAGACCCGTTCACACCCGCACCTTCTTTCACCTCTAACTACCGCAAAAACACGGTAACAATAATAATAATAATAATAATAATAATAATAATAATAATAATAATAATAATAATCGTATGGCCTCAGCTACCGTGTGCAAGCATATTAATTTGACGCCATCTGGCTGCTTGCTTGTCAATTTAGATCTCAGAGAAAATCGAATACCTCTTCAATGTCGATGGTTGAGTTTTTAAATTATTTTGTCGAGTATTCACGAAATGTGTCTCACCAGAGATCTTTTATATTCCGACATCGTACGACGTGGAGTGTCGAAAGGACTTTCCCCGCCGTTCAAAAATCGGACTTCCTATATCGGGTTTGAAGCCACTATGTTGGGATCCGGAAGCCGACACTCTACCACTGACCTACGGAGGAAACTAGTCCAAACTGTTATGCGTATCAGTGGCAGTACAAACAGAATAAACACAGGAGTAGTATGAACAATGTATGTTCCAAAACGATGGATGCTGAGTCAGCATTTTCCCACGAGGTAGTCGACCCCTGGTTGAGTAGTAAGGCTATGTCGATACGAGAACGAGGTCATTGACCGCTAGTGGAGTAGTAAGGTTATGTAGGTTCTCGACCATTGAACGCCTAATAACGTCATAACCTTGCATACGAGAGCAAGCCCAACCTTACAGACTCCATTGGAGGGACCTAATTGGCCAGAAAATGATCTGGGGCGCTTTTGAACCCTAGGTGAGATTATGACGTCAAATGCATACGTACGAGGGCAATACTAAGCTCACTAGCCAACCTGGGGTATTTCTGACTGATAGGTGAGGTTATGACGTCATACCCTTACGCACTAGGGGAATGCTAACCTCACGAGCCTCTTTGGAGGAGCCGATTGGATGGGCCCCCTTGGAGGAGCCGAGTCAAAAAGGTCACGGACCCCTTTTGAGCAACAGAATTGATCGGGCGCCTATGGAGGAGCCACAAATCGGTTAGGTGTCCAGCAGATGAGGTTAAGACGTCATTATGGCGTGTTAACATAACCTTGCGCACGAACGCTAACCTAACCTCCTACACAGGATACCCATAAAGGAGTCCAATCGGTTAGGTGACTGGTAGTTCAGGTTATGACGTGTTAACCTAACCTCGCTACGAGGAACGCCAACCTAACCTCAGACGGGTTCCTCTTGGAGGAGCCGAACTAGTGAGGTGACGTAGGTGTGATTAACACGTGTGTTAACTTAAACTTGGCCACGAACGGTAACCTAACCTCACACACGCCCTTTGTCGTCCCCCCCCTTCGAGTAGTGATGGAGTTGTGACGTAATAAGCACGAGTGATTTAAAAATGCAGGCTCATCTTTACATTACCGAACGCACAGGCCTCCCCCTGACAGAGATGTGATGTCACAGTTTGACAAATGACTATCAGATTCTGCTACAGACCTATCAGTGCACTCTCGCTGTGACTTCGTAGGTTACTGTAAACAAATGACTAATAGATCTCGCTAGAGACATAAACAGGTGGGATTAGCTAGTGCGCATGTGCGCATGTACATCAGTTTGAGGTTCACTCTGACGCTGAGTTTGCTAGTTTATGTAAAACGGATTACTCACACACTTACAGGCTCTTTGACCGTCTCCCCCTTGGTGTATTGACGGAGCTGTGATATAATATGAAACGGGCGATTTAAACATGCATGCTTATCTTTACATAACCGAACGCGCAGGCTTTCTCCTGACAGAGCTGTGACGTCACAGTGTGGGTGATTTGAAATGCAGACTGCTGGCTAAGGTTGCATGACGTTATAAACTAACGTGTGTCCATTCGTTGCCCCGTTTTTCTACGGTGTCGGGTTTGTGGAAAGATGGAAAGATGGATCTTTCAAGAGGGGTTTTTTAAAACCGAATACCCTTCTTGATGTACACCTCATCAGGGAAGATAATAAGATGAAATGAATGACATGATATAATCATGATTGTAAGAAGGGGGAGGATAAAAGCTGGTAGTGGCACATGGCCTTCTTCTGTGGAATAGCATAGAGAGGTCTGCTCAAGGCTCTGTAAGTCTCCATCCGAGGGAAAAATAACCATGAACAGTGTTATTTGCCCTCACTCCATATGTGTACTGCGGAGAGGATTGAAATTTAATCAAGGCTTTTATGGGCACACAATCTAGTAATTAGAAATTGTATACCACCACCTACCTCACACGGCAAGGATAAATGGCTCAGACGGCTGAGACGCTGGCCTTTCGTCGCAAACTTTGCAGGTTCACCTCGACTCATGCACGACACCGTGGAGAAACTGGACGAGGGTTGGAACTGTCAAGATCCATTTTTTACAACCGGATTCCCTTCCTGACGTCAACCTCATCAGGGAAGATAATATTAAATAAATGACATGATATATGATAGTAGGAAGGGAGAGGGTGAAGCCCGTTAGTGGCACATAGCCTTCTGCTGTCGAATAGCATCGAGGGGTCTGCTCAAGACTTTACGTCTCCATCCAACGGACAAATAACCATTTCCTCCTCCTCCTTCTCCTCCTCCCAAAACGCATCTCTACTTAGTAGAGCACCTGTGCCAGAGTTGACTCTATTTCAGGCCTTGTACCACTTTTCAAATTTCGTAACAGAGCTGCGAATCAAAAACACGGTACACACTTTATGTGTAGTTCTATAATAGCAAGACTAAGCATGTGCCATACTGAGGTCACACTGTTGTAACATGCAGCTATCACATCGACATGTTTAGTCTTGATCGTTATCAAGGTTTCTCTCTAGTTAACTCAAGCCTTTATATATTATACTGTAATGGAGAATATTTCCTTTCGTCTCTAAGATATTGTGATGGACAGTAGAGCGCTTTATTCCATCATGACAAGAACATTAATAGTTGATGTACAAGGGTTTAAAGTGAACGGCAAAATGTTGTGTTCAAAGAGGTGGTTGTGTTGGATTGCACTAGGTTGTGGGCACCAAAACTCGTCAGTTTAGTATTTAGCCCACCATTCCATTACTGTTTGCAAACAGATACAGACAAAAGCAGACACAATCGATAAGAAAACAAATTTAGGACTGCAGTGGGAAGAAAAAGTAATACCTTATCACTTTCTAGCTGTGATCATAAGACTCTTTTGACAAGAACATGTCTTGTTTGATTAAAGGGTTGTGAAAAGGAGGAGTGGTTGCGTGAATATCTACCTTTAACATGTGAAATTATCGACATGCATCAGCCTTTTTTAAATTACAAGATAAATAGTATCTAATCACGGCATATTCTTAGTAACAAGACGTGGCTTTATGCAGATAGTGCGATGAGGTGTATCCTTGTAGGTAGACACGAGTCTAGGTAGCAGTTTTTTTTTTGCTAGGGGCTTTACGTCGCACCGACACAGATAGGTCTTATGGCGACGATGGGATGGGAAAGGCCTAGGAGTTGGAAGGAAGCGGCCGTGGCCTTAATTAAGGTACAGCCCCAGCATTTGCCTGGTGTGAAAATGGGAAACCACGGAAAACCATCTTCAGGGCTGCCGATAGTGGGATTCGAACCTACTATCTCCCGGATGCAAGCTCACAGCCGCGCGCCTCTACACGCACGGCCAACTCGCCCGGTAGGTAGCAGTTCAATCCACAGATAAGAACCTTGAGATGTAGATTGAGTGTACGATCAAAGCATTCGACAACACTTGTCTTGAGATTGCTTTACGTAGAGTAGTGATGAATGCCAAGTAACTTGGGGTAAGGAGAACAATTCTTGTTGCAAAATTCTTTACCTTGATCGGTTTGAAGAAGCCTTGGGCAGCGTTTTGATTTTTCAGCAATATGTTTAAATGTGTCTTTGATTTGAGCTGCTGTCTTAGAACGCACAGGATGAGCAAAAGCAAACTTAGAGTACACATCGATGACAGTAAGTGGATACTTATTCCCCTTATTGCTAGAAGCATATGGAATCATTTCTGCTTGCTAGAGTTCATCTTTTCCGCGTGTAATAACGCGTCTGCGATAGTAGGTGCGATGAGCTGGTTTATGTAACTCTTGTGTGATGCTTATCTTTAGGGGTGAGGTCTTACCTTGACAAGCCATTACTGAATAACACCCGCATGGCGTAATTCTCTCTTTATTTCTGGAATTTCTGATTCGTGACCTTTGTAACCAGCATCTTGCGAAGCTGTTAGAAGTTGTAATCGTTCTACGAGTAAGTTAGGGTCATTCCGGTATCTTACGTCTACATACGGCAACAAAGGCGTATAGATAATATTAAGACTACGTGCAGTAGGTTGATGTGACGGAAACATCTTAGAAATGAAATCTCGATCTTTGCGACTCTTATTTGCATTTATAGCTTCTGTTCTCTTGTAATTACGTCGTGTTGCGTCAGTAGAAAAAATGAAATGGCGTTTGGCTTTAAGTGCTGAGAGTGTCCGAGGACAGTTGCAGGTCTTTCGATTTGACGCCCGTAGGCTTTTCTTGTACTTGCTTCCCATTATTATGAGATGTTTGCATAGAAACAGAACTTTTACTGGGCTTGGGCAATGAAGTAGAATTTAAAATGTCTTTAAGGGGTGTACCTAGTTGCTTTTTCAAAAATAAATCAGTGTCTGCTTGAATACGTTTAAGCTCTTTAAACTTTGTCGAATATTGTTTCGAGCACAGATTATATGTTGTGTAATCTCTTTGCTGGTGTTGTCAGGATGGTAGTTTTTAATCAAGTGCAGTCTGTAACTCTGTTTTGATGCATATAAAATGATAAAAATTCCAAGCGACACCTTCCATAATGAACATCACTTTCTTTATCAGTAAATAAAAAGCCGTAACGATGTGATGACCAGCATGTAGCATACATACGTTTAAAGTAATTGAATGTCATATCAGTGTTAACATGATCATCATACGCATGTCATATGTTGCGCTCATCTTGACGAAAAAGCACAATAATATTTGCGTTGTTGCGTATAAACTGCTTAGGCACACGAGAATAGGTTTGACATACTGTAAATAGAACCAAACCACATGGCACTACAGCCCTTGAAGGGCCTTGGCCTGCCAAGCGACCGCTGCTCAGCCCGAAGGCCTGCAGATTGCGAGGTGTCATGTGGTCAGCACGACGAATCCTCTCGGCCGTTATTCTTGGCTTTCGAGACCAGGGCCGCTATCTCACCGTCATATAGCTCCTCAATTCTAATCACGTAGGCTGAGTAGACCTCGACCCAGCCCTCAGGTCCAGGTAAAAATCCCTGACCTGGCCGGGAATCGAAACCGGGGCCTCCGAGTAAGAGGCAGGCACTCTATCCCTACACCACGGGGCCGGCTACTGTACATAGACGTAATCTATATATTTTTGTCGTCACTTAAGTATGCACGAATAACTTTCTGCTGTTCTGCAGCGACATCGTCAAAGATCACAAGAGAATCGTGAGCACGTCATCCGGTGACGGTACTTGTTCATGTGCATTTAATTGAAAATATTTCAAACAATATTTAACCAGATCGTGCATTACAATTTGTAGAATAGTATATAGTGGTTGATAGAATGACTTTGCGAACATGTAAATATACTCGAAGCGTATGACATTATAAATAGGTAATAAGTGTGAGTAAATGATTTGTCTTCTCACACTCCGATGGGGAAGTTATAGTACATCGAATAGTAAAAAGGAAACAACGTTCCATGACGTCATAGTGTAGTTGTACCAGAACTAAGCAAGAGATGTAGCACTATGTCACTAACAGGTAGTGTGTCTTGCTGCTTTATATTCTTCACGGTAACTGAATAATAAAGTAGCCCATAGTAATATATATCAAACGAAACAACAAGTAACTGTCAGTTCATAAATTGTTCTTGACGACTATAGTCGTGTACAGAATGATAAAACAACGATATCCAAACGTTACGAGGAAAAAACTAAAACTGTTGGATGGAAAGAAGTTGTAAGGAACTACGTGCAGCAAGAGCGAGATTTTCTCCAAAGTGCAGAGCATGTTTTGTTAACGTGCACGAATTATTCCTATACCAAAACGAGGACGATTTCTTCCTGCGCTGTTTTCTGAACTAGCAGCTTTAGTGTCTTTGCTGGGTGTTGCCAGTGCTGTAGCAAGATCTGTTAAGGCTGTAGAAGAAGCGAATCAACAATTGAAAGAGAGTGAACGCCATAACAAAACAATGGAGGCAATTGCATTACGAGGCAAAGGTGTACACATGAAGCTAGTGCCATACAAGAACGGGATTGGCATCTACATATCACCAAAAAACGTCTACTGAATGCACTGCCACATCGAGCTCTAACCCACGAAGAAGTTTTTACCTTTGCTAAACAACTAGAAATTCTTAATTTTCGCGGTGTGTATATGCGCGATCAACTACCAATATGCCCACGTGAACGTGAGAGTGCTGTAATAACTTAGACAACAGTCGTGGACCTGGAACTCATTACGTTGCCTACGTAAGACGTAAATCTAAAGTATGGTATTTCGACAGTTGTGGAGACTTACCCCCACCATTTGAGCTGGTAAGTTATTTCGGAAGAAGTGCAGACATTCTTTAGAATACAAACCATGTGCAAGAATTCAATACATGCACGTGCGGGTGATTATGCCTTATGTTCTTATATCAATCCCAGACAGTAGACAAAGAGCATCAGTGTTCAGGTGATGACCAACGGTATATGAATGTTCGCTGTACTCGGAGAAGGACCTGAAAAAACCACTTACTTTAATCCACAGATCGAACTCGGTCACCAGCCACATAGGCTAGTCTTGGACTTATGTCGTTTGAAAGCTACAAAAAATCTATAATGTGCGTGATGGCGTAAACAAGTTCTAATACGATGAGTATATGCTAACGCTACCGCCTGGTAGTTAATTCAGTACACGATATTCATGACTACATTTAAAGTACGTTAATTGAAGAGTTTAGTGATGAGAGTTTTAGTGGTACAACTCCACCTAAGGCTCACCAGCTCAGAACCGCTGTTTATTGTTCATTTGTTATTGGGGATGTAAGTCGGCTCAATTAGTTCCTGGTACCAAATTTAATTAGTTTCTAGTATGACGTACATATAAACTAAACTTAGTTCCTAATACTACCTAGCACCAGGTACCAACTTGGGCGATGAAGTGGCGGGCGCTGATTGCGCGTGATGTTTAATTATACTTTTTGTTGCTGTGGTAATCAATAAGTTACTTTTGAAAATGGATGTCGCTGTTTGTTCACATTGCTGTGTAAAAATTGTAGATTTACTTATCCTGCCTTATCTGAAGTTAAGGTACGTTCAATGTCGATATAAATGTTTCTTTTTCCTATATCCTTCTTTATGTGTGTGTATGAAATAATTTTTCAGCATTTCTTTTCCCTGGGCCACTATGTACCGCTACCTCAGAACCATTTAAGCATGTCATTATTTGTGTTTCTCAGTGGCATTGAATCATGAGTTCCAGTATTGCCAGAGTGATAACAGCGCAATCTATGCTTTACAGTGTGCAACTCCGTAATTACTGTCTCCCTACATTGGTCTGCATACGCTAGGTCCGGGTAGTGACTAAGCGATTGGTCTGTGAACAAACAAATGTTAGAAGCCGCGAAGTGGCTTTAGGCCCCTATTTCTTATTAATATTAAATCATAAGTGGCGCAATCTATGCCTTACAGGGTTCAGATCCGTAATTACTGCATGACTAGTGACAAAGCGATTGGTCTGGATAGGTTAGGTCCAGCTAGTGACAAAGCCATTGGTCTCGATACGTTAGGTCCGGCTAGTGACAAAATCCTTGGTCTGGATTCGTTAGGTCCGGCAGTGACAAAATCATTGGTCTGGATTCGTTAGGTCCGGCTAGTGACAAAATCATTGGTCTGTAATCAAGCAAACGTTAGAAGCCGCGAAGCGGATTTAGGCTTCTATTTCTTATTAATATTAAACCATAAGTGGTGCAATCTGTGCTTTACAGTGTTCAGGTCCATAATTACTGCATGGCTAGTGACAAAGCGATTGGTCTGAATGGGTTAGGTCCAGCTAGTGTCAAAACCATTGGTCTCGATACGTTAGGTCCGGCTAGTGACAAAATCATTGGTCTGGATTCGTTAGTTCCGGCTAGTGACAAAATCATTGGTCTGTAAACAAGCAAACGTTAGAAGCCGCGAAGCGGATTTAGGCCTCTGTTTCTTATTAATATTAAATCATAAGTGGCGCAATCTATGCTTTACAGTGTTCATATTCGTAATTACTGCATGGCTAGTGCCAAAGCGATTGGTCTGGATGGTTAGGTCCGGCTAGTGACAAAACCATTGGTCTCGATACGTTAGGTACGGCTAGTGATAAAATCATTGGTCTGGATTCGTTATTTCCGACTAGTGACAAAATCATTGGTCTGTAAACAAGAAAACATTAGAAGCCACGAAGTGGCTTTAGGCCTCTATTTCTTATTAATATTTGTAAATCATAAGTGGCGCAATCTATGAATTTCAGTGTTCAGACCCGACCCGTAATTACTGCATTGTTAGTGACAAAGCGATTGGTCTGGGTAGGTTAGGTCCGGCTAGTGACAGAGCCATTGGTCTCGATACGATGGGTCCGGCTAGTGACAAAATCATTGGTCTGGATTCGTTAGGTCCGGCTAGTGAAAAAAACCATTGGTCTGTGAACAAGCAAACGTTAGAAGCCGCGAAGCGGATTTAGGCCTCTATTTCTTATTAATATTAAATTATAAGTGGAGCAATCTATGCTTTACAATGTTCCGATCCGTAATTACTCCATCGCTACTCTGTGCCGCTGCTTTAGGCCTCTATTTTCTATTCATATTAAACCATAAGTGGCGTAATCTATGCTTTCCAGGTTTCCGATTCTTCATTACTGCATCGCTACGTCTGAACTACTTCAACATGTTGGTATTTCCCTTTGGTGTTCATATTTCATGTTATATCATGGCTGGCAGTGGCACGAATTGACTCTGTCATTGCTTGAAGATTTCCCCTATGAAAAGTCACTCCCATAATTCAATACAGCGAGATGTTATTCTTATTTATTTCATATGTTTATACTTTGACATTGCCTCATTCTCTTAGGTTCTGCCGTTCTGCAGTACACCAAAATACTTGGGAATAACCAAAACAAACCAAACACCATGGCACTACAGCCCTTGAAGGGCCTTGGCCTACCAAGCGACTGTTGCTCAGCCTGAAGGCCTGCTGATTACGAGGTGTCGTGTGGTCAGCACGACGAATCCTCTCGGGCGTTATTCCTGACCTTCTAGACCGACTTGGGAATAACACTAGATAGAACTTTGTCTTTCAAGCAACATCTCTCAAATGTACCTGCTAAAGTTAAAAATAGAAGTAATATTCTTCAGAAACTTGCTGCTATATCATGGGGAGCCAATACCCATGTACTAAGATCAACAGCATTAGCCTCACCATATTCTGTTGCCAGTGGCGTATCCTGGAATCTCCACTGAGGCATGCAACTAGTAACCATGCAGTTAACACAATGTATTAAGTAAATTTCAATTCTACTCACCCTAATTACATGTAGGTGAACTCGAGCCAAACGGTTTTACTGTAAGTTTCTGGATTGAACGTGCGTACACAATTCTTGTTTTCTCTTTTTAAATTTACGATGGTCCGCCTCTGTGGTGTAGTAGTTAATGTAATTAGCTGCCACCCCCGGAGGCCCGGGTTCGCTTCCCGGCTCTGCCACGAAATTTGAAAAGTGGTACGAGGGCTGGAATGGGGTCCGCTCAGCCTCAGGAGGTCAACTGAGTAGAGGTTGGTTCGATTCCCACCTCAGCCATCCTCGAAGTGGTTTTCGTGGTTTCCCACTTCTCCTCCAGGCAAATGCCGGGATGGTACCTAACTTCAGGTCACGGCCGCTTCCTTCCCTCTTCCTTGTCTATCCCTTCCAATCTTCCCATCCCCCGCAAGGCCCCTGTTCAGCATAACAGGTGAGGCAGCCTGTGCGAGGTACTGGTCATCCTCCCCAGTTGTATCCCCGACCCAGAGTCTCAAGCTCCAGGACACTGCCCTTGAGGCGGTAGAGGAGGGATCCCTCGCTGAGTCCGAGGGAAAAGCCAACCCTGGAGGGTAAGCAGATTAAGAAGAAGAAGAAGAAGAAATTTACGAGGGAAGGTAGAGGTCTCGCGGCTTTAACTATTTGCATCTTTTCATCAAACGAACGGCCAGTAAATGGCTTTTCAAACTGATTTACAATTATATCCGTTTTAGACTCATCCATCGTTAATACCACATTGCGCAAAATATAATAAAACACCGAAAACGAAGAATAGCACAGGAACAGCACACACAGAATGAACTCACTAATCAGCAAAACACACAATGAATTAACTCACTAGTTAGCCACAACTTAAGCACTGGAGGTAAGTCACCCCAGTGGCATTGGTCAGTTTCGTCACGTTGGGTTCTCGCTAGGGGGTAATCTGTGTGTCCCGTTCGCTGTAAACATGTCGACTTTCTCCAAGTTGCTAACAGATGGCAGAGGGTAGCACGGGTATGGGGTGACAAATTCTGACCAAGTTTCAATTGCAGCGACATCGTTCGGAAGGTTTCAGAACTACGTCTGCCACTGAATGCAATTTTAAGATTGAATGCCTTACGTCGTTAACTCCTGCATTTGCTGTCTCTTCTTCCGAGAGTGGAGTAGACGGCGAGACTACACCAGCACCACACGTAATCAAGCAACGGAACTAGTACAGTTGCGCGGACCTTTTGAACTTCTGAGAGATGAAATCGTTAATATTTGACCTGAAACAACCTAAAATCGTAAATCAGACAGTTCTTTGTGTTATCATAACGCATGCAATGAATGCCTTGCATTCAAGGAGAATACGCCCCTGTCTGTTGCTGAATATTGTTGCCCCTCTTAGATCAGTATTGTTCACACTAAGAAGATTGATGTACAGCTCAATGAGCATAATCACGGGATGTATTGTGAGCACGAACACACTATGGCTTCTTGTTCTTAGCAATATTCCACCTCCAGACCTAAGACGATCAGAAGCTCTCCTAAAGGTTTGGAAAAATATTCATCAGAACCCCCAACTACCCATCCATCAAGATATTACAAACACTGAACATCAACGACTGAAATCAAGGAAACCACCCTGGCGTACAGCAACAGATCTTGAAAGAACTTCTTTTCATATTAAAAGTTCATGGAAAGCCCAGCGAGATCAATCTTCAGTAGTCAACAAACATTTAGTTGAGAATCCTTCTAAACGCGTACAAGGATTTGACCTTCCAAGTCGACAGAGGAGAATCATCAATCGGATAAGAATTGGACAAGGCAGATGTGGTTATCTATTGTGCAAATGGGGTTGGACTAGCTCTGCAGATTGTGGTTTTGGTGCCTCTTCTCAGTCAATCCATCATATTGTTGCTGACTGCCCAATTCCAGCTTTCAAAAGAATAATAATGGACATTCACTGCACATCGGGTGAAGCAGTTGATTGGGTCAAAATACTACACCTAGAGTTGTAGTATTGTACGGACTTTTGACTATGCACATTTATCCTCAAAGTATATATATAGTTACATATACATTCATCATACGATAAATAAATAATGGTCTTACATGGCTTGTCTTCTTCCTGTCACTGTTTGATCACTCCCAGATTGAGTTCCTTCTTGATGGTCGTAAGGACAGGTTCCTTAGGTTCACTCTCGAAATTTTGTGGGAACTCCCTCTCGACAATGGTGTTCCTAACTTCAGGTTCCTTCGCCGGGTGCCTAAATAAGCTGTCTGCCTCTATGCTCGTCGGTTCTTGGACGTGACATACATCGAAATCAAATTCTGCGATTAACAGAGCCCATCGCATCAATTTAGATTTTGAGCCAGAGACCGAGTTTAACCAAATAGCCTCTGAAATTGCCCATGGCCCACACCAGGCCAAGGCTTCCTTCCTTTCTCCAAGCAGCGTTGTTCGGTGGGAAATAGCTTCCTGCTAGCGTACTCGATAATGTCCCTTCCACCGTCACTCCTCTCCTGGAATAACATTGCTCCTAAACCGGAGTCGCTGGCGTCCGTCTGCAGGCACATCTTCCGTTGAGGGTTGGGATAGGCTAGACCGGGAGAATTGCATATCGTAGCCTTTGTGCCTTGGAATGCTGCATCTTCCTTGAAGGTCCATTGGAAAGGGCGGTTGTTATGGAGTAGATTGGTGAGTGATATTGCCTTCTCTTCGAAGTGTGGCACAAAGCTGCTATACCATCTACACAAGCCAAGGAACTGCCATACTTGTCGCTTGGTCCGCGAGCGTTCAGCTTTTTCGATAGCTTGATTCTTCTCCTTTTGCCTTTCTCCCAGGTTTACGTCATTTTCCGTATCCTTGCGATTCGGGAGATTTCCATCGTGCCAGGCGACCTTCAGACGTCTGTCTTTTCCCCAAAAGACTTCATGGGTTGCATAGTCTAGGATCATATTGTATTCCACCAGAAAGTCATGACCTAATATGAAGTCCGGTGTCAGGTTCTGAATCACTGCAACATCAATTACGATAGGCATGTCCATGCATTTAGCGGTTAGATTAGTCTGCCCTTGGATGGAATAGGTTTCCCCGTCCGCTGCTCCCACTACGCTTCCGATATGATGAGACTTCATAGGCGGTAATAATCCGGCAACAGTCCCGTTAACAAATGAATGGCTTGCTTGGCTGTAGAGTATGGCTGAACAATTCTTGTTGCCAATCCTTAAGATGATAGCTGAGCGGGGTTGGCCTATTCTACTCACTATCTGAACAATCCTTCTCCTACTTGACTAGGGTTGCTTATCTGCCATGTCTTGAGGCGCATTCCTGTTCCCGGTCCCATCCCCCCTTAACCCAGAATGGGCCGAACATAGTTTCTCCGACGTCAAGGCTGGGCACTTGTTCTTCAGGTGTCCCGCTCTTCCACACTGGTAGCACTTCCTAACTACGCCGGGCTCGTCAGTAGCTTTGCTCTTATGTTCCTACTCCAGCTCGGCGATTATTCTGCGTAGATCATCAAATGATCTGGGTTGCGATACTTTCACCAGGGGCTGAATATTATAGTGGAGTAGCTCTGTGATATCTGGTAAGATCTCGTTTTCGCTTCCTTCCGGGTTCAGGCGCTTGAAGTGTTGGTACTTCTGTAGCACTAAGGCGCTAGCTCTCATGCCAGTGGGTTGTGCCTCAGTCAGTAGTTTCCTTTTCGTGGAGCTCTTCACCACTTCAGAATTAAACCTAGCGAGGAATTCCCTCTCGAAGTCCGCCCAGTTTATAGTTAATCCCTTCAAGTTGTTCCATCAAATAGCGGCTTGTCCCTTTAATCGCGGTGTGATGAGTTGCACGAAGATGTCCTCTGGTAAACTAGTCCTTCCTAATAGGTTGACCTATCCCTTGACGAAGCTAATCGGGTTCTCCTCCAGTCACCCGTGGAATTCCTGAAGGCTCTCTGTAATCACCTTCGGGTCTAGGTGTCCTGTATTGCCGGTTAGGTTTGAGGAGGATAGAGGTGTGGCGGTATGCCCTGTTTGAGTCAAACTGCTTTCTACTACGTGGCGGATACTTTCCCTTACATTCTGCACATTTCCCTCGATGTTCGAAATCCGGTTTTCTATTCTTCCTTCAACAGCAGAAATACGGCTCCCAAGATTTCCCTCGATGTTAGAGATCTTCCACTCAAGCTGTTGTTTAGTGCCGGAAACCTGGATTTCCAACCCCCCCCCCTCCTTGAGGTTCAAGATATCCCCTTCCAGCTGGCTTACTCTACTATCGATTTGGTCAAACTGTCCCAGTTTTGACTAGATGTCCGATATCTGCTGCGTCGAATGATTGGTAACGTCGCTAATTTAGAAGAAATGTTGTCCTTTACGGTTGAAATATTATATTCAAGGCCCTGTTCTACATTGTAAACCTTTGTGTACACTTGTCCTATCTGTCCGGTTGGAACTGTATTAGGTTGAGAAATTTCGCCTGAAAGTTTGTCATTTACGTCTGAAATTTTGTTGTTTAGTGCTTGCATCATGGTCGTTAAGTTAGAACACATTTCGGTTATATTTACCCCTTCTTCAGTCTCAGAATCTTCGTCGAATTCAATGAAAAACTTTTCCGGATGTACTCCCTTCTCCACAAGATCTTCACGTAGTCGCGACTATAGCGACTTTTTCTTCCTGTTCGTCGGGAGATTCCTCTTGGTAAGTTCGTCTGTAAGTTCCTGTCCCACGATCGCCAGTTAACGTAACCACATAGACGGACACGAGATGCTGTCAGATGGTAAAATTAATTTCATTTACATGTATACAAATTTACATATATACAAATTAACACACACATAACCTTAATCACA
Source organism: Anabrus simplex (assembly GCF_040414725.1). Lineage (NCBI taxonomy): Eukaryota > Metazoa > Arthropoda > Insecta > Orthoptera > Tettigoniidae > Anabrus > Anabrus simplex. Next base: position 92,599,543 of record NC_090272.1, on the reverse strand, counting down.
GTATCACAAAACAAAAACACTTCAGTTGTAAAATATCAACAATGCCGCCATCTTTAAACAGTTGATAACTGACACCGAAAACCACCGGAGTTACCACTTGGAAACACAGTTGAAAACAGATGATTACCGATCAATTCAATATGGAGACTGCCTTAACTCGGCATGTCAACCACTCTCTTCCAATAACTTCCAAACCACAACTTCGATAACTCAACAGTAACTCGTTCCGCAACTCACTCGTCACCGTCAAGATCGCCTCCTTATATATGTGCTTATCCAGGCATCTAGAAAGTGCATTGCAAAAAACTATTCTAGTGTCTATACTATTCTGGAAGTTACAGTGTGTTTCACAATTATGGATTACAATTTATATATACAGGTAACAATAAATTATAATATTAATTTACAGTTATTTGCATTAACAGAACTGATATCAATGTCTACAGTATGTACAACACATGTTTCATAACCTCGCACACAGTACGATCATTCGACTACGTAAATAATAATAACACTAATACTTTATGTCATAACCTCACACACAACGCGATCGTATCGTAATAATTTAAATACTAACATGATGTAACACTTCACAGCCATACATACAAGTAATAATAATAATCATCATCATGATCGTAAAATAATAATAATATGCGAGCTCGATATCTACATTAGTACCCATGGGTGTGAGAATATTGTTTTCATGTTATACCTGTTATCGCACTTGTGTCAATCCACGACTAGACCGTCTTTGGAAACGGCATGAGACAAATACCTAACTTTTTCCCGAAAGAGCTTGAATTTCTTTGGATGCCGCTTCTGGTTGCTCCCTGAAGTCACGTGAAGACTTGCTCCAGGTTCGATAGGTGTTCATCGAAAATCTTACTTATTACTATGACGTCATCGAAATAAACAAGGCAGGTTTTCACGACAGACTTCGCAGTTCCCTTTCCACCAGTCTTTCAAACGTATCTGGTGCATTGCACTGTCCAAAATGCATAGCCGTTAAAGTGCCATAGTCCCGTACCAATTAAGAACCCTGTCTTTTCTCTACCTTCGTTTTCCATTTCTACTTTCCAATCTCCACTTTTCAAATCCAGTGGACAACACTTGAGATCCAGACAATGTGTCCAGAGTGTCATCTGTACTTGCTGTGCAATTGTCGGTAATCCACACAAAATCTGGTCGACCCGTTCTTTTCCTTTACTAAAACTACCTGTGATGTCCAGGGACCTCTAGAGGGTTCAATGGCACCCTGCTTATACATGTCGAAAAACGATTCTCTCAACCTCCTCTCTTCTTGATATTGGCAAGCATCGTGGGCGCTGCCTGATCGGTTGTGTACTTCGGTTGTTTATTTTATGTTTCATAACACTCGTCCTGCCATATGGACAGTTTTCGATTACGAAGACATCTTAATATTTGACCAACACTTCAAGAATTTCGGCCTTTTGATCCGGAGTCACCTTAGTAAGTCCAAACTGCAAGGTCCCACTTAATTCTGTAAGTTGATCAACATCTTGGGTATCTTTCGTGGTCTCCCCACAAGCAATGGATGATAACGGATTACAACAGGCAATTTGAGTGCCTCTCTTCAATTATACTGGGAAATCATTTAGGTTCATCATTCTGATTGGAGTGAGCCCCTTATTATTAACAACAGCTCTTTCCACCAATGCTCCTGGGCAGGCTTTCTGTTCGGCTACGGGCTCGGCAATTTCCGTTTCGTCTCTGTATATGTTATCCATTTGACCCACGATCACGTTATCGCTTCTGGGAAGAATTACCTCGTTTGTACTTAAAATTATTCGAATATTTAAACTGCCTCGTCCGCGAGGAACGGCTTCTTGGTTTTTGAATTACAAAAATCCTTATTTCAGGTGTAAAGTTATTTCAGATTTAATCATTACATCAAGCCCAAGAATAACGTCTTCTGTAACATCAGCCACTATTACTCTCTACCCAAGTCGATATTGACCTTTGTTCCGCCCTAGTTGTTTACTGCGTTTTTCAATAAATCTCTCGCAGGTTTCAGTTCTCCTTTTACGATGTCCTTCTTCAAAATAGTGGTGGAGGTCCGGGTGTCCAGATGCAGAGCACACGCCAAATCCTTCACCGATCCGTGGGCGAAGATATTGTCTAACTGGAGCACGATTTAAATGACATGTGCCACCTTTCTCGGGACAGCAGGGCAGACACGCGATGCTCGGCCCTTTTTAGTTTTCCTGAAATTTTGAGTCCCTTTGGCAGCGGCTTCTGACATATCTAAGCTTAGCAAAACTCCTAAAACGAATCTGCCGCCCTCGAGGTTGCCCATCCTTATTGGACAGCTTCTTCAATAAAATCGTCTGTACCCTCTCCTCTAGAGGCTCCTCTTCATAGAATCGCCGAAGCTGCGCCTCTACATTCGAGGTGTGTGTAGCAGCTTCTAATTCCAGTACACGAACTAACTCAATTTCTGACGTTTTTTCGGTGCGCCACACGAAGAGCTCGTTGCAATTCTGTATCGGTTGTGTCTGTTAGGTCATCAGCCCAGAGGCTGGTTGGATCCTCAAATAGCACCACCAAAGGTTATGTGGTTATAAGGAAACTGCAAAAACCAATGGCAGCACTAAAATGAGGCGTACTAGGCAAGACGAGGAGTGAGGTAGTTTGCCATTGCATTCCTCACTGGGTCAGAAAGTGCTATTGCAGCACGACTGACCCTATGAGCAACATCTTCCATAACACTCAGATGCACTAGTCGTGTTCCGAATGTCATTACTCAGGACCACTCATCCCCCAGCAGCTTCCATATTGTCACAGCCATGGATGAGACAGGGACTTCGGTGAAAGCTGCACTTTACTCTGGCCTGTGCCAAGGGATGGATACAAAAGTACTGTATCCATCAGGAAATGGCAGCAGGCAACGGTATCGGTTATACCCATCAAAAAGATCCCTCAGATAGTTGTTCTATGAAACCGTTTAGAGCTGAAGGATAAGCCATACGAGCAAGACAAGCGAAGTCGGTCTCAAATTCTTGTACTATCTCGCCACGTTTCTGACGTCTGCCTCGCAGTCTGCTTCCGGTAAACGTGCTGAAGGTATTTATTACCATGCCTATCTCTAAACCGGCTATCAAAGAATTGGAATTAGATCGTTCACTGTCTGGTATCGCTTGGAGTTTTTCCAAGCATCACCTCGCAGCGCAATACCAAAGCAGTGCCTCTGTCTTCTCTGTTCTAACCTTTGCCGGCGGCTGCTCACATTGCCTTCTGTAAGTGGACCACGGAGTTTTGCCATCATAAGGCGGTGGTTTCACGTTCACGGTCCCTGCAAAATCCTCTGATCCTGTTCTGAATTCAGCGATAGACCTGTTCATCCCGATGGAGTCCTTTTCCAGTGATTCAGCTCGATCCTATATATCCCTTATTTTACGCTCTACATCAGTTGAAAGGATGAAAACCATAACGGAATAAGTGACATTTTTAAAAAATGAGTTAAGTGCAGGATGTAACTCCGGGAGGATGTATCCTTTCACCAGCAAAGAGATACAAGTGACAGCGGTAATATTCTGCGCTCCAGTGATGGGGAGCATAACTACAAATAGCATGTTTTTATATATGAGCGCTGAAGATGTTTAAATGCCTTTTTCTCTGAATGACCAAAATGCTACTTATACCGTTATGGTTTTCATCCATCCAATTTATATTCGTTTTAGTTCCTGACCAATTTCAATGATCTCAGTTTCTAACAATTTATAAGTTTCTGCTTGCTTGTGAGAACATTGCGCGAACTTTTCCACCAATAACCTAAGATTTTCGGCTTGTCTTTTAGAAGTCCCTGCGAATTTCTTTTCTAAAGTTTGTGCAAACCTTTTAGCATCATCCGCTCTTTCAAAAATGTATGTATCTCAAAACTTTCCTACTGTTTATATTGCTGCCCGAAGTCGCGACAGTAACACGGTCTCGGTTCAGGAAATATCCTCATCATGATCTTCCAGCTCGCGCTTCAGATCGGCAACTTTTATATCGGTCAAACTCAGTTTCTTCAAAGCTATTATTCTTTTCATCGTCTTCCTTATATCTTTGAACGGTCACGAGTTCTGACGCCAGTTGTTACGTTCGTGGGTACTGGTAACGTACATCGATTTCCTCTCGTAGGAATTGCTAAGGTACCAAATCTTGTAAATCTCGATATAACTTACCAAAAACTTTCCACACACTTTCACGCTAATAATAAACATTTAATGAAAATAACACAGAACGGTTTTCAATCTTATTCCATTCACGGTATATAAATTCCCTCACCGTCGCTTACAACGTGGCGCTCAACAAAAGACCAACGATTTCAGACGACTATTCTGCCATACATTCTCGTTTTTCGTGCGATCGCGCGTAGCAATCGTCCCTTGTCTTCCTTTGCCGTTGAGGGAGGTATTAATACTACCCTTATATCCGCAACACTATTACAGTGAAAGTGAAATGCTCACAAATGTGCAAAGAGTTTAATAGTCCTTTGTCTTTACTGTACTCGTTGATTGATCTTGTTCTTTTTTGCACTTATATATGTGGTAGCGACCACACACTTCCTCACATAGAGAGCACACACACTCATCGTTCACCTCATGGAATGGCTTAGTGGCATATAGCTTATGATGGAAGCCATGGACTGCCATCCTTGTAACTACATGTCGCTGTTCGTAGTTGGCTTCTGTCTATTTCCGCTCCAACATGGCGTCGGTGACGTAGAATTCAAGCCCGATTTGGGCTCGTTTCATTCCTCTCACTTCAAGTATATTTGCACTTTGTCTTGTGAATGGCACCAGTAAATTGATTCTTAGATCCTCAATATAAAATGGCTCTTTACAAAGCTCATACGGTACCCTAATCTGGACTTCGTGTTCGTTGGCACACCTAATACTCGCTTTAGAAATCTGGATTTTACTTTCTCTAGAGCCCTAAGGTCAGCCACAGATAATTGCAGCTCTTCCTCCTTATCTGAAGATCATCATTACTGTCCTAGATTTGTTTATCTACATTTCGTTTTCTTCCGCCCACGTTTCCAGCTTTTTCACCATTTCCTGATCTTCTAGGTTCGTTAATCCAATTACCATGTCGTTAGCATATACGTGTTGTGATACTGCTTCACTGAATTCCACTATTTTCGATACGTCTGCAGTTGCAATGTTGAGTAGTATTAGACTAATTGGGCCTCCCTGCATTACTCCATTTGTCTAGTAGATATCTTGGAAAAGAGAGATGCCATCACTTATGTTAACTACATTGTATTCTAGTATGTTTTTCAGAAGGATTGTAATACTGTGTGCTTCTCCAATCATTTGTGCTAGTTTTTCAATCACTACTTTTCCGTTAAGGGTGTCGAAGGCTTTTGTGTAGTCAATGAACAGTGCGCAGTATTTAATTTCAATTATTAGGTTCGTTATTACCTGCAGTGTCGATCGATGTTTTCTGAAGCCGTACTGACGTTCAGGGAGGAGATGATCCGTTTCTCTCACTAATCGGTCGGTGATTATTCTCATAAAGTCCTTGAAAGCATTGTTTTCTAGGGCGATGCCTCTAAATGAGTTTGGGACCATGTTATATCCTTTTTCTTTATAGATCATTTTTATCATGGACCTCCTCCAAGATCCAGGTATTTATGCGCTGCCTAGACACGCATTAAATAACTCAGACCACACTTCTAGGAGTACGTCTTCAGTTGCCTTGCCAAGTTCATTGTAGACCCCATCAGAACCAGCAGCTTTCCTGCTTTTGGTTTTTGACATGGCTTGTTTCACCTCATAAGTCGTTATTGGAATTTGGTGCAACTTTGGTTGACTTCCCGTTGGTGTTGATACACTTATGGTTGGAGTGGTGCACTTCAGGTTGAGGATGTTATTGAAATGGTTTTCGCACACCTTCATTTGTATTGTTGTAGTTTGCTGGACTTTGTTCCATTTTGAGACAACGAGTGGGTCTCTGTTCGCCTCTTCGACTAGCCATACTCTAGTTGGGGTCTTACCAGAGACTTATATGCCCTCTCCTTTACATCCTTACTACAACCCCTAAATGCCCTCATAGCCATTTGCAGAGTTATGTACATTTATTTACCATCATATTTTCGTGATTACCCCAATGAAGATCTTTCCTTATATTAAGACCTAAACTTAGGTACCTACCGGTAATTACAATGATCTCCGAAGGGAACTTTCACCCCATCAACGCAGTAATTAAAACTGAGAAGACTTTTCTGATTTGGGAAGCTCACAACCTGACTTTTAACCCCGTTTATCATCATACCAATGTCTACTGACCATCTCACAACATTATCGAGGTCATTTTGCAGTTGCTCACAATCTTGTAATTTTTTTATTACTCTGTACAGAATAACATCATCTGTAAAATTCCTTATCTCTGATTCCACTTCTTTACACATATCATTGATATATATAAGAAAACATAAAGGTTCAATAATACTGCCTTGAGGAATTACCCTCTTAATTATTACAGGGACGGATAAAGCTTTGCCTACTCTAATTCTCTCTTTCTCTGAGTTCTATTTTCTAGAAACATAGCCACCCATTCAGTCACTCTTTTGCCAATAGTCTGTCATGATCTACCCTATCAAATACCTTTATAAAATGAATTTAAATGCTATTTGTTCGGGGCATCGACCCATGTGGTACCATATTGTATGAACCTGCGAGTAATTGGAATGGCGGTTGTGTGGAATGTTGTGTGTGAGGAAAGGAAGATTGAGGACGTCATAAACACCCAATTCCAAGGTCAGGGATTTTAATCATTACAATTAAAAACCCCTGAACGGCGCCGGTGATCGAACCCGGGCCCGCCGGATGTCAGACGGACGCGTTACCATCTACATCGCGGGGCCGGACTATCAAATGCCTTAGATAGGTCAATCGCGATACAGTCCAATTGACCTCCTGAATCCAGGATATTTTCTATATCTTGCTGGAATCCTACAAGTTGAGCTTCAGTAGAATACAAAGGCGCCCATACCCTGGGGCAAGTGGGGCCACGGCACCCCTCTAGCTCCCAGGGAAAGGCAAAAATCTAGTGGAGTCACGTGTTATCCTTTCAAGAAAATGATTTAAAAGTCAGTATTACGTAAAAGCGGTAGTATCGTCCACCACCACGAGGCAAGGAACACCGTGGGTTATTCTACCGCAGAACACAAATCGCCATTTATCTTCCAAAATATTAAAATTACTATGTACCCCCAGGTCTGGGCCCCCCTTTAGAAACTGTCATATGGGCGCCCATGGTAGAATGGGGACTTCGAGGGCCCTGGGACCGCTACGGTAGCTGTGAAGGCCCTTCAGGAACTCTGAAAAGTGGTGGCAAAAGGGGCTCTGGTTAAGACGCAGCAGGTCGTTATGCACTTAGGTTCCAAAATGGGTAAAATATAAATATGTGAATAAATTCAGTGTTAATTTTAATCTTATACCAGTTGTATAGTATTATTAAAAGTAATTTCACATACCATACTGTATATGAGTTGACTATGTTTGTAAGATATCATAAGTAGAATTTTGTAAACAATATAAATTTATTAAGGATGATGTGTGTGTTTAATAGAAAAAATTATTAGTGTAAATTGTATAATATTGTATTCTAGGAAAATTTTCTTCGTCTCCTGTTAATTTAAAATTTAGTGCTTGACAATAATGTATTTTAGTGTACCATTTGCCACCGAGGTAGACACCTCATTTGCAAATAAAGATATTTTGATTTGATTTTGAATAACCTGTCCTAAACCCAAACTGCCTTCTATCAAGTCAGTTATTAAATTCGCAAACATGTCTAATATAATCAGAAAGAATGCTTTCCCAAAGCTTACATGTAATGCATTTCAAACTGACTGACCTGTAATTATCAGCTTTATGTCTATCGCCCTTTCCTTTATGTCCTCTGCTTCTCCGCTATGTCTGGCTTTATGGAGAGCTTGCAGTATTATACGTCTTAGTTTATAGCATTCCCTGTCACACCATGGCTTCGCATTTCTTTTCTTATAAGGGATTCTATGGTTTTCGCAGCCAGATCGAGGTTGTGGGTTGTAATGTGGTGCATCGTTTCCTCCCTTAAAACTTTTTCCGCACCCTTCCGTAAGTGCTCCGTCCTGTTTTCGGTGATTTCTCTCGCCAGTGTGGGTGCCGTAACACTATTAAAATCCCTATATAGACGAGCTGGGAATCGAAGACGGAACTTTCGGGTAAGAGGCAGTCACGCTACCCGAATACCATAGGGTAATATCCTACAACTATACTTCCGTTTCAAAATACCATACTTAGCGGGCCTGTTCGCTTCACTTTTGTTTTTAAATGAAACTTTTAATCTGGAATTTGAATCCAGTGTTGGTCAGTGAGTGTTCACGTTTATTACTTTATCATTATTTACTTTTTTATAAGTAAATACCCATTTTGATGCACAATACGACTGCAAATGTCACAAGTTAATAAATAACTTAGCCTACTTTGGTTATATTTGGATTATTAGTCTCTTACTAAACGAAGCTTTGGCTATATTGTTTTGGTTTAGTTGGCAATATTTGTGTATTCTTTGCTCCCTGATGTGCTTATGTGGTAATCCAAGGAGTATACAATTTTGCTGCACACTTTCCTCTGTGTTTTCGCTGGTTATGGAAAATGAATTAGCCTATTTGTAAATTGAAATATATATATTTATTTACTTTGAAATGCATTTATTTATTTATTTATTTTTGCTTCCCTCCATTTGGAGGCTGCCAAAAACTAAAAGCTTAGGTAAAAATTGGGTTTATAATTACAAGGGTCTTTTAAAATATGTCTATAAATGATAGGTATACCATACTACAGCCTACTTTATAAAAATAAATAATAAATATATTAAAAGATTACCACATTTTATTGCAATAAATTTAATCATACACTCTTCAGTATAACACCTAACTGTATTCAATATAACAGAAATAAAATGTGATATATATCATTTTTTATTCATAGTGTCTAAATTTGACAAGGCAACCTTACGACGAAACGAATGTTTTATTCCATGAAATTTGTATCAGTTTTGGCTATGACAAAGTGAAATCATCGAATGTTTGCTGCGCAACTTTTCGGAATTTAGTTTATTTTAACGCCTTAAAAAGAAATCAAGTGGTACCGTAGACCTGCAAAGCTAAAGCACTAATGCGTCGACACCTTGCTTTGGGAAGTTTACGTGCCCTTGCATACAGTTAAGATTTCACGGAGTCGTAGGCCGAAACTGCAGGTAGGGAGGAGTTGAGTTTTCAGGTAAATTGTTCCTGAGTTAACGTGTTGACTGTGTGGAAACTCAGTGTTATGTGGTGGAAATAATTGGAGTTGTTGCTGGTTCAGTAATTTTTGGTGTGATAAGAGTATTTATTATTATTCAGCAGCTTATGAGAAGGTGGCAGTATCAGCCATGTTTGTAGAATATATCTTCGTACTTCTTTATTTTGCTTGGCATCAAGTGTTTACTTCTACAAGAACTGGTTGAATGTGTGAAATATAAATTAAATCATGGTGTAGAAGTTGTCTTAATCGATGGGCTTATGAACTTCATTGAAGCGTGTATGTCATTGAATTTGCCAGTTTTGGTAGCCGACATACCGTCTGAATCATCCTCATGATTTTGGAATATAATGTCCACTGTTTCTCTTTTTTTTCAGATAATTATTTGCCAGAATGATTGAACTTACAGTGAAAACTTTGGACTCCCAAAATCATGCCTTTTCGGTACCGGATGATGTAAGTGTCAAAATAAGTTAGTTTACCCCCAGTGATTAACTACATTTTTCCTTTTGTTACTTATTGTTACGTTCTGAGTTATGAATACGGTTATGCATGCTGAAATTTGTATCTTTCTAGACCTAAGCATTAATGTGTTCATTGTCACCAGAGGATTGAGTATGGTTGTAAATGTGCTGAACATCTGTTTGTAGAATTTAGTTGGAAGTAGGATTTACTTACTTTGCCCACTGACAAGTCATTGTGAATGGAAACTAGATTTCAGCTAGTTATTTTCAAGGATGGTTTACTTTCGTCTTTACATGAATTTATGTGTAGCATGTTTGTGGAATACCTGAGCAATAACCTCTTACATCGGGACTGCATTCTTATTTAATTTTTAATTTCTTATTTAATATTAGATCAGGAGGAAGTAAAATTTTGTCATATAACTAGGCCTATGCTAAAATAATGTGTGGTTACAGTGTTTAAGATTATATCCGTTTAGCACCTGATATTTTTGGTTTCCTTGACTTTTTAAAAAAAAAACCCATTCAGCTTCAGTGATATATGAGGCAGGAAATGGAGAAGACAATTTTGCTGTATGTACCAGGCACAACTGAGAGCCCTCATCCACAATGGAGCTTCCCACCTAGCACAGTCCATAGTCCTGCACTGAATTTGCAAAATACGAACATGTTATGGATGTTTGCGATCATAACATAATATTTCACTTCGGACCGACCTTACTACCAAGCTATGCACTAATATCCGATTCGCTTAGCCTAGCATCTTATTAGGAGTTTGGCAGCAATTTAGTTCAATTTTTAATAATAATTGTATGGCTTTAGCTACCTCATGCAAGCATTGTAATTTGATGCCATCTGGTTGCTTGCTCTTCAATTTGAACTATCCGTTTTACTCTAGGCGTACTAGATGGCAGAGTAAACCAAATCTCTCTTGGGTGTCTGTTGCAGAGTTTTAATTAATTTGTGTTGAACACCAAATGCGTCCCCAGAGAGGTTTTACATGCCGACACCGTACGACACGTAGTGTTAAGATTGTTTTCTGCCTTTCAGTAAGCAACTACTTCTGCGTAGTTTCAGCCTACTATCTTGGGATCCGTAGACCAACACTCTACCACTGATTCACAGAGTTAAAGTGTTGAATAACAGTTAATAAAAAAGTAATTTAGTCTGGGATATAATCAGTGTAGTGATTGTTATTCTCATGCAGCCTAACCAAAAAAGTTGTGTGGATGTTTTCTTGAATGAGGTACAATCCTAGGACAGGGCCACCCAGTGAGGAGAGATCGAGGCTCAAAACAGATTGATGCTCACTTGTTTAAGAGAGTGCAGATAGGAGCATTGTTAGTTACACCAATTGTTGGAGGAAATGTGTGTTTTAGTGGAAGGGAGCCGACACCTATCAGTTTGCACACATCTTGGCTAGTGACAAAAACTTTTTTTTTTGGCTAGTTGCTTTACGTCTCACCAACACAGATAGGTCTTATGGTGACGATCGGACAGGAAAGGCCTAGGAGTTGGAAGGAAGCGGTCGTAGCCTTAAGGTACAGCCCAGCATTTGCCTGGTGTGAAAATGGGAAACCATGGAAAACCATCTTCAGGGCTGCCGACAGTGGGATTCAAACCCACTATCTCCCGGATGGAAGCTCACAGCCGCGTGCCCCTGACTGCACAGCCAACTAGCCCGGTAAAAAAAATAGTCTAACATGTCAGGGGTGTTTAGCAGAAAGCCTCTTGAAGAAGTTAGCCCTCCAAAATAATCCCTCGTAAAGTAACAATATCACTTGCCCACAATATACAGTATCTTCCTCATATTGATCAAGTGATATTTAAAGGAGAACTGAACTTAAAAAAAAATTTTTTATACAGTTAAGACTTTACGATTAAGACACCAGTTTCCCCGTGTGTTTTGAGGCAAAGCAATTCTGTCGGTGTATGATGTCACAGTACCGCCACATGAATTCTCGATCAATAACTGTTGCAGTTTGCTACGATGTGATAAATTTCAACTTTGGTTCTGTATTGACTTAACCAAGAACTTTTTTAGTATAATTTTACCATCCGGTGTGAAATGGGAAACTCCTGTAACCACTGTTTAATTAAAGACTACTTGGAAGCTTACACTTTCGTCATAATGCACACACTGACTAAACAAACTCTGATATTTTCTCATAAAATGAAATGAATTTTGTTTCCAGCAGATCAATGGACACACAGACTAACGGGTGTGTTTACCACGGGAGGTTCTTAAGGACTTCTAGACAGTGTGGTTTACTTACAGCTTCCCACTTGTAGGATTTTGTTTGAAAATGATTTCAAGAATATACTGTTAAAGATACCGAAAAGGAGTCTGCAAATGTTTTAATTGCTCAGAATAAATTAAAAACATTTTAAATTGATTTAATAGAAATAAAAAGAGAAGTTCAGTTACTGCGCCACCGGGCGAGTTGGCTATACAGTTAGGGGCACACAACTGTGAGCTTGAATCCGGGAGATAGTGGGTTCGAACCCTACTGTTGCAGCCCTGAAAATGGTATTTCATGGTTTCCCATTTTCACACCTGGCAAATGCCGGGACTGTACATTAATTAAGGCCGCTTCCTTCCCACTCCTAGCCCTTTCCTATCCCATCATCGCCATAAGACCTATCTGTGCCGATGCGACGTAAAGCAACTAGCAAAAAAAAAGTTACTGCGCCGCTCTTTCAGCGGAGACATCTAGGTACGATTGCACTGCTCATTGTCTCCTTCTCACGGTCAGTGTGATTGATTGGTACACAAGACTGCCAACTCCTGAACTTAAATTTATCATTCCCACGAACCTACTATGCTGGCATAGCAGGGGGAGAAGTGATACTCCCACGTGGCCCGTCCCAGGTGGCGGATAGGGGGGTCCTAACCGGCTTGCCGATGGACTTGAGGGAAATAAAATACCTCTTGCGGACCAAACACACTACCCCCTGTGGGTGGGGGACGCAAATGAAGAATACACCCACGGTATCCCCTGCCTGTCGTAAGAGGCGACTAAAAGGGGCCCAAGGGGCTCTCATCTTGGGAGTGTGGATTGGCGACCACGGGGCCCTTCCGCGTATTTGTGCCAGGCTCCTCACTTCGTCTATCCTGTCCGACCTCCCTTGGTCAACTCTTGTTCTTTTCCAACCCCGACGGTATTAGAGCATTCGAGGCCTAGGGAGTCTTTCATTTTCACGCCCTTCACAGCCCTTGCCTTTCTTCTTCTTTTCTCTCTCTCTTTACCCCCTGTGGGTGGGGGACGCAGACGAATAATACACCCACAGTATCCCCTGCCTGTTGTGAGAGGTGACTAAAAGGGGCGACCAAGGGATAATTGAATTAGAACCATGAAACTACTTTTGATTTGTACCATCATGCGGGGAACACCATACGTTGCCTGTACTTGTGAGTAGTACCACTAAATTAGGTACAAAATAGGTTTGTGATTGGTAGCAGTAAAGAGGCTGGCCTGAGGGTTTCCAGTACCCGTGCGTCGTACCCATGTGAGCAACACCGTGGGTCTGGGCGTAGCCTGAGAGTTGTACCGCTATATGAGCGACGCCATCGGTCTGCGTTGCCTGTGAGGAACACCGCGGGAATAACGGCGCCCGTGATTAGTGCACCTAGGCGAGGAGCCTCATTCGTTTGCGTTGGCTGTGAGTGGCGCCATTGTTTAAGAAACACCATAGGTCTGTGTTCCCTGTACGAAGTACAATACTTGTGAGTAGTACCATCTTGTGTGGAGCACCGTAAGTCTTCGCTACTTTTGATTAGTACCGCAGCATGACAAATACCATCGTTCTACTTTACTTGCGACATGTACCATTCCGTGGGGCCTTAGACCTGGATTTTGGACCCCTTTAGACATCAAGCATCCTAGATTCAGGATTGTGCTTTACGTGTGGTACCTTAGTCAGTAATAAATTATTTACGATCTTTTTTTGAGTTGGTTCCACTATTTGTTTGTTTGCTAGTTTTTTTTTTTTTTTTTTGTTCATGTCCATCCATTCCTTCTTCATGACTATTTTTTTTAAATTTTTTATCCAGTGGATGATTTTGAATTTTTTTGTCATTTCATTTCGTTCCATTAGGGGCAGATGACCTTCGATGTTAGGCCCCTTAAAACAAGCATCATCATCATCATCATCAATTCATTATTCAGGCTATTGACAAAGCAGTTAGTCTGAATTGTTTAGGTCCGGCTAGTGACAAAACCATTGAAGTGTGATCAAGGAAAGAGGGTCTGGGGGCGTAGCTCCCAGGTTACGGCCACTTCGTTAGGACTCTAGCTTTCCGTAGGGCAATAGCAGCTTATTCTATGTTGGACAGTGACAAAAAGCTGAATTTATCAATTGGGCTAGTGACACAGCCATTGGTCTGGATTTGTTATGTCCGGCTAGTAACAAAACCATTACTATTTATTTTGCGCGGGTTGGTAACCGAATGCATTTGACTTGGTTGCTGGGAATGACATCATGTCCGATTGTGTCTCAGCCAATGGAAATGCTACTGCGTGTTTCAGCAATGAAGAATGGCTGGTGCTAAATAACATTAGGTTATAAAAGTAAATGTGTTGCTGGGGGCCTGTGGGTCTGTCTCTGGCTGTCACAATGAACACATCTCTCCCCTACAAGGTATTCCACATAGGATTTGTACGGTTTCAAATCTATTATTGTGTTATACAAAACTTGTGGTGCAGTTGATGAATTTCTACCATAAAAAAGTAAGAATTGTATGAATATAGGTAAATAGGGGTTCTAATGTCTTTTTAGGCACTATAGGATCATTGTTTTTAACCTTATAAATACACGAAATGTGTAAATACAATTTAATACAATTTCATTTTAAGTTCTCTCTTCAGCAACAAAATAAGTTTTTGCCTAAAATCTGAGGTCTGGTGATAAGCATTTCATTGAAACTAGTTTCTATTAATCAGATGTTTCTAAAGCTGTATTGCTACCAGAGGAAAAATTTTAGATACTCTGCGCCAAAAGAAAATGCAGTTCCTTCAAAATATTTAGGGCCGGATAGGAAACATATTGTATGAATGGATATGTTTGTACTTGGACATCTACAAGCAATAAATCCTGTCTTGAAGGCAATATTTCTATTGCATGGGATATGTTTGTGCAGATTGAACTTCAGCTTAAGGTTTTAGAAGCCTGTTAAATGTGTTAGATTTTCAGTCATACTTTTATTAACTTGTAAAAAAGAATTTCCTTTACCCTTCAGTATATCATTCTTGGCTTGTGAAAAAAAATATAAGGCTACTGTGAAAGAGAATTTATTTATATCAAGTGGTGGACAGTACGATTCACTTGGTTTCTCTGCCAAAGCTCTTTGATAGGGCAATTTGGCTGGAGTTCTCAAAACGCTCAGTGATCTCCAATAGGTGCTGAGGTCTGTTGATGACCATTTTTGTTCCATTACAATTGGAATTCTGGCTGCTACAGAGGAAACACTACATTTCTCGTTCCTCCTGTGTGAGGGGGCAGTAGAATAACACCTACAGTATCCCCTGCCTGTCATAAGAGGCGACTAAAAGCGGCCCTATGGGCTCTTAACTTGACAGCATGGGTTGGCGGTGACCACAGGAGCCTTAGCTGAGTCCTGGCATTGTTTCCACTTGTGCCAGGCTCCTCACTTTCATCTATCCTATCCGACCTCCCTCGGTCAACTTTTGTTCCTTTCCAACTCCAACCTTTTAGGTTACTATGGCTAAGGAGTCTTTCGTTTTCACTCCCTTCATGGGGTCTTTCTTTCGCCAATACCTTCATTTTTCAAAGCATAGGATCCCTTCCATTTTTCTCTCTGATTAGTGTTATATAGAGGATGGTTGGCTAGTTGTACTTCCTCTTAAAACAATTATCACCACCACTGCCTTCCTTGTTCGGCATCCCTCGCCAGAAGCAGGAGCTATGGTGAACTGACAAAATGCAGCAGCCATACGTGATTGTCGGCAGTTTTTCAAGCATTATCGGTGCAATCCTATGTTGGTCAATCATATTACATTTAAGTTTGTGCACACTAAGGCCAATTTTTTATTGAAGAGAGTAAGAAACTACTTGAGAAAAGTATGTATACCATGACGACACATACTCCGTCATAGGTGTGGAGAAAACAATGCCATATTGTCGGAGTACGAAACGTAATTGAAGTACCTGGAATCTCCATTAAAGGAGATATAGTTAAGGACTCCAGCCATTGTAGATCACATCATGTCACACTTCATAGGCTCGCCACCTCTCCTCCTTCACTCCTTTGTATTCCTGTAACGTGCTTTTCACAAAGTGGGAAATGTGGAGTGCACATGTGTTTTGCAGAGACATGGCTCCTGGGCTGGAGGAAATCCATAATCACATGCTTAAAACATTCGAGTAACAGATGTCTGCATGATAGGCCTACATAAAACTTATTCAATAGAATATGGAATGAAGTCGAGTTTCCTTCTCGATGGCATGAGGGAGTTGTAATACTAATTCTCAAGACGGGTAAAGATGTAAAACGCCTGGATAGCTATAGGCCAGTATGCCTAACAAATGGCCTCTGTAAGCTAATTGAATGGATGGTAAACTGATGGCTTGTGTGGGCCTTGGAAGAGAGGTCTCCTGACTATCAATATGGTTTTCGCTGTCATCGGTCTGCCACCTGTCATTTGCTTAGACTGGAGAGCGCCATTCAGGAGGTCTTTCTTCGGAAGGAACACGTAGTTGCTGTGTTTTTTTTTTAACCTGAAAATGGCTTATGGTTCCACCTGGTGGTATGGGATTAATTCCACCCTATATCAGTGGGGATTTGGGGGAAATATGTTAACATTTATTGAAAACTTCCATGTCCCTGTAGTTCTTTAGTTTCCGGTAGGGAATGCATATTCTCAGTATTATGTTTAAGAAAATTGAGTACCACAGGGATCTGATCACAGTGTTAACAATCACCATCAACGGCATAGTTGTTGCTGCTGGGCCTGCAGTCATTCCATCGCTATATATAGACTGTTTAGCTCTACCTTTCAGCTCTGGAAGGATGGCAGTTGCTAGAGACAGCTCAGCAAACTATTAACAAAGTCAACAGATGGGCCGTAGAATATGGTTTTTGATTTTCAGCAGCAGGAACCTCATTTGTACACTTCTGTCTGTCAGCTGGTGCATCGTGAACCAGAGCCCCGCTTGAAAAACCATGTCCTTCCTGTGGTAGACACCTGCAGGGTTTTGTGTGTCTATTTCGATAAGACTAAAATGGCAGCTCCAAATTAGTCCTATGAAGGTAGCCTCCATGAAGGGACTTAACACGCTGAAGTTTCTCAATGGCACTTCATGTGGAGCTGCCCATGTGGTTCTACTACATTTTTACACAGCTACGGTTCTTTCCCATTTAGACTATGGTAGTGTGGCTTATGGTTCAGCATCAAAATCTGTGCCAAACCTTTAGACAATATACTCAATAATGGATTTAGGCTGGCAGCTGGAGCTTTCCATACTAGCCAGATTCCCAGCCTACTCGTTGAATTGGCAATCCATCTTTGCAAAAATAGTGGTGGAAATTACTCCTCATATATCCTGCCAAAATTCACAAAGTGCTGTGACATCCAAGCTATCAATGCCTCTTTAATGCGCAATGCCAGCAGAGGTATGAAAATCAGCCAAATACCACATGGCTGGTTAGGATTCGAATTGAAAGCTTGTGTCATGAGTCGGATGCAGTTATTGGTGATTGTCTTGATTGGGCTCCTAGCGAGGTACTTCCGTGGCTCGTTCTGTAACCGGATATATGACTAGATCTACTCTGAGGACCTAAGGTGAACACAGCAGAATGTGTGTGTTATTCTGAAGTCTTTCCAGGACTTTGTTCACAAGTATCCAGACGTGATTTGTCTTCACAGACAGTTCTAAGTTAGAAGAGAATCTTGGATGCTAGTCTCCAATGATATCAGCAACATGATCTCGCTTCCTAGTGTCTGAAGCATGTTTATTGTGGAGCTCTTCGCCATCTTAGAAGTTCTCCTGTGTGCTGAATCACGAGCGTGACTCCTTACTCATTAAGTTCTCTACAGTCTATTGGTACCCATTTCATGCAACGCCCACTGGTGCAGCAGATTCATGACCTAGCCAGCTTGTGTGATGCTGACACTAGAATCGCTTTCGTGTGGCGTCCAAGTTGTAGGGGTATTACAGGGAACGAACTTGCAGATCAACCTGCAAAAGAAGCAGTACTTTTACCACCTTGACCAATGACTGTACCTGCTTGGGATATTTGTTCTCGGCTACTTCGAACCATCTTGGCATCCTGGGAATCGGAGTGGCTACCTATCAGAACTCCTAATAAGCTAAGAACAATTAAGAAGACTGCTGCCGTGTGGTGGTTGGCAGTCCTCTTTCCGGACTTCTCTGAGAGAAGCCGTGGTTTTTGTAGGCTGAGGATAGGTCATGGAAGACGCAAACATTCTTACCTCCTTAAGAGGGACGGCAGACACCCCCCTCCCCCCATTGTGCTGGGACTGTACCATAATTAAGGCCACAGCCGCTTTCTTCCCACTCCCAGCTCTTTCCTATCCCATCATCGCCATAAGACCTATCTGTGTTGGTGTCGTGAAGCCAATAAAGAAAAAAGTTATTACATATATATTGTAAAGTAATACATTTGATTGCATATTCCTTCCTATCTGTGTTGGTGTCGTGAAGCCAATAAAGAAAAAAGTTATTACATATATATTGTAAAGTAATACATTTGATTGCATATTCCTTGAAATGTATATGCACTTCATTAATGATATTAGTAGACGAATAAGTTTGAGTGGTGTCTTTAACAGTAGGAAAGATCACAATATGAAGATAAAGTTGGAATTCAAGAGGACAAATTGGGGCAAATATTCGTTTATGGGAAGCGGAGTTAGGGATTGGAGTAACTTACCAAGGGAGATGTTCAGTAAATTTCCAGTTGTAGGTTCAAACCCCACTGTCGGAAGCCCTGAAAATGGTTTTCCGTGGTTTTCCATTTTCACACCAGGCAAATGCTGGGGCTGTACCTTAAGGCCACGGCCGCTTCCTTCCCTTTCCTAGCCCTTTCCCAGCTCAACAACGTATTATCCCCACGTCCTTTGTTACACCTACTACGTCACTGCCAATCCTGAATAAGTTACCACTCCCTCCTCAGATCTGTTAACTGACATCACTCAACAACAAGCTCCACACAAACACAGATGATCGGTGCGACGTAAAGCAACTAGCAAAAAAAAAATTTTCCAATTTCTTTGAAATCATTCAAGAAAAGGCTAGGGAAACAATAGATAGGGAATCTGCCGCCTGTGGGACTGCCGTAAATGCAGATCAGTAGTGATTGAGTGAATCCACTTTCGTGCAAAGTGAATGATGAGATCAGCAGTATTCTCATCAGCTAATATAAAGTATCTCCAGCAAGCTGAGGTGTTCCGTCTTAGGTCAGAGAGTTCTGTACAGTCTGAGGATGTGGAACACATTGCATTCGGTACTGCACCAGACTTAAAATGACACACTAGTTGGAAAAGGTTCGCCATCCCTGCTCTATATTATCCTTGAAGCTCTGCCGTACACGCTGTCCAGTGAATATGACATTAACAAATCTGACAAATTTGGCCACTCGGGAATATAGAGTACAGTGCACTCGTACTCGGCGAGTTATATAGGTCAGACAGAGAGGAACTTCAATACTAAGTACAATGAACACACTAATGCGGCAAGACATAATAGATATTCAGCCATAACATCACATGTCTGAATCTGATCATAATTTTTCCATCATAAATAAGGACCTACAAATCATTTAAACTATGAAGAAGGGACCTTTGCTCACTATTACAGAAATTTACTACGTGTCTTTGGACCAACAAGCAAATTCCAGTTACAATCTTAATGAGTCCATTGGGAAGGTAATTGTCCTTTACAAGGTCATCCACCCCCCCACCCCCCCGTTCTAAACACATATTTAGGGAGGACAGCTCATCAACGTATTATCCCCACGTCCTTTGTTACACCTACTACGTCACTGCCAATCCTGAATAAGTTACCACTCCCTCCTCAGATCTGTTAACTGACATCACTCAACAACAAGCTCCACACAAACATCAGTGCACTTTTAGCTTAACCTAATGGTGTGTTCACAAGAGCGAGGTGCACGAGAGCAAGTACTGCTCAACAAGTTTAAGTTAAACACATATTACATGTCAGATGTCTCACATTTTTCTTTTCTGTACAGTTCATCCTTCTTCGCACCCTCAAGACCTACACAATTATGGCCGTACCATAAGACTCGCAATGTCTACATACTGGCTTTTCTCCTTAAGTCAACAAACAAGTTAACAAGGTTGTTCCCTCAACTCCACAACACACCTTAAAGTTGTCTGTTAATAGAAAACAAAAGCTAAAAGGTTTCCACCTATAAATAGTATTGAATAGGTGGAAGGAAACCTTTTAGCTTTTATTTTATATTATATTGCTCTTCAATACGGAATAATATGAAATCCGTTACCTGTGAAATTGTCAAATGGGGCAATTCCAACCTCTGTAACCTTTCAAGATGGTACATTAACTATAAACAACTGTTCGATTGCCCTCAATATAGCATTTTGTAAATAATTTTAGTGTGTTTAATGTGCCAAATCAGTGATGTGTTTTAACTTTCGTGAAAGCTCAATGGCAAGCTGAGTATTTACTATACTATGCACTATACAACCTCACTGGACCATGAATAAACCAAGTTACCCCCTGAAACGCTCCTGCGTTTCGATGTATGTTATTTTGACCGACTTCACTCTCTGCTTGGAGTTGTGGACTCTGTTTTAAATATATTGACTAACGAGTTTATTATTGGTGTCCCAAGATAGTGTAGGAGTTCCAGTTTGTACCTATTTTCTTTTGCTTCTTTGAATTTAAATTTATATCTTTCCTTGTGTTATTCTTTGTTCAGGCTGCTAAGGCAAAAATGATGGCAAAGGTTTTTACGGTAGCCTTCTTGTGTTGTTATGAGATCTATAAAAGATTTAAGGGAGTTGTTCGTTGATTCGCAGAGAATGCGTAAGTTTGTTTGCTTATTTCCCTGTTTCATTCTGATAGTCTGTCTTTTACTTCTTTTGTGATGGCTACCATCTGGCTGTGATCATCTTATGAGAGGATATTTGTTTTCTTTTATGATGTGTGGCTTTAGCCGGTTTTGACTTTGGTCAAGTTACTTGTATGAGTTTTGGTCCTTAGTCTTGTTGTTTATGCTGCTTCTTTTAATAACATGGTATGATCTACCATCGAGTATTTGTGTTTGATTGGAATCACCCATATATATCACACCGTGTGCTTTGTTGTTTGGTCACATACTGGCAGGGATATTATTGTTGAAGGTATTTCTTGGCCCGTGATACGTATCTGGTCTCCAAGGCTGCTTTGTGAATACATTTAATTATTCATTATCGAAACCATTTCTTGTTGGGACCTTGTGGTGGATATGCAATTTATTGTAAGTGTGTGGGTCTATATTTGAAATTCTGTCAGCGAGTTAATTATGGCCATTCATTGGGATTGTCCCTGATTATATATATTTTTTGTTTTCCTTTACATTTGAATAATGACTTGTTCATTGGCACATGGGATTTTGGGATGGCCCCTTTTCCCTCAGCTTTTAGTGCAGTCCGATGGTAATCTTCATTTACTTTTCCCTTGGTATACCTCTGGACGCAGACATCTTGATTTCATACACCTCTGTTAATCTCTTTTTTCTCCCCACCCCCCTTCCCTTTGCACGACTTCAAATTTTACCTATCGTATTTATCTTTGCCTTGATTATTATTTAAATTCTTGGATTTTTTTTTTTCTAGGGCTAAAAAGTTATGTTTTAGTGTGGCCCGTTTTCAACTCGTCTTTATTCAATGTTGACAGATGTACAGCCATTTTACTTGAGTATGCTTTCTTTGTGAGTCTTACCTTTTTAATTTACTGGTATTTACTTGGTTATATTCTCTGCTAGCCAAGAAACAAGTGTCATTGATTCAATATATTGCATTTCTTCGCAGATATTTTAATCGTTTTGTGACTTATTGGAATTTTCATTTTCCTGTTTCAGACAACTGTCAAACAACTAAAGGAGAAAATTGCTGAATCCATCAGTTTTCCTGTTGATTCACAACGCTTAATTTATTGTGGCAGAGTTTTGCAGGATGATAAGAACTTGAGTGAATATGGTAAGTTTCCTCTTGTTCTTGGAGTTTACAGTTGCCCAAACAATCTCCTGCACATTGCTACTTCAGTTTCATGTTGTTAAATGTGAAAATATGCTACATTTTTCAAAATGACAGCACGTTATATACCACAGATCAACGAACGTTGATTCCTTCAAGAACAGGGATTTCAAAATGTTAGCACGTTATATACCACAGATCAACGAACATTGATTCCTTCAAGAAGAACAGGGATTTCAAAATGTTAGCTTCTTCCACTGGAATAAGTACCTTTTTTTCTATATATGGCTGGCATTCCTGCACACAAGGAAGATTTACCATGGAATAATAACTCAACTATATTTCCCCATTCTCACATGTACCTGTTCCCAATTTGACATTCGTTAGCGTTTCCCTTTACACTGAGAAACTGATATTACAGACTAGCTCATTCTTAAGTCAGGGTAATTTTCAATCCTGAATACACATAAAATGTGTTACGATGCTTTTGTAGGGACCAAAAATAATTCATAAATGGGAAACTTGCCAGAAAATGAAAACAGATCATGCTGTTAAATTTAAGGTTATTTTTTAATGTAACAATAATTACAATAGAAAACAAAGAAAAAAAATGTTCATAATTAAAATAAATGAATAAAGAAATCGTACATTTTAAGAACATCAAGGAAAAACATTCTTAGAAACGCAAACTGTGCACGGAAGTATTTGAATAAAAATAAAAAATTGCAGAAAAATAGTCTAGAATTTAATTCAGAAAAAAGAAACATGTTTATTTATTTATAAGTATTGATAGGTGGAAGGCCTTTCCTATTTCTAATTGTGTAGTTTGTCAGTACGGATATGAAGATCATAGATTACGATAAACAAACATTTTGTATCACTCCACGAGGTGCACGGGGTCTTTGCGCAAATATGAAGATGTAAATTTACAGACATAGCTGCTTTGCCTGAGATGATAAAAATATCACTGCTATGAAATATATTTTTCATAAAAATGAGCAAGTAGGCCTACGTTTTTTCATTAAGTTATATCTTTAATTCCAAAGCGATGACCTATATTTTTTGTGGGCATAAAAGTTTCCTGAACGTCCAAATTAATTTTTAACATCAAACCCCGATAAAATGTTAAGGGAAATTTGAGATATTAAAGAAGGTAAATGGAAGCTGAGAGAAATGAAAGGCGAAGCGCAGAGAGCATAACAGCATGAAAGTAAACATTTTTTCATCCAGTTATATCTTGAATTCCAAAGCGATGACTTATATTTTTCATGGCCTTAAATGTTTCCTGAAAGTCTAAATTAATTTTTAATACCAAACCCCGAGAAAGTGTTGAGGGAAATTTTCGAGATATTAAGGAAGGTAAGTGGACGGGCCAGTTTCAATGCTAGGATATTCGCCGTTTTAATACATATGAAATATTGTACGCAGAACATTTTTATTGAAATCGAGGTCCGTCACTGGCTTCTTCCTCTTAGGGTTTTTCCCTGGCGACCTGAACACTGCATTATTTTTATATCCGTAGCTTGTTTTATCCTCTGTACTGTTCGCAGGCAGATACCACATGCGAGTGCTGTCTTCTTTTGAGGCGTGGCAACATGGCGTTCTTCACCTTCGCTGCCTCTGAACGCCTGCTGGTCATGCTTACAAAATGCAAATATACTCTAAAATACTGTTTCCCTCGCCTTTCGATACTATACTTGTCTTTTTGCTCTTCCTGGATCCATCGTACACACGCAAATAATTCCCTAAATTCATTGATTATGATATTTACAAATAAAACTCGAAACATTCACTCGTGACCCGCACATCAGGCGCTTCTTGCTGAAATGATTCTGTAGGCTCTGCGGAAAACACGTCATACTACAAAGCGCGCGAATGTTACTGCGCAACCCTCTTCAAACCGCCTTCCTGGCTGCATTCTACTCTAGAATCCTCTCCTGAATTACTTGTAAGTTTGTCACACTCCACCTCTAAAATACTTCTTACACGTGTTCTCTTTTTACTGGACAGTAACACGACCGGTGGTGGATAATTCTTTTCGTGCAATATAAACAATTAAAATACACACACCGGCAAAAACTGATGTTAGTTTTGCAATACAGTAAAACCTCGTTAATTCAAAGTCTTTCTAATACAGAAATTGGACTTCCAATTACGTGATTTCAAATTAACAGCCATCTTGTAATTCAGAAATGCCAACCCTCGCCAATTTTCGCGGATTCTGCTTTTCCGCGTACTGCCTGCTACGTGATATTGTGGCATTCCTTAAAACGCTGAATACAAAACGATTTCACTCTTTTCAACTATGAAACACACTATGGACACACCAAAGTGAGTGAAAGTGCGGAAAGCCACCCCTGCACGTTCCAGAAGACGCGTTCTATCGTGACGTGGAGAAATTTTGAATTTAAATTACTCTGTAAAATATGGTAATATTTTAAAGAACTGTAAAGTCAGTTTAGAATTAAAAGTCTGAATTGTTTTCAGTTTAAATATGACAAATGAGGGCAGTTTTCTCCCATCTACGGTTGCACAAAGCATAACCGTACACATCAGCATCAAAAACTAGGTGAGCTAGGAGCGTGTAGGCAACCTTGATGCAAATAAACCCGCACTCCAATTTTGTGCCTTAATTTTTTTTTAAAAATATGTGGGGATTATTCGCGTAAGTACAGTAACTTGCACATCATTACTTGCATGTAAGAAAAATTTCTAAAGTAGACTGCCTCTTCTTTCCTTCCAAATTACATACAATAATGTAGAGTTTGGTAACGTAATTCATCACACTAACGTCACACTGTTTCCAGAGTTTCTACTGCTGCCAAATGCGTTGTCACTGCTGTGCGCTTCTCACCAGCTTCATTTTCATCCTTGGGTTCTTGTTCATTACTGCCTATTCATTCACCAGCTGTTCATTAATTTCATCCATCATCTGCACCTCGCAGGTGGCAGCATTATCACAATCAACGTGTGGCAAAATTCGCCTCTTCATCTGAACCAATCTGGCTACATACTTCATATGATCAGTGCTTTCCATTATTTTCATTCAAACTTCATCAGTGGCTGAACAAACAAAGCCCACTTTGCGGAAACAGTTTTGAATTGTGAGTTCGTTTATAGATTCCCAAGCTCATTTTTGAGAAATCCATGAGCATCTTTCTATATTTCTGCTTCACACGCCTGATGATGCTCTGGTCCAGCGGTTGGAGATGGCTTGTACAGTACCGTTTTCCTCTGCCGCACTCCCATTCTGGCATCAAGTGATCACAAGAAGTTCTCAATAATTGATATCATCCAAGCATTGGTATTTGCCATGTACTGGCATTGAAAGGTGCAGTAGAAGTCCGTTTTAGCGAGAATTCATATTAGCAAAAAATTTACACACTATAGCGGATTGTCGTATCCAATTTTTGTATAAAAGTCAGGAAAGCCCCTATACACATTAAAATCTACATATTTCCTCGGGTTTAATGACCGTTAACTGAAAATTGGCATAATACCGAAGAGTACCCGTTGAATATTTGCCTGCAATACCTATTCCATGCATCCCTACAGTACAACAATTCATCAGAAAAACTTTCTTACCATCCATAAAACTTACTTTTACTCAACGTCAGATATAACCGGCTACCGCTACATGCACGTCTCGCTTGCCGGGTTCGGCCAACTTCAGGGGCTAGCGATGTATAGGCCTAATCGCGGACGTTGAAGGTCAACGAACGAGTTTATTGCGCCGTGGTATGCCCATGCTGCCCTTGCATTTTTCATGCACATTCCTCACAATTTCGTCTTCTACTTCTTTAAAGCGTCCTTGTTGCGGACCACTGAATGCATATTTTTTTTTACAGTACACATTTTTTAGCTATCTTTGTCTTCATGCCAATGTCAAATATTGGCTTTAGTTAGGCCTATGGCATATTTTCTTGTGGCTACACAATTTATTCTACATTTCAGAATGTTTAATGACCATTAACTTAATATTGGCATCATAATATTGACCAGCATCCGTTGAAAATTTGCTGGCTGTACCTGTTCCACGTATCTTCACAATGCGACTGTCCATCGCGAAAATATTCTTGCTGTCTATAACACTTAATTTTACTAAGTGTCATGTACATTAGACGCATTATAACTCTGCCATTGTGTAGCCGGTCTTTCTAAGAATTCAAAGGCTCGCATGTTTTGATGCCATTATGCATATTTGAGAAACGTTTCTGTAGGGGCTCATAGAACGTCATTCTCACAATTCACCATTTTTCGAGATCCAGTGATGTTACACAGAGGTACTGTACAACCACTTGCCATGGCTAGTCCTGTATAATAAAGAGGCGATCATTTATCGTCAGTGTGTGCGCGTGCGCAGGCTCACGGGTATGATAAGAAGCAGACGCTCTATCGGTCTATCGTCAGGTCATGATGTCCAAGATACTCAAGCTCTTACCCACACTAGACACTACAGGTCCAGGATTATACGGGAAGCTGTGGAAATACGTAGAAATCCTAACAATTTCAAAAGGGACACCGGCTATCAATTAAGTAATACCTGGTTGCCAGCCATTAAGAATTTACGTAGGTAGTTCCTTTCCCTGCCCCTTCACTAGTATTTCGTCTATGTTTTTTCCAAATTCGTACGTTCCTTGTCGCCACATGTTTCATTCCAGGCTTATGTCTTTGTCTTACACCTGTCATGCTACACAAGCACATTATGTGAACCGCTTGGTCTGATTGTGATAGTTTGGTCAGCTTCCGCTTCGAACGCTAGCGTTGTGCAACATCCTGGGGGCCATCTGGTGGTGAATGAATGTACCATTTCCATTTCTACTTGTACTATAATGTTCCAAATTCAAAAGTGTCATTGTTTAAGAAGCCTTTCTCGTGGACAGTCAAGGATTCTTCTGAGGATGCAGAGCACAGTTTTCTGCAAAACGTTAAGAATTTCATCTTATTTTCTTGACACGGCACAAGCCCAAAAGCCTATATAATATCATGTCTAAAAGCTTACAGCATTTTATGTGACTTCCATTGGTTTGTGAGAGAGAGTTCTAAAAATAACTTTTCTGACTATTCTGCTCACATTTATCAACAGTGTGTCTGTGCCTGAGATTTTTATTTAAATATTTTGTATAAAGGAAGGTAAATAACGAATTCTTTTTCAGATGTGAATGGTAAGGTTATCCATCTTGTGCAGCGTCCACCTCCTCAGGCTTCTCGTCCCAATGGAGGTCAGAGTGGTACAAGGACTGGTACAGGTGGTCAACAGCGCCGAGGAAATCATCACTTTCGTCAGCCCCGGTTAGATGGCAATGCAATGTACCTTGGAGCTATGGCATTTCCTGCTGACCTTATGGACGCGCAAGGTATGTAGTTTTCTGCATCTGTCATAAGTTCAGATATTCACATGTAACCTGTACTTAATTGGAGTGGACTGCAGGCATGATAAAGATTTTGCCTGTAGTACCTTGTTGTTGTTTGAGTCATCCGTCCATATACTGATTCGAGCAGCCCTCCATGTCACCTTATCCTCTGCTAATCTATTACATCCTATGTCTGCTGATATCTGCTTGTCATATTTCTACCTTGGTTTACTCCTACTGTTCTTACTGCCTACACTTCCCTCAAAAAACAGCTGAAGAAGTCCTGGGTGTCTTAAGATATGTCCTAACATTCTATCTCTTCTTGTTGTCTTAAGTCATATCAGTATCCTCTCACCAATTCGATTCAGTATCTCTTTGTTCGTGATGATCTATCTATTTACCCTCAGCAAAACACTAAATTTCAAAAAGAATGTCTAAAGATCAGTATTGTCCCATTGCTCTAAGAATTGCATTAAAGTATTGGCTGACTCCAGTGAGGTCTGAAGCAATGCGCAAATGTGCGCTAATACAATTATTGTGATTAATAATGAAATGCCCAGACAATACATCGTCACTATGAAGGCACTCCTTAATGTTCCTTTCATCTTCCTTTCACCACACATAACACTATCCTCCACCACAATAACACGCAGTTACCTACATATGGCAGATGCCGCCCACCCTCATCGGAGGGTCTGCCTTACAAGGGCTGCACCCGGCTAGAAATAGCCACACGAAATTAATTAATCTTCCTTTTCAAAATGAATGTTATTTTCAATAGTCTTCCAGATATCTTTGATGATCCCTCCTTCATTTGTGAACCCATGAAAATCATTGGCGAGCTCTTCGACATCAAATGCAATTTTCTCTACGATCGAGTGATGTTCTGAGCGGTTACTAGATCCCATGACTTCTGGACAAGATAAAGCACTTCTTTTAGGTTTAGCTTTTTCCAGAACTTGACTATCGACGTTTCTTCAGAAAATAAGAGGCCTAGAACTCCTTTATAATGTGCCTCAAAGATTGCGATGGCACCTTAGTCCATCAGCTGAATTAATGATGTGGCAAATAGGAAACAAAAATGTTTCCATCCTCTGATTTAAACTTGGTATTAACAGGGTGAGAGGGTGCGTTATTAGGAAAAAGGACTGCCATTGATGGACGTCAAGAAATCTTGAAACCCACAGAAAGAGTTTATTATGGAACCAAGTCCTGAAAATATTGTGTGCCATCCATCCAGAGTTATGCCAATCTACTGGAAAATATCTCATCTCTGTTCCTTTGACAGAACATGGATTTTTTTGCTTTAACAACAACAGCTAATTTTAATTTATGGTCTCCACTAGTGTTCGCACAGCACAAGGTTATATGAAATTAATTTAATTATAGTCCATGTTGATTTATCACTATCAAAAAAGATGGGTAAGTCCAATTATTCAATACCTTACATTGTTATTATTAATTCCATATATATTAGGATTAAAGCCTGAATTTTGGGTTAGTTTAACTGAGATGGTCATTACTTGAGACCATGCATTTCTCTTCACACCTCTATTGGTTCATTCATCGCATTTTAATTTCCACATGGTTGTATAATTCGTATAATGAAATCTTCCGTGTTTATTCGGTCCACTTGTCTAGATATATCGTACTGAATATTTTTCTTTTTCTGTCAAGTTTCCCACAGTGGTGGGGTCACGGGTGCGAACTGTGTTGTCGATGCAAATGTGGCCCTGTTTTACGGCCGAATGCCCTTCCTGACGTCAACCCTATCTGGAGAGATGCGTTCACTGTTGCATGTTTCTGTAGTGATTGGTAGTGTTATGTGTTGGTATGAATGTCGAAGAGGAGAGTGTGGGGACAAACACAAACCCTATTATACACAGTTAAAATTTCCACCCCTACTGGGAATCATACTGACCATTTAACCAAGGAGCCAGATATTCTTCTTTCAGTAAATCTCTCCTTAGATATCAACTGGATGTCCTCCATTTCTCTGTCCTGAGCATCTTCCTTCATTTGCTTGCGACTTCTTCCTCTCTTCACATCTGTTAGCATTCCAGACTTTCTTTGTCCTCCCTCTTTTTTCCTTCAACCTTTGCCTCCATGATTCTCTGTAGTAGACAATTTCAACATATGTGACCAATTCAAGATGTTTTCCTCTTCTGTATCATCGTGAAGTTCCTCTCCTCTCCTACCCTGCTCAGCGCCTCCTCATTTCGTCTTACTCTTTCGGTCCATTTCACTTTCTCCACAACCAGATTTCTAAACTTTCTAAATATTTTTCTTTCTGTCTGACTGTCCATGTTTCAGAACCATAAGACACCACACTCCACACAAAACATTTGGCAGACCTCTTCCCAAGTTTGATTGGTATGTTTCTAGATGTCAGCAAACATTTCACTCATCCAAAAGCCCTCCCAAACATTATTCATACCAAGTGTAATTTATTTAGTACAGTAGAACTCCTATTTAACGTTTTTACAGGGACCTGATTTCTTTAACCTTAAATGGGGGTTCACCTTAAATCGAGGTTTCAGTAGAAAGCACACCTTTTCCAGAGATCTTTGCCTGTATTAATATGTATTGTACCATCATACATTATTTACACAGTGACGGCAATAAAACAAAGAGATATCTATCCTACACACTGTACTGTAGTTACTGTTTGTGCTTAATTTTGACGAATTTGTCATTGAATTCAAAATCGCTTTGGTTTAAGGTTGTTCTTATAACGTTATACATGATTTTCCATAAAAGTCGGAAAAGATACCAAACTCGCACAAAAACTCGTTAAAATCGGTATGAAACAGCATTCAGTTTGTTTAAACATTTTCGCGGATGTTTTTCAAGCAGTGGCTTACTCATTAGCACGTGTTTTCTAATTCCAATAGCCTGAACATGCATATTGAGTTTCATTCTTAAAAATTGTAATAGCATCACTTCAGATGCTTTTGGCAGACATTTCCAGTTTCTCACTTCAAACGGCATCACTTAACCTAGGTTTACCGGGCACATGTTATGGAAACATATTTCAAGCACCCTGTAGAATAATATTTTCACTAAATTTACGTGGGAACAGACTTTCTGAAATTTAACAAGACTTGAAAATACATAACCTAACCTCTGAAATTAGTTATGAACAGCGCTTGTCTTCAGAAGGAGAAGTATCACATTCGTGTTTTATTTCAGTACACAGTATTAAAATTATCCAATTGTTTATTTCAGCCTTTATTTCTAAGGTGTTCACAACTGTTGTCATTGCACTTACTGCAAAAACATGTTATCCCAATGTTTGTTTACACCAGTTGGAGTTGAGGAAAGCTCTGGCTCGCTCAAGATTGATACGGAAGATGATTGTTCGCATTCAATATAAACACTGGAGTAGTGTATGAATATTGATAACTGATGAAAACTAACGCCCGAATTTTCCCGTAATAACATATGAATCAGTAAAAGGATTCTCATCGTAACCAAAGGATATTGCCCAGATTAATGTAGGAATATTCACATTTAAAATATTGTAATTAAATGGGAGTTCTCTTCTACTACAGCAGCCGCAGTCGGATGTGTATCAGACATCTCACCTTAGCCCGAAGTGCCCTTGCTCTAAATTCCTCTTTTGCCTTGAATCATCCTTACCGAGCTTATGGCGTCTTTTTCATAGTTTCTTAATGACCCATAACCAAAACGAATATGAATAAATATTTGAAAATTTTAACATTTCCTTAACGCCAAATGCAGGGTTTGCCCTATTGTGAATTACTTTAAATCAAATATAAAAATGCATTGCTCTTATGAAATAATTTTTGGAACTGGAAATTTCTTCTGTTAAATGCGGTTTACGCTAAATCGAGGTGAGGCGAAATCGGGGTTATACTGAATTTTGAAACAGAATCCATAATGTGAAGGAACATGAAATGCATAATCACTGAAGGGAGTTCTGAATAGAATGCAACAGAAGAATGTGAAGACTGCAGTGTACAGCGATGGTTTACCAGCTGTCACCAGTCGGGATTGCGAAATCTGCCTCAGTTGTTGGAAACGGGAGTGAACTGCTTCAGGGTTAGTCACCGAGATGGAGTAGCCCAGTGTGAAGTGCTCCATTTACAATAACGCTTCACAAGCACTGGTGGCAGGTAGCCGATTCCTGTCGCCTAGTGTGGAACAGCCCTTAATGCATGGTACTGCACGAAGTCCTAACGCAAATATTTCACATAAATGTGAAGAAACGTACGCAAAGAGGAAATAAATGAGAGAAATCTTTCC
The DNA here is from genome assembly GCF_040414725.1 of Anabrus simplex. NCBI lineage: Eukaryota > Metazoa > Arthropoda > Insecta > Orthoptera > Tettigoniidae > Anabrus > Anabrus simplex. The sequence continues at coordinate 92,567,957 of NC_090272.1, read as the reverse complement.
TGTAATATGTTTATCTTCATTTTGTTCTTCTTTTCGATGTTTACACATCTAATTGCGTGCTGCTCACTCTGCAATTCGTGGGGAGAAATTCCATAGTCACATTCTTCAGATAAGTAATAGGAGGATGTGCTGGGCATCGATCCACGGACAATAAGATCTTACCCGTTGATGTGTTGCATAATGCCATGGTACACTAATGGTCATCGTCGAATGCTGTTTATGGAACAGATGAAAAGATTTTCAGTGTTGAGGAGACTTTCAATGCCCAAAACGACATGGTATATGCCTATTCCTCTAGAGAAGCTGGTGAAAAGGCTCCAAGGATCCAGAGGGGTCATCATCCCTCATCAGTTATGGCGTGGTGGGGTGTGAGCTTCGAGGGCACAACGGAGCTCCATTTCTGTGAAAAGGGAGTCGAAACTTCAGCTTAAGTGTACCAGGAGACAGTGCTTGAGGGACTGGTCAAGAATCTCAACAACACCCTCGTCCATGGACGGAACTGGAGCTTCCAGCAGGACTCAGCCCCAGCGCACAAGGCATGGGCAACCCATCAGTGGTTGGAGGGAAATGTTCCTGATTTCATTTCCACTTCAGATTGGCCATCTGCAAGTCCAGATTTAAACCCTTTAGACTACAAATTGTGGTCCAAGCTTCAGGAGCAAGAAGACATTCCAATAGTGAAAGCTTAAAGCAGTCTCTTCAGAAGGCAGTTGCAGAATTTCCAGTTGATGTGTTGCATAATGCCATTGATGATGGCCACAAAGACTTAACTCTTTGCGCGTGCAAATGGTGGCCATTTTGAATAATTATTTGTGGTTACGGTTCATAATGCATCTATGTAACAATTGTTATTAGGATATTAAAATATCTCTAACCATTTTGTGTCAATTTACTTAAACGTTTGGGACACTATTTATGGTAAGACTATGTAGTGACAGACGGGCAACCGTGCAACAAATCACGGCTCAGTTCAACACAGGCTGTGCTAGACATGTCTCCCAGTGGACCATCCGTAGGAACATGGGTTCTTTGGAGTATGGGAGCTGGCGCCGCACACGGGTGCCAATGTTAACCCAACGTCATCGGGCACGACGACCCACATTTATCGCCACTCACCAGGGATGGACACTGGAACAATGGCATAAAATGATATGGTCGGACGAATCACGATTTCAACTGCACCATGCCGATGGGAGGCACAGTGTATGGCGCAGACCACATGAAGCAATGGATCCTGCCTGCATCGAAGGTGTTGTCCAGGGCACTGGTGTCTCTGTTATGGTCTGAGATGCATTTTTCTGGTATGGAATGGGCCCCCTAGCTGTTCTGGAAGAGACTTTGAATGGTACGCGGTATGTTGAGCTGCTCGGAGACCTTCTCCACCCAATTTTTGCCTTCCAGCGCCCAGACAGTTCTGCGATGTTTCAAGATGATAACCCGCCGCCACATCCCTCCCACGTTGCTCTGGAATGGTTCCAGGAACATGCAGCGGAGGTCCAACGACTGCCATGGCCACCCAGGAGCCCCGGCATGAACCCTATCTAGCATATCTGGGATGTCCTGGAACACAGGCTCCGTGCCACGGATCTTGCACCCACGAACAGACCAGCATTGGCAGCCGCTCTGCAGATGATTTGGTGTCGGCTGCGGGGACTTGTCGATTCACTTCCACGGCGTCTCACTGCAGTTCGCTAAGTCAGTGTACATGTTGTAGACTACATGTTTACAAATAGCGGAGGTTCACTATGACGGACCGCTAGGCTGGTTTCCGTTTCTTATGCATTGTGAAATATTTGATACAGTAGCCAAAGTGGTGAAAACCTTTAACCTTGACAGAGAACGAGACTAATTTTATGTACTTAGAGATGTTACACGCTATCAAAATAATTTGTAGGTATCATTCTGAAGTAGAAATAACCAGCATACCGCACTCAATGCTCCATGGGCTGGGAGAGGGCACATTACTTGTCAATAATGGAATGGATAATAAAATTTGTGACTGTTGAATTTAAATAGCATCCCTCTCTTCTGTAACAGAAGTTAATAATTTTACACAACATAGGATCATGTAGTTTAAAATGTTTGAAGTCATGTCTTTTTCAATGCCAATTGCTGGGCTATATGCATGTACATGCAGTAGTTATGATCGTGGACTCTTTAAGTTGGAGAGTCAATGTACAGTCGCTCCAGAACAGAATACTGTATGAAGATATCTTGACATCAAGAGGCAGGCTGAGTGGCTCTGATGGTTGAGGCAATGACCTTGTGACCCCAACTTATCTGGTTCGATCCTCTCAGTCCAGTGGTTATTTCAGGGTGTTAAAAATAAGTCAGATTTGTGTCGGTAATCGTACTGGCACGTAAAAGAACTCCTTCAAGACAAAATTTCGGCACCTTGGCGTCTCAAATCCATCAAAGTAGTTAGTGGTACATATAAAACCAATAACATTATTATTATTATTATTATTATTATTATTATTAGTAACATCAAGAGTTTGGAGCCGATGCCCTAGGTCTTAGGTCCATTTAAACAACAATCATCATCAAGAGAACGCTCATTCAGTTTTGGAGCGACTGTACATTGCTTTTAAAAACTCAAGATTATTTTTTTAGGCAACGGATAATGCGCGGAACGGTTAATTGAGGGACTGATAATAGGGGTTTTTACTGTATTCGATTCACTTTTGGGTATAAAATTCACGGCATTAAATCCATCATAAATAATATCCTATGATCTCTCCCTGCTCACTAATTTAGATTTGCAACTCACAGCACTAGAGCTACGTGGTAACTCAGAGAAAACCCCTAGAGCGCTCCAAACCTCGAGATTTGCACGTTCCTCATAGTTGTTCAGTAGGGCTTTGGTGTGGGGACCTAATAAGCCGTTGTAAAGTTGTATAGTGGTGATTCCCTGAAAAACAAAATGAACATGAAATATGTGGTAATTGTTGGGTAACTCTTTATGTATGTTGCAGGAATACAAGCACCACCATCTTCTCACAGCCTTTCCCTTAGTAGATTGGTGTTAGCTCGAAAGATGTTGCGGAGAGCCACTTCAGTACTTCACCGACTTGAGAATCCTCCTACACAGGAAGGAAATGAAGCAGATACACCACCAGAAGAAGGAGAAACTGCAAGGTGAATTTCAGTTTTATTATATTATTGGAGTAAGGAGGAGGATTGTGGAAGTGCATTTCTGCAAATACTGCACAATGAGGGCTTGATTGCAGAGAGTTTGGTTTTTTGTTCTATTTGCTGTGGAGGTAATGAGTCTTGCAGCCCATGGTACTTTATCCTCAGTATTACTGTACTACTTAGCTATTGGTTGTTTGGTTTCAAACATACTGGCAAAGTACAAGTATGTGGGATGCCACTTCAGTTGTGAGAGTTGACTACTGTATATATTGCAGTGTTGGAAGATAGGAAACTTAAAAGGGTCCACCATTTCAATACAATAAATGTTATAGTTTGTTTACAACATATATTTACACTTGGAACTAGTTTCGACGCTGTTTGGTGTCATCTTCAGCCAGAATGTGGGAAATAGGCTGGCATGTAGACATCTATATTACACAAGGCGTTTCATTAAACAATACACATCTTACGAGGAGATAAAAACAGGGATGAATATAGAAACAAATGAATCGTTGAGAAAGTAAAAGGTATACATATTAAAAATAACCTTAACCACACATCTTGCAGTGCGAAAATATTCGCCTTGAATGATTCCTGAATACAAACGCACGCGCACACACTTCTGAAGAGCCAGCAGGCAGGAAAAAGTAAGGCTTAAAAATCAAAATTGGGAAAATAGGCAAGGATATAGCATTTATCAAACAGTGCATTACACAGAATTTAACCCCTAATTTTTTGAAAAGCGTCACGAAACAACGTTTTGTTCCTCCCCATCAACAAGATGTTCAGGTGAGGACAAACAAACTTTGGTTAGAAAATGAACTAAAATTTCTCTATAAGAAAAAGTCGTTTTTAAATCATCGCTTATATGAAACTCACTTAAGAGGCAGCCACCTTACTCTCAAGCGCTCAGTGGAATCTTTTTCAAGACGAAGTCCAAATCAAGTTGTTCAATATTTTGTCCAAAAAACAGATAACACTAGAGAAAAAACTTGAAGCACTTAAAAATAAGGTAAAACACAGCAACTCCCCTCCAAAACCTAACAGCAAGCCTAAACTCGCTAATGACACTCTACAACAATTCCACCCACCAGTAATTAATCTTTCCACCACCAATTTAGATGAGGACGATATAAGAATTCTTTCGAAAGGTCCAAAGCACAACTGGCCCTGTTTCAACTCAGCCCTTACAGCCTCCAAACTCGTAGTTGAATCAGAAGTTGCTGTCAGCAAAATGCCATATGAACTACAAGACGAACTCAGAATGGATGTAAAAAAACAAACAAAAGTTTTTCTCAAAAAATCGCACTGCGACCCCTATCACCAAAATCAACAAAGATTCCCTTACTGAAAGAAAACAAATTCTCAATCTTAAAAAGAAAGTCAAAGACAACCAACTCATCATCACAAAGGCCGACAAAGGCAACACAACAGTCATTATGGATAAAACAGATTACATTCAAAAAACCAAAAATTTCTTAGATAATGACTCCTTTTCGATAGTTAAGAAGGACCCTACACAATCAATTCAAAGGCAATTGAAACAAATTCTAAAGAGCACATCTTTTCTCCTCACTGAGCAAGAAAAACAAAAGTTAATTACTATGAACCCAGGTCTACCAACAGCTAAAGCACTACCCAAAATCCACAAAACCGGTGTCCCTATTCGACCCATAATAAACTACAGACCAAGCCCCTTATATAAATTATCTCAATTTATCCAACAATTTCTTAATAAACATTATAAATTCTCATCAAATAAATCCATCAGGAACACTGTAGAATTAGTGAACAAACTAAACAGTTTCAAACTTCAACCATACCATTCAATGCACTCCTTTGATATAGTCAACATGTATCCCAGTATAAAAACCAACTCATTATTCCCGATCATTGAAAAGAACTTACTTGCTAACAATCAACTAAGTAAACTAGAAGTTCAAGACTTTATGACCATATTAAGATTACTAATTAACAATAACTATTTCAAATTCGATAAGATCATTTACAAACAAGATGGTTTGGCTATGGGTTCACCAGCCTCAGGAATTTTAGCAGAGATCTACCTTGATTTCCTAGAGCACACCGCCATCGACAATAACATCAAATTTGCTAATATCCAATTCTGGGCTAGGTACGTAGATGACACATTTATAATCCTAGATGAACGCTCCATAGACGCGCCATCCACCCTCAAAAACCTTAATAACATTGATCATGACATTAAATTTACCTTAGAATCAAAGATAAACAACTCCATCAACTTCCTAGACCTAACAATCAATAGGCACCCCTCTTCGTTCACATATAGTATCTATAGAAAGCCCACTCAAACGGCCACTACTATAAGAAATGACTCACTACATCCCCAAACACACAAAGCGGCTACATATAATAGCTTATTAGACCGAGCATTCAAAATTCCGATGTCCAGAAAAAACTTAAATAAAGAATTGAACACCATTCGCTCTATAGCAAAATTTAATGGATATAATGAATCCTTTATTGAAAGAATAATCAATAAATTCAGACACCGCCCAAAAACCACCCTAATAAAAGACAATACTAGCACTGCCACGTTTTCCACATTTACCTTCAATAAAGAAATTTACAACGTCACTAACGTTCTTAAAAAAACACAACGTTAAAATAGCCTTTTGTACTAACAATAGAAGCACAGAGATCCTACACAACTCTTCATCAATAAATAAAAGTAGTCCTTTTTCTAAATCAGGTGTATATAGGTTTTCTCGCCAAGACTGCAAAAGTTCTTACCTAGGGCAAACAGGACGCAGCTTTAAAATCAGATATGCAGAACATGTCAATGCCATAAAGCACAACCGTTTTTCCGTGGTCGGCCTACATATAAAAGAATTTAAGCACAACTTTACTGAAATAAATCAAGATCTTGAGGTATTAGATATTCTAAACAAAGGTTCTTTCCTAGACGTCACTGAAAACCTCTATATTCATTTAGATCAATATTTCAATCCCAACCTAAACCTAAATGATATCTCAGAGAAACCAAAGATCCTATTCGACTTTCTCATTGAATTTTTCAAAAACATGAATATCCCGAAAAACAGATCTGTCTTTCACATTATGCATAATACTTTGTCACGCCACACACTTTCACCACATCACCCTCCATATTTCCCCTCCTTCCACTCCTCCTCCCCTACCGCTCCTTCCCTCTCCCCTCCTAATCCAACAATGGCCGCTCCCCAGACCTAAACTATCCAACACGCTCTGTTCCTCTTCATCTCGCGCCATAGCTTTACCGCCTTATGTCCCGCAATAAACATCATAGAAACCTGCCCCCACCCTACACGTAACGCTGCAACAATACACCACAAATACTGGCACAGTCAACCTCCAAACTCTCAGAAAACGTATTCCTTAATACCAATTTTATATTCTTGTCGAGCTGAATACCGGACCTGTGAAGATTACAAGATTATTTTGTGCATCTACAGAATGGTGGTGTTAATGAAGCTATGTAATATAGAGAGAGACTTTCAAAGGTGGTTAAATGAAGAAGTTATATCATGTTCAAGATCATGCTTTCACGTCTCTGCACAGTATTTAAAATACAATTTACCGTTGGTCTTTATAGCTATTGTTGAGAGTGAAGGAAAATTTCCTGTTGTGTATGTTTATCAGGAACTCAAGGGAGACTTCATTAGTTAGCCGGAACATAGAAAAAATGATGAACTCTTCTCAGAAGAACTCTTAAGGTTTCACCTTACTTTTTCCTGCCTGCTGGCTCTTCAGAAGTATGTGCGCGTGCGTTTTGTATTCAGGAATCATTCAAGGCAAATATTTTCGCACTGCAAGATGTGTGGTTAAGGTTATTTTTAATATGTATAACTTTTGCTTTCTCAACAATTCATTTGTTTCTATATTCGTCCCTGTTTTTATCTCCTCGTAAGATGTGTATTGTTTAATGAAACGCCTTGTGTAATATAAATGTCTACATGCTAGCCTATTTCCCACATTTTGGCTGAAGATGCCAAACAGCGTCGAAACTAGTTCCAAGTGTAAATATATGTTGTAAACAAACTATAACATTTATTGTATTGAAAAGGTGGACCCTTTTAAGTTTCCTATCTTCCATTCTCAGTTCAATACGGACAAAAATTAAATTCTTAGATTTAAATATTGCAGTGTTCTCGTATGAAAGATTGTTGATAGTGCAGTGTTCCCGCATGAAAGGTTGTTAAGCCATGGGGCGATGTTTCTATCATTCTCTGAGAAACACTGAATGGTAGCTTGTAGGTGTGAAACTTCACAAAATTTTATGGGGCTAAATTTTGTTTTTTAACAGTCCAATTATTGTGCAACAGAGAGATGGTTTTTGTGTTATCTTTAGGGTTAAAATACATTATTTATTCGAATATCAGCCGCATCCCTGTTTTTGCCCTGATTAAGAAACTCATTCAGTTCGCAGTCTTGCTGTATAGTGAATATTTTTGTTAGTATACTAAAACCTCGTTAAGACGTTTCTGCAGGGGACAACAAAAATGAACTTGTTAAGCAGAAAACGTACTACTGAATATATGAATAAAAACTATCTAACATGGATATGGAAACAGCAAATAGAATTTGTTTCCGATATGAGGGCATTTTATGTCGTGTATCCATGGGTACAGTGTAAACTGTATCTATCTTTTCTAAAAACCTTTTACCGGGTGAGTTGGTCGTGCGGTTAAGTTCACGCAGTTGTGAGCTCGTATCCGGGAGATGGTGGGTTTGAACCCCACTGTCGGCAGCCCTAAAGATGTTTTCCATGGTTTTCCATTTTCACACCAGGCAAATGCTAGGGCTGTACCTTAAGGCCACGGCCGCTACCTTCCCATTCCTAGGCCTTTTCTGTCCCATCATCGCCGTAAGACCTATCTGTGTTGGTGCAATGTAAAGCAAATAGCATAAACCTTTTCTTTCGGAGCAGTGGGCTGTTAAACAATGTTTTCTGGTCACATTGTTTGACAGTGAATTGGAGGTTATACTCAACCATGTGAGATTGGCAGGAATGATTTTGGCTGCCATTTTGAATAAACATCGACCAACTCAAATGATAGTCGAAACTTGACCGTGCGAGTTCAACATTCGTGACCTCTGCGCGCTTCAAGATGCGGACGCAGGTTTACTTTCTGACAATTTTAATTTTGTTTTTATTAGTAAGGAATTTCGTGACTTTTTCCGTATCCATAACTAGGCTATCACAAGACAAATATGCACCACACTAGTCAGTTTCAAAAGATTGTTCTTAATCCAGATGTAGGCTACCATATACTGTGACAAATATTCGCTACACTTCACTGCACCGCCCAACACAAAATACATTTCTAACTTATGAATGGAATGCAAAACACAAGCACAAATAGCTTCACTTTTTTTATTCGGCATGCTCGCTGCTAACCGCCGAGCAAAACTGAACATTCCTGATGCTAACAGCTTTCTCCCCAAAGGTGCAGTTTATCCTGTGAAGTTCAGGAATTGCCGTAATCGCGCTTCTGTGGTGACGGCTCTTACATGAGAAATCACGTTTCTGTTTTGCAAGCAATCCTCCGCATTTTCCATATTGATGTTATACACTAAATTAATGAATACATAACTGTTCCACCTAATCAATTCTGTTTATTTGCTTAAGGCAACTTAAAAAACTTTAAGCTATGTTTCTTCTTATGTTTAGCTTATGTTTAGGCTTATTACATAATTTTCAAGAACATATTCCTGTTATCTTAATATTAAAATACATACTAAAACATGTAAAAAAATTACACTTGATTATATTTAAAAGTATGTGTCGTGGAAAAGGATGGGGGTGAGGTGTGTGTTCATGGGTAGAAATGGATTATAGTACCAGTACATTAACCACTGCATTTACGCGAATAATCCCCGCATATTTTTAAAAATGTTTTGAGGTACGAAATTGGGGTGCGGGTTTTATTTGCGTCAAGGTTGCGTACATGCTCCTGGCTCACCTAGTTTTCAATGCTGAATGTACAGTTACGCTTTATGCAACTGTAGATGGAAGAAAACTGTCCCCATATGTCATATTTAAACAGAAAACAATTCAGACTTTTAATAATAAACTGACTCTACATTTAAAAAAAAAATAGTAACTATTTTACAGAGTAATTTAAATTGAAAATTCTCTGCATCAAGATAGAACGCGTCTTCTGGAACGTGCAGGGGTAGCTTTCCGCACTTTCACTTACTTCGGTGTGTCTATAGTGTGTTTCATAGTTGAAAATGCAGTGAAATCATAATTCTTTTGTATTCAGCGTTTTGAGGAACGCCACAATATCACGTAGCAGGCAGTACACAGAAAAGCAGAATCCGCCAAAACTGGTGAGGGTTGGCATTTATGAATTACAAAATTGCTGTTAATTCAAAATCACATCATTGGAAGTCCAGTTTCTGTATTACAAAGACTTCGAATTAACGAGGTTTTACTGTATTGCAAAACTAACATTGGATATCGCCGGTGTGTGTATTTCAAGTAACCGATCATGTTACTGTCCAGTAAAAGAAACCATGTGTGAGAAGTGTTTTAGGCCTGTATTCACCAACATCGGTAACTTTTGCCGTTATCTTAGATTTCCAAAACTCTGATACGTCATTATCTCAGATAACGCTCACTTCATTATTCACCACAGAATTTATCTCAGTGTACCAAAACTTAAGTTTTCGTTTCAATCTGAGCTAGAACCGCAAATTTTTCATACTGACCTACAGAAAACAAATGACTACGTGCTACCGCGACTATCGAATTGTAAACAAGTTTTTTTATTCCATTCGGGGTTTGCAAAAATTTTGCATAAATTACAGTATGTCTGCTATTGAGCAGAAACGAAGAAAGTAGCCTAATATGATTTTCCAAGAGTGAATTCTTATTGAACTTGGTGGCAGAAAGCATTAACAAAGGGAATAAGAAAACCAATTATAGCCTGCAAAATTTACTTCGCTCAAAAAATAAGGCAGTATTCCTTAATTCTTCATTAAGTCACCCAGTTGTGTACCCTACAAGATATTAGCTATAATCGAGAATTCATTTTAGGCCTACCTGTGTGTTGGGAATTCCAGGTTATGTTCAGAAGCTTTAGATAACCTAAAATGTGTCTGAAAATCAGTGTCATCGTAGTCCTGGAAATACGTCGCACATTCTTTTATCCATCTAGGACGTTTATTAATGCATAATCTTGATCATATTACTTGTTGCTGTGATTTTATCTTTCAGATATTCCAGCCCGCTTAGATTTCCCATTTTACCGGTCAACCAATCTCCGGTAAAATTTTAAACCGAAATAATACCCGTTATCCGAGATAGTATTCTTGGTGAACACAAACTTCACTGTTGTCTGAGATAAAAGCATTTACGCTCGTTGGTGAATACGGGAATATTAGACGTGGAGTATGACAAACTTGTAAGTAATTTAGGAGAGGATTCTAGTGATGCAAGAGACAGCGATCTTCCCATCTACAGGAAGAGCCCATTGCAAGTCCAGATTAATGAAATACCTGTCACGTAAGTAGGCCTACTTGCTCATTTTCATGGAAAATATATTTCATAGCAGTGATATTTGCGTAAAGACCACGTGGAGTGATACGAAATATTTGTTTATGCCTACGTTACTCTTTTGATAGAAGGAATTTTAGTTCATTTCATTTTTTTCTTTTTCAAAATGAACCTTCCTAAAATGAGGGTTCGGGTATTATTCGACAGCGAGGATTATTCGGGTAAATACAGTATTCACACTAAAATATCCTGGTAACAAAAATAACTGAAGTTACGGTTTGCTGTTGTCACTGTTCATATACATACGTACATATATTATCATTATAGACTGTTATACCTTTCAGCGTTCAGTCTGCAAGCCTCTGAGAATTTACTAAACGTCGCCACAATCCTCGATTTGCAACTAGTGTTGTGGCCTCATTTTGTTCTATACCTCTTATCTTTAAATCGTTAGAAACTGAGTCTAATCATTGTCGTCTAGGTCTCCCTCTACTTCTCTTACCCTCCATAGCAGAGTCCATTATTCTCCTAGGTAACCTATCTTCCATTCGCCTCACATGACCCCACCACCGAAGCCGGTTTATGCGTACTGCTTCATCCATCGAGTTCATTCCTAAATTAGCCTTTATCTCCTCATTCCGAGTACCCTCCTGCCATTGTTTCCACCTGTTTGTACCAGCAATCATTCTTGTTACTTTCATGTCTGTTACTTCTAACTTATGAATAAGATATCCTGAGTCCACCCAGCTTTCGCTCCCGTAAAGCAAAGTTGGTCTGAAAACTGCCCGATGTAAAGATAGTTTCGTCTGGGAGCTGACTTCCTTCTTACAGAATACTGCTGATCGCAACTGCGAGCTCACTGCATTAGCTTTATTACACCTTGATTCAATCTCACTATATTACCATCCTGGGAGAACACACAACCTAAATACTTGAAATTATCAACCTGTTCTAGCTTTGTATCACCAATCTGTTATTCAATTCTGTTGAATTTCTTACCCACTGACATTAATTTAGTCTTCAAGAGGCTAATTTTCATACCAAACTCATTGCACCTATTTCCAAGTTCCAAGATATTAGACTGCAGGCTTTCGGCACAGTCTGCCATTAAGACCAAGTCGTCAGCATAGGCCAAACTGCTTACTACATTTCCACCTAACTGAGTCCCTCCCTGCCATTTTATATCTTTCAGCAGATGATCCATGTAAACTACGAACGGCAAATTTGAAAGATTACAGCCTTGTCTAACCTCTGTTAAGTACCCTGAACCAAGAACTCATTCTACCATCAATTCTCACTGAAGCCCAAATTGTCAACATAAATGCCTTAGATTGATTTTAATTATCTACCTTTAATTCCATAGTCCCCCAGTATAGCGAACATCTTCTCCCTCGGTACCCTGTCATATGCTTTCTCTAGATCTATGAAACATAAACACAACTGCCTATTCTTCTCGTAGCATTTTTCAATTACCTGGCGCATATTGAAAATCTGATCCTGGCAGCCTCTCTGTGGTCTGAAACCACACTGGTTTTCATCCAACTTCCTCTCAACAACTGATCGCACCCTCCCTTCCAAGATGCCAGTGAATACTTTGCCTGGTATGCTATTCAATGAGATACCTCGATAGTTGTTGCAATCCTTCCTGTTCCCTTGCTTATAGATAGGTGCAATTACTTCTTTTGTCCAATCTGAAGGTACCTTACCAACACTCCACACTAATTTTACTACTCTATGAAGCCATTTCATCCCTGCCTTCCCACTATACTTCATTTCAGGTCTAATTTCATCTATTCCTGCTGCCATATGACAATTGAGTTTTTTTTTTTACCATCCTTTCCACTTCCTCAAGCATAATTTTCCTCCTCCCCATGAGCTTGGTTGTTTGCAATACCACTAGGATGATTTCCTTTTACATTGAGATGTTCAAAATATTCCCTCCACCTCTCCAGTGATTCCCTGGGATCTGTTGTGAGTTCACCTGAATTACTAGAAACACTGTTCATTTCCTTTTTCCCTCCCTTCCTAAGGTTCTTTATTACTGTCCAGAAAGGTTTCCCTGCTGCTTGAGCTAGTCTTTCCAGGTTATTACCAAAATCTTCCCATGACTTCTTTTTGGATTCAACAACTATTTGTTTCGCTGTGTTTCTTTCATCTACATACAAATCCCTGTCTGCATCGGCCCTTGTTTGGAGCCATTTCTGATAAGCCTTCTTTTTAAGTTTACAAACTGCTCTCACTTCTTCATTCCACCAAGATGTTCGCCTTTTCCCATCTTTACACAGAGTTGTTCCTAGGCATTCCCTTGCTGATTCTACTACAGCATCCCTGTATGCCACCCATTCACTTTCTATATCCTGAACCTGCTTACTGTCTACTGTTCGAAACTTCTCAGTAATCATATCCATGTACTTCTGTCTAATTTCCTCATCCTGGAGATTTTCTACCCTTATTCGTTTGCAGACAGTTTCACTTTCTCTACCCTAGGCCTAGAGATACTTAGTTCACTACATATCAGATAGTGGTCTGTATCATCGAAAAATCCGCAAAAAACTCGTACATTCCTAACAGATTTCCTGAATTCGAAGTCGATTAAGATATAGTCTATTATGGATCTGGTACCCCTAGCCTCCCATGTGTAGCGGTGTATAGCCTTATGCTTGAAGAATGTATTCGTAACAGCTAAACCCATACTAGCACAGAAGTCCAGCAAACGCTTCCCATTCCCATTTGCTTCCATATCTTCCCCACACTTACCAATCACCCTTTTGTATCCTTCAGTTCTATTCCCAACTCTTGCATTGAAATCGCCCATTAGCACTATTCTATCCTTGCTGTTGACCCTGACCACGATGTCACTCAATGCATGTCTAACAGAAACTATGTTGTGTGCAATGGTATTCCTGATAAAGAGCCCTACCCCAGACTCTGCCCTTCCCTTTCTAATACCCGTCATGTGCACTTTATAATCTATCTCTTCCTCGTTATCTCCCCTTACCCGAATATCACTTACTCCTAGCATATCCAGATGCATCCTCTTCGCTGACTCAGCTAGTTCTACTTTCTTTCTCCCATAAGCCCCATTAATATTGATAGCTCCCCATCGAATTCCATTTCGTTCGCCAAGTTGTTTCCAAGGAGTCCCTCGCCTGTCAAATGGGAGTGGTACTCCGTTACTCCCATAGGTCCGAGGCTTGCTTAAAATGTTCTGAGCTCAGTAAATTCATGAAGCAGGATGCTACCTTACTTGCACATAGTCCAAGTGAGGATCTCTCCTCTAACGGGTTATGGACCACCGGTGAATTGTATAGTCCTAGCCGCCTGAGCACAAGGAGGGCCATGACTCAGAATATGTCAGAAATGCCCACTCCCATTCCATAGCAACTGGTATCCCGACTATCAGGACCACTTACTAGGCCACTCAGCTGTTGCTCATGGTTCACGAACTAGGACGTGACTACAGTAACCCACAAACATGATCATGTAAAAACTCCTTGTCAAATTAACCATTCTCACTGAAATATTGTGCCAACAAAATAACTAAACTGAAGAGGTTTGCCATTATCACTGTTCATATATTATGTAAAAACTTTTGTAAAATCTTTGTGGCAGATGTAATAACTACACTAGGTGGACAATAATTTGGTGTTCATCTTTAGAACGCTATCCTTGTTGTGTACTGAAACAGAGCCATTGCCTTGTTGGGACTCCTGTACTGTTCTGTATTTAACTGTTGGCACCTTTGATGGTGGCTTGCAACCAGTCCTGCAATTAGGAAGAAACGAAAGTGTATAAACATGAGTGTGCGAGGAAATGATATTTTGTGTGAGTGACTGTGGTATGAAATGGAATGGTGTATGGCTTTTAGTGCCGGGAGTGTGAGAGGACAAGTTCGGCTCGCCAGATACAGGTCTTTTGATATGACACCCGTAGGTGACTTGTACGTCGTGATGAGGAGGAAATGATGATGAAGACGATACACACACCCAGCTCCTTTGCCAGTGATATTAACCAATGAAGGTTAAAATTCCCGACCCTGCAGGAATCGAACCCGGGATCTCTGCGGCCAAAGCCCAGCATGCTAACCATTTAGCCATGGAGCCGGATACTGTGGTAGTATTAAGATGTGACTTACCTTCTGATCTCCCCGAGTTACTGATTTGTTATATTTTCGAGGAGCGGTTTCTTGGTCTGTGCCTTAGCTCTGTGCCCAGTGTTGTACTGGTGCATACGCGCAGTCTCGTTCGCTATAGTAGCAAGGAGGAGGGGGAGAGCGTGTCTGTAGCTGTCTCAACATTTGCTATTACTTGCAGGGAGAGGGTGCTGTGACTTAAAAAAATTGTTTGCCGCAGAATTGCATTTTATTCCGAAACCTCTTAAAAGAAGTAAAAGACGGTCATACAAGGATTTTTATTCTCCAAAATATCGTTTAAATTATCTTTATTAAAAATTTTAACTAAATGTATGCCCTTATTCATTCCTTTATAATATCGAGTTCTTGTTCAGTACTAACGAGTTCGTGACCTGTTGCATTTTTATGAGCTAAAAATCTGTTATGCCCTATAGCATTGACATGTTCTGGGTATTTAATCATTAAATTGCAACCAGATTGCCCAATGTAAGATTTTCGCCTTGTGAGCATGTTCATCTGTAGATTCCTTAGTTGAGAAATTTTATCGTTTTTTTTGAACTATTAATTGAATTGTGATTGGAAAACCTATGTTTTGTATTTTTGGTCGAAAATGCAAATTTATAGTTAAATTTATTAAACAGGTGTGTTATCGTGTGTGTACTGGGATTATTGTAAGTGAATTTTACGTACTTATCTATTGTTGTTGATTCCACAATAAGGTTAGTTTTCTGTTTAAAAGTCATTTTATTATTTTATCAACATCCTTAAGATTGAATCCGTTGAAAAGGGCCTGTCGGTGGATAAAATTGAGTTTTCTCCCGTTCAGGTTTCGTGAAAGGAATCATGAATGCTCTGTTCACCCCTCAAGCCTGCAATTTAATCCAAAGCTGCTCATTTCTCGGGCGGTACTTAAATTGAAGCTCAGCAGAGGTTTAGATACCCTCCAGTTAAAGAAGTCATTAATTCTAAATCTACGAAATATAACATAATGAAAATTTTAGGACTGCTTATTGAGATAAAGTCCGATGTTTTTGCGCAATATATGTGATGGCTGCTGTTCAGGGTTGTCCATAATCGCATGCAATATTTAAAAAATATGAGGGAATGTAAATATTGAAACGGGAACGCCCTACGAGCATTGACGTTTCATTCTTTTATTAAGAGGAGCTCGCTAACACCCGGCCGTAAGCATTTAAAACTTGCGCCGAGCGCACAGGCATAATGGGAACTGCAAGCAAGCTCGCGATGTTCTAGAACACCGGCCAAGGACAAGCGACGTCACGCAGAAGGTTATTTCGTGTTCCATAGCATTGCTGCATGAACGAAATGTAATATCAATATTTCAATAACGTCACCTTGCAGGCAGGAATAATGAACGCTGCTAGCCGAAATTTCGTGTCAATCGGTGTAAAGATGGCCAAGATATAAAATTTTCTTGGGGCCCACATGTGTAGCCACGCCCACCAACCTTCGGCAATATAAGCGAATCGCCAGCCTGGGGTAAAGCAGAGAGTGTGCAGTGTGCAGCTGAAGTGTGCCGTAGGCAGAGAGAGTGAGGGGAGTCGGCAGTAAGCGGTGAGTTCAGTGTGTGTGTGCAAGTAAGCACGTCGCGATATAATTCGTCACTCGGTCCGGCTGTATACTTGAGTTCAGAAACGTTAGTGTTAGAAGCTTTCTCCGTGGGCTTCACTTCATTTAAAGACTGTGTTTCTAGCATAAACTGTGCCAGCCTTGATTTCATTTAAAGACTGTGTTTCTCGCATAAACTGTGCCAGCCTTGGTTTCATTTAAAGACTGTGTTTCTCGCATAAACTGTGCCAGCCTTGGTTTCATTTAAAGACTGTGTTTCTCGCATAAACTGTGCCAGCCTTGGTTTCATTTAAAGACTGTGTTTCTCGCATAAACTGTGCCAGCCTTGATTTCATTTAAAGACTGTGTTTCTAGCATAAACTGTGCCAACCTCGATTTCATTTAAAGACTGTGTGAAAGCAGCGATAGTGTTTCTAGCCAACCCTGATTTCATTGAAAGACTGTGTGAAAACAGCGATAGTGTTTCTAGCATACTGTGCCAGCCTGCATTTTATTTAAAGACTGTGTTTATCCATTTTCGGAACTGTGTTCGTAATAAAACTGTGCCGACCTTCATTTCATTTAAAGACTGTGTCTGTCTGTTGAACTGTGTTCGTAATAAACTGTGCCAACATTCCCTCTTAAAGACAGTATTAACTTGTGGAATACAGTATCGTGATTTCTTTCCGAGGAACCATGCCAATTCCCATCATAACCTGTTCAGAATCGCGTATGATCTTAAGTGCCAGAGATAATCTTCTGAAAATTACGACGTAACAGAACTTGGACTGTCGTTTATTTCAACAAGTGTGTGAATATTGTGCTCATGGAGTACAGTGCAGAGACTGTACCTGGTAAATTTAATTTTCTTTGTGAAGTGCTTAATCACTGCACCTCGGAAGGTCCTAGATTGTTTTCGTTTGTTTATTATTCCAAATACGATAATTCCTTCCATCTTATCCTCGTGGAACTGTGACTCTGACTTTATCCTTGCTGCTAAAGTGCGTTCAACATCATTGACTGTGGGAACTATTTCGGCGTGCTTCGCCTTAGAGAGATGTCACACCAGAGTCCCATGACGTCCGATGTGGAAGCTCCACATTTCCCCGTTCCTGCCTCAGGTTCGAGTCATCAACACTAATACAGAGAAAACACCAACGACCGCAAGACGACGCCGACCGCAAGACGACGCAGCCGCCGCAGGACGACGTCCCCTCCACGCCTTCAGGGACAACTCCACGATTCAGCTGTAAAAGGTGACATAATTCTTTGCATATCTATTGAATAAACTGAAGGATCCACTTAATCATGATTTTTTTTCACTACCCTTCTCTCTCTCACTCTCTTAGCATGGACCGTACACGCCTTGTCGTTTCTCATGCTCTCCGATAAACTGAAGTACGGGCGTTCCTGTTTCAATATTTATTCCAAGTCTGCCTTTCCAGAGTGTAAGGGACTTGTCCACAGAAATATTTTCAGTGGGGATGTAGGCCGTCTGAAAATATCAGTTTATAATTTCCAGGAAAGGCTGAATTTTGAAAAGCTTTTTAGGTGCCGTATATATATCCCATGTAGAGTTACCTACAAAATGTAAATATCACAAGATGAGATCAAACCTGTCCCTTTTTTCTTTTACAAAGAAAATTTAATGTCCTCCTATTCAATACATACACATTTCCATCATTAGATGGAGTAATAATAGTAATATATGTTTCAACTCGTTTGAGCCATCTTCAGTGAAAAAAAGTTGGATTTTTTACATATTTGATGCTAAAAACTGTGTTAAAATATAAT
The DNA here is from genome assembly GCF_040414725.1 of Anabrus simplex. NCBI lineage: Eukaryota > Metazoa > Arthropoda > Insecta > Orthoptera > Tettigoniidae > Anabrus > Anabrus simplex. Next base: position 92,549,802 of record NC_090272.1, on the reverse strand, counting down.
GAACAAAAGAATGAAAACAAATGAGACATGGCGGAATTAAAACAATAAATGATTATGACGAGGTTGTGGACTTCTTAGTATAAAACGTGCATTGTGTTACAATTAAAAAGCAAGGACAAATTCACTATGCTGAAATTTAAAATGACAGTCTGTCTTTGTTGAGTCACCATCACAAATAGTTAAGAGGGCAGCGAAAACTTCAGAAACTACATTTGAGAAGAAAACAAATGTCAGGTAAAATGTATGTGACACATAGTGGAAACTGCCAATGAAGTTCAAATCTGTAATGGGAAAAATGAAGTATCAGAAGGTTGGACTAATAAGTAAAAAATAAGTGAAGAAAACATTAAAACTTGCTTATTAAATAGTTGTCCTCTCAAACGGCCTGACGTAAATTTAACGGTCCCGTTCTCACTGATCATGTCTTGTTGGCTCAGCTGTGTTCGCGAGGAGGGGAGGGAGGTGAAGATCTGGTGGGGAGGGAGGGGAGTGGTGTTCAGTTGGAGAGATGTAAGCGGTGTTTCTTTTATTATAGAAGTGCTGACAAATATATTAAATGAATGTTTTAAGTAGAATGTTTTTTTTTTCTCGTTGATTTCATTTAAATTACATGATCTATATCAATGTGGATGCTCTCGAGAATGTTGGAACTAGATACCTTTTTGCTCATAATGCAAGATCGTAAGATCTTTATCTATTATGTATTTGTGACTGGATTCTTTATGATGCTCACTCATAGCTGAAAAGCGATTATATTTGAGAGCGTTGCGATGTTCGGAATATCTTACGACAAAATTGCAGCCTGTTTGACCGACTTCGCTGGAATTGAAGGATTGGCATTCTAATATGTAAACTCTGGAGTTCAAGTATCTATTATTATTGTTGATAGTGTGCGGATTGAAAATAAGTCTGAAGTTGGTGTAGGAGGTTCTAAACGCTATTTTAATATTGTGTTTTTTAAAGATATTAGAAATTTGGTAAATGCTACTACAGTGGAACCTCAATTCTCCGTTTTTGGAGGGACCATGGAAAAAAACGTACAGCATGAGAAAGCGGAAAATTCGGGAACGAATGAACCATCAACAGTTTGGCTAAACAACACAAAAATGAAATATGTATACTTGTAATCTTACAAAGGCCCCTAAACCAAACCAAACTACAGCCCCAACGGGCCTTCCGCCTACCAAGCGACCACCCTCAGTCCGAAGGCCTCCAGATTACGAGGTGACGCATGGTCAGCGTGACGATCCTCTCGGCCGTTATTCCGGGCGCTCTAGACTGGGGCCGCCATCTTACCATTCAATAGCTCCTCGATTAAAAGTAATCCTAGAATGAGTGAACCTGGAACCAGCCCTCATATCGAGGTAAAAATGCCTGACCTGGCCGGTAATCGAACCCGGGCCCTTTGGGTGAGAGGCAGGCAAGTTAGACCGCGTGACCGGCTTCAAACATTAATTACCGGTATGCGGCCTACAAATCTCAAAACTTTACATTCAGTTTTACCGGGGAAACTTCGTCAGTTTTGCTCTGAAACCTTTCTTCAGTTTTGCAACTTTGATTAGCCTGAGCCAAATTCTTTGAAAAATCTAATACCCGTAACGGCAAGCCAAACAACAATCGACCACAAGTAGTTTTTAATTCTCTAATCTAATAAAATAAAACATGTTAGATACAAAAGCACCCAACATGATGGTGAAATTTTTTTTTTTTTTTTAATCTTCCATTGTAATTTGGTCACCGGTATACTGTCCATAGTCAGTCTATGGAAATCTTGTACCACGTAAATTAGGCCTACATCGGCTTTTCAAGGTTATGTTGAACTCAAGAATATGGTTTTGAATGTAAGTATTGCTCTTCAAGTTCTCAAATGCATTAAATTCAATTCTGCCCATCACTAATCACAATCAAATTGGAAAGAGAAAGAATATCGTTAACACTTCCGAAATTACGATTATTCGCAACCTTGAGCTCAGCTGGAAAGCATGCTCGCTGTAAAGATCGGTACGAGTGCAAAATGATACAAAGCTTTAAATGTAACGTGCGCAAATAAAACGTCTGACAACATTTTAACACACAAACGTGACATTCCCAGTCTTATGTTAGGACGAAAACATTAATAGGCTACCCCAAAACCTCCCATGGCCTTATGTATGTAAGGTTCAACATCTGTTCTAGTCTCGATAACATAATCATGTACGATAATATTAAAATAATATTGTAAATTTGTGTTACTTAAGAAGGGACAGTTTCGATTCCTGCTTGAAAGGCCTGTGAATATACAGTGCCCTGAGGGAAATGCCGAAAACCTGTTCGGCGATACACTTGAAAAAATTAAAAAAAAAATAAACATCTAACCCTGGACATAATGTAGACGTTTTGCAAGTACGAACATTTGACGAAATTCGTTCAGTCTTCAAGTAGAGCTGTTGAAATGCGCTCTCTCTCTCTTTCTCTCCTTCCAATTGTTGTGGACACTCTCTGCTTTATGATTTCCACGGATTCTCTAAACAGTACCACCCGAATGCGATGCTAAGATGTTCCCTTATGCAAGATTGCTGCCGATTGCTTTTCCAGTACAGTACTTCCTCAAATTGCCGCAATGACGAGACGTTAACACCAAGATCCGTATGTATGACGTAGCCGTCCTTTCTGGAGATGCAGTTTCTTGAACACTTGATCGAGGATTTAGCGTTGATGGGTCTGAAATTTCTGAACGGTTGATCCGGGAAATCGTTTCTTCAAGGCACTGATAATGCGGGAATTTTAGAACGTGATTTAATTAGGATGCTCACAGGCCCACATAATTTGAACAAATAATATGGAAAAACGTAGTTTCCGGGAATGTATAATCGAGTTTTTTTTTTTTTTTTTTGCTAGTGGCTTTACGTCGCACCGACACAAGGTCTTACGGCGACGATAGAACAGGAAAGGGCTAGGAGTGGGAAGGAAGCAGCCGTGGCCTTAATTAAGGTATAGCCCCAGCATTTGCCTGGTGTGAAAATGGAAAACCACGGAAAACCATTTTCAGGGCTGCCGACAGTGGGGTTCAAACCTATCTCCCGAATACTGGATACTGGCCGCATCTAAGCGACTGCAGCTATCGAGCTCGGTAATCGAGGTTCTACTGTACTTTGAATGTGAATGTGAAAGTAAAGAATTTCTTTTTTGGAGCAGAATCTGTTTCTAGGGTAGTCTTGGGTGTGTTATTATCTATTGATTCTATTGATAAAGGTTCTACTGCAACTGTGGTATTCTGCAATATTGTAAATAGTATTAATTACTTTTTTGTAATTTTTGCAAGATAAAGGAACAGTTAATGTTCTTGAGTACCATGCTGTTGTATGCTGCTTTCTTATGTATGTCTGGGTGCAGAGAAGTTTGTACGATGGTATTGATGGTGTGGGTGGGTTTTCTGTATATATTAAAGGATAAAATGTTGTTTGAGTGGTGCATAATGGTTAAGTCCAGGTAATTAAGGGCATTATTGTTCTCTGACTCTATGGTGAATTTTATGTGTGGACCAGTGTAGTTGAGAAGTTCAAGTACGGTATTGTTGTTAGTTATACGGGAGTCTTTACGTGTCATCTACATAGCGTGTCCAATCTTGAATGCCGTTAATCTTACCAACGATGTGAGAAAGTTGTAAGTGATCAATGTAAATATCTACAAAGATTCCTGAAGCTGGTGACCCCATGAGAAGACCCGTCTGTTGGTAAATGTCATTATTGAAAGTGAAAGAACCACAGAAACTGGGAAATGCCTTTTAGTCTTAGTTTCAATGACTGTGAACTGACATTCACCTTCCCGCGGTAGAGAGGGGGGCAACGGTTGTGTATATATACAGGCGGCTAACAAATGCAGGGACCAAGAATCTCCCAGTATAAGGACACCACCTTCTACCAAATGCCAACGGCCTCCTAGGAGGATGGATGAGCGGGTAGAAGGAAGGGCACTCTCTTGCCCTTGGAGTGAGAAACTGCTCCTAAAGACAGAAGAGTCGCTAGGTGGCCAACGGCATAGGAAGGGGAAGGGAACAGGAAACCGCTCCATTAAAGACCTGAATGAGTATCTCAAGCATCGGCTGGTTGAGAACCTTGGAGGGTGCACGCATGTCAAGTAAATGTACCTGCTAAAACTCAAGAAATTTGGCTGACCTGCTATACATTGTAACCAGCAAATCCTATTCTAATCGTAGGGGTGAGGGCAAGTACCTGACGCTTTAAAACTGGGACTACTTGGCTAAGGTATGGCAACCCTGACAGAAAACACTCTGGCCCTCCAGGTCGGGTGTTAACAGCTCCATTGTGTAAATAAAAAAGAAGAAGAGGGGGGGGATGTTATGAATATCTCACATTTGCCTCGGTTGAATAAGAATGAATATCAAGATATGATGACCCTGCAACGGAAATTGGCTTTACGAATAGGAACTTGGAATGTAAGAACCCTGTATAAACCTGGATCCTTCAAAACCTGCAATTCAAGAGACTAGATTATTAGGTAATGGCATGAATGAAGTAGTACACACTTTAAAAGAGTGGTAAAGAAACTGGACCCCACGAATTTGGTACTGCATTTTGTGTCCGAAATTCAGTAGTATCGTCAGTGCTGTCCTTTGAACATCCGAATGAAAGACTATGCTATTTGAGGGTACATTCTACTTAGCACTGGTGAACTGCCATGCCCCCAGAAACGGCAAAGATGATCATGTTAAAGACTCCTTTTGAGGATTTGTTAGAACTGTGGAATAAATTATCCAAACATGTCAAAATGATTTTGGGTGATTTCAGTACAGAAATTGGAAAGGAAGAAATTTTTGTTCTAACAATAGGAAAGGAAAATCTGCTTGACGAAAGCAGTGATAGTGCCATTAAACGAAAAAATTTGTGTGACTGTAAGACTGCCAATCAGATCGTGTACTAATTGATAACAGGCATAGAAGCTTCGTAACTGATATCAGAGCTTACAGGGGAGCTGAGATACGATCTGATCACAATATGATAATTGCTTCTGTAAAAATTGAATTGAAAACCTCTTGTAAGTCACAGACTGAGGAAAGATGCAAAGTTGACACTGAGAAACTGAAGGAGGAGGATGAAAGATTGAAGTATAATGTGGAAATTCCCAACATATGATATTCTGGGAGAAGATCTTATGGAAGACATTGATGAAACGAATGACAAAGTTTGAGAACGAATGTGGAATAACGCAAAACAAAAGTAGCAATGAAAGTGTTAGTAAGAAAAAGAAATGGTTCAGTGACGCATGTCAAGATGCAGTTAATGACGTGGGAACATGGCGTAATTAGTAGCTGCAGTCTAATAACAATGTAGATGTTCAGGAAGTATACAGAGAAAAACAGAAAGAATGTAGTAAATTAATTCATAGAAAGATAAAAATCTACCTGAGACAACAAATAGAATTAGTCCAAGATGTCTACCGAAACAGGAACAATCGCAAGATGTATGGAATTGTCAACACAATTAAAAAAGGATTTCAACCAAGATTGAGTATTATGAGAGATACTGTATAATCCCGAATACCACCCGCCACCAAATAAGACCCGCACCCTAAATTTGAAACGGAAAAAATTAAGAAAGCAATTTTCTTTAAAATATACCACTAATATAAATTCTAACAGCTTACAATTAATAAAATCATCACAAAAATCATAAATAAAATCTTCTAATACTGAGATCATTCACAATTCACTGTAGTCATCTGAAGTTTCACCATAGGAAATTTTGTCGCTGACATCTTTCCATAAATAGTCGTCCTCACTACCGTCCACTGAATTTAAAATTCCACATTTCTTAAAGCTTTTGGACACAAGGTCGTTGGGAATGCGCTCCCATGTGGTCTTGATCCAGCTGCATATTAGTCCCACTTCAGGTCTCTTCACTTGTCCGGTTGGTGTTAACGCGTGATCACCATCAGACAAACATTTGGTATACAATTGTTTCATTTCAGTTTTGAAATGACGGTTCATGCACACATTCAACAGCTGTAGAGTAGAAGCGAGTCTTCCAGGAATTATCACAAGATCAATGTTTCCTTTCCTCATATCTTTTACGGTGTCAGTTGTATGTCCTCTGTAACTGTCCAACACAAGCATGTTTCGTTTTTGTAATAAAACTCCTGGGCAAAGTTGCCAAACGTACTTCACCCAGTCCTCAACTAACGCACTGTCCATCCAGCCGGACTCCAGTGTTTTAACAATAACACTGGACGGCAGGATTCCTCTCGGAATAGTTTTCGTTTTCAGAACCACATATGGAGGGAGTTTGGTTCCATCCACTAACACGAACAACATTACTGTGCATCGTTGTTTTTCGTTACCAACTGTTCTGATGGTTACGCTTTTAGAACCCTTCGTATCCACTATTTTCCAACGGCATTTGAAAGTAGACGGGTGTCTGGTCTTCATTCCCAATTTGCGACAGCAAATAAGAATTTTTCTTCCTCAAACAAATAATGTGACGCTGAAAGACCATTAATTTTTCTTCGTATGCCCCAGGAAGACGACGTGAAATAGACGTACATCTCCAAATGCACAATCCCTTTCTCCAATAAAAGTTTCGGATCCATCCGCTGCTTGCAGTAAAACCTATGTTTTGAGTTCTTTTGAGATCTCTAGTGCTTTCAGTTGACACATTTCACTAGAAACACTATATAACTCATATTTTTCTATCACAAATTTGTGGAATCGGTTTTCAATTTCTGGAAACACTGCACTCTGCCTGCGGAACGCTCTGCAATCGCCGTTACTTTTTAGATGTATTTTCTTCTTCCGCCAATCACGAATACACGATTCATCAATATTGTACTTTCTGCCAGTGGCAAGATTTCTGTATATTTCAGCTTCGCTTACAACTTTAAGTTTCTCACGCACAGTAAATGACCACAGACGCCGTTTTGAATCCATCACTTACTATCGAGACTGCACTTTCAAGAGACAGATAAGGAACTCTAATGCGAGCGAGGTATACTTCAGTAACCAACAGGACTCGCGTAAAGTACGATATCCTGCGAAATCAGCTATTCACGCACCCAGCATGCCAGCAACACTTGTGAAACAAATGACAATAGAGCATCCGCAGCAGCAGCTTGCATGTTTACCACATATTTACCCATATTCTTTGATTTACTGTATTTCATTACCTTACATTTCACTTTTACATGCCACTGTAACCATATTGAGAAAAAATCGATCTTGTTTTCTAGTACGCAACTAAAACACAATAAGACCTGAATGCCCGTTTACATGTGCTATATTGAGTATGGTAACCATATTCAAATCTATTTAAATACCCCATGTAAACGTAGTAAACATTTACGAGAGTGAACTGCTTGAATACAACCCGCCCCCAAAATTTAGAACCAATATTGTGGGGGAAAAAGTGGGGGTGGTATTCAGGATTATATGTAAGTCTGGAAATTTAATTGTAGATCAAGAGAAATTATTAAATTACTGTAAGCATTATTTAGATTCCTTGCTGAATTGTAATGATCCAGAAACCTGTATTGGGTGGGGGTGGTAGAATAACACCTACGGTATCCCCTGCCTGTTGTAAGAGGCGACTAATAGGGGCCCCAGGAGCTCTGAACTTTGGAGCGTGGATTGGCGACCACGGGCCCCTCAGCTGAGTCCTGGCATTGCTTCCACTTCCTTGTGCCAGGCTCCTCACTTTCATCTGTCCTATCTGACCTCCCTTGGTCAACTCTTGTTCTTTTCAGACCCTGGCGGTATTACGTATGGAGGCCTAGGGAGTCTTTCATTTTCATGTCCTTTTGGCCCTTGTCTTCCTTTGGCCGATACTTTCTTTTTTTTTTTTTTTTTTTTCTTCTCCGAAGTGTTGGACCCCTTGATATAGATGCCGATTCCCGCAGGGAATCTGAAATATTTGTCCCGAATGAGTAAATCTATAACACCAATATAAATGGTCCGTTATTGGACATTATAAATTTTCCAGCTTACAATTTTTCTCTCTGATTAGTGTTATATAGAGGATGGTTGCTTAGTTTTACTTCCCCTTAAAACAATAATCACCACCACCACCACCACTTCATCAGAAGAACAAATACCAGAGCCATTGTATCAAGAGGTATTTCGAAGTATTATACGTTTAAAAACACAACAATGCTTCAGGTAGTGACAACATTCCTGCTGAGCTTATTAAATACGATGGAGAAAGATTACATAAATACATATATAAGATCATTCTAAGGATATGGCACGATGAAGTTATTCCAAAAGAATGGCAGGAATCACTTATTGTCCCAATTTATAAAGGAGGAGTAAGGAAGAACTTCAAAATTATCGTGGTATATCTCTTGCAAACACGGCCTACAAAATTCTGTCTTTTATTCTTTTACACCATTTAAAAGCATTTGCTGAAAATGTTATTGGAGACTGTTACCGTGTTTTGGTGGTAGGTAGAGGTGAAAGAAGGTGCGGGCGTGAATGAGTCTCAAACTACGGAATCAAAGTTACTGTAAAATTTAACAAGGTTATATTTTCTTTTCAAAATTAAGTAATAACAAAGAACAGGTACTTAGTAGCCGAAACACAATTTGAAATGTACAATTACAGAGATTACAGAATTTGGGCTTCGAGCCATGAGTTCACAATTCGTGAGCAACTAGCCCAACTTTCCGATATACAAATTTTAACCAAGGGGCAGAAGACCCCAATCAAACCCTGGAGCACTTGCTCCGAATTACACAGTAAAGCCTCCTCGAGGCATACAAAAAATTGAATTCCAAAAGCGCAATCTGCTCTCGAAGTGTAAGCCAATCACAGGCCACACCAAACTTCACCTTCAAGCTGTCCTCTAAGGACATATACACAGGGGTAAAATACCCAACCTACTGAGGTCTATTAAATGAAAAAGAAGGTTAATAAAATGACCTCTAAAATAACAATTTGGGAGGAGGCAAACTTGCACTCCTAGTACACTTTGATTAAGACCTACTTGGCACTAGGCCGTTAACACAAGGGCTAATCCCATACTAAAGAGGTGACTTAAGAAGAGAACACTTGTTTTACATTATCGAAGAATAGGTTGAGAAAAATAAGTTCACCTCAAAACAATATGAGTGGGAGCTCGAGAGGGTTAGCACTCTCTATCCCAGAATGTAGCTTTACAAGAGAATCGAAGAAAAGAGTAGTTACATTTTAGGAAAAGGTTACATGGTTGAACGCTTAGAACCCGCCCCGAAAGTTAAACTGCTGAGCTAGCAAAGAAAGAAGTTATTAATCGGCCATTACCTTGTGTTGAACGGCTGGAGAAGAAAGAGGCGCTTCCCGCCCCCTGCTATGTACTTAACACACTGAAAGATGGAACAGAAGTGGCCCGGAGACCCAAAAATCAGCAGTTTATAACCTCTCGTGGAAGGTTCTAGGCGTTAGGGGAAAGAAAACACCCGCCCACAACGTTTTTTATTGGATAGGACCCCGCAACAGATTCAAGTTGGGGGAAGATACCCCTGATTGGTCAGAAATTAATTAAAGAAATTCGGGATTGGTTACATTCATAACAAGGGGAAGAAAGGGGTAAATATTGCCAACTTAAACAATGACAGAAAGAAATTTAACAAAGAACAAACTCTTGAAATTAAATTTTCTCCAACAAAATAGTTCTTTGACTCCGCACTAGGTTGCACTATTGTAGATCTTCAGTAGTGTCCTCTAGAAGAGAAAGTTCACACTTCTTACTTCAAGCGAAACAAAAACACATCAAAAGTGACACAGTTCTAAAACTCAAAATTTTCCACATGGTGACATCTTCTGAGAAGGTAGAGAATTAATAGAGTAGATAAAGTTCAGAGTTCCTCCAGCAGAGGAGTTTCAAAAGGCGCACATTTTAAATTAGCGGCGTGGAGGTGTACCACCCGGTACAGACCTCCCCCCCCAAAAGTTCCACCAGGGGTGACACATGAAATCAGTTTGAAAACAAAGTCCAAGTTTTGATGTTGATATTAAAATAAATTGCAGAAGTATTTGAGAAATTCTTAATTCAGTTCCAAAATTTTTGTTGTCATTGGTAACGTAAGGTTTTTATGTTTGTAGAAGGCAAATTTCTGAAGATAATCTTTTAAAATGTGATGAAAAATTTTGCAATGTCCACCAAATTTGTTGTTGAATTCCCAAGTGTAGTCATCTCTTATAGTGGCTGTCCATGTAGTTGGTGTAGGCTAAGTTGGATGGCCAGACCGGCCGTTGCAGCTTGCGTCCAAAGGAAGCCGCTCGGACCCCTCAAGTACCCTGAGATACCGCTCGCCCGCACTATGAGGGGAGCAGAGGTGTTGAAGTACGCCGCGCCCGCGGTGAACATATACAGGCTGCGGGCAAGTAGCAGGTTGTGCGCCGCACATCAGCCTTGGCCGGGAGGAGAGCTCCGGCTCGCCGTGCACATGTCGTCCTCGCTGGAGAGGAGGGGGCCCATCCCCCTCCCCAGTTGCTGCACGGCGCTGCGCGGCTGCGGGGGCACTGAAACATAAAAACTCGGCGGCAGAATTGTGTTGGACCATCATGTTTCTTTGAGGGCACAGGCTAGGTGAGGAGGTTGAGGGGTCAGCGGCGTGCAGATATCCATGGCATTTACTCAAATTACGCCACAGTGTGTATGAAGCAGGAGACGGGAGCGTGGTAATGGCCGAGGCAAGGACAGAATGGCAGTTTAACGGATCGGGGAAGGTTTTACAAGAGGATTACATATAAGACCAAAATATTATAGAAAGGGCAGAAAGCCTTAAAGTTGAACTCAAAAAAAAAAAAAAAAAATATATATAACCTTCATATTCCTTTCAAATTATATGAAGCAAGTTGACACAAAATTTACACCGGTTTCACCTGGGACAGGTGAACCCTAAATATCCTCTCGGTGGCTGGATTGCTTACTAACAATGTAACCGGCGTGAGAAAATCTAGAATTATACAAGGCCCATGAAATCTGGGGGCAAGCTTCCCCGCGGGAACAAAATTCTTGACCATAACCTGGTCACCTACCTTCAAAGGGGTGGATCTCCGTCCACGATCATACCTTTCCCTAACCTTTTCATGAGACACTTTAAGATTGGCCTTAGCCTTCTTCCAAAGATCTTTAATGTTATCCGGATCTATTGTCTCGGGTAGAATGTCACTCAGAGACCAGAGGTTAGAGAGCGGCGAGTTGGGAACGAACTTGAACATCAAAGAAGCTGGAGTAAACTTGTGAGATTCATGAACCGCCGAATTCAAAGCAAAAGCTAACCAATGCAGGGACGTGTCCCACCTGGAATGATCATCATGATGATAGGCAATCAGTGCGGACCTAAGATTACGATTAACCCGTTCAGCCAGAGATGGTTGAGGGTAATACGCCGAAGTAGTTACATGAGAGATGGATAAGTCAAAACAGAATTTACGAAATAAATTAGATGTAAAAGCCTTAGCATTATCAGATACAATATATTGGCACGGACCAAAAGAAGCAAAAATAGAATTTAGGCAAGTAATGGTGGACTGAGCGGTAGCCAGCTTAGTCGGAAATAACCAGGAAAATCTGGTAAAACCATCTACACACACAAGGATGAACTTGTTGGCATTACCCTTTGACTGGGGGAATGGTCCTACATAATCAATATACAGGCGTTCCATGGGGCGCGATGCTTGATGCGAAGACAAAAGGCCTACCTTGGTGGACATGGTGGGTTTACTGAGCAAACAAGATTTACAAGCTTTTACAAGTTCACGGATTTCACCGTCCATACCTTTCCAGATGAACATTTCACGAATCTTTTCACGAGTTTTAAAGATACCCAGATGCCCTCCTAATGGGGTTTCATGATAATACTTGAAGATCATAGGCACAAGAACAGCTGGAACGACAACTTTCATCATCTTATCATGCCTCGAAGGGCAACATAAAACACCATTCCTCAGAACATAAGGGACAACATGTTCCCCAGAAGAAAGGGTTTCCATTATCGGAGCCAGCGTCGGATCTTCACGTTGGTATTTCTCAATGTCCCTAAAAAGCATGGGAGCATCTGTTAAGATGGCATTAACACCAGATAGCATGGACTCGGGGGGTGATGAACTGTCGACCTGTTCATGGTTCTCAACGTCGTCTGAAAACATACGGCTGAGTCCATCGGCAACAACATTTTCGGTACCTCTAATATGCCTGACATCAAATTGGAAGGCAGAAATACGGATGGCCCAACGGGCTATACGACCAGTACGACGCGGCCTACCTAAGACCCAGCTTAGGGCTTGATTATCTGTTTCCAGGTCGAATTTGACATGTTCCAGATAGAGACGGAACTTTTCTAAGGCAAATAAGACTGCCAACCCTTCGAGCTCATAGATGGAATACTTGGCTTCTTGAGCCGATAGAGTCCTAGATGCATAGGCGATGGGTCGCCTCCCTAGTTCAGTCTCTTGAAGAAGGACTGCAGCTACAGCTGACGATGACGCGTCCGTTTGGACGATGAATTTCTTCGAGAAATCAGGCATAGCAAGTACAGGGGCATTACAAAGTGCTAATTTAAGGTCTTCAAAAGCGGCTTGTTGAGAGGGTCCCCACTCGAATTTGATGCCTTTCCTACGAAGAAGGTTTAAGGGCGCCGCTCTATTAGCGAAGTTAGGAATAAACTTCCTGAAGAAATTCACCATACCAATGAACCTGGCGATACCTTTAATGTCCTTGGGAGGTTTAAAATCACGAATGGCCTGTGTTCTAGAATGATCGACTGCTACGCCATCAGGTGACACAATATGCCCTAGGAAAGACATAGAGGGCTTAGCAAAGGCAACCTTGGACAACTTAACAGTTAACCCCGCCTTACGAAGGCGATCGAGAACTTCTCGCAGATGATCTAGATGTTCTTCAAAAGTCTCTGAAAATACGACGACATCATCTAAGTAGTGATATAAGTACTCGAATTTGATGTCGGAGAAGACCGTATCTAGTAGCCTAGTGAGCACAGCTGCTCCGGTGGGGAGCCCGAAAGGCACGCGGTTGTATTCGTATAAATTCCAGTCCGTAGCAAACGCTGTAAGATGTTTAGACTCTTCGGCAAGGGGAATTTGATTATAGGCCTGATTCAAGTCCAAGATGGTGAAGAACTTGGCCTTACGAAACCATGAAAAACAAGAATGAAGGTCAGGAAGGGGCACAGATTGCAACACCACCTTCCGATTGAGAGCCCTGTAATCAATGACAGGCCTGAAGCCTCCTTGGGGTTTCGGGACTAGAAAAATAGGCGATGAATACGCCGACTTAGAGGGCCTAATAATACCATCCTTCAACATCTGATCGATAATTTCTTTCAGAGCCTTCATTTTAGGAGGAGATAGCCTATAAGGTGGAAAACGGACAGGAATCGAATCCGTGACCTCAATTTTGTATTCAATAAGGTCAGTAACACCAAGAGTATCAGAGAACACCTCGGGAAACGACTGACACAGTTTGCGAATACTATTAGCCTGCTCCTCAGGTAGATGTCTAAGGTCTAACAACATCTCATCCTGGGTAGGCGAAATAGAAGAACATGACACAGAATTACACTTTAATAGTGGTATTTTACAATTGGAAGCAAATTTGAATGTGCACGACCTAGACTGGAGATCGAGCACAAGACCAGTGTGAGAAATAAAGTCCGCTCCCAATATAATGGGGCTAGACAATTGCTTGGCCACAAACAATTTAACTTTCCATGTAAACTTAAAAACACGAATTTTGACCAGTAAGGAACCTAGAATTTCTAATGGAGATGAATTAGCCGAAACGTATTGAACAGGAGAAGAGACATAGTCAGGAAGTTTACAAACCGTTTTCAATTTAGAATACCATTCAGCCGAAATAATCGAACAAACACTGCCTGAATCTAAGAGAGCTGTTATAGGCTCGTTATTTAACTCAATCTTAAGAAAAGGAACAGGTGCGGGGGTATCCGCCGCAATCCTAAGACACTCTTTGGGACCTTCAAAAGATGAATTTGAAAATTGCACGTTCCCTGAATTTACAACCTGTTTACCCGGGGCTGAGTCTCGGGAAGATGGATTAGTCGACTCAGCCGAAGCCACTAGTCACTTTTTATTATTGGCATAGGTGGAATTTGCACCAGAAGTTGAGCAGGAGGGGGTGCTATTCGAGTTTGGGCAATTCTTGGCGATATGTGAGAAAGCCCCACATTTAAAACAGCCTTGTGCTGAACCAGCTCCATTATTTGCCCTACTAGACTTGATCAGTGGACACTTATTGCGCAGATGGTCGGGCGACCCACAAGCATAACATTTACGGGGTGTGACTGGTCGGCGAGGTGGAGGCCGAGTATTACTAAACGAAGGAGGGGGTTCTTTCGCGACACGCAAAGAATCGGCGTATCTAACTCCTTCCGCTGAGACGGCCAATGCTTCAAGTTCAGAAAAAGTTTGCGGGCACGCCGCGAAACACAAATATGACCTGTAGGGTGGTGAAATCCCTTCCACAATAGCTTGTACAATTTGATCCTCAGGGAAGTGAAGAGCAAACACCCTGGTATAAAACTTAATGTCTTGTATGAAATCAGCCAAGTTTTCATCCAAGCGCTGTACCCGATAATAGTACTTCTGAATAAGGGAGGACCTAGCCCTAGCAGGGATGAAGTTAGCTAGCAAATGGGCATGGAAATCCTCAATAGATGATTGCTCGGCAATGGCTCTTACGATTTTATCAGAAAGAATACCAATAGCATACGGATAGATAATCTGCAAAATTTGACATGGAGAAAGAGAAAACACAAGGGCATGATCCTGAAATTCAACTAGAAATCTTAAAAAAGAAATTACATCACTGGTGGTATTAACGGAAAACTTAGAGATCCCTCTGAGCAACATTGCCAATGGATGAGGCAAGCTGCTAAACCCGGGTGACATAGTCGGTAAAGGTTTCAATGGCAAGGAAGTTAATTCAGAACGGATGTTACTCAACGATGCACGGCGTTCAGGCTCGTTGTCCAATGGGGCAGAGATAGTTTGAGCAGCAACGGTTATCCTATTAACGTCTCCCTTGGGAGGCGCTTCCTCACTACCTGCATTCACAATGGTGGGTTGATCAGATTTGGGAGGAACTTCCCCAGTCAACAATAAAGTGACCTTACTAGATAATTCGGAAATATTTTCCAGGAGCGTACTAGCTTCCTTCCTCTGAACGTCATTCAGTTTTAGAGACAACAGATCGTTAACCCTATTCGAAAAATGATATAGCCTGCCTTGCACACGCTTAATTTGATTAGGAGACGGATCATTTTCATCAAAGAAATTAACTACAGAAGCTAGCCCAGTAATATTCTCGACGATCGTGGAAAGAGAGTCATCAATTTCTTTCTCTCCCAAATTGGGGATGGAAATGGGCAAATCTAGGGACTCTCTAAGCTTGTTAGTGTCTACTGCAACCGTGCCTCCAGATTGTACATTTCTAATAGTCAATTCATATATCAACTCCTCCTTGCGCAAATAATTAAGATGGGGAACCTCGCGAGGGCCTGGCATGATGACAAAACAATTTTGAAAAAGTCAAAATTCCAGCAACTGAGAAAATGGTTAGAGTTCGGATCAAAACAATGTGTAGCCGTCAAAAGGGGCTAAATTGAGACCCATTCAACCACGCTCTGCTACCACTTGTTACCGTGTTTTGGTGGTAGGTAGAGGTGAAAGAAGGTGCGGGCGTGAATGAGTCTCAAACTACGGAATCAAAGTTACTGTAAAATTTAACAAGGTTATATTTTCTTTTCAAAATTAAGTAATAACAAAGAACAGGTACTTAGTAGCCGAAACACAATTTGAAATGTACAATTACAGAGATTACAGAATTTGGGCTTCGAGCCATGAGTTCACAATTCGTGAGCAACTAGCCCAACTTTCCGATATACAAATTTTAACCAAGGGGCAGAAGACCCCAATCAAACCCTGGAGCACTTGCTCCGAATTACACAGTAAAGCCTCCTCGAGGCATACAAAAAAATTGAATTCCAAAAGCGCAATCTGCTCTCGAAGTGTAAGCCAATCACAGGCCACACCAAACTTCACCTTCAAGCTGTCCTCTAAGGACATATACACAGGGGTAAAATACCCAACCTACTGAGGTCTATTAAATGAAAAAGAAGGTTAATAAAATGACCTCTAAAATAACAATTTGGGAGGAGGCAAACTTGCACTCCTAGTACACTTTGATTAAGACCTACTTGGCACTAGGCCGTTAACACAAGGGCTAATCCCATACTAAAGAGGTGACTTAAGAAGAGAACACTTGTTTTACATTATCGAAGAATAGGTTGAGAAAAATAAGTTCACCTCAAAACAATATGAGTGGGAGCTCGAGAGGGTTAGCACTCTCTATCCCAGAATGTAGCTTTACAAGAGAATCGAAGAAAAGAGTAGTTACATTTTAGGAAAAGGTTACATGGTTGAACGCTTAGAACCCGCCCCGAAAGTTAAACTGCTGAGCTAGCAAAGAAAGAAGTTATTAATCGGCCATTACCTTGTGTTGAACGGCTGGAGAAGAAAGAGGCGCTTCCCGCCCCCTGCTATGTACTTAACACACTGAAAGATGGAACAGAAGTGGCCCGGAGACCCAAAAATCAGCAGTTTATAACCTCTCGTGGAAGGTTCTAGGCGTTAGGGGAAAGAAAACACCCGCCCACAACGTTTTTTATTGGATAGGACCCCGCAACAGATTCAAGTTGGGGGAAGATACCCCTGATTGGTCAGAAATTAATTAAAGAAATTCGGGATTGGTTACATTCATAACAAGGGGAAGAAAGGGGTAAATATTGCCAACTTAAACAATGACAGAAAGAAATTTAACAAAGAACAAACTCTTGAAATTAAATTTTCTCCAACAAAATAGTTCTTTGACTCCGCACTAGGTTGCACTATTGTAGATCTTCAGTAGTGTCCTCTAGAAGAGAAAGTTCACACTTCTTACTTCAAGCGAAACAAAAACACATCAAAAGTGACACAGTTCTAAAACTCAAAATTTTCCACATGGTGACATCTTCTGAGAAGGTAGAGAATTAATAGAGTAGATAAAGTTCAGAGTTCCTCCAGCAGAGGAGTTTCAAAAGGCGCACATTTTAAATTAGCGGCGTGGAGGTGTACCACCCGGTACAGAGACTATCAAAACAGTTTTCATAGTAACTGATCCACTGACAACATATTTGCAATTAAGACTATTAACACGTTGACTGCCAGGACATATAGCAAGAAATGTCCCGGTGGCCAAAGCATTTATTCTACTATGCATGTAGTAAATAAGCAGTAAAGCAAAATTCGAAGTGATATTTCACTTAAGTGTTCAATGTACGTACGAAATACAATAAAAATTCTCAGCACCCCGAGGTACCGCCGTGGCCCCACAGAAAAGTTCACTGCATGGTTTTGCCTAGACGGCCAGAGCGGTACAGTCTAGCGGTACCAGATACTTGCATCGCTTGATAGTACACATTGTAGATAACAGAGTGTGCCACGAGTTGTTTACTAGTGCTTAGGACTACAATCGCAAGGCACTCATTGTTTTACAGTACGGTGTGTGTGAAATACTTGTGAGATATTTCTGAATTATTTTACCAGTGAACGGAGAGGTTAGTTATAAAAATGAAACCGTTTTCTTCTCGAACTCGGAAGATAATGACGCTAGCCCTTCAGTATGAGATCTCTGGTAAGTAGTGTCCATGTCAAACTGATCTATTGCGTTTTGCAAAACAAAAAACTCTTCACCAAATTAAATTTGAAATATATTTATTTCCTGTTCACTCCTCGCCAAATGCTCAACGATAATGTAAAATTTTGCTATGTTGTCAATGAATGTTGTCAATTTAGAAAATACAAATACGCTCATTTTTACGCTATATTTATTGCGATAACCGTAGAAATCAGCTCAGGTATGGGTGCAACAATTTGGAAGGAATCAGTATGGCCTATTGATTAGGTAAGCATAAGCTTGGGGTGAAAATGGGAAATCACAGAATTCCATAACCAGGTTTCCCGACAGTAGTATTCACGCCCACGATCTCCAAAATCTTGAGCTTGCGAGTTAGCTAACCTGGCATACCTAAGCGCATGGCTAAACTGATTGGACAAATACGCAAACATTGCCAATAAAAGGAGGCTGGATTAATAAAAAAATAAAGACTATATTTTGGAAACCAAGCACGCCAGGATTTGCTCCGAGGCTATAGCGGTACGCTAGCATAGCAAATTCAACGGCTCAGCGGTTCGCCGGCCCGGCAGGGAAAGTCAAATAGCAACACCTGTCCGCGGTACTTTGTACCGTCGTGGCCTCGTGAGACACTCACTCAGCGGTACAATGTACCGCTCTGGCAGCCAACGTGTTAATGATAAGGTGTGGGAACACAAGGAGTCGGTTCGTTATCTCTCAATAGATTTCTTCAAGGCATGTAATACAATCCATAGCAAAGGGCTGTGGAACATCATGATGGAGTTTTGCTTTCCCATAAAATTAACATGGGCAAAATGTGTATGGATGGTAATGTTAGCTGTGTTTTGCTCAAGGGCAGAAAATAGATTTTCTTCCAGAATAAAACTGGTCTGAGACAAGGGGATGCACTATCTCCTCTTCTGTTCAACATTGCACTGGAGAAGATTATCAGGAAATTAGCTCTTGTACCTGCTGGAATCATATTGGAGAGACAACATTAAGTCCTTGCATATCTGGATGATATTGTTCTTATTGGCCACAATGAATTAGAAATTAGGCAGTTATTTCTTGAACTAGAGGAAATGGCAGCAAAAATTGGCTTCCGGGTAAATGATAGGCACATTATATGGTTGTATGGCGACCAAATAATGGGAGGTTGACAGATTGGGAAATATATATTTAAAAGAGTAGGGGAGTTTAAATTCCTTGGTGTATTAAACGATGAGCAAAACTGAAGGCAACAGGAACACCAAGCTAGAATTAAGAATGCATATAAGGCATTTTACTCTGAGCCTTATATTAGGCTCCAAGTTTTAAACAAGGAATGCAAAAATGATTATCTACAATACATTCATTCGACCTGTATTTCTTCTGAGACATGGAGTATAACCAAGAAAGAGCAGCAGCTGTTGCAAGGTTTTGAGAATAAAGTTTATAGAAAAATATTTGGCCCGTGGTTCGATCCTATCTCAAAACTGGCAGAAAAGATCTAATTATGAGATTTACACCCTCTCTCAACAGTACACTATAATTGGTTTGATAGAATCCAATAGACTGCACTGGGCTCTACATGTACTGAGGATGCAGGATAAGAGCTCCAATAGATCTATACAAGTGATCTCTTAAAGGAAAAAAACCTTCAGGAAGACCCTGAAGCACCTGGAAGATCACCAAGGTATGTCGGACCCTTCAGATTGATAACTGGGGAGAGCAGGTTCAAGATCGAAAAGGATGAAAGAGGATTGTGAGATCGCCACAGGAACTTTGTCCCTCAGAAGCCTATGAAGTGAGTGAGTGAAGAAATTGTTATTCAATGTAAATTTAATAATCTGAAAAAATTCTTCCATTTCGTCTATACTTAATTTACTGAATTTGGAAAGATTGTTCTTAATCAATAAACATTAGCATAAATGTTTTAGTAATACCAAATGATTGAAGTGTGTGGTGTTTGGATAAATTAAAGTACTTGATTTTATTGCAAAATTCTGTCAAATTTTTCACTGATGTATTGTCTTGAAAATGATAGTGTGATTTAAGGAATTTGTCACCAGTAACAATAATAGATCCTAGAAAATTTTCACATCAAAATTCTTGCCATTCAAGAGACATGCTAAATAGATGAAAACCATTTCGGCACTGAAAATTACAGGGTTTACAAAGGTAAACCTGCTGTCAGAAGAGGCACACCATTATTGTTTGGTACAGGATTTGCAGTACACAAATTAGTCATGGATAATATCATAGAGTTCATTTCCATATCAGAATGTATCTCCACACTTTCCTTCAAATTAGGTAAGGAGAGAAAATACAGACAAATAACAGTCCCGTACTCGGCACATGTTCGCACAAACAAAAATGGGGAACACCTCGTAAAATATTGTCAATTTTAACCTCAAAATTATGTCAATGCAATTTCAAAAGCGAAGATGAAAACTTACAACATGGAAAACACCCAACACAGATTGGGGAGAATTCTAGATTGATCATGTGACCATTTCCAAGAAAAATACACTGGAAATTTTAAATGTCAGAACGCGTAAAGGATTATTCGAGTCTGATCGTTTTTTTACTACAGGTTTAGGTCAATCCCAAGACAGAAAGACAGTGCAAAACAAAATAGTCAAACCTGATCTGGAATACTTGAGGATAAACAGGGATAAAATCATTGAAATTCATAAGCATTCAACAGACACTAGGACAGATCTTGCGAAGACAGTTCAGAAGGCAATTCACTGGGGGCAACCTCCTAGAAAACGAAAACATAGATGGTGGAATGCAATTTGTGATTAAGCCATTGAGAGAAGAAAACAAGCATGGGAGAAGTTCAGCAGTAACAGAACATCAGAAACACGGAAGGAATTTCACTTAGTTCAGAAACAATCATCGAAGGAAATCAGAAGAGAAAACGAGCATACGACAATAACAGGCTAAAAGAAATTGAGAAAGATTTCAAGAGAAATAATACAAGAAATTTTTACAGAACTTTCAAAGATATCAACCTCCTAACATCTGCTTCCGAAGAACAGATGGATCCCTGGAAACAAACACGAAAGAAAACTTTCAAATTCTCAAACTTTACTTTGATAAACTTCTTAACCTCTCAGCGTGGGACGACTTTTACTACCTAGCTACCCTGTGCTGCGGGAGGAGTATAGCTCCAACCATACTATGAGTGCAGGCTTTTAGTTAATTGGGCATAAATGCCAAGCAGTGCAGTGAATTTTACCAAAATGTTCAGTTTGTTATTAGTGCATAACACAAACAGCACAATTTACTGGAATTACCTAAGGTCAGTGAAGTGGAGGAATCTTCTGATGCTTTCAAATCAAGCAAGACAAGTTATTTTAGAAATAAGATCTCAATACAGGTTTTTTACTATGCTCATTTACACAATGCTAAAAGTACATACATTTCCTCCACAGCAACCGGAAATAACATACCGTATGACCGCATGTGATGTTGAGCATAAATATCTGCCTATTCCAGAGGTGCTGACTATTACGGATTGTCCGTAAGTATTATGGATTTCACGTCATCAATTACGGCTAAAGGGGAAATGATTACAGATAAGCTTCACTATCTTGAAAAATTAATTTTCTACGGAGGAGAAGGAAAGAAGGAGAAATCTTCAGTCGTTTCGAGCATGACTGACAGTGTTGTTTTAATCCTTGTGAGTTGGCAAAGATAGTTATTCAATCGTCACTTTCTTTTGCTATCTGTAAGAGTTAGAAATTCATTGTGAATCTACTGTGCTCTTCTCCAGTATAAAACAGTAAGTAATGTTGTATTTGCAGTATTGAGTGTACCTTACAGTAACTCTTCCACTGAAAGAGTTTCCAGTGTTGATAGCAGTGGCGAGGCGTGAACTAAGTAAGGGGGTGCACAGAGATTGTTTTTTTTTTAATTTAAACTATTATAATCATTTTATACTTTTGGAATAACAAATAGTAATGTAATTCACTGTTGTGTAGATTTAATAAGAGAAATAAATAGATTTTCATACAAGTTGCCTTAAACAATATTCTTGTAAATTACTTCAATCTGCCTGTCCTTCATTTCCCCCAATATATCTATTACTCCCATCTTGAAGTCAGGCGTCTAAGATGCCACAGCAATTCCTTCTCTATAGCTCGAGTTCCTAAGTTAGTCTCTGGTTGTTCACTGAATTCCTTAAATAGGTTTTAATTCATTTCAAGGCACTCATAGCGCGTTAACTAGAAACTGACATTAACGGAATAGACAGCATCAGTTAAGCAATTTCGTTTCTGTACACATACTATGGAGTTTATTAAGATTGTAAGCCAATAGTTGTTGAGGTGATAATACCGTAACTAATATTAGCAGGCCAGAAAATTCATGTAATTGAAGGGTTCTGTTGCTATCATTAATTTATTTGGTGAGAGTTTGCTATACTTCGTATTTGAATATTATTTTATTTTTAGACGTATCTTTTAATAAAGTGAATTCAAATTAGTTGCATTAAGAGTATGCCTGAGATGGTAGCCAATAAGAGCACCTTTATAACTTAGATCCAAATTCTAGGCATTGAGAGCAAGAAGAGACGTTGGTAAGTCTGTCTACTGGGCGGAGTAATCTCGCTTTAGGAAAGTAATAGTTCTACAGTCAGCACCTAAAGATGGCATTAGTGTTGCTCTATCTGCAAGCTTCAAAAATCAAATGGAACATACCTACACAGAATTGACAGCGTCTACTTTCGACTACGCGCTTCGTGTAACTGGCGCGAGCCCGAGCATTGCCGAGGTGAGTCAAAAATAAGTAAAGCAGGGAATAAAATTATGTCATGTATTTGGAAATGATTAATATTCTACAAAATAATTTAATTAACTAGACAGCATGTCATTCACAAAGTGTTAAGGGTACACACTGTCTGCCCATCCCCCTGACGCTTCGCCCCTCGCCGATAGGAAAAGTCAAGCAGAATTCAACTCTAAATTAAGAGCATCTACACTGGAATCGCATATGGTTCAGAAGACGAAAGCTTTAATCGCAGGAGGAAAGTTGCTTCAAGAAAACCTACACTGAAGAGCAGCTGCCGGGTGTGAAACAAGCTATAAAGAATGTTTTATCACAGAACTAAACGATAGTGTGCAAATTGTATTGTGTAATATGATATACTTAAGAATAGATTGCTGTCAAGAAGGGCACAGGGGGTGTCATTATCATAAAGAGTGGAACATGCTTTGGATTTGACTCGAAAATTTTCTGAGAAGTGGGCAGGGATATTACAGATAACCCACTTCAAAGGTTGGCACCTCTGCTATTCTAATATCATTGTTTACAAAATCGACAGTAGAAATCTGAAAACTTTTCACACAGGATATAAGCAGTTCTTTGCAGTATTCTGAGACCCATAATCTAACATCAAAATTTCTCTTTGCCCTCTGTAATTATCCATGTGTCCTGACGAAAAAACCACAGTCAACAACATTACGGCCAATTTTTTCCCGTGTATCAAAAGCAACATCAATGTTACGATCACTACTTTTACTCTCAAATTCCATATCCTAGTCCCTGTTTAACGAAACTAAACTTTCTGTACCATCATTTGGCAAAACATTGTTAATTTTCGAATTCGCTATCACGAGAAAACGTTTAGCTGCCATGACAACAACAGAACTTGTTGGTTTTTCAGACACGGTATGTCAAATGTAATCTATAAAAACTCGATGGTTATGCGCAACAAATTAAGGAATGATGCTACGTCTATAGATAGGCCTACATCTTATTACATTTGTAGTAGTTTAAGAACTGTTTGCTAGATAGAAGCACAAAGCAGCAGCTGCTACGCGCGTCCAATGTACGTCACTCCGCGACAGAGAACGTTGGGGAGTCTGTGTGCAGTGTACGGCACTCCACGTTGAGTGGTTAATTGCAAGAAACCCACAGAAAAACTAACATTCCAAAATTCTACATCCAACCCTGATTCTAATCTACCCACAATAGAAGAGATTTAGGAGATCATAAAACAAATGAAAAATAACAGAGCAGCAGGAGAGGATGGTATTATTGCTGAGATCTGGAAGCTCCAAGATGTAAACATCACCAAAAAACTCCATAAGATTATCACAGAAATTTGGATCAGAGAAAGTGCCAGAGGAATGGAAATGTGCATTAATCCATCCTTTCCATAAAAAGTGTGTCAGATCCAAATAATTACAGAGGTATTTCGCTAGTACCGGTTACGTACAAAATTTTCTCTAAGGTGTTATTAAACAGGCTAGAACCACAAGTAGATCCACAAATAGGGGAATACCAGGCAGGCTTCAGAAAAGGGATATCATACATCAAACAGATCTGGTACTTGCGAACAGTTTTGAAAATTGGACAAGGAACACTGTAGTTACTTTTGTAGACTTTTAAAAAAACGTACGACTCCATAGACAGGCGCTCTTTGACATACTGGAAGAATATGGCATTGACAGAAAAACCAGAGTACTTATACAACAGACACTTACAGACAACACCTCCAAGATCAAGTTCATGGGAGAAATTTCAGAACCCTTGCAGATATACACAGGTGTCTGACAAGGAGACGGGCTCTTGCCATTCTTGTTCAACATGGTGTTAGACTAAATTATCAAGCAGTGGGAGGAACAAGTTAAAGGAATACAGCTGGGAAGAACATGTGAAACAAAAACAATCATGAAATGTCTGACATTTGTAGATGACATAGCCATATTCAGCAATAATACACAGGAGGCAAAGGAAGCACTGGAACGCCTGCATGAAATAGCTACCAAAACAGGTCTACAGATATCTTACGAGAAGACCCAATACATGGAACGACAGAAGAACAATGTGCACACCATGCATACTGCATATGGATCCATTAAGAGTCGGAAGATCAGACAAGGTGTCAACATAGAACGGAAAAACTCCAGAAAGCGTACAAACTCACATGGTCACATTATAATAAGAAAAGCATATCAAGACAGGCCAAACTTACATACTACAAAACAGTCTTATTACCAGAAGCATTGCATGCATCCGAAAGGACCACAATTGGAGCATCAGCATCATAGAAACAGAAAAAATAATACATAAAATTATCAGAAGAATATTTGGACCAATACACAGAGATTGCATGTGGATGAAACGACCTACTGACCCTCACAGACATGATCAGGAAATGCAGACTAACTTTCTATAGGAACATACAGGGAATGAACAGCAGACTTACAGAGAAAATTTTTGTTGAAGTAACAGTTCAAGCAAGAAAACAAATTGGTATCATGAAATAGAGGAAGGCTTAGGCAGGTGGGGATCAACAAGCAAATAATAGGAGACAAAAAAGAATTCAGAAACAAAATTAGGAATACAAAATTTAGTAAATGAGAAGAAGACAGGAACATTATGGACAGAACAAAGGAAACAAGAGCACAGACAAAGAAAGGATGAAGAGATTTTGGGAAGAGAACAGGAAGAAGGGAAAGAAGTGAAAATTGTCATCCTGAGATATTAGAGTCCATAAAGGCAAAAACGATATGAATGAATAGATACTTAAACTCCGAAGTTTACAAATTAGAATGCCAATCCTGTAATTCCAGCTATGTCGGTCACAGGCCGCAATTTTATCATAAGATATGCCGAACATCGCAATGCTCTCAAATATAATTGTTTTTCAGCTATGAGTGAGTATCGTAAAGAATCCAATCACGAATACACAACAATAGATAAAGATCTTACGATCTTGTATTATGAGCAAAAAGGGCACCTTGCTCAACATTCTTGAGAACATCCACATCGATATAGGTCAGTTTAACAACCCCTCTTATAATTTAAATTAAATCAACAAACAAAAACATTCTACTTGAAACATTCATTCCATATATTTGTCAGCACTTCCATAATAAAAACAAACCCTACCTCTATCTCAACACCACTTCCCCCTCTCCCCACCAGCTCTGCACCTCCCTCCCCTTCCCCATTTACTCCTTCCATCCTCGCAAACACAGCTGAGCCAACAATAGACATGATCAGTGAGAACGGGACCGTTGAAAATTTAGGTCAGGTCGTTTGAGAGAACAACTATTTCATAAGTAAGTTTTAAAGTTTTCTTCAACTTATTTTTTACTTATTAGCCCAACCTTCTGATACCTCATTTTTCCCATTGCAGATTTGAACTTCAATGGCGGTTTCTGCTATGTGTCACATTTTACCTGCACTTGTTTTGTTCTCAAACATAGTTTCTCAAGTTTTCGCTGCCCTCTTAACTATTTGTGATGGTGACTCAACGAAGACAGACTGTCATTTTAAATTTTAGCACAGTGAATTCGTCATTTTTTATTGTAACACACCGCACGTTTTAGACAAAGAGGTCCACAACCTTGCCATAATCGCTTATTGTTTCAATTCCATCATGTCTCATTTGTTTTCATTCTTTCCTTCATTATGTTTTAACACATTTTTAGCATCAATTATGTAAAAATCTTTAACTTTTTTTTTTTTTTTTTTCACTGAAAATGGCTCAAAGGAGTTGAAACATGTATGACTATTATTACTCCATCTAATGATGGAGATGTGTATGTATTGAATAGGAGAACATATTAAATTTCCTTGGTAAAGTGAAAACCATCAATATGGAATGATTCTAATATCTTGAACCCTGCCCCTTGCCATTGTTGGAGTTAATGTAGGGGTTTATAGAAATCCATCCCTGGTGAAATATCTCTTCAAGGTGGATTTCTGTCCCCATGAACGTTACAAGCCCCAAGAACACACAAATTTCCTCCCCTGTTAATCACATCCACTTCCGAACGCAGTTATATCTAGAAAATTAAGGGACCCTCCTCTTCGTTCTCTGATGTAAATTTGATGTTCGGATCTATGTTGTTAATGTTTAGGATTTTGTTGCTGTCATTAACCCTCCGTTACACGCGCCACGGAGTGAGAGTCCGCACTTTATTATTCTTTGGTATCATAGGCCGAAAATGCAAGGCAGAACAGGCTGCCTTCTTGTAGCTTCCTTCCGCAACAGGATCAAATCGAGCAGCGGTTGGACGACGAAGTTGGTGCAAGTGATGATAGTGATTGGGACATCTTAAACTTTAGTGATCATAATTCTGAGAGCAAACAGTCCACGTGCGAAGAGGACGTGACTGAAAGTGAGCAGCATGAAATGTACATTGGAATGGACGGGACCGAGTGGAATCATCGCCCTGCAATATAAGGGTCAGGCAACCTGAACATAATATTATAAAACACTTGCTGGAGTAGTAGGAGTTGCCATGAATACTGAGACGCCAGTTGAAGCTCTGGAACTGTTCTTTAGCGACGAAATGCTGCAAGAAATCGTAAGATGCACAAATCGCTATATATATCCTTGTGTCATACAAGTCAAGAAAAGACAAAGTTGTATTGGTTCAATCTACTTTCCATGAGGACCATTCTACTGATGACGATTCAGATGGATCAAAACCCTCAATGATTACCTTCTATAATGACACGAAGTCGGACGTTGATAAGGTGGATGAAATGAAATGCACTTACTCCATGGCAAGAACATCACGAAGTCGTGACTTCTTCCGTGCGATATACATCAATTGATAGAATGTAACTATTACAGTTTTATTCCAAGAAGTAAATTAATAACAAATTATTGTTAATTTATACTTAGTTTTGCTAAGTCCTGTGATTTGCAATTGATAACTTCTAATTTATCCGAAAGGACTGAAATGTTCTTGTAAATGTAGATTATATATACATTTATCAATACAAATAAAATCAAGATAAAGTAATTACGATGTAAGACAGATTGAAAAAAGAGAGATATAAGGAATTCTTTGTAAAATGATTGAAACGAAAGGAATTGAAGCTTACAGTCGTGGACTATCAGTCCGCGCACGTGTAGTGGTGTTAGAACAGAGCGCACGTTTAACGGAGGGTTAAGTCTACTGTCTCTTACTGCGTAGACGTCATCTACATAATGTGTCCACATATGTAAACCTCCTATTTTTCCACTAATATGAGCATGTTCGAGGTATAAGGTAAGGATTTATCAGTTGAACACAGGAACATACAGAGCAGCATCAGCACCTTATCTTGCCGTGAGATGACTAAATGAATTGGCTACTCTTCATGAAAATGAATTTCTAGCAGCAGCAGCAAAATCTATTCCCAACGATTTTTATATGGATGACTGCTTAAGAGGCGGCTGGAGTCAGTTTTAGAACCACCTTTTATTTCAAAATATCGCCACTAGTCTCGTTGCTGTCGACAACTAACTCCACTGATAGTTACATCGCGGGTGCATAGATGTCGGTGAGAAAGGCCAAGGCCGAGCGAGCGATTCCCCTCTCACCCTCCAGCGTCACATAATCGTGTCACCAGGAAGTTTTGATACAGTACTTGCACGGAGCTGATGGTGTTGACATTTGTACGGAATGCGAAACATTCCAGGAAATTGAGCCTGGGTTAGTGCTGAGCAAAACAGTCAAAATAAGGTACCATTTCCGACAGAAATAAATGAAATGGCGTATGGCTTTTAGTGCCGGGAGTGTCCGAAGAAAAGTTCAGCTCGCCAGATGCAGGTCTTTTGATTTGACTCCCGTAGGCGACCGCGTCGTGATGAGGATGAAATGATGATGGAGACGACACATACACCCAGCCCCCATGCCAGAGAAATTAACCAATTATGGTTAAAATTCCCGACCCTGCCGGGAATCTAACCCGGGACCCCTGTGACCAAAGGCCAGCACGCCGGACAGTTTCTGATGTTGAAATGAAGTAGTGCATCAACCCCGTCCCCGCCTCACGTCTTTCCCTGTACCGGCCAGTCAGTGATACATAATATAATTCTATCCAATGAAAATACAAACACCGAACTCGATAGCTGCAGTCGCTTAAGTGCGTCCAGTATTCGAGAGATCATGGGTTCGAACCCCACTGTCGGCAGCCCTGAATATGGTTTTCCGTTTTTTCCCATTTTCACACCAGGCAAATGCTGGAGCTGTACCTTAAGGCCACGGCCGCTTCCTTCCCACTCCTAGCCCCTTCCTGCCTCATCGTCGCCATAAGACCTATCTGTGTCGGTGCGACGTAAAGCAAATAACAAAAAAAATACATACTGATATAACAGAAGTTAATTCATTTACGCATTTTTTAGTCTTACGGTGATACTTTGAACATACGATAAAGATTGTAACGCGACCAAGAACGGAATTTTCCAACAACCCTGAGTAAAAAAAAAAGCCTTACATTTTTCCCCTTGGAAACAAACAGTTCTGAAATATATAAACAATGTATAAAACATCCCATTGCATATTGTGTTAAAATTTGGATTCGATCAAATAACGTGTTTTCGGGGACGTAGAGGTGCCGGAATGTTGTCCCACAAGAGTTCTTTAACGTGTCGACCTTCCAGTACCACTGCACTGAGCCAGGATCAAACCTGCCAAGGGGCAGAAGGCCTGCGTTTCCAACCCGAGCCGTTGTGAGAGTCTCTTTGTCTTTACAAAGGCGGATTTGAAGTTGTATGTTTGCGTATACCGTAAGTTTTAAATAATACATGTTACAGCATCCAAACTTCCATTAGTTCTGTATTTCATGACTTGAGTGGAGTGCAATCAGAGTAACTACTAAGCTCAAAAGGAATACCACTTCATTCTCACTCTCGGTGACGTCAAGCGATTTAGCCAATAGCAGCGCTGGTCACCGGAATGACCTATCTGGCCTGTGAGTTCTTTTATTACGTTGGAAAACCCCATTTCCAAGAAATACAAGGATTGTAAACGACGGTTTTGTACACCTACCCGTTATGAAACTCTGAAAGGGTGCTGGTAAAGAACGCAACAGCTGAGGGGCACTGCAACTTCCCTCTGTAGGTGGAGGTAGTAGAATAACACCCACAGTATCCCCTGGCTGTCGTAAGAGGCGACTAAAGCGGGCCCCATGGTTCTGAACTTTGGAATTGGGGTTGGCGACCACAGAGCCCTTAGCTGAGTCCTAGATTTATTTCCACTTGTGCCGGGCTCCTCACTTTCATATATCCTACTTCAAGTGTCATCTCTTTTTTTCTGCTAGTTGCTTTACATCGCACCGACACAGATAGGTCTTATGGCGACGATGGGACAGGAAAGGGCTAGGAGTGGGAAGGAAACGGCCGTGGCCTTAATTAAGGTACAGCCCCAGCATTTGCCTGGTGTGAAAATGAGAAACCACGGAAAACCATTTCAGGGCTGCCGACAGTGGGGTGGTCGTGATTATTGTTTTAAGAGGAAGTACAACTAGGCAACCATCCTCTATTAACACTAATCAGAGAGAAAAAAATTGAAGGAATCCAATACTTCAAAAAATGAAGATATCGGTCAAAGGAAGACAAGGGCCACTAAGTGTGTGAAAATGAGACTCCCTAGCCCTCACAAACCTAATAGCGTCGGGGTCGGAAGAGAACAAGAGTAGACCAAGGAAGGTCGGATAGGATAGATGAACGTGAGGAGCCTGCCACAAGTGGAAGCAATGCCAGGACTCGGCTAAGGGCCCCGAGGTCACCACCCCACCCTCCAAAGTACAGAGCACCTGGGCCCCCTATTAGTCGCCTCTTACGACAGGCAGGGGATACCGTAGGTGTTATTCTTCCACCCCCACCCACAGAGGGGGCAGTGGGGTTCGAACCTATCTCCCGAAAACTGGATACTGGCCGCACTTTAAGCAACTGCAGCTATCAAGCTCGGTTAAGTATCTAGAACCGCCAATGCCCATATTGTAATAGGCTACAAGTGAAAGAGGAACAACATATATTTATAGCAATTTATTCTTATTCTGCTAAACCTTGAAATAGTTTTATAAATGTATACACACAGATAATACAGAAGCATTAGTAGCAATTACTATTCAGTATGCGGATTCTCAACCATTACTGCATCGTTCTGTAACGTTACTCCATTTAGCCATTCTTTTAGTGAGATATGTTGTAGCTTATTCGAACTGACGATTCACCTCCGACCTACAATTACCAATAAAAATAAGTTAATTTTCTTAGTTTGGATAGTAAGCATCATTGCGTCACTAATATAACAAAGACAATTCAATAAAGTCGGTTTCACCTACCTCAGATAAGGCAGCTGTTTTAAGTTCATTCACAATTTCATGGTGTTCTTCACCAACATATTTGTCATATTCTTCGGTGTGTTTTAAAGAATAATGTCGATGAGTGTTAATAATTTTTTTTTGCTAGTGGTTTAACGTCGCACCGACACAGATAGGTCCTACGGCGACGATGGGATAGGAAAGGCCTAGGAGTTGGAAGGAAGTGGCCGCTGCCGTAATTAAGGTACAGCCCCAGCATTTGCCTGGTGTGAAAATGGGAAACCACGGAAAACCATCTTCAGGGCTGCCGACAGTGGGATTCGAACCCACTATCTCCCGGATGTAAGCTCACAGCCGCACGATCAACTCGCCCAGTGTTAAAAATTTTAATAAAGTTTAATGTCATATTACAAATCAAGCATTTTGCCATTCCATTGCACTCGGTAAAAAGATACGGCATAATAACACACGACAAAATGTAACGTGCTATTGAAAAGTCATACCACAACTAGCGAGTAACGAAGTATTGTCAGTGTGTCCACTGCCGCTTGTTATGAAGCAAGGGTGAATAAGCTACTGATAGCAGCTGAAGATCTCTCTCACCACATCCCTGCATGGGTAAGAGCTAATCTGTCATCATCCCTCTTCAAGGACAAGGCTTTGTGGCGCTGCGGCATCTGACGGAAATTGGCTGAACTACCAGCACTAGAATTCAGCCGACACTCGTAAGTCAATAAGCAGAGCTTTATTAAAATCACGATTGAATATATAAAGAATCCCTAATTTTAAAGTATGTTAAAGTAACCCCTTAGGGAAAAAAATAACTTCCCCACGGTATAGTTTGCTTCTAATTTGAACACCATCTAGCAAAAAAGAGGGATAGGAAAGGGCTAGGCGTGGAAAGGAAGCGGCCCTGGCGTTAATTACAATGCCCCAGTATTTGCCTGGTGTGAAAATGGGAGACCACGAAAAACCATCTTCAGGGCTGTCGTCAGTGGTTTTTGAACCCACAACCTCCCGAATGCAAACTCACAGCTGGACGCCCCTAACCGCACGGCCTACTTGCCCGGTCGTACCAAGTAGGCCTCTAACAGCCTGCCTGAATGTTAGCGGGAAGTAGCTGGGGAGTTAGATAACTTTCTTCTTTAGCATGCCATTCCTGTGGTTCATAAATTTTCTGATACTACTGGTATGTAACAAACTGGTTCATCATAGCATTCAAGCTATTCAATCCCTACCCTGAGGCATTGATTGGAATGAGCAGTGTGCATGTTTAACGGAACAATGGCAGAGGAGTGTTCACGGCTGTCTGTGGCCTGGTCATTCTAGCACTGGAACTTTGGACTGTTAGATCGACACGGTAGTACTGTTCGTTAAATGTGAGAAAATGTGCGGTTTTCCATTTGAGCGATTATTTTATATTGCTTTTAATCCCTACATTCCTACTGACGTTTTGGTAGTGGCCTAAGTTAACTGTAGTTAGGAAAACCACAAAGATAGTTTTTCTGAGAATCCCGTAGCGAAGCACGGGTACATCAGCTAGTCTTGACTTAAAACAAGTTTAGGAAAACCGCGGTTCGGAGCTCAATTTCATATGGAGATTCGTTATTTTAACTACCATTTTATAACTATATTTGCATTTCTTTGTGAAATGCTTTTACACTAATGAAAAGTGTATCACAGACTACCGTGCGCTATAAAAACGAAATAATTTTACCTTCTTCCGTTTCCTTATAAAAACTCTTGCAAACTTTTGACCCATGTTACAACTACTGAGCTGGTGGCCGGCCGCCTCTTACGTGGAGGAGACATTATAGAAGACATGATCCGGCTACGGCAGCAACAAGATATTTTCATGAACATTGGAATGTACTTGAGGAAATGGAGGTCCAACAGTAAAGGGATTCTCCAGGATTTGGGGAGTAAAAGCGACGAAGGGTTTTAGACAAAGCTGAAGCTAGTAGGACTCTTGGACTCCTTTGGGGCTCAGCACAAGATTGCCTTCAGTTTCGAGTTGAGCTGACAAAGCAGTCACCAAGATGCAAAAGAGAAGTCTCATCCAAAATTATGCAGATTTTTGATTCACTAGGTTTTGTGGGTCCAGTACTGATCAAAGGGAAGTTGTTGATGCAACACTTACGGGTAGATGGATTGGAAAAGGGATCGGCAATTGTCCCTGGGGCACCTTCAAATTTGGAACGAGTACTATAAGTAATTAGAATGACATTGATTTGTTTGGATTTAGTGATGCTACGGAGAAGGCTTTTGAAGCCTGAATTGATGCCGTTTGTCAAATGCAAAGTTGTCTGTATGTTTCCGGTTTGTGTGAAGACAAAAGTAGCTCTTTTAAAAACAACTTTGTTGCCAAGACTCAAATCGGAGGGTGGCCTTCTTCTTGCACAACTCGTCAAAACAGTGAGCACTTTGAAAGAAAAAATGGTCAGGTCAGATTATGGAGTGACAGTACAACTGTTTAGGGACGGATCAGCACTGAGCCACAGTTGAAGACATTTGTGGCATACAGGATTGCCAAGATTCGTGAAGCCACCGACACAACCACCTGGAATCATATTTCTTCTACTGAAAATCCAGCTGATCTTCTCTCAACAGGAATTACCTGAGTGGAACTCAGACAAAATTTTTTGGTTTAGCGGGCCTTCTTGGCTCCGCACACATCAGTCAGAGTGTTCAGAGAAATTTGAAACAGAACTATCACACCTGTGGGTCATGTCAATTACATTGACGGCAACATCAACCAGCATTCTACTCGGTAAATTTTAATAATTCCCGAACTTATGCCGTATAGTATCATATTGTTAATGATTCATTTATAATTGCAAACTCAAACCACGAGAGGGGAAAAAAGACTCACTAGAAATACAAGAAACTTGTAAAACAGAGTAACTAGTAGTTAGATGGACACATAAGCATTTCCTCAAGTACTACATTGCTTAATTATAACCAAGACTTCCCAAACAAAAGAGTTCTAAAGTCACACAGTCCATTTCTGGATAGTAACAGATTGATTAAGGTTGGTGGAAGGCTTAGTTTTTCGGTGCCAACATCAGAACAGACATCATTTGCTTCTACCATCAAAACATCACCAGAATTATTGTGGAAAAGAAACATAGTCATCTGAAGCATTGTCCCCCAGAACAACGGCTACATGCAACTTGAGAACGATATTGGCCTATCAAGATAAGCAGAAAAGATTGTCAAGAGGTGTCTGAAGTGCTTTTGTTACCATCCTACAGTTCAAGAGTTACGCATGGCAGTTTTACCACAAGAAAGGGGTCAGGTTAGTTGTTCGGCCCTTTTTACTACAGAAGTGGACTATGCAGCCATAGCTATAATCGTGTATATTAGGTAGACGCAGTAATCCCCAATTTGTTATTAATTTCAACTTGTTTCATTTTGCCACTTTCCTTCACAACACTCAAGTAGCACAAGTGGAAGCAGTGCCAGGACTCAGCTTAGGGGCCTGTGGTCACCAACACATGTTCCAAAATTCAAAGCTCGTGGGATTTTCCTCATTTCAAAGGTTGGCAGGTGTAGAAATACTGGTTTCTCAGCAACAACAGTGTATATGGAGGGAAATTCTCTTTTTTTTTTTTTTTTTTTTTTTTTTTCCCGAAAGATAATTGTTATTATAGAATTGTGCCAAAATTCTTATTCCTAAGGAGCTTCTGAGAATTCCCAAGGTTAAACGAGGAAACTAAGTGGCTTCAACTATGATTTATATTGGAAGTCAGTGTTCAGTATGTGTGTATATTTTTTTGCTTCATCATTGTGTAGCAACAAATGCTTTAAAATGACCCATCAGTGCAACTTGTGATCTGTATCAGTGTGAGGGTACAAAGTCAACTTTTTGATTTGTGCATGTAGCCTTTTATGGTATTTGTGAACGTTTTAAAATAAAAATTCCCTGAAGTACAATAATTCTTGTGGGAAAGCACAAATTTCAGGTTAATATTGATTGTTTAACTGTTTAACAAAACAACTGCAGTGCTTGAAAGCTGGCTACAAAGGATATGATTGTAAGATAAGTGCTTGTGATATACTGTACAAATTTGCATCTGAAGTAATACCAGGTTGACTAAAAAGTATTTCCTAAAATGTTTTCATCATTTGCCATTAAGTTATATGTTAATTAAATTAATTATATGGTACATACGTGAATAATCCGCACACCCTAATTATAGGAGAGAATTTTTTTTTTTAAAATTGGCTTTAATTTGTATTTTATCTACAAGAAATTAATTCTGTATTATTGTGAACTCCAAAACTGAATAACATTTAAATTTGTTTTAAGAAATGTATTATATCTTCATATGCTATTGGGTAGGCAACCTGCACATAGTTTGCTTCCTTTCTCCTGATATTTGTCCAGTAAGTGGCTAGTTTCATTGTGCTGTCTGATATTAGCTGTATAGGAACATGTGTGAAACGCCTAGCAATTATTATTTTAAGTTGAGAGTACAACTTTCTCTGACATCATGCCTCCAATGTACTCTGCATCTTTTCTTCATTAACAAGCGACTACAAGTATATGTAGCCGTACTTAATTTGTGGTTCACACTTTGCTTCTAACGTGTTACTGACTCAACACAGACCAAGGTCGGACAACGCTATAGTATAACGGGATCCATTGTTTGAGAAGAAGCGGTACCAACCTTATTAATACACGCATCCGAGTTTTTCTTAACTAAATTCCACAAAAAGAATGCACAAAAGTATTTGCGTATATGTGGTAATCCTTTGGCCTCGGCTACCATGTGCAGATATTTTGATGCCTGTGTGTCAATTTCATTGTTCTGTTTCCCTCTACCAGAAGGATCTCTTTTGGGCGGTTATTAATTTTTTCGGCTAAACTTCAAACGTGTCACTAGAGAGCATTATTTCCAGCCAGCATCATACGATATGGGGTGGTGGGTTTGATTCCGCTATCATGGGATCTGGAGACTGACACTACTACTGATCCACAGGAGGAGCTGCTGCTACTACTACTACTACTACTACTACTACTACTACTACTACTACTTTACACTTCAGATTTTGCCTCATACTTAGTTTATATCTTGGATTAGGTGTACAGAAGTCGAAAATATGTTCAGGTCAAATTTTTTTCTTAATTTTTTTTGACATCATGAAGAAATGTGACGACAGAACTTTTTGAAGCATATTTAAGTTCATTGTTAGCCAAATAGTGCACTAGGGCTATAAATTGTGTAATATAAATAATGGGTTTTATGTCTCGCTGTCTACCATTACCATATTTGGAGATGCTGATGTGCCTGAATTTTGACCTGCAGGAATTCCTTTATGTACCCATAAATCACCTGACACAGGTCTGACTTGCACGTTCAAATAACCGTAGACCGAGCCAGATTCAAACAATCACAATCAATCAATCACTACTGATCTGCATTTAGGGCAGTCGCCCAGGTGGCAGATTCCCTATCTGTTATTTTCCTAGGTGTTTCTTAAATGATTGCAAAGAAATTGGAAATTTATTGAACATCTCCCTTGGTAAATTATTCCAATCCTAAACTCCCCTTCCTATAAACGAAGGTTTGCCCCAATTTGTCCTTTTGAATTCCAACTTTATCTTCATATTGGGATCTTGCCTACTTTTAAAGACACCATTCAAACTTATTCGTCTACTGATGTAATTCCATGCCATCTCTCCACTGACAGCTCGTAACATACCACTTATAGATGTTGATTCCCATGGGGAACATGAAATATCTGTCCTGAATGAGTAAATTTATAATACCAATATAATAGTCCATTATTGGACATAATAAATTTAGGCCGCAGCTGCTTCTTTCTCACTCGTAGTCCTTTCCTCTCCCATTGTCGCCATAAGATCTACCCGCATCTATGCAATGTAAATCTGTACCCAGTCTTACCACAAATACTGTCCCAACTTTTGAGGGTGGCTGTACTTCCGCCTGAACAAGGGAGCGGCTACAAAACCGGTATCATGAGGCGTGAGTCATTGTTGGTTGAGCTGCAGAAGTGTACAGTTGTCGGTTTGAAGTTTTCAAGATGGAATGGGGGGAGTATGAGAATCGTGTGGCTGTGATAGCATTACACAAGGTAAGGCAATCACCAGGGGAGATTTTCAAAACCCTCCAGAAGCTGAAAATAAGTAAGAAATTTGTTTACCGCACTATAAATCGATTTGTTGATTTTGGAACTGTGAGAGATCGCCCGCGGCAAGGAAGATCTCGCACAGTACGAACGCCAGAACTCATGAAAGCAGTGGCGGCTTGTGTGCGACAAAATCCGATAAGGAGACAGGCAGTGATGGCTCGTGAGTTACAGATATCAAAAATGTCTGTCTCGCACGGTAAGCTTTGACCTGGGACTCCATGCTTACAAACAATGCAAAGGACATCTGACATATGAACTGAAGCGCCAGAGGCTCCTAAAATCAAAGCGCTTACTTAAGCATTACGCGGCTAATGGTCATCGTCGAATCCTGTTTACGAATGAAAAGATTTTCAGTGTTGAGGAGACTTTCAACGCCCAAAACGACAGGGTCTGTGCTCATTTCTCTAGAGAAGCTGGTGAAGAGGCTCCAAAGATCCAGAGGGGTCATCATCCCTCATCAGTTATGGTGTGGTGGGGTGTGAGCTTCAAGGGGACAACGGAGCTCCATTTCTGTGAACAGGGAGTTGAAACTTCAGCTAAAGTGTACCAGGAGACAGTGCTTGAGGGACTGGTCAAGGATCTCAACAACACCCTCTTCCATGGACGATACTGGAGCTTACAACACAAGGCACAGGCAACCCAGCAGTGGTTGGAGGCAAATGTTCCCGATTTCATTTCCACTTCAGATTGGCCGTCTGCAAGTCCAGATTTAAACCCTTTGGACTACAAATTGTGGTCCAAGCTTCAGGAGATGGCTTGCAAGAAAAGACATTTCAATATTGAAAGCTTAAAGCAGTCTCTTCGGAAGGCAGTTGCAGAATTTCCTGTTGATGTGTTGTGTAATGCCATTGATGAGTGGCCACAAAGACTTAAGGCCTGTGTGCGTGCAAATGGTGGCCATTTTGAATAATTATTTGTGATTATGGTTCATAATGCATCTATGTAACAGTTGTTATTAGGATATTAAAATACCTCTAACCATTTTGTGTCAAATTACTTAAAAGTTTGGGACAGTATTTATGGTAAGACTATGTAATATCTCATTGTCAATGAATATTCAGCATTTGCATTAGAAGTAAACATGAAAAATTATTTACAGCTCTAATTAGAAGTACACACACAGTCTACGTTCAATAGAACTTATATTTTTAATATTTTTAATCTGCCTTATCTTGCAAAAAAGCATGCAAAGAGCTCATCCTACCCCAAGTTGACTACAAATTTATGAATTCACACAGTTGCTTTCTTAGTGAACAAGGTTGATCATGATGTCTCATGTACTTGAGTAAAGTAGGATCATAAATTCGTTAGTTGCACTGGGTTAACTAGCTCGGATGGTACAGCGCTGGCCTTCTGAGCTCTGCAGTAGTTGGCGGGTTTAACCTGTAGATAGCCAGACAACGGTATATCATTGTTTCGTATATACACGTAAAGTGCCAACCACGATATATCGTTGTTTGGATAGCGTGCAATTCTATACGAGTTTGTACAACTTGGGCCGTCAGATTGAAACATTTTGTGTGTCCAGTCTATGGAGAATTGTCATTAGATTTTACCTACGTCGCTAGATAGTGCGTAAATTCATTCGTTATCATGCATTGAATTTGTAAAGTCCGTGTTCATCTACGACGTATGATCTCCATGCCGCGTGAGTAAAATGGCGACTAGCGGGAGAAGTTATTTTGTTAACGATGACGAACTGGCTGTATATCTTAATAATTTTTAGTAAAGAAGGGGATGATGAAGACTCAGATAAGGAATTCACTCCTCCAACAAGTGAGGAAGGGGAAAGTGAAAGTGTTATTTAGAGTGATAACGGCGAGTTTTCTGTAAACACTCAACCACGTGCTCATTGTCCGACATATTGAAAGTGGTAATGACTGTCTGAGTGACAGTACTGATGATGACGGCTGAAACAATACCCAACAGCAAAAATGTAATGTTTTCCGTGAAATTCAATTAGGTCAAGATGCAAAATACCAACCCTCACGTGATTATTATGATACTCCTGGCCCAAGACGCCCCTTCATCAGACGCAGATTTTTCATGGCTCAGTTATGGAACCTCATAACTACAGAGACAGATATGAGAAATCATGTCTTGTCACCACATGCCAGAGCACAGCAGTGGCGCCTGGTTACATTGATTGAAATGAAGGCTTTTATTGCTGTTTTGTTGGAAATGGGTATAGCTAGAAGGCAGAGCTTATTTTCTTGTTGGGTAAAATCCTCGAGTTATATTCCATGGTTTGGAAATGTTCTCAAGAAACATATTCCAATTGATCTTGAGATTACCGGGCGAGTTGGCCGTGCGCGTAGAGGCGCTCGGCTGTGAGCTTGCATCCGGGAGATAGTAGGTTCGAATCCCACTATCGGCAGCCCTGAAAATGGTTTTCCGTGGTTTCCCATTTTCACACCAGGCAAATGCTGGGGCTGTACCTTAATTAAGGCCACGGCCACTTCCTTCCAACTCCTAGGCCTTTCCTATCCCATCGTCGCCATAAGACCTATCTGTGTCGGTGCGACGTAAAGCCCCTAGCAAAAAAAAAAAAAAATGATCTTGAGATTCTTTCATCTTGTGAACAATGATAATCTATCACCATCTGGTCACCCTGATTACAACCCATGTGCCAGATTCGATCCCATTGTTGGCCATGCCAATTGTATATTACGATACCACTGTACATAACTCTTAAAATACTCAAGATAAAAATGTAAAACTTTACATGTTTATTCATCTGAAATAGGACATTGCAAAGAAGTCATCAATATATATCGTTGAGTTAAATTCTCCATTTTTTTTTCTGTTTTGTTTCTGATTTTTAAATTTTGGTGTTTGAAAATTGTTTGGAAAATATTTTTTTTTTCAATATACCCAAGGGCATTTTAGTGTTTTAATTTAGTTTGCAGTAAGAATGTATTCTTGTTAACATTCAATAAAAATTTCAAGTCATAGTTATAACATTTGTGAACTATTTAGTCCAGGGAGTGAGAACCTGCAAAATTCTCTAAATCTGTCTGGCACTCTTGGCATACTGTGAGCACCTGGGCCTGGCACTAAGAGGGTTAATCCTGGCTCAATCTGCTGATATTTGAATGTGCTCAAATGTGCCAGCCTCGTGTCAGTAGAGTACTGGCGGTGTTCTCCCTAGAAATTTTCTTGAGCCGGGCGGCAAGAATAAGTAGGTGGGTGGAAGAGTACTATGTAAGAAATGAAAATTAAAACATTAAATTTATTCCCCTCAGGGCATTGACAGTAATATCAGATACGTAAATATTAACTGCAAAACTGAATCGCCTTCATGTTGTCACGAAAAAGACATTACAAGATATTAGAATCATTCCGTATTGACGGTTTTCACTTTACAATGGCGAAAAATGAAAGTATCCTCCTATTCAATACATCATATATTCCGTCATTAGACTGAGTAAACAAGTTCAGACATGTTTCGGCTCGTTTGAGCCATCTTCAGTGAAAAAATTAGGGGGGTTGGAATAATTTACATAATATGAGTTGAAAAAATGCTAAAAAACATAATGAAAGCGCAAATGAAAAAACAAACAAAAGAGAGCCTAGACGGAAACAAAATAGCACAAATATACAATATTTACATCAATATGCAGAGCAAAAAACAACTTATTGCAACAAAATTCAGTGAAACAGGAGTTAATTTGAAATAATAATTGATACTTAAAAACTGCGTTAACCTAAGAAACAAGGGAATGAGAAAACAAATGATGCAGATGGAAATGAATAATGGTAGCACATGGTGAGGTTGTGGACCTCATAGTTTACAAATTATTAGTTTATAAAAACGACAAAACAGTTTGAAATCGCTGTCAAAATCCTAGTGGAAACCCATCACATCAAAATGGTCAGGAGGAGAGCGGGAGCAAACATTTTGAGAGAAACCAAGCCTGAATTAACCTGCAGGCGAAAAGCCTGTGATAAGGAGAAAAAACACCTTAAATTTAAGGCTTCAGAAATAGCAGCATTCTTAATATCTTCTCAATCTAGCGGTCCCTTTCTTCATTATTGTTTCATAATGTTGGCTGGTGTTTTGCCTTATTGTAGAGGGGTCGGAAGGGCCGCATATAAAAAATATGAGAAGCTGTGTTAGGTAGAAGACAGATGCATAGTAAATTGTAGTAATCTAGTGGAAACCGTCAATGAAGTTCTAATCTGTAATGGAAAAAATGAGGTTGTATGAGAAACATGGGTTGATAAGTAAAAGATTCTGCTCCAAAAGAAAAATTTTCCACATTCACTTTCAATAATAGTAGCATTTACCAAATTTCTAATATTTTCAAGAAACACAGCATCAAAATAGCTTACAGAACCTCCCACACCAACTCCAAACTCATTTTCAATCCACACACTGTCAACAATAACAATAGCAACATCAACAACAAATATTTGAACTCCGGAGTTTACAAATTAAAGTGCCAATCCTGTAATTCCAGCTACATAGGTCAAACAGGCCGCAATTTTGTCATAAGATACGCCGAACATCGCAACGCTCTCAAATATAATCGTTTTTCAGCTATGAGCGAACACCATAAAACATCCAGCCACGAATACACTTCAATAGACAAAGACCTGAAGATCTTGCATTATGAGCAAAAAGGCACCTTGCTCAACATTCTCGAGAGCATCCACATCGATTTAGATCAGTTTATGAACCCCACTCACAATTTAAATGAAGTCAGCGAGAAAAAGAACATTCTACTTGAAACATTCATTCCATACATTTGTCAGAATTTCCATAACACAAACAAACCCCACCTCCATCTCCCCGACTCACCACCACTCCCCCCCCCTCCTCACACCACCCCTCCCCCTCCGCTCCTTCCAACCTAGCAAACACAGCCAACCAACAATAGACTCGATCACGCGACCGAGACCGTCACTTTAAGAAGGCCACACCATTCGAGCTTTAGAAGTCAGCGAGTAAACTAACATCCTCTTGAAACATTCATTCCTTATATTTGCCAAACAAACCCACCTCCATCTCTCCAACTCAACATCCCCTCCCTTCCTCAAACCAGCCCTGCACCTCCCTTCCCCCTCCGCTCCTTCCAACCTAACAAACACAGCCAACCAACAATAGACTCGATCACGCGACCGAGACCGTCACTTTAAGAAGGCCACACCATTCGAGCTTTAGAAGTCAGCGAGTAAACTAACATCCTCTTGAAACATTCATTCCTTATATTTGCCAAACAAACCCACCTCCATCTCTCCAACTCAACACCCCTCCCTTCCTCAAACCAGCCCTGTACCTCCCCTTCCCCCTCCGCTCCTTCCATCCTAGCAGACACAGCCGAACCAACAATAGACTCGATCACGCGAACGAGACCGTTACTTTGAGAAAGCCAGGCCACTAGAGAGGACAACCACCTACTGCACACCGTAAGTTTAAGCTTTCTTCACAACCATTCCACACTTTTTACTTATCAACCCATGTTTCTCATACAACCTCATTTTTTCCATTACAGATTAGAACTTCATTGACGGTTTCCACTAGATTACTACAATTTACTATGCATCTGTCTTCTACCTAACACAGCTTCTCATATTTTTTATATGCGGCCCTTCCGACCCCTCTACAATAAGGCAAAACACCAGCCAACATTATGAAACAATAATGAAGAAAGGGACCGCTAGATTGAGAAGATATTAAGAATGCTGCTATTTCTGAAGCCTTAAATTTAAGGTGTTTTTTCTCCTTATCACAGGCTTTTCGCCTGCAGGTTAATTCAGGCTTGGTTTCTCTCAAAATGTTTGCTCCTGCTCTCCTCCTGACCATTTTGATGTGATGGGTTTCCACTAGGATTTTGACAGCGATTTAAACTGTTTTGTCGTTTTTATAAACTAATAATTTGTAAACTATGAGGTCCACAACCTCACCATGTGCTACCATTATTCATTTCCATCTGCATCATTTGTTTTCTCATTCCCTTGTTTCTTAGGTTAACGCAATTTTTTAGTATCAATTATTATTTCAAATTAACTCCTGTTTCACTGAATTTTGTTGCAATAAGTTGTTTTTTGCTCTGCATATTGATGTAAATATTGTATATTTGTGCTATTTTGTTTCCGTCTAGGCTCTCTTTTGTTTGTTTTTTCATTTGCGCTTTCATTATGTTTTTTAGCATTTTTTCAACTCATATTATGTAAATTATTCCAACCCCCCTAATTTTTTCACTGAAGATGGCTCAAACGAGCCGAAACATGTCTGAACTTGTTTACTCCGTCTAATGACGGAATATATGATGTATTGAATAGGAGGATACTTTCATTTTTCGCCATTGTAAAACGAAAAAGACATCAGAATATTTTGAATTTTTAGTGTTCTACTGCTCCTTCATAATCGCGTAACACCGAGGCTTACTACCGTGACCACCGATAGAATGCTCACATGCGATTCCACGCTAGTCCAGATGTTGCTCGCTCATGACACTATGTGATAGTCAAACTAAACATTTCAACTCCGATGCAGTTATGCTGACAATAATGAAAATATATATATATATATGAATAAAAATTTAAAAATAAATGAATATATGAAAATAAGTAGTAGTGTGATTGCTGCCTGGGAGACTGATTACCTCGGATCGAGT
The DNA here is from genome assembly GCF_040414725.1 of Anabrus simplex. Taxonomy (NCBI): domain Eukaryota; kingdom Metazoa; phylum Arthropoda; class Insecta; order Orthoptera; family Tettigoniidae; genus Anabrus; species Anabrus simplex. The sequence continues at coordinate 92,506,289 of NC_090272.1, read as the reverse complement.
AGGGGCATTTCAGCCGCCTTGACAAAGAATACTGCAGTGCATTCGAAACGTTGGCAAATGTACGGAATGTACTGAAAACAACACGGTTCAACTCAGAAGAAGAACTAAATAATTCTACACGCCGTGGAAGCTTCCCTTCTAAGGTATCTGAATAAACAGTTTTTCAGTATTTACAGTTTAATTTGGAGCACCCAATGACTCAAACAGAGATTAATATTATGTAACTAGCACATATATCTAGGTTACGTTAACCGGGCGGTCTGTAAAAACGGTAGGGCAGTGCGCCCATTAAAAAGGTCCTAGGGAGAACACTGACTGGCTCATGGAAGATCTCCCACGGGGCACAATTCCAACAACTCCGCATCTCCGTAAACCATAATAGTAATTAGTGGGACATAAAATCACTAAGGTTGTTATAGATATAGTGCAGCACATACTCGAATATGTAGATGGTATGTTCCTTGGATTGCAAGACTGAAAAATGAAATTATTACTATTATTATTCCTTTATCAAAGTCTCCATAGTCAATTTCTTGAGATAAATTGTTATTTTCATAGTATTTTCATTTTATTGTTCTAGGTGCAAAGTTACTTTCATGCTGATTATCTGTACTATATATTTTGTTTTGAAGCGCTTCCAATGGAGAGAATGGTCCAAGTGGTTCGACTGTAATGCCACCGATATTGCCATTTCAAGGGAGCATCGCTCAAGCTGCTCAAGCAGCCACTGCGGCAGCTATCGCAGCTGCTGTGTCTGCAGCTCATGCAGCTGGTGTTCCCAACATTACCATTGTTCGAGGTGGTCAACCGCAGGGAGAATCTGAAAGAGTTGATGTGCACATTGGAGGTTTGTTTTTTTAAAAAAAACCACTTCTAATATATGATAAACTTGGATTTACCTGTATTCATATTTCATATTATATTCAGTTGAATGCACTGGGCTAATAACCATTTGTAGTCAAAAATGAGTCTGTGGTGAGCATCCTGGGGAGGATTTTCTTTAATTTGGTTTGAAGGATGTAATTTTGATGATGTGATCATCACCATCTATTTCCCTTGTGCAGTTCCCACTGGGTTATTTTGATATGTAATGCAATTCATATTAAGGAACTATTACTTATGGACCCACTTTTTTTGCTAGCTGGGTTTCCTACTGCTGCAGAGCTGTGTTATTTGGCACAATCACTGCTCAGGATAATTTCAGAATAGAGATCTGTTATGAATTAAACTGGATTTTAGAAGAGGATGAATGATTGTCTATTGACATTTTCTTACTCACTTCTGAGTATTTACAACAACATGCATAACCTTTGGTGGTGCTATTTGAGGATCCAACCATCCTCTGGGCTGAAGACCTAACAGACAGACACACAACATGTACATAAATTAAGGGATGGAAAGTTGGAAGCAAGTCTCAGATAAAGCCATGCCTGGAAAGATGACCGCAATGGCAGGTCCGATCAGGTCATATAGAAGGATAGCAACCTCGAAAGAAACACACAGTAGTATAAACAGTGACAGGCTAGTGTGGGAAGAGGGAGAAAAAGACAGAAATAAACAAGGGCGATCTCCACATCTTCATACACCTGCCTCCTTCAAATAGATTGACTCTGTCCTTGTCAATCCCAGATCCTCTTCATGCACAGTCCCCTACAACTCATTTCTGTTTTCCAGCTTCATTGAGAAGAAGTGGATGTTAAAAAGTGTGATTGATGTGGAGAAAGCCAATCTATTTGAAGATGTGGAGATTGTCCTTATCCTTTTGTTTTTTCTGTTTTGTATCTCCTTCCCATACTGACCTGTCACTATTATACTATTATTATTATTATTATTATTATTATTATTATTATTATTATTTACATTTTTTGGCCTTCATTGGACCACTCTAGCCAATTTTATACAAAGAATTTTTCAGTTTCCTGTCAGCCCAGTACTTCATTCTCTCGGATTTTATCTTTCTTCTTTGGAAATCACCCTTCCTATTGTCTGTTTGTTGATTCTGATTTGCAGTCTGGTTTGCTTGTCTGTGAGTTTCCTGATTTTATCGGTTTTGTTTCTTAGGTCTTCCACTGTAATTTGTAGTTCATCCATATCTTCCTTGATTTCTGTAATCCACTTAATGCTGCACTTACTATTCCATAATTATTTGTTATTCTCCTGATGATCTTATTCTCTGGTGTCCTGATTAGATGTCCAGAAAAATGAAATATGTTTCTTCCTGATTGTGCTCATTACTGGTTCTATTTCCTTGTAGACTGTTTCATTAGAAGCTACTCTCCGGTGACCATCTTTTTGGTATGATTTGTTGATGCACGTTCTAATGATTCTTCTCTCTATCTTGAGTATTTTGTCTATTTGTGCAGTGTTAGTTATGTTGAAGATGGTTTCACTTGTGTATGTTATTTCTGGATGAGTGACTGTTTTGTAATGTTTTAATTTTGTTGCTATTGACAGGCCCGTTTTGTTGTAGGTATTCTTGGTGACATATTGTGCTCTGGTTAGTTTATTTATTCTGTTTTGCCATGCTGGCTTTTCATTGAAGTTATATATTATGATTTCTTCCAGGTATTTGAATTTATCTACAATTCTGATTTCTTGATTTCCTATGGCAATTTTGTTTGAGTGGTGTGTCAGTTAACATGATTACTGTCTTTTCAAAAGATATTCCAAGACCAATTTTCTGTGCTATTTCTTTAGTGATATAACTTGTCTGCTTTCCTGAATATTGATCGACAAGGGAGCAAGGTCATTGACAAATCCTAGGCAATTTAAATTTATGTTGTCTTTGGGTCTTCCAATTTGGATGTTTTTTGGGTTAATCTTGAACCACTCCATCATTATACGGAGGTCGAGAATCTCCTGAAGTCAGAATTTGTCTGCAGGCACTATGCATAAGTACAGGCCCTATATTTTTTTTTCTCGCAAACAGGAGACAACACGGAAAATCTACGATACGCATTTGGAAACATACGGTATGCACTTGCGTGTGATGCCACTAGATGGTGTATATAAACAACAGTGTGGGTCTAAGCATGCCCCAAAGTTCAGTGTGGGAGTGAGAGCGTCACAAAAAGGAAGTCAACAAGCAGGAGCGATGATCGTATATTAAAATAGCAGTTCTCCGCGGCAGAAATGCACGTCAGTGCCATGCAGAGCTGCAGGAGCATTAGGTATGTGACTATGATCTAATCCCCAAAGTCAAGAAGCCATTACATTGACAACAGTTTGCTAACAAAGAGGACATCGTAACAGCATTTCGGAGAGAGGTGTCACACGTTAGCGATACACATGCAGCGAATGGTATTCAGCGCCTCGCCCACTGCTGGCAACGCATAGTGGAAACCTTAGGTGATTATTTTGAAGGTCTGTAATGAGTGGAGACCTGTCCTTTGTACGTAGTCTTGTGTATTTGCTGTCTATACCATAATAAAGCAATGTTTACCAATGGCCTGTGTTCTGTCACTTTCCTATGAGAATCTCCTGAAGTCAGAATTTGTCTTCAGGCACTATGCATAAGTACATGTCCTATATTTCCAAATGCGTATCTTGGGTTTTCCATGTTGTCTCCTGTTCGCAAGGTCTCCTCGACCCTCATATATTCCAAGGCGCAGTTGAACAGCAGCGGTGATAAGTAATCTCCTTGCCTTAAACCTGTTTTTACGATGAATGGATCAGAGAATTCCCCTCTGAACTTGACTTTTGATTTAGTGTTGGTTAAGGTGAGTTCTATCAATTTAATTTAGTATGGAGCCCAAAATTTCTTAAGATTTTCAACATTGAAGGTATAGATACTTTCTTTATACTCCTTTCTTTATACCGTACGACTTGATTTGTACTCCTTCTCAGGCCATTATGAGCTCATTTCTGCTTCCCAGCTTCATCAAAATTGTGGGCATTATTACTCATTGATGGGCCATCTTGACAGATGTTCAGTCTTGGTGCAAGAAGTGTAGGATAAGAAAAAGAAAGATAATCACAGGAAATAGGAAAAGATAAACGATGCAGAGTTTGTCCGTGTCTTTCTATTGTTTCAACGTTTGTCATTGCCTCTTTCTGTTGCTCCCTTTCCTCACACTGCAACTCTGGTTTTGGTGCCTGACGAGGTGGCATTATTGACCCCATTTATGGATACTGATATACCTGTACCAGTCAAGGTCACTTACCGCTGTTCACAGCAAGAAAATTGTCAATAAGAAATTAGTGTTGCTCCTAATTTGGAGTTCCCAGATTTATATTCTCTTGCAGTTTGCTTGGTGTTCACTCAATGCGTGTTCAGCTGGCTCCTTCTCCCCTGTGCTATGAACTTGCCAATAAATTTATTCCACTAGTAGAATCAGTTTTGTCCTTAATAGTGTTTTGTTGCATTCTGATATTCAGAGAGCCTTGAGATGAAGGAAGATCGTCGATCAACGCCAATTGCCCGGGTGTGATATACAAGCTCCCTCCATATTTGTCAATGAACCTCTCGTATCTCGTTACCTTCTCCTAATCTTGTCCTCTTTTCTTGACGTCTTTCTTTACTAGATCAGTCCATTTTTCTCTCGGTCTGCCCACTTATTGTTTTCCTTCTAGTTTTCTTCTTGAAGGCCTCCATTCGTCCTTTTTTTTTTTTAAATATATATATGGTCAAGCCACTTCAGTCTTGCCTTCTAGTTCCTTTGTGGCGGAGAGTCTCGTGTTCAGATTTTTCATTCCTAATCTTGCCTTTCCTGATCTTCTGGACCATAGTGCACGGGAATTTCATTTCTTCAGCTTAAAGTTTTGAGTTGTCTTGTCTCGTTAACATAGTTTCCAGGCTGTACATGAGGATGGGGTATCATAGGATTTATATAAGTGTCATCTTAGCTTTCGCTTAAGTGCGGCCAGTATCCAGTATTCGGGAGATAGTAGGTTCGAACCCCACTATCGGCGGCCCTGAAGATGGTTTTCCATAGTTTCCCATTTTCACACCAGGCGAATGCTGGGGCTGTACCTTAATTGAGGCCATGGCCGCTTCTTTCCCACTCCTAGCCCTATCCTGTCCCATCATTGCCATAAGACCTATCTGTGTCGGTGCGACGTAAAGCAACTAGCAAAAAAAAAAAAAATAGCATCTTAGCTTTCAGCAGTACTTGTTTATCCCACAGAAGTTGCCTTACTTGGTGGTAAAATTGTGTTGCCTTGCCAATTCTATTGTCCACCTCATATTCTGCAAGGTTGTCTTTTGATATTACACTAAGAACTTAAACTTTGGAACACTGTCCAATTTGATGACATTCAGTATGATTTGTAGTTCGTAATCTCCCCTCTCTTTGGGAGGAGGAGGAGGAGGAGGAGGAGGAGGAGAAGAAGAAGAAGAAGAAGAAGAAGAAGAAGAAGAAGAAGAAGAATCTGCCCTCTGTATCTTAATTCCACCATCTTAGCCTTGCAGATATTTAAATAGTCTTTCGAACTCTCAAATCCATCTCTGTAGTCTTTTCCGTATCACCCCAGATCATCGCATCATCTGCAAAGGCAAAAACTTGGAAAGTCCTGCTGCCTCCTTGTTTTTACTGCCTTTATGATAGCATCCATCACTGTGATAAATAGGAAAAGTGAGCAAGCACTGCCTTGCTGTACTCCTCTCTTTGTTTCAAAAATTTGGACAGCCCTCAACCCACTTGCACACAACTTTGGGTTTTTCCATATTGCATGTTCACTTTTGCAATAAGGCTATTAAGAACCTTCAGTTCTTTTAGGCATTCCCAGATACACTTCCTTGGTACACTATCATAAGCCTTTTCGATGAATAGTAGTAGTATTAGTTTCCCCTTATTCCTACTGCTTCTCCATTAACATCCCGACAGCAAGGATATCCTGTAGTTGTTCTTCTGGAACCTAAAACCTTATTGTTCCTCTTCCATGAAAGGTTCTTCACTTCCTCTTAATTTGCTCTATAATATTTTCCCAGAAGTTTTAGGTCATGGGGGAGCATCGTAATGCCATGGTAATTGGCACATTTTCATACACTCTCCTTGAAAAGTGGTACGATTACGCTCTTCTTCCAGTCTTCTTGGATGATTGTTTTCTTGCTCACTTGTGATCTTGTCGTTGAGTGAACTATGGTGAAGTCTGATGTTTTCTGGAATTGCATTGTAAAGGTGGAACTTTTTCTTGACAAGAATAAAAACTGTTCAATTGTCAGAACACACAGACACTTGCCAGAACCCCTTTAGCATTCAGTCTGCAAGCCTCTGCAAATTAACTAAGTTTTTCCATAATATCCTCTATTTGTAACAAGCTCTGTAGCTTCTCTTCATGAAAAAGTTATTTAAGTAAATAAGGGTAGCAATAATAGACATATCATTTTTACAAAAAAAATAGTGAAAATGGACAATATAGATAATAAAACATGTTTCACAATTTGACATGCTTTTTCCTTAGAAAATTCAAGTGATCCATTAATTTTGCTGGTCAGTGTACTTGTACACCTCTTAAAACTTTGTCTCCCTTTATGTCTCTTAGTTGGTTAAGAAATAGTTTTCAGTGTTATTAAGGAATAAGTTCACTATTGTTCCTGATAATGAGCCCATGGTTAACCCTTCCTTCTGACATATTTATGTTGAATGCAAAACTGCTTCTGTTTAAGGTTGTTCTTATAATGTTGTAAAAAGTTGGGAAAGATAACAAACTTGTACAAAAACGCATTAAAATCAGTATGAAACAGCAATCGGTTTGTTTAACTCCTTGAGTGCCAACTTTGATTATATCAACACTAGGAAATTATGTGAGAAGTGCCAGCGTTGATATAATCAACGCTTCGTTTAACTTGACGTAGTTCCTTCTCTAATAGCTAGATGGCACGAATGTCATGCTTTCTCAGTAGCAGGGTCCTTTAGCTTCCTCATTTGGCCACTTGGAAGAGTCTGTAGTTATTTTTCTTTGAAATATTGTAATTGTTATTTTTTGGAGTGACAGCTGACTGACATACAACATGGTGGGGTCCAGCAGTAAACGTACTCAGCTTGAAGAACAAGAAATTAACACTGTTTTAAGTGAATCCTTGGAGGAAGGGGAAGTTTTCTCGGACCTTGAAGAAAGGAAAAGTGCGTTTGATAATAGTGAACGTGATAGTGACTCAGGAACATCATATCAGGAAAATAATGGTGCAAATGGTCATATCAGTTATAGTGATGAAAACATTGATGACTGGAAGGAAATAAAGGTAGGTGAGAATAATCCACCTCAGTTTACAATGCCTTTCATGGAAGTACAGAGTCCTAAAGCATTGTCCCCTATCAGATTCAAAGCCATTGTCATATTTTTCCTTGTTTTTTACTACTTCCTTCTTCAATATTCAGAAACAAACCGCTATGCTCAACAGTTCCTCATTTCCCATCCCAATCTTACGCCGAAATCCAGAGCATAACTGTGGAAACCGATAACATTGCCGGAGATGAAAGCATTTGTGATCTGTATTTTGAACATGGGCATAATTCGCAAACCATCCATATTTAGCTACTGGCCGGTAAAAGGTTCCATGCTAATACCATGGTTCGAACAAATGTTTTCTCACAATAGATTTCAACTTATTATCCAGTTTTTTCACATGGTAGATAATTCTAAACTTTCTCCACCTGGTGACCCTTCATATGATCCATGTGCAATATTTTAGCCAATAGTAGACCATGCAAATCTGTCCTTCAGGCACTTTTACACTCCGCATCGGCAGCTTAGTATCGATTAGTCTTTGATTGGAACTGAATCACATACTCAGTTATTATATCATTTCCCAAATAAACATCATCATTGATGGGGAATCAAATTCTGGATGGTATGCAATTCTGTTCTGGGTTAATGTCTTGGTTTCTATCCATATCATGGTGCAAAAAGTGTAGAAGACAAGGAAAAAATTAGAAAAGATGGTCTTGCTTTCACTATTGTAAAAAATCTTTCTACAGCCAACTACTTGATCAAAGATCATGTTTTCTGTGATATTTGCTGCACATCTGTTCTGCTAGCTGAGAATATACTCGCTTGGAACCTACATAACTGGCACAATCAGACGAAACAGAAAATCTCTAACTCTTCAGATTCTACAGAAATTCAGTGTTGGGGACATTTGTTTCTTTCAGAAGGCTTTTCTGCTTGTCTGTGGCTTCAGAGAAAATAAAACACAGAAAAATCAAGTTCTCCTTTCTACCACTTCCTCAGCTGCAATTTCTGAAACTCAGTCGAGAAGAAATCGTCAGATAGTGATGAAACCAAACATTGTGTTGAACTATAATAAGTATAATTGTAGGGCATAAATGAGAATTATGAAAACTTTTATGTAATGTGAGTGTTGGAATGTGATACTGTATTGTGGTTTGTTTCATTCTCTTCTTGTAGTTGGTAAGTTGCCTGTTTTCATAGTGTATTTTCATGCAAGGTAGTACTTTGCTAATTTATTTGCAGATTCTAAAAGAACAGTCAGATGGATGTAATGTTGTACTTCTGTCAATTATTAACTACTGTACTCTATGTTTTCAATTTGAGTATAAGACTGAAACATCATATTTAGTGCCATTTTTGGGCTCTCAAACAAAAAATCAGAAAAATTTAAAAATTATAGATTTTTCACATACCGTACTTGTCGTTAAGCTTGGAATGCTAAATGGGAGAATGGAATGTTGAGCACCTTCCAAAAAAGGATTCATGTGACTAGCTTCAGTAGTTAAAAAATTATGAACACTTTTCCAAACCTCTGCATATTTAGGAAACTTGGCCTGGCAGTTTTAGCACTGTACTAAGCAATTTCAGCCGGCAGTCAAATGGTTAAACGTTTTTGCGGATGTTTTTCAAGCAGTGGCTTACTCATTAGCACATATTTTCTGATTCCAATAGTCTGAACACTCATTTTCAATTTCATTCTTAAAAATTGTAATAGCATCACTCCAGAGTCTTGAGGCAAACATTTTAGTTTTCTTACTTCAAATGACGTCATCTAACCTACGTTTACCATGCTAATATTATGAAAACCTATATCAAGCTCCCTGTAGAATAATGATAAACTTTTCACTATAAATTTACATGGGAACATACTTTCTGAAATTTAAAAAGATGCAGAAGTACATAACCTAAACTCTGAAATTCGTCGCCATAAGACCTATCTGAGTCGGTGCGACGTAAAGCAAAAAAAAAAAAAAAAAACTCTGAAATTAGTTATGCACACTGCTGTATCTTGTATCTTTATTTCAGTACATAGTATTAAAATTATGCAATCATTTTTTGTAATTTTTAAAAATATTTATTCGTGGCGTAGACCTTTAGAAGATCTTTTGCCACTACTTTCACCATGTGATAGGAACCTGCGCGTAAGTATAGTTGCGGAAGTGTAGAGTGTTGAATGTGAGGAAAGGAACGTTAAGGACGACACAAACACCCAGTCCCAAGGCCAGGGATATTATTACAATAAAAAAAACCCGACCCGGCCGGGAATCAAACCCGGGGCCGCTGCGTGACAGGTGGATGTGTTGCCCCATACACTGCGGGGCCAGACATGCAATCATGTTCTTCAGCCTTTATTTCTTAGGAGTTAACAACTGCTCTCATTGCTCTTATTGCGAAAATATGTTCTCCCATTGTTTGTTGACACTAGTTGGAGTTGTGAGGAGAGCTCTGGTTCGCTCAAGATTGACTCTCTTGTGCATAGGGAGGTATCGATATGGAAGATGATCGATCGCATTCACTATAAACGCTGGAGTAGTGTATGAATATTGATAATGAATAAAAACTAACACCCTCGAATTTGCCCATAATAACGGATGATTCAGTAAAAGGGTTCTCATTGTTCCCAAAGAATATTGCACAGATTAATATAGGAATTTTCGAAGGGCATAACAACATTGTCTTTAAAACAGGGGTTCTCTTCTACTGTTCTACAGCGGCTGCGGTCGGTTGTGTATGAGTGACATCTCCCTTTAGCGCTAAGTGCCCGCCCTCTAAATTCCTCTTCTGCCTTGAATCATCCTTAGCAAGGTTATAACATCTTTTTTGATGGGTTCTTAATGCCCCATAACCAAAATGAATAGAAATAAATATTTGAGAATTTTGCCACCAAGATCAAATTTACATTGTGAGGAATGTGGTGTTGCATTATGCATGCACCCTTGTTTCAAAATTCTACAACACAAAAAGCTGGTTTTGAAAACCATGTTCTATCACAAGCTAGATTGTGAAACCCTTTTATTTATTTGTATGATGTATTTGTAACACCTGAAGTGTCATATGGTAAGGAAAAAGTAACCGATGCTTTCCATGTACTGATCTAACACGTGACTCAGGGAGGGTTTTCCTAGTATTTCATTTGATTTCTTATATGATTACTGTATGATTCGTATATAAATTAGTTGTACAGCATTTACAATCTCTTCTAATCATTGGTATGTAAATCATTTGCTTTAATTGGATTCCCCATTCCCTGGAGAATAAATTAATTCAAACATCTGTCATTTCTGCATGAATTTTTAGTAAAAGGCTGCAGATTATAATGTAGCTGGGGATAGAAATTCGGGATGAGCACACACAAAATGCTGATAGTCAGGTGGTGGATTGTAATAGCACTTGCATACCTGCCAACCCTTCTGATTTACCCGGAAACTTTCCGTTTTTTAACTTGTCTTCCGATTTTCAGATTTATTTTTACTTCTTCCTATTTTTGATCAATATAACCTCCAGTATGGTCAATCGGTCAATACTCTTCCCCTAGAATAAAGGATAAATTCTTATGTACTCGTGCAATTTACGACACCTCATTTTTAAGCATACTATTTATTTCATGCTTTATTTCGCGAGTGTTTCGTTCATCGCATTTGTGTATCGTGTTTCCTGCTCACCACAGCAGTGTGTGCGGTTTATACAGCTGGGGATTCGGGACGACAATCGTCCTGCAAGCAAGAGAGGGTAGCGTGCGCTAGAGACTCAGTTAATCGGGACGAAAGAATGAGTTGTTATTGTGTTGTTCATGCGCTGTTAACATTGTGTCTGTGCGTAGTTTCGTTGGAGTTGTAGACCACATGTCTTTTCTTGTGTCAAAGTCGTATGTATGGGACGTATTGAATTGTTTTGTATGTGATAGTTTTGCCAATTTTATTGCGTAATTTTAATGAGTTGAATGTATTTAAGAGGGTTGCGTCGGTGACAGTTTCTGGTATTTTCTCTTCTCTGTATGGCCAAAAGATATAACAAACATTATCTCTCTGTGTTCAGAGATACCTCTAAATTTCCATTTATTTTACCGACAGATAAATAAAACTATTATGCATTTTGTTGTCTGTCGGTGTGATGAATATTATTCGTATGTAAGTTTCATAAATGAGAATGATTAGATATATTTTCTTGTAACCATTTTCATTTTTTCTTAGTTTAAGATTTTAAATTGAATAGTCAATTCACATTATAAGTGTAGATATGCATGCCTTTTATACCGGCCATTTTTCACCTAGACCGTGGTGGAATATATGTGATGAAATCCAAGAAGTAAAAATCTTCCTATTTTTTTTCTCTAAAAGTTGGGAGGTATGCACTTGTAATAAAGTACGATCAAGGTTATATGAGGGTTACCTGCATTCGTATAGTCATCCAGTTTGGGCTCTTCAGTTGTTCTTAATAGTGTTTATTCCTTGAACCTACTATGCTGGCATAGCAAGGGGAGAGGTGATGCTCCCACGTGGCGCGTCCCAGGTGGCGGATAGGGGGGTCCTAACCGGCTTGCCGGCGGGCTTGAGGGAAATAAAATACCTCTCACGGACCGAACACACAACCCCCTGTGGGTGGGGGATGCAGACAAAGAATTCACCCAAGGTTTCCCCTGCCTGTCGTAAGAGGCGACTAAAAGGGGCGACCAAGGGACGATTGTATTAGAACCATGAAACTACTTGTGATTAGTACCACCACGCGGGGAACCCCATGGGTCGCTTATACTTCCGCGTAGTACCACTATGTTCGGCACCAAATAGGTTTGTGATTAGTAGCAAACAAGAGCGCAATGGCTTTTACAGTACCTGTGATTAGTAGCACTATATGAGCAACACCATGGGATGAGAGAACCCATGGTTCTGGCTTGCCTGTGATTAGTACCCACTATATGAAGAACACCACATGATAGTACGAGTCCCTGTGGTTAGTACTCTTATGTGATGTTGCCTGTAAATGGCGCCACAACGTGCGAAACAGCGTAGGTCTGTATTACATGTGCGAATTTCATTACCTGTGAGTAGTACCATAATGTGTGTAATACCACGAGTCTACACTACTCTTGATTAGTACTGCAACATGACAAATACCATGGTTCTACTTTCCTAGCGATAAGTACCATTGTGAGAGGCCGCTGATTTGGATTTTGGGCCCCTTTCGACTACAAGTATCATCGATTCAATATTGTGCTATAGAAGTAGTCCCATGGTCAGTAATACTATTGTTCTACGCCAGCTTCTGTGCGTGTGAGGCACTGTGGATTGTTCCACTGATCGTTTAAAATTCATATCCATCCATTCATTCTTCATCCTCACGTTTTGAATTGTGGTCAGTGGATGTTTTTGGGCTTTTAATTTGTCATTTCATTTAGTCTCATTTCGTACCATTAGGGGACGATGATCTAGATGTTAGGCCTCTTTAAACAACAATCATCATCATCAGTAGTGTTATTAAACAAAACCAATTTATTTTGATGTATGTAAAAGTAAAATAAAAAATAACTTGAAGTCATTATCTAGAGGATGAAAAGAGAATCAGAGATTATGCAGGACTGAGATAAAGAAGGATCCAACACACAATGACTAATATTGATAATGAATTCATGGGGAAGAAATGTATGAGAATAGGAAGAAGTGGGAGTTGTGAATGCACGTGTTCTCAAGGCAAGGGTACCTGGCCCAACTTGTGAGAAGATTCAGGTAGGTTGGGAGTGATAAGATATCTGGCTCCTGCTGCTGGAAATCCGCGGAGGGGGTCGGAAACATCTTTCTACGGCATCCGTATGGAGAGGGGAAGAAGTTTGCTCTGGCTGTAGGGTATCCTTGGCTAGGGTAGTGGAATACACAGGCAGCCACATACATGCTCAACAAGAAGTAATTTTAGATGTACCAAACCTTTCATTTGTGATTTTGTTTTATTTTTTTCTCTGAAAGGTTTTTTACTGTACAGATCTGGAGAAAATCATTCATTCAAAAGTGGGAAAGTACTGTAAGCTTCAACAGAGGTGTATGATGACCATGATGTAATAGTGAGACTACTTCCACTGATGATGATTGTAATATACAAGCTAAAACAGCAATGAAATCTTACATGAGTATGTGGAATATTCTTTACAGGTGTTCTTGTATTTCTCGATAATATCATGAGGGAATTAATAAACAATGTTTGTGCAATATAGTACAGTAGTTTTCACAAAGAAACTAAACAGTTGCTTCACTGTATTTTTTTTTTTTTTTTCAGATCCAGTGCAGGACGTGGCTGATCAAGAAGTCACAGTAACGACAACAGATGCAACTGCTGACACTACTACAGACACTCCTATGCAAGATGCTAGCTCACCACCCGAGGCTAGTGAAACCCAGGTTGAATCTCAGGGATCATCTACTGATGCAGAAGCTGGCACCACTAGTACCCCAACAAATAGTGAGGAGCGCGTTCAAAGATCGCTAGAGTAAGAATTTATCATTGTGTTCAGTTACAATATCAGTATGAAATGTGCCATAATTTTATTATTACAGTAAAACCTCGTTAAAACGTTTCTGCCGGGCACAAAAAAAATGAATGTGTTAAGCGAGAAAATGTAAATAAAAACTACCCAACAGGGATATGGAAATGCTAGATACAATTTTTTCTGACATCAAGGCATTTTACATCACGTACCCGTTGGCACAGTGAAAACTATATCTACCATTTCTCAGGATGAGAGGAAAGTATTAAAAGGTGTGAAAAACATGAGAGGACAAATATGAAAACCTTTTCTTCTGGGGCTTATAAAATAACAAGTGCATTGAACCATGTGAAAACATATGCACGGGGGCCAATAAAAATATCCAAGTATTATTGCAGCTCACACTCTTTCTAAAACAAATGTTAGTAGAAGCCTTTTATTTCGGAGCAGTGGGTTATAAAACTTTATTTTCTTGTCACACTTTTAGACACTGAATTGGAGGTTATACTCGACCATGTGCGACTGCGCAGAATGACTTTGGCCACCATTTTGAAGAACTTCGACCAAGTCGAAACTCGAAGGTGCGAGTTCAACATTAGCGACCTCTGCATGTTTAAAGATGTGGATGCCAGTCCACTTTCTGGATGATTTTAATCTTTTCTTCGTTAGGAAGGAATTTCACTTTTTCCATATCCGTACCTAGGCTATCACAAGACGAATGTGTACCACGCTAGTCAATTTCACACAATTATGTTCCTAATCCAAATATAGGCTATAGTATCATGCAAGAAACTTCACTGTACCACTCAACACAAATTACATTTTTAACTTCTGAATGGAATACAAGCACAAATAGGCTCGCTTTTTCCATAATCATCCAACTGTGGCGATGACTTATCTGTGTTGGAAATCACGTTTGCTTTACAAGAAGGGACGAATAACATTTTGAGGGTTAAGAAAAAATGTGATCGTAATAGCAAAAATTCGTGACACGATATGAGAAGTATTTTTACAGTAGAACCTCTATGTATCGTTCCCAGAACTATTGTTTTCCCGTATCCAACGTTCAGTTTATTCAGTCCCAAAAATGTTCCATATAAACCAATGTTAAATTCCCCCACATCTATCGTTCCCTGAACTATCGTTTTATTGCATCGATCGTCAAAAAAAATATTTGTCCTCGGCCACAATTTTCCCGCATGGATTGATTGTACGTAAGAAAAATATATGCAAAAGCTTTTTTAAATGTGAAGAGACAGCTGAATACTCCAGCATCTAATAGCGGCAACCTGTCACGCGAGAATGTAGAAGCGATTAAGTGTTGCTAGCCTCGAGCAAGGATCTTGTTGGCTGGATTGCTGTGCGTAGGTTATTCACGCGCAGCATCAGTACGAGTCTCTTGGCGCCAACGCTTCTTCTCGACCGGCCCCTAGAAGTATTCTTATTTACAAGAAATAAAACCGAGGCACTGTAAAACTCAAATTTGCCACATTTTCTGTGTTGTTGTTGGCTGGCTAGGGCTGCCAGCTTCATTGAAAATGAGAAAATCGCGGAGTTTAAAATAGTCACAGTGTGCGCCGGGTACATTTTAATTAGTCACAGGGTTATTAATCACGTCATGCCTTGTGATGTGTGTGGGATGCTAGAGGCCTGTTGACCACTTTGTTGCCCCATGCCCAGTTGTTTTGTTACACGCCAGACCAATAATCATTCACTAGCCTGGTCTTGAAACTAATTGCTAAGTTGGCAGCATCGATTAGCCAGCTGTGACATCATCTGAGGCGCACCATGTTGAATTTCTATCCTCTGTGATTCGTCCGGCCACGCCATGTGGAATCTCGAACCTTTCGTGAAGGTTCTACGGAATCTTTACCAAAATACAGATTATCGCCGAAATATCCATGTATATCATTAATTTGCAATAAGAGAACTGACCTTGAAAGTTTTCCATTTACTACGAGATATAAAGCAAAGTGAAATGAAATGGCGTAAAAGTCGTGCTTTTTATTTTCATCGCGTATAACATGATTGCAATATTTTGATTCCGTTATACCAGGAATCCAATGGCTCTACAGACTGCTCAACAAGATACGGGAGCAAAATACTATTCCTGAGGACTGGAAGATGAGCATCATTGTACCTCTATTCAAGAAAGGAAACCGATGAAAATGTACTAATTATCGTGGTATTACACTACTGTCTCATCCTGAAAATGTTAAAAATAAATAGAGACTAGAATCAGAGATTGTTGAACCACTTTTGGAAGAAGAGCAGTATGATACTGTGTAGGCTTTTGGGCTTAAACTGTGTCAAGAAAATAAGGTGAAATTCTTAACGTTTCGCAGGAACTGTGCCCTGCGTCGTCAGAAGAAATCTCGACTGTCCACGAGAAAGGCTTCTTAAACAATGACACTTTATATTTGGAGCGTTATAATAGAAGTGGAACATGGTACGTTCATTCGCCACCAGGTGGCCCCCAGGATGTGGCAACGCTAGCGTTCAAAGCGGAAGCTGACCGAACCATCACAATCAGTCTAAGCGGTTCACATAACGTGTTTGCGTACCACATGATATTGGCAGGTGTATGTCGAATGAACCAACTGGCGACGAGAAACGTACGAATTTGGAAAACACCGAGACGAAATAACAATAGTGAAGGGACCGGGAAGGGAACTACCTATGTAAATTCTTAATGGCTGGCAACCAGGTATTACTTAATGGATAGCCGGTGTACCTGTTGAAATTGTTAGGATTTCTACGTATTTCCACAGCTTCCCGTATAATCCTTGACCTGAAGTGTCAAGTGTGGGTAAGAGCTCGAGCATCTTGGAACATGACATCATGACCCGATGATAGAGGATGCTCAGCTGTGGCCGATTTGTCTGGTTGGTTGAGACAAATATTACGTTCATGTTCTTTGATACGGGTACCAATGGACCGGCATGTTTGGCCAATGTATACCTTACCGCAAGTACAGGGAATTTTGTATACCCCAGGATGTAAAAGTGGGGACAATTTGTCCTTGGTTTTACTCAGACTGCGAGTAATTTTAGTGGTGGTGCCAAACACGGTTTTTATATTGTGTTTGCGGAGGACCTTGGCAATTCGATCTGTGGTGTTGTGAATGCAAGGCAAGTAGGCAGTTCCCTTCACTTCTTCCTTCTGTGTGCTTTGCTTGGTCGTTTCTCTGGGATGTATGGCTCTATGAATCTGCAAATCGCTGTAAACATTGCCCTTGAACACGACTTTGAGCGTGTCCATCTCCACCTGGATATGTGATGGCTCACAGATTCGTCTCGCCCTCTTGGCGAGTGTCGTGAAAATGCCTTGTTTTTGTGCTGGATGGTGGTGAGAACCTGCATGAAGATAGCGATTAGTGTGGATAGGCTTACGATAGACGGTGTGTCCTAGGGAGCCGTCCGGTTTCTTTCTTACTAGAACATCCATGATAGGAAGGCATCCATTCGACTCCGTCTCCATAGGGAATTTTATTGACGGATGTTGCTGATTTACGTGGTTTAGGAATAGATGAAGTTTCTCGGGACCTTCTGTCCAGACCACAAATGCATCAACATACCTCCACCATATCATAGTCTTGATGGGCACCGAAGCAATAGCCTCCTCCTCAAAATGCTCCATAAAGAAATTAGCCACTACGGGCGAAAGTGGACTTCCCATAGCCACTCCGTCTGTCTGTTCATAAAAATTCCCACCCCACAAGAAATAGCTGGATGTCATGCAGTGGTAAAATAGCTTGGTAATGCCTCAGGGAACAGGTGTTCAATGAGAGACATGACCGAGTCATTCAGCACTTTAGTGAACAAGGACTCCATATTGAAACTCACCAAAAGTGCATTAGGTTGAAGGGTAATGGTTGACAGCTTGTTGACGAAATACCAAGAGTCCCTGACATATGATTCAGTACATCCTATGTGTGGCTGAAGCAATTTGCTTAGGTATTTAGCCAGAGCATACATAGAACCTATCACACTAATAATAGGCCTGCGGGGAACATCTTTTTTATGGATCTTAGGCAATCCATATAATCTAGGTGGCACTGCATCCCCCGGGGACAGATGTTTAGTCTCCTCTTTTGGAATTGAAGATTGCCTTAAGAGCTTCACGGTGGCGTTAGACACACGAGTGGTGGGGTCATGTGAGCAGAGTCTGTAAACAGGCTCTGACAATATAGCCGAGATTTTATTCTTAGTCAGTGCCCATAACCAGTGTCGCATTACCCTTATCAGCTGAGAGAATGGTCAGTTCAGAATCATCTCCAAGTTCCTTCAAAGCTCTCCTTTCGCCTCTTGTTAAAATGAGCGCGGGTACAACAGCGGACCTTATGAATCGCACGAATTTCTGTCTTAACTCCTCAGCCTCATCCGTGGGTAGTTTGTGGATGGCTGTCTCAACCGAAGTAATTAACTCCTCGGTGGGAATTTTAGAGGGAGCGATAGCGAAATTAAGACCCCTAGCTAGAACTGCTGTTTGGTTCTCGTCCAAGGATTTCTTGGAAAGATTGACAACAGTTTTACTAGCATCCGGGTTCGTGCGAGAGACCGCCTGTTTCAGCTAGACGGAGGAACTTTAATTTCTGTCTGAATGACACCTGATTGAATTTTCGTTCAGCCTGTATAGCAGTAATGCGATCGAAAGTCGCCCACAGTTCCCGCGAAAGTGTGTTGCTTAACAGCAGGTGCGAGCGAAATAACTCTCGGGAGACTGAATCCAGTTCCCTACGAGTGTTATGCACTCTCTCAATCACAAGAACCTTGCTAGCGCGTTGATATATTCTCCTGGCTTTCGGTGTATTTAACGTGTGCTTCAGCTTCACACAGTTGGGAATGCTGTTATGGTCCCTGCATCTCAGTAGAAAGCACAAAGAAGAAAGAAGAATAGACTTCTTTCTCCTTAATTTGCTGAATTTTGAAGCCTTCTTGAAAGTATCCTCCCCACAGAGGTTTTAAATGTTGTCATTAATGCTTTCACGGCCCATACTTAAAAGTACTTAAAAGTACTTCAGCACAGTTCCCTGCGAAACGTTAAGAATTTCACCTTATTTTCTTGACACGGCATAAGCCCAAAAGCCTATACAGTATCATGTCTTTATGTATGGGCCGTGAAAGCATTAATGACAAGAGCAGTGTGGTTTTAGACCAGGAAGGTCAACTACAGACCTTTTATTTGCAATTAGGATGCTAATGGAAAAATACTGGGAGAAGAACAAGCTTTATTTGTAATATTTTTGGACATTGAGAAAGCCTACAACAGTGTACCAACGGAAAGAATTTGGCAATGAATGAACTTCAAGTGCGAGAGAGCCTCATAGACAAAGTGAAAATGTTGT
Source organism: Anabrus simplex (assembly GCF_040414725.1). NCBI lineage: Eukaryota > Metazoa > Arthropoda > Insecta > Orthoptera > Tettigoniidae > Anabrus > Anabrus simplex. The sequence continues at coordinate 92,487,300 of NC_090272.1, read as the reverse complement.
ATAGTGGGAATGGAAGTTGTATTCAGGTAGGACGTGGTTTGTCGGACTGGTTTGAAACAAGGAGAGGAGTGCAGCAGGGCAGCTCATTGTCACCACTTCTATTTATTTTTGTGATGGATGTAGTAATGAAATCTATTAGAAGGAAAGAACATGGAGATGTCAAAGCCTTCACATTTGCAGATGATGTTGCGATCTGGAGTGACTCAGAAGAGGAATTGGGAGAGGGAATGCAAAGCTGGAATGAGGAGTTTAAGAAATATGGTTTAAACATCAGTAAGACCAAGACTGTGGTGAGGAAAGTGTATGGGGATGAAGCAGAATGAATAGTCATGTTAAATGAAGCCCAACTGGACAGCGTTCCAGTTTTCAAATACTTGGGTAGCGTTCTATCAAATGACAACCTAGCAAACCATGAGGTGAACAATCTAATCAATAAGGCAACACATTTTACCACCAGGTAAGACACCTGCTGTGGGATGAGTAAATACCTATGAAAACAACAATGACATTGTACAAGTCCTATTATACACCAGTTCTTACATACAGTCTCGAAACCGCAACACTGACCAATAGAGATAATTTCAAACTCCAGGCAGCTGAAATGAAATTCCTACACACTATGATCCAGAAAACCAGGAAAGACAAGATTAGAAATGAGAAAATTAGATAAGTAGGAATAGATGATTCTCTCCTCAATATCAAGACTGAAGTGGTTTGGTCACATGAAAAGGATGCCATTTAACAGAACTGCAAGGAAGGAATTTGATAGAAAAGTAGAAGGAAGTCGACATGTGGGAAGGCCACGAAGGAAATGGATAGATTTAATTAAGATTATTATATTATTATTATTATTATTATTATTATTATTATTATTATTATTATTATTATTATTATTATTTACATGATGAAAATGCCCAAATGCAGTACCCATATTTTATTATTTTGCATTCCCCCTATTTTACGTCGACTGCATTTATAGTTTTCCTGCATCCATAGTCACTTTTCCCCCTCCCCCTTAAGAAACGGTGCATCAAGGTTTTACTGTATATAGATTTAAACGCAGTAGTGAGGTTTCACTGTATTATAATTTAGAGAGAGAGAGAGAGAGAGAGTGTGTGTGCGCGCACGCGCACGCGTGTAGGACTTGCGGTTCTGTACTGTACCATTTTGCTTTACTAACGATTTTATTCTAATTCTGGAAAAGGGTACCATTATTATGGCATCATTGCACATCGAATGAGACAGCCTTTTAAGAATCCTTCAGTACTGTTAAGTATGTGTTTATGTGCCATGTTTAATCAACAGTGCTCTGAATTGGCGTGTTCTTTATATGAAGCAACTATCGCTGCTTGTCTGAGGTAGTAACATTGATTGTACAAGAACATGTGCATGAACATTTCAAGGTATTATGTGTTCATTATACAGGGTGGGTTGCGATGTAGCTCCCTAGTTTTAAATGTCCATAGGTTTTTTTTTAAATGAATATTTTCACACAGAACCAGTTGAGGTCGGTTCTTAGGACCATGAGTATGTGCTTACCACACTAAAATTCCACATATGCTCCTGCGTTGTCAACCAAACGACGTAAACATGTAGGAATGTCATCAATTGACTTCTGCAGGAAATTCTGAGGTACATTTCCGAGGACAAATCTGATTTTCTCCTATAATTCATCCAATGTGCGTGTCTTTGTTCAGTCCACTTCTTCTTTGGCCCAACCCCACAAAAAGAAGTCGCAAGGGGCAAGGTCGGGACTTCTATCAGACCATTCATGTGTTCCTCGCCACCCTAGCCAACATCCTGGAAAGTGTTCATCCAGTCAGTCACAAACGATTAACCCATTGAGTAGTACTGCCGTCTATTTACGGCAGTGTTGCGCGTGGCCGACGGGAGTACTGCTGTCTATTTACGTTCTCGATGTTTGCGCCCGAACAGTACCGCCGTCTTTTCATGTTGAATGTTTGAAATTGTTTATTGACATTGTTCTGGCGGGTTTTTAAAACAAAGTTGGGGGATATTTGGCATGTTCAGCGAACTTCATTCCTTGTTTTATTACATCTCGTATGTTCTGTGATGAAGTTCTGTCGCAGCATCCGTAGTGGTTACGCGATTGTGCTACAAATTACAACACCCGCAAACTGTTTTTTATTGTTTTTGCCTGCGAGTGCATTGCATGACTATTCTTTGACAACACACATTATTTTTCTTTTCTCTCATCTGTGGTTTCCGTAGAAACAAACTCTTTGATAGTAAACAAATACACGTGGTAATGGCGGGATCGAATCGAGGATGCGAGCTGCTCCGGACAATGTAAGTAATATTTTGACTAACGAGGAGTCTGATGGTGAAATTGATATTTATGATAGTGATAGTGATTGGTTTTTGTCCAGTGAGAGTGAAATTGGTTATTCCTCGAAAGACGACAACACGGAAATTGAGGACGAAGTGCAGCGCTCTGCTGTCGCAAAGAAGGCTAAGCAGTCAGCTGTTCATACCAAAGGAAGAAAGTGGAGTTCTGTAGGCAGGTTTCTTCCTATGCTTTCTGCTAATTTAGATCCATCAAATTCAAGGGTTAGTGATAATCTTCGTTTGAATGATAATGACAACAATAAAGACTTGAAGTGTCGATTTTCAAAGAAATTTTTGATCGTAATATTATGAACTTGATAATGTCAGAAATAAACAAGTACTACTTATTTATTACAGAAAATACGGTCGTAAAGGAAAAATCAAAGTTACAAAAGTGGCAAGGCATAGCTGTAGAGACTCCTTATCTTTTCCTGGCAACGGTTTTGTTGACGAGCCATGTGAAGAAAAAAAATGAAAAACTATTGGTCAACAAATAAATCGTTCAAAACTCCGATGCTCGGTTAAGTGACCTCTCTCGACAGTTTCTCCCTCCTAAGGTTGCTTCACTTTCCTGACAACAATCTACAGCCCCCAGATGACGGACTTCACAAAATTAGGCCTACAATAATCTATTTCAGAGAGAAATTCTGATCTGTATTCTATCCCTTCCAAAATATCTGTAATGATGAGAGCCTAGTTGCTTGGAAAGGTCGCCTAAAATAGAAACAGTACGATCAATGCAACACAGGTTTGGTATAAAGATGTTTATACTTTGCGACTGTGAAACTGTATATATCCTAGATTTTATTGTTTATACTGGAAAGGATACGGACATTGTACATGATGAAAAACTAGAGTTTCTTGGTCAGTAACATACCCTAAGGTTATTTTGATAAGTGACACTGTTGTAAAATCAAGACAGTGTGTTGTAAAGGTTACAAACTTGATCACTTATAGACAGTAGGCCTAATTATATTTGTATCAATTTTACTATTCCTTTCATTAATTTGAGAAAAATATTATCTACGCTACTGATTTCAATTAAATTGAAGGTATAAGTTATGTACCCTATTGTAAATTATGTAAATTTATTAATAGAGAAAAGTTAGACCCAAAAAATTTAAAATTAAGAAGAAAACTCACTCCTGGTGGCCTGGGAGTGTCACTAAAACTCGCTGATCAAAAGGTTAATGCAAAATAAGGTGATAGCCGGTCTTGTTGAAAAAATCAGCAAAATTGTCCCATTTTGATATCATTGGGCACACATTCGTTCAGCATCTGGTGATACCGGTCGCTGTTCGTGGTGTCTTGTAATATGAATGGGCCAATGCTATGATACGTGGTCATTCCGCACCAAACTGTGTATTTATCTCAACTTTGGAATTTTTCAGCTGTCATTCCTGGATTTTTTTCTGCCCAATAATGGCAGTCGTGTCGATTGATGAACCTCCCATTGTGGAAAAACTGCCTCATCGCTTCAAATGATGTTTTTGAACACATCCAGCCAATCGTTATGCCATGACAGCATAATTTCCTCATATTCCATTCGCCTGTCACCATCCTCCAGTGATAACTCCTGAACATAATGGAGTTTCCAGGGTCTCTGCTAGATGCTATTGCTACTGAAAGCTAGATGATATAATTTCTGGTATTGTACAAAAGTTAATCCATAAATTAATTAAACTGGGTGAAAAATAAACAGTTGCACATACTTTTCAATTAATGATGGTAAAACACTAATCATCACCTACTACTGCTCCATCTTTAATAGTATTGAGCCAGTGGAACAGACAGTTCAGCAGCAATCACCCTACTGTTGTGGCACGAATTGCAAACTGAACATACTCTGGACATAAATGGAAAAAAAATGTATTACGGCAGTTCAAAATACCTCAGATTGATCTAGTGTATGAATATCGTTGGCCAGCTATGAAAGAGGCAGAATGTCATGAAGACAATGATGCTCAGATTATCGACTGGGTCACTAGTTTTGACTGTTTCCAAACTAAAAACAATTTGGCACTGGTGATTCGGAGAAAATGAACAAAAGCCAAATATGATTGTCTTGACATATTTTGTGAGCAGATGATTTGCGACTGCGAAGTTGAGATCTAAGCACAATTTGATTGCAGAAGTATGGTCTTTTCTAGACATTCTTATGATGGAATACATAGAAATTATTTTACTTGCTTGGTCCACGAAATTAGTGGAGTAACTATTAGGAATGTAAAACAAAAGCTAAGGGTTTCCACTTATTCAGTACTATTTATTGTACCCTTAGCCTTCGAACCGATAGTTGAACTAACTCTAACCGGTGGGTGTGCACCACACATTTGCAGTACCCTGATTTGTCCCTCTGGCAGACGTATAGTATTCACAGAATATGCCCATATAATACACTTAAACATTCAGCATAAACTGGACTATTTGAAAAGTGGTTTGCATTTACCCTCAATTTAATATTATTTTAAAATTTTCTGCCCCTTTAAATGCCCCCTCAAAAAATCAAAAAATTTTTTACTTACACATCAAATATAAATGACTAATCAGTTTTTCTGAACCTTTTTAAAATACACATTTTGTAGAGAAATTAATTCTAATGATAGGCAGCAAATTTTAAGTGAATAGTGTTAATACTTTAGAAATTATTTGATAAAAAGTACGGTAGTTGATAGAGTTCTAACCGGTGGGTGTTCATAACCTATCTCAAGTGGCACAACACTTATCCATTCTGCTGCAGTAGGCCTTAAATTTACAGATGCATTTAATTCTGTTATAATATCTTCAATCATTTAAATCCAAAAATGTTGCCATCGCATGTGCATAACACACTGGAAACAACGAAAGCAAGTCACAACAAAATCAACACGTTTCAATGCTGTACGGATTGCGACCTTCATTTGTTTCAAAGTTATCACCCATAAATGGATGTATTTAACACCGAAACATTCCGCATTCCAAGGAGAAAACGTGTGATGAATTCTGCAACCTAACGGAAGTATTCACAACTTCTTCTAGCTGTATTTACTGGTAAAGTAGACCTGACGATCTATCGTCAGCGGCGGTTGAGATAGGTGCGCACCTGCCAATCTATTGTCAGCTAATGGTTCGAGGGTTAAAAAGGTTACGTATAGTTCATGAAACTAGTTTCAGTCTTGCTAGAGACCATCAATCAAAATCAAGTTAAGGCAAGACATGAATTACAGATAAAATTTATGAAGTAAGCATGTGTTGTTGAAATTCAGTGCAAGTCAGGTGAAGATTTGGATGTTAAAACACACGTCTTGTGTAAGTTCTCAGTTGTTTCCTGTTTGAAGAATGCACTTCACAGAAGACTAAGTGAAACGCTTAAAATACTAGCACTTGAAGAATCTTCTAGAGAGTTCAGCTGAAACAAGTGTGAACAGTCCCAAACTATGTGGCTTGTTGCTCTAGGACAGGGCTTCTCAGGGTGCATGCACTGTGCACGGTGCAAAAGACGACTTGGCTTGGTTGACCAGAGTGCAGACCCCCCACTCCTCGATTTGGAGCAATAGCGCTTACTTTCTCTTTCCTCACGCCTGTCTCGCTCGTTCCGCTTGTCTCCCTCTGCCCCACTTGCGCCGTAGCGCTCCAAATCCGGGCTGAGTTGAGCCAAAGTGTTGATCCAAGCCATGCCGAGCGGCACCGATGCACAGTGCACGGAGCTCTTGCGCCTCGATCTGCACACGTGAGATTTTGAGCGTTTGAGAGGCCCTGCTTTAGGATGTGTTGTTCATTCACAACAATTCTCTTCCCTGTATGGCAGCAGCAATGCAACAACCCTGACAAGCTTTGGTTGAAAACAGTATCTGCATCTCCCCTATAGCCCAGGCCTTGCCCTGCCTGATATTCATCTCTTTTCGCACCTGATATATTTCATTGGTGGCCATAGCTTTTGACAGTGCAGTTAAACACGCTGTTACCACTCGGTTACCATGCCATCTACAGTACAAGGATTTGAAACATGGCGTTAGCTTACGATCACTGTCCAAACTGGTGTGCCAACTGTCATGGAAAGTCCAGGCTTCTCACATAGTTGGTCGTGGATCATATTACAGACCATGCATGTGAGATTTGGAATTCAATGTAAAACTGCAGGTCACATGGCTCTGCCCCCTGTGGGTGGGGGTGGTATAATAACACCCAGGGTATCCCCTGCCTGTCGTAAGAGGCTACTAAAAGGGACCCCAGGGGCTCTGAACTTCGGAGCGTGGGTTGGCGACCACGGGGCCCTTAGCTGAGTCTTGGCATTGTTTCCACTTACGTGTGCCAGGCTCCTCACTTTCATCTATCCTATCGGACCTTCCTTGGTCAACTCTTGTTCTTTTCCGACCCTGACGGTATTACGTATGGAGGCCTAGGGAGTCTTTCATTTTCACGCCCTTCGTGGCCCTTATCTTCTTCGTTTTTCGAAATGTCGGATCCCTTCCATTTTTTCTCTCTGATTAGTGTTATATAGAGGATGGTTGCCTAGTTGTACTTCCTCTTAAAACAATAATCACCATCACATGGCTCTGATCGCAATATTGAATCGCATAAAACCTCGGGCTTGCTTGACTGCATGTACTTATGTGTGCAATAAAGTTTTGTTAAGGGATAAATAGGAATTGCTTTCTGGATGAACCATAAATTTTTTATTTATGCCTGTTACATCATAATGTTAATATTTCTAACCTATATTTAGCGTTCAGTGAAAGTTCAGATGCGTGTGCGCCTCTTTTTAAGGTTAATTATTGCTTCAAATTTATTCTTTCTTTCCTGACAGACCTCCAAGAACCAACAGAATGGCTGAGCTTCTGGATGAACTGGCTAACGTTAATAGACGTTTGCAACCATTCATGGCACAGTATCATCAGCTTATGCAAGATGATCCTGTATATGAAGCTAACGTGAGTATTTCCTGATCCGTTGTTTATTGTACTGTAATTATTTGAGAAATGCACCTTTTTTTAACTTGCAGGCCCAAAAGCTAATATATAATTACACGTGGAAACTTGCTCAAAAAACAGGAGTTTTGAAGTAATCTTATTACAACACACAAGACTAACTGCACTCAAAATTTGTTATGTGAAGTACTAACATATGTATAACCAACCCTTGTTCCATTTCTCTGCGGGGTCGGGTATAAAGTGAGATGTATCATCATAAGAGTTTTTACGACCGGATGCCCTTTTTGTAGTCGTCCTCATCAGAGGAGTTAATGTAATGAAATGAATGACATTGGATACGGTAGTAGGAAGGGTGAGAGTGAAACCCAGTGCTGGCACATAGAGTACTCCTGTTGAACAACACCAAGGTGTTAGCTCAAGGCTTTACATCTCTATCAGACGGACTAATCGCTATCAACGACGACATGCCCTCACTATACATGAACACTGCAAAGATGTTTTTAATTTAATCCAGGCTTTTGGCATGCAATCAAGTGATTAGAAACCATGCCAGCCAACTCTATTGTGTTGAACTTTTTTTTCATCCAGTGGGACTTGAACCATCTAACCACAGTGTACCAGGAGAGATGGCCGTGCGGTTAGCGGCGCGCAGCTGTGAGGTTGCATCCGGGATATAGTGGGTTCGAACGGGGAGCGGGGCCGCCCAGATCTTATTGTCGAGAGGCACACTGGACCATCACCAAGCATTATGGTCTAGGGAGCTATTGACTTTAATGTGAAATCACAATTAGTGCTTGTTGAGGGCACTATGACTGCTCGACAGTACGTTGATAGTCTACTCAATCCAGTGGTTGTCCCTCTGATGGCGAACATTGCTAATGGGATGTTTCAACAGGACATTGCCCGGGTTCACACTGCACACATCTACAGAGAAGTTCTCCACGACATCACAACCTTAGAATGGCCCGCCAGATCCCCGGACCTCTGTCCTATTGAGCATGTGTGGGACGTGATGGGTCGACAACTGGCCAACCGTCCTCGGACACCCACAACTCTGGAACAACTGACCCGTGCAGTGCAGCAAGCATGGGCCACAATTCCTCAGGAAGCAATTCAGGGCCTTATTGACTCCATGCCTCGATGAATTCATCAATGTATTGCAGCTCGTGGTGGGCACATCCTGTCTTGATTGTTGTCCAAACTTGCAGTCAGAGGGACCTGAAAGTGTAATTATCAAATCACAACCGAACACTCGTCCTGCATGTTCAGTTGCAGCAATGTAGCACCACTCCTTCTGGGTGTTGCAATTGCATTCAGTCACTCTTTTGTCTAGTCCAATTGCACTCATTTTTGCCAGTAGTCTCCCATGATCCACCCTAGCAAATGCTTTAGACAGGTCAATCGCGATACAGTCCATTTGACCTCCAGAATCCAAAATATCTGCTATATCTTGCTGGAATCCTACAAGTTGAGCTTCAGTGCAATAACCTTTCCTAAAACCGAATTTCCTTCTATTAAACCAGTTATTAATATTGCAAACATGTCTAATATAATCAGAAAAAATGCCTTCCAAACGCTTACGTGCAACGCATGTCAAACTTATTGGCCTGTAATTATCAGCTTCATGTCTATCACCCTTTCCTTTATACACAAGGGCTACTATAGCAACTCTCTGTTCATTTGGTATAGCTCCTTCAACCAAACAATAATCAAATAAGTACTTCATATATGGTACTATATCCCAACCCAATTTCAGCTGCTTTTCAACTTAAGTATCTTATTGTAAATATCATTGTTATCATATGTAAATTTTAATACTTCTTTAGCATTAGTCACCTCCTCTATCTGGACCTTTTCCTTGTAACCAACAATACATGCTGTGGACTGAATACTTTTGAAAATCCTCACATACACACTCTCGTTCATTAATTATTCCTGAAATGTCCTCCTTGGAACCTGTTTCTGCCTTAAAGTACCTGTACATACCCTTCCATTTTTCACTAAAATTTGTATGACTGCCAATTATGCTTGCCATCATGTTATCCTTAGCTGCCTTCATTGCTAGATTCAATTTCCTAGTAAGTTCCTTCAATTTCTCCTTACTTCCAAAGCCATTTCTAACTCATATTTCTTTCCAGTCTGCACCTCCTTCTTAGTCTCTTTATTTCTGTATTATAATAAGGTGGGTCTTTATCATTCCTTACCACCTTTAAAGGTACAAGCCTGTTTTCCACTGATATCTGTACATGGATCGCTGATGGCAGGTCTCCGCTGCAGGAGAAAGTACGCCAAGTTGAACGCGCGGTTCGCCATGTTGGCGTACCCAACCTAGAGCTCTCCTTATGGGGAAGCAATGATAATATAGTCAATTTTAATTCGCATTTAATGGCGCATTGGAATAATTAAAAATATAGACACATGTTCACTCAAAGCATAAGGACATTGGGATCACTGACACGTCATTCCGAGGTCAGTAAATCTCCGGGATAATATAATAACGGCCGACAAATATTAACATAGGTGCTGAATACATGCAATTAGCGATCGGTAACACAATACGAGTGAAAATCAGTTTCTGGAAACATTGCTGTAAATTGTATACATGTATGCCACGAAATTATGCATTCTTAAAATGATATACCTATAAACGTAGCTCACTATACAGGCCTGGATTCGACATATCGTAATCGGTGCTTGATAATGAATTTCTGTTTCCTGTTTCCATGAAATAACGCGCATATTATTAAATTAAAATAATATTGAAGCAAATGTACACATTTATAAAACCAGCAAATATTCAAAACTTGTCAATATATCACATTACCTGCAGCTTAATTTACTATTACGGACCTCTTTAATTAAATTCAGCTAGCAATGCGATATTGATAGTCATCATCAGAAATATGTAACACCAGTTAAGAGTCCCAAATACCACGAATAGTATAATGGGATAGCCTCAAACACCCACCACACTCTCCCTTCTCCCACAACTCCAGTGTCTGAAACCCACAATTATTACTAATGTAAATAAGGTCTAGAATTCCTCCAGACTTCATTTTCTAAGATTGTTATAAGGTCACGTCAATTATTTCATCGAAACCATCAGTTTAATTATGAGAAATAAAAAAAAAAAATAAGCAAATCTTTACTTGCAGTTAATGTTCAGTAAAATTGAAAACAGTTGGCTGTACATTACTTCTAAGGTGTACAGTTTGTCCATTTCTATCAAAACAGTCTTCCTCTAAGTGATCCGAGCAGAGAACAGCTGTTTTAGAAGGCTCCCAATTCTCCCGCCTGATACTCCTAATCCATGATCTCAGAAGTTCGGGTCTGGAGAAAGGAAACCTACAAAAATTAATTGCCATTTTGCTCCCGGAATATGTGAAATAAGATACAATAAACCTAAAACTCAAAACACTACCCTAGGAAGATTCTTATGTACAGTATAAAACTCCCCGATGAAATGATTTCTACTTCTGCTTATCGGTTCTGTTTGTACATCCATAAGCTGAACACTGCGGTATGTTAATACCCCGTAGAATGTTTCTTCATTCATATTTCAGATAAACACATACATATTTAAATTGAATCTTGTAATCCACAAGTATACTAAAAGGCAACGAACCTAAATTCGTAAAATACACTACTATTTACTTTGCAATAACACAGCACAGAACACTCGTGGAACTACAATCAAGAGACCTGGCGTCACTGAACTATAAACAAAGCAAGCGCGCTCCTCGTGGTCTATTGCACCATGCACTCGCTGCCATCTTACTACGCCAGTCATCTTCTATTCGGCTTACTGCTACCCAAGCTACCAGCCATCCAGGTATAGAGATCAGTGCTGTTTTCACATTCCTCGACAATTTCTTTAAACCCATCCCAAGAGTCCTTTTACATTCTTATTTACCGTTTTCCACCAATCATAATTACTTTTTAAAAACTGCCTCATGCCTTCTTTATCAGCCATATGGTACTGCCTAATAGTCCTACTTTTAAAACCTTCCTTTCTATCACATTTATTTTTAACTACGACAAAAACAGCTTCGTGATCACTAATATCATCTGTTACTTTGGTTTCTATATAGAGCTTATCTGGTTTTATCAGCCAGGATATTTTTCCCTCTAGTTGGTTCTGTTACTTTCTGAATCAATTGTCCTTCCCATATTAGATTATTTGCCATTTGTTGGTCATGCTTCCTGTCGTTCGCATTTCCTTCCCAATTGACATTTGGTAAATTAAGATCTTCCCCAACAATCGCATTCCTTTCCATGTCGTTTCCCACATAGCTGATTATTTTATCAAATAATTTGAATCCGTGTCAGCACTACCCTTTCCTGGTCTGTACACTCCAAAGACATCAAGTTGCCTATTATCTTTAGAAATGAGCCTTACACCTAGAATTTCATGATTCTCATCTTTAACTTTTTCATAGCTTACAAATTCTTTCACCAGAATGAATACTCCCCCTCCTACCATTCCTATCCTATCTCTACGATACACACTCCAGTTACAAGTAACTATTCTCATTTTGGTTCCGTATTGAAGATGACGTATATCACAAATATAATAATATTTTTAGATCCACCTGTTCAGTACAATACATAACAATCCACTATTTCATGAGGTTAAAATTTACACATAATACTTAAGTCATAGGTACATGTTTCACCCTTTTTACGGGCATCATCAGCCTATATCAATCTTATATTGGATATGGGATCTTTCTCATCTTATAAACTATAGAATAAAATGTTGAGCAGTGATCTATTAAAATGTTATACTATATAATCTAAAATGAGGATAATGGTCAGAAAGTATGTTAAAAACACTGTGAATTAACAGTTTTGAAGATTATAACATGGTTAATCTCGAATATTTGTGCGTTTAAAACCAAAATCGATTCTCTTTCTATATACCATTAGGACTATGATGGCCTTGAGTGTAAAAGCACAATCATGCATGGGGGATATTTGTTCCACTCCCATAACATTTCACGATAGTAAGATCTATGTCAGTTATTTAAAATAGAAGTGTGAACGTATCAGATGTGTTAAAATATATACGGTTGATTTATCATAAAGTCGTAGAAAAGTAGATGGAACTTCTGGTAGGAGACGGTGCTAATGTTAAATGTTGAGGTGTCAAAGCTAGCTGATGTCAGTGTTTATTTATCTTAGTCCGGTAATCAATTGGATCCAAAAGACGGTCAAGTGGGTATTATTATCCCTGTTGAAATATTTATTCGAAGAAGTGATCTAGTTTTACCTGAAACAAAATGTTAGAGAGAGCTAGTTAAATGGTATTGTGCATAAGACTCCCCATACGTCAAAAATGCCTAAGGCAATAATTACTCGTACGGTACGTGTTGAGTACGTCCGACTGTTCCAGCAGCGCTAGCTTGATTGACCTTTCTACTTCTAGTATTATAACTAGGGAGCGGATTTTTATGTGCTAAAAATGTGAAAAATATTTATTTTTTATGTGCTGACAAACTTTAAAATATGTGATAAAATTGAAATTATTTTCCTTTAAATATCACATAACTACTCGCGCTCAAGAAGTAAATAAGTATAATGTTTTGTATTAGAATATGGTGCTACCAAACGTGCTCCTTAAGGCAAAATGATGTCTGTGTATGGAAACGTGCTGTATGGTATATTAATTTTTGATATTCCGGAGTAGATATTATGAATGGTTATTTTTTAAAGGTAATGATTTGCTTAAATATGACAAAAGCAACCTATCATCTTTGAAAAAATAGTACCAGTTCGTACTCACCCATCACACGCTGGAATAATGGTTGCTGGAAGTACTGTAGTCTCAGAATTGCAGTGAACAACAAAGGTCATCTCCAAATTGTCCATCACAAATGCATGCCGATTATCTCTAAAGAACGCCTTATACTGCGAAAACGATCACTCCACATCACAGGAAGTCAGACGAGCCTAGTTAAAGAGAGGAATGTCACCAACAATAACGCCATCAATTTCACCAACATGAGCACCCTCTAATACATTAGAAATTTGGCACATTGTTTGAAATCCTCTGTTTTTCCTGAACAAATTTTGATATTGGACCTTTAACAGTCCCTGTATCTGCGAAGCCGGGAGTGAATCTAATTTATTTTCAACAGCACGCAATTCCTTCACTGTTTCGGACAACAGGTTAATGGATTTTTCAAGTATGTCTATAGTTTTACACAAGAAGCTTAGATTCGCAGATATAAATGCCAAATCATTTTTCAAAGAGCTGTCTTTTAGTATCTCTTGAAGAATCTCAATTGATGACGCGTCGTTTTTATGTAGCGCGTTCACAACGGATGCAAAACTTTCGAAATTGTCTGCGTAGTATACCACAGCGCTAAGCCAGGTACCCCACCGCGTAACAATAGGCAGAGGAGGAAGCGCAAGATCCGGGTTTTTCTCTTTAAAGAGATCGATTCTTGAGGGTGCTTTTACGAAGACTTTTTTGCCATTAGACACTAATTTATCCACTTGAGGATACTGAGCCCGCACAGTTTCACATAACCTGTGTAGAGCATGAACAACGCAAGTTACGTGTATCATTTTCGGAAAGCTCACAGAAAGGCCTTCGGCTGCCTTTTTCATGTAAGCTGCACTGTCAGTAAGGAAAAGCAATACATGGTCGTATTTTATACCTTTGGGCCAAAGTAAGTGCATGGCTTCATTGAATAACCTAGCTACAGTGATGTGGTTTTCAGCAAGCATTTCTTTACACGCTAGCAAATAAGAATGTTCGCAAGCAGTTTTGTCATTCTTCAACACACCTACTACAACATTTCCTACTTTTCTGCCACTTGAATCAGTGGTTTCAATGCTCACCCACAGTTTTTCGCTATCACATACTGCCCGAATTATCTGTAAAGTTTCTTCGTAACATTTTGGGAGATAGTTTTTCCTTAATGTGGATTCGTCTGGAGGCTCAAAATTAATGTACTTTGTTAGGAAATTTCTCAGTCCCGGATTATTTATTTTACCAAGAGGAATGTCGGCGCAAACAAATGCTCTGCACATATCTAAATAATACTGGGAATATTTAGATGGGCCTGCATTTGAAGTAGCTGGTTCAGCTATTAGTAATTGTCGCGAACGCACAGGCGAAGCAGCCGCAGTATGCTTATTTCCAGACAAATGCTGGATTACTTGAGAACGTTGATTTGCACGTATTGTTTTACCACAGGTTGGTAAAATAATACTTTACCATCGGTAGTGAAAATGCTTTTAAATTCCACTACATATTGTTGAAGACGCGACCGTGTGCTCGACTTCTCTTTTGGCATTATTTTGCAGGTTACGACACACGCATTTACGGTGAATCACTGTTTCAATAAAAAGAATAGCAGCGGACACTGAAGGAAATATTTCTTATAAATCCATACAAAATCACACGACTACGGGAATGATATATGGACCCGAACAGCTAACCTTACTCTTAGGAGTGATGAAATTCCACTACCTAATGGTGGGGCAATATTCTTCCGAGTCTCCCATGTCGTAACGGAATTACGTCTCCTTATCTCTGCGTGATTGCCTTTCGCTGATATTCTATAAACAAAACCCGAGAGGGCTGACTCATAAGAGTTGGAATGACATCATGCAAGGAAACATCTTGTGCAGCAAATCAAATCGCTTCCTAAATGTAACGACGTAGCCAGTGACCAGCAAGTTTTAGAACTTATGGAGGGAAGTCCATAAATAGCCGAAACATTCAGATACATTATGTTAAATACACTGTTAAAAACAATACTGTAATCGTAAAATGAAAATATGAGCATTGTTTTATAACACAGAAGCATTTTAAATTTTATTGATCAACAAATATTGGCGATTTATGTGCTTATTATAGATTTTTTAAAATATGTATTTACATAAAAAATTGTGAAAATATGTGTTTTTATGTGAAATAAGATTCAGTTTTTACACTTGGGGATGCACAATAGGAATAATGAACTTCGTAACTTGCGTTAAAACTTACGCAAGAAAAATATGTAATTACATAAAAATTCGCTCCCTAATTATAACGGTGTGGCTGAGGCAGTGAAGGACACGGAGGCGGGGAGAAGGATGGGCTCACACATAAGTGAAACAGGACACCCGATTACATTTATTGAAAAGGATCTCTCTATTCTAAAATGCATAGGCAAAGGAAAACTTACGAATGAATTAGAAAGTCTGTACATCTTTTTATACCCATTCCATAGTCTCGTTTAAATCCTCAATCACCCTCCAGTCAGTATTCCTCCTACACAGTATTCCACTGATAACAATCTCAGCTTCCTTAAACTTTACCGGTGCTGCATTTACCAGATCCCACACATCCCCAACTATGTGGTACTTATATTAGCTTGCCTTACGTTGTTGGTACCAACGTGAAACACTACCACTTTCTCCTTCCCCTCCTCCTTATCTTCTACTTTTCTCAGCATCTGCCTCAACCTAATTCCTGGATAACACTCTGCCCTGGTTCCCTTTCCTCCACACACTTTCCTCACATGTCTAACAGTGGAATCCCCCATGACCAGAGCCTCAACCCTACCCACCTCCTTTGATCCCCTCCCTTCCTGGTCAGCCCTATCTTTCCTGATAGCTGCAGAAGCTACTTCCTCCTCCCTATTCTCCCTCCCATGACCCTGTTCCACCTCTTTTCCTAACCTCTACTCTACATTTCCCTTTCCTACCTTTTCCCTTCCTCCTACTTCCACACATCTCAGCAACAGTTCCCTGTTCCTCATCTTCTCTCTGTTGCTCTACCTGGAGTGGCTCGTACTGATTTCTGACGGGCACCTGTTCTGAATTCTGATCCTGAATAGATCCCTTAGCCTGCAATCTCCTTCCCCTTAGAACATTAGACCACCTGTTTTCTACAGTTCCCCCCTTTCCTTCCCATCCCTCTTTTACACCTGCTGTAACCTGTACATTGTTTGAGGGAGGCCTACCTTCCTTTCTTCTGTGAGAATCCTAATTATCTCCCTCAAACTCTCCAACTCCTCCCTCATACCCCTCAATGCCTCGCCACACCCACAGTTCCTACACTTGCACTCTTTACCCATTCTTTACGGAAAAAATGAAAAGAAAAGGAAAAATAAAATAACTTGTTTTGTGCAAAAAAAATGAACAAAAAGAAATATTGTCTAGGATAGTACGCAAAGATCACATGACAATTAAGTAATTAATATACTACTACACTATAATACTACTTAGTCGTATTCTATTTTTATCCTACAACACCCTAATAGATAAAAACTACTGTTAATTACGGAATATCGAAAGGAATACACAAAAATTACACAATTCTATACTGCAGTTAAGCCTATCCTTATTACAACAGAATTTTAGAGAGTTTCTACAGAAACTTCTACTATACTACACAAAAAATTTACAATAATTTCTAATACGATATTACTTGTATACTACTGTACAGTACAGTACAATAATTTTAAACTACGTTCAGATGTATCCTAATTACAATACCGGTACCATATGTCACTACTAAGCACAAACAGAATTTTACATTGCAAGTTCGAAATTTGCACGAACTACTGTACTCAAAGATTACCAACAAAGCTAAATGCTTAGACAAATTATTATTAGTACTATGCTCTGATAGATACACTCACAAAGATACACACGAATATAGCAGGTAAGATACTGTACTATTTAAATATACTGTATCTGCACTACAGTTCTAAACTGAAATGTAGTTATATGAATTTTACCGCTGGTAGATTACTATTATTTTTCCTACTATGCAGGACGGAGAATATGTGTCCTTAAATGCCGAAAAGTAAGAGGTTGTCTACAATAATTTGTGTCAAAACTATGCGGGGGTCTTGGACTGCAATATTATTACAATAGGTCCTATAGGAATTTAATTATTAACTTTTAATCAATGTATGAACGAAGGGACCCTAGGCTACAAATTATCGGAATAAAGTAATCCGCTGATTTTGTATTTGTTTACACAACTACCATATGCATGTAGCTCGTACTTTTTGATCTTGTCGGAATGTACAGTATCAACACTCCAAAAACTGTTAAGTACCATAATTATCCAGTGAAATGTCCGTGTAATCTCTTTAACTTCTTTTTAAATCAAAGTTTACAGGCGTATTGTGTTTAATTGACCATAATTTTCTACATGTTACATGTGGAGAGAAAACATTGTTGAAATCTGTTGTTCTGCTCAGAATCTTTCTTGAGTAAGTTTGCTTTGATCATCATATACATGTATAATTAATGACTGATCTAGACATTTTTGTCTTACAGGCCACTTCAGTCCAAGAATCTCAGCGAGTGTTCAGCTTGGTATCAGAAATCATGCATTATTTGTCTCACGCCTATCATGCCCTGAGTGATATAATGTGTGATTTTTCACAACCTCCACCTCGATCCTTAAGATGTCGACCAGTTCTCATTCAACATTCTGCAGTCCTTCAGGCAGGAATTCCTATACAGGTATGTTAGAGATAATTGTTTCTGTGTACTGAAATACACCAGATCAGAATTAAATACTTCAGGACATTCAAATAAACCTCAATGAAATGTTCCAGAACTATTATAAACCTATATTTGTTATGCAAATTCTATGTTCCTAAGGATATTTCCATTCAGAATTACAGTAATTATCTGTTCTTTATACAAAGAGTTATTTTAATCAGAACTTCATTTTTCTTTTGCATATAAGATTTTTTTTTAAATATTCCACATCAGGAAGGTACCCATGATTTTTTTTTCTTTTTCTCTCTTTTGCCCTTATCTCAGACAATTCCTCTGCTTGCTCTTATAGGAATCACTAGTCAGATTTATATAATTTGGCTTCAACCTATGTAATCCATTTTTACAGTGACTGTCTCATTTTTAAGGTGGATGTAGAGTAGTTCACCATCCATTCAATATCTCCACTTCTCATGCCTCAGTTAATGATAATTTTAAAACTTTCTGCATTTGTATATTGCTTACCTTTCATTTTTTTCATAATTGATAATGGTAATAATGTATTGATAAATTAAGATGCACTATGCTTGTTAAATATAAATTCAATAGGATAGGGATTGGGACTTGAGAAAAGTTATGTACTAACTAGGAAGACATGCTAACCAGACTCGGTTGTATTTTGCATGTTTACCATGCATTACAAGGGAAGATGTTCTGACTTTTTGACTTTACAGGCACAGATAAATCTAATGGCAAATCGAGGAAATTCCAACAACAGTAGTAACACCTCTGACCAGGAAAACTCTACTCGAGGAGCAACCAATGGTTCAGTCTCTGCTACAGAAACTGCAACTGAAGCTGGGGTAGGTTCAACAGCTTCTAGTACAGCTGTTACCCCAGTTGCTGCTGCTTCTACTACTTCTCCTACTACTCCATCCAATACGCCAGCTGAAAGTCAAGTCCAAACGACTCAACAAGAACAGCGGTCTCAGGTGCAACTGGGAAATGGGCAAGGTAATGCTGGAGCAGTTTGATCAATTATGAAATTCAAGAAAGCTTAATTGATAAGCTTCACAGGATACACTACCTGATAAAAAGTATCCAGACACCTATCTGAAATTGCACTTAGACTTTACCTTTGTCATGTTCCCTGTTATTGGACTTTAGTATGGGGTGAGTCCACACTTCGCCTTTATGGCAGTTTTGTCCCTGCTGGAGACACTTTCAGTGAACTGTGTGAATGTATGGGGTGGGTCCACGCTTCGCCTTTATGACAGCTTTGTCCCTACTGGAGACACTTTCATGTCTGAATGTTTGTGAAGGAATTGCAGCCCATTCTTTCTCAAGAGCCGAAACTGGAGAAGGTAATGATGTAGGACGCTGGGGTCTGGAATGAAGTCGACTTTCTAACTCGTCCCAAAGGCATTCCATTGGATTCAGGTTGGGACTCTGGCCAGGCCAGCCCATTTCACAAACCATTGCCTCACAGATGCAGCTTTATGACTGGGTGCCTTAATAATAATAATAATAATAATAATAATAATAATAATAATAATAATAATAATAATAATAATAATAATGGCGTATGGCCTCCGGAGAGGCCTGGTGCAGGTCTTTTTCTAGTAGACGGCCTATTAGGCGACCTGCATGTCTGCGAAGATGAAGATGAGGGCGCTACCTAGGATGATTTCTAATGTTGAATACGCCACACACACCCAGCCCCCGAGCCATTGGAATTAACCAATTAAGGTTAAAATCCCCGACCCGGCCAGGAATCGAACCCGAGACCTTCTGAACCAAAGGCCAGTACGCTGACCATTCAGCCAACGAGTCGGACACTGGGTGCGTTGTCATGCTGGTACAATCGATCCTTGTCTCCAAACTAGTCCTCTCCTGTATGCAGTACACAATTGTTTGAAATATGTTAATATCCTTCCAAAGGGATCACGCCTAACCACGAAAGCACCGCTCTACCATAACACCACCTCCTCCATACTTTACTGGTAGTACTACACATGATTGCAGGTAACGTGTTACACTTACATCGGATTGCCACAGGACACTTCCATCGGATTGCCACAGGATATAGCGTGATTCATCACTCCAAATCTGTCTTTTCCAGTGCTCCACTGTCCAGTGGCGTCTCTTAGCATTGACTACAGAAATGTTTGGGTTATGAGCCACAGCTCAGAGTCCCGACTCGCAGTCATTGGAACTATTGGTAGTGATTCCTTCCGCTAATTTCATGCAATTTTTTACAACCACCTGCCCTAATGCTCGATGGTTCCTGTCCATCATTAAATGAGGTCTGTTTAACTGCAGTTGTTCCTTCACATTTTCATTTCACAATTAAGTCACCAGCAGTCTACTTTGGCAGCTTTAGAAGGGTTAAAATGTCCCCGATGGATTTGTTACTCAGGTGACATCCAATGACTAGTCCACGTTTAAAATCTCTGAGCTCTCCTGACTGATCCATTCTGTTGTTACTGCTTTTTTACTGATAACACAATACTCCACACCTCCTTTTATACTAAAGTATGAGACTTAGATACTACAGTCAATTCAGAACTTGAAATATGAATTTCATTCCTTGTATACTGGCAGGTCCACCTCTCATGATATCTAAGGTTCAATTCTGCATTACATAGGGGTGTCCAAATACTTTTGATCAGGTAGTGTATTTCATGTGAATTAGTTTATTTATACATGTTTCAGTAGTGCATTTTACATTATTTTAATCTGTATCTGCATTAGCTGTAAATACAGTGGTAAACTATTTTGTAAATAAGTAGGAATTTGTTTTGTAAGTAGGAAGTTTTCAGTTTTTTTTTTTTTTTTTTTAGAATGTTACTCTTGCATAGCTACTGAGATTGTTGGCTGCCTATTTTGGACCGTGCAGCTGTTAGGTTGCATTTGGGAGATGTGGGTTTGAACTTTACTTTTAGCAGCTCTAAAGATTCTTCTTCGTTATTTCCCTTTTCACACAAGCCAAATACTGGGGCTTTAACTTGATTACAGTTGGGGGATCTTCAAATTTGACTTGTCACTTCACTTGAAGTCGGAGCGGTGTCACCAATTTGCTCACGAGAGTGATCAGCTGATACACAACACAGTGCTAGAACAGAACTGCACTAAACCGTCCTCTGGTACAGAATAAAATTTTTGTTATAAAATATGAAATAACGTACCTTGGATGAGAAGAATGTGAGATAAAACATAACCAAATTCACACACTGTATTAACACATTGCGGACCGGTCCCGAGAAAACTCGTGTTTGCCTAGCCGAGCGTTGCGGACCGGTCCCGAGTTATCTCGTGTTAGCAGCAGACTCAGCAGACTGAACTTTAGTGCTATCTTTTGAGATGTACGGGAACTATTTGGAGGTCAAGGGTGATAGAACTCTGTTACGTATGGTTCTACACAATCGATAGTCGCATTTGTTTTCGAGTATTCTTCATATCGTAGAGTTTCTTTGCATTTCTTGACAACATGTTTACAAAGTTCGAAGAGCCATGCAAGATGGCAGCGCCTAGCGATCGCACGTGTTTACACAAAGATGAAATTATTCGCGAATTATGTGCTGATACAGGCTCTGAATATTAAGTGATGCTGAGTATTTAGAGTTCGACGATGAAATATCTTCTAACGGAAATGTTTCAAGTGATGACGAGGCAAGGTGTGGAACTCGCGTAGCGCAGAACGAGTCGTAAGTTATATTTGTGTTACGGGTGTAAATATTCTAAATATTGTAAATAATGCAGTGTTTTATGACGACTGGGTTATGGACAACAGTGAACCTAGGTTAGAGGATTTTGTAGGTGCTCCTGGTATAAAGTTATGGCCTAATGAATCTGGAAACATACGACAAGTAGCAGGACTTATGTTTGGTGAGGAATTTTTTCAGTATGTAGCTGAAAAGACAAACTTACACTATGAGCAGAAATCACATTCTCATAACTTATCCCCTAAAACACTAAAGTGGACTAATGTCACTAGCAGGGAAATTAAAATATTAATCCTCTGTGTATATTGATACGGCAGGTGAAGAAATCATGTCTGAAAGATTACTGGCCAACCAATCCCCTAATAAAAAGACCAATATTTCCGAAAACTATGAGCCGAAATAGATTTCAAGAAATACCCTGCATTTCAACAATTATTCAGGAAGGCCAATAGAAAAATACACAATAGTCCTTCAAAAGCTATTGAAGTTCTGACAGTTTATTTGTATGCATGCACTCCAGCTTAGAGGTAGTTAGAAAGTGGCCGGGAACAGGGCTGTGCATGGGGCGAACGGCACCCGGTCCGCAATGTGTTAAGAAGTAAAATACCAGAGAATAAAATGCATGTTATAAAACGGGAATAATACAACTATTGAGTATAATTACATACGTAGGATAAGAATAACAAGGCACAGTATAAAAATGAACTCTTAACAGTTCATGGAAAGGTGAATTCTAATGTGAATAACAATGCACTTTGGTTAACAATGTGAGATACAGCATTAATAAACACTCAAGTTAATTAAATATTGATGAAATTTCCACTCACCATTAGCGATTCTGATAGCCGTATCCTTATAGTCGAAACACAGAATAAAATAATTTATAAAGGGAACACACCACTTATATTAAAGTCACTACTGCCCCAGTCATCATCAGTCCAACTCTTGCTCCCACTTGATTTTAATGAAATAACATTTTCTACATATTCTTCCACAATACCCTCTTTCCCCCGAGCATCATTAATTTTGTTTTTGATGCAGTAAAGGACTTTCTTCCAGTCTTCCGCACTTACACGGTTCTCAGCTTCTGAAAGCAGTCTTAACTTCCGCAAGTGATAAAATTTTGTTGTTAGTGGTGACGTAATCTTTAAGTTGAGCCCAAATCAGTTCAATTGCATTAAAGTGGTAGTGGAGGTGGGGGGGGATCACACTTCATGCCCATACCTCCTGTCTGTCATTCACCACGTAAACGGGGGGGGCTTGTTTCTCTTCACACGATGCGTTAATTCTCCTTTTAGTCCTTTTAGCATGTCATCTCTGGCAGGAATGCTGTGATCCTTCAACCATTTGATTAAATCACATTTTATTGCAGCTGTTGGAGTTTTGTCAAGAATGACTGAATGATAGTTGTCCATTATCATTACACTCTTCTCAGGCAAGTTACACAGCAGTCATTCTTCATACCATTTCTGAAAGGCTGTGCAGTTCATCTGATGATAGTCTCCCATCTTCTTGGACCTCAACATGTAAAGGCAGTTAGGCACAAAACCTTGAGACCTACCAGCATTATGACTATTATTCTTCCCCCATTTCCAGTAGGCACTGTCAATGCCCCCTCTACAGACCCATCAGTCCAGCCCTTCCCCCGTGAATTTATATATTGTATGACTTTAACATGCAAAACTATAGTATTAAGATGACAGAAAGTAGTATATATATGTATATACACAGAGAAACCTCATTAGTGCATTCCTCATTAACATGTTTTCCCGCTTAGTATGTCGTAAATTTGAAGTCCTGATTCTCATCGTATTAAATCTATATAAAAATATCTCACTCGTCGCGTTACGAATTTTCGCTATTACTGCTTAGTACGATCGTTCGAAGTTTAGTTTGATTCAAAATGGTGGCCAGAGTCATTCTGTTGCAGTTGCACATGGCCGTGTATAACCTCCAATTCATTGTCTAAGTGTGTCACCAGAAAAATGTGTAATAACCCACTGGTCTGAAATAAAAGGCTTTCTCTAGCATTTGTTTAAGAAAGAGTGTGATCTGATATTTTGATATTTGATATTTTTGTGGGCCCTGTTCAAATGTTTTCATATTTGTTGTTCTTAACACTTTTCAGTGCACTATTATGTTGTAAGTCCCAGCGGAATAAGTTTTCATATTTGTTCTCTCATGTTTTTTTTACCTCTTTTAATGCTCTCTTCTCATTACACTTTCACTGTACCTGTGGTTATGCAACATAAAATCCCCTTATTAAGACAAAGAATGTTACATGTGTTTATTAATTTCCACCTATTCAGTACAAAGTGAGTTCTTGTGATAAAGAATTATGTCTTGTCATATTAATTACAGGGACATGTTTAGCCCATTATATGGGCATCATCAGCCTTAATCTCATACGTGTAGGATAAAAATCAGGATCCTGATTGTTTTTAACTGAAGTATTGAAGAGAAAAGTACATATCATAAAGTTGAGGATACTTGTTGTAGGTACTTCTTTAACATTTTTGTACTAAAACACATCTAAAAGATGAAAGAGTAGGATGACTGTTGTTACAACACACTCACAATAAAATCCTTTTTAATCTTTACAATCAGTCCTTATTTATAACTTTTAAGAATGTCCATGGCTAAAACTGTGATATCAAGTTGCATGTTATAAATTCTATATAAACACTTTTTTGCTGTGTTAAATGGAACCTGGTTAAAGGTGCCCCATACTGATTGAAGGTGTAAAGTGTTAATTAGAACATGAACAGCTTAATCTTCAGATATGATGAAGAAATGTGTTTTAGATCACTCCTAGTGGAGGTTAAGTTAGAATGTAATGCTGTATGACTGTTAAGGTTATTAATCTCATATGATATGATGAATCAACAGTCTTCTTAACCTCTTAACTGGGTATTATTGATGCGCTTGGTGTAACCTGTCCTGTGTGTTTTTTCAGCAGATTGTTGTTACACGACAGGGTAGGCAGAAAAGTTAGTAATATCATTAATATCATTCATCTGTGATACAAAAAGTAAAATAAAGGAGTTTTAATTAATTAATTTTAATGTTAGAGAATTTTTTTTTTAAACCATTTTTACATTAACGGCAAGGTCATTTACCTGGTTGGAATTTGAGAGTTTGGCCCATATTTTACAGCCAAAAGTTGAAACAAATAAAAGCAAGGGGTATTTATAAATATATCATGCATGTGACATTCTGAAGCATTTTAATTAACTGCAAGGTCATTTACCTGGTTGAAATTTGAGTGTTTTGTTCATATGTTAGCACCTAAAATTAACGTTTTCACTGCCGAGTTTTGATGACCAGCCGAGCCCTGTGGGCCGGGTTTTTTTTTTTTTTTAAGGAAGAAGCACTTTGACAGATACATATTTACTGATACTATTAATGGAATGTGTATCGTCCCCGTAGCCCTGCAGCCCCATTCGATGTCGGGGATGAAGTGAGATTATATTTTACACCATATTTTTAGGACTGGATGTCCTTCCCAATGCAATCCTCAGTTGAGATCATGAACATGAAATGTATGATTGGTGAATGAAACTGGGTACAGAAGTGGAAGGAATTGGCTGTGGCTTATGAATAGGACCTGTCCCAGCATTTCCTTGGGAGTGCAAAAGGGAAACCACAAAGAAAAGAAAAAATAAATTATCAGGACAGCTGACGGTGAGGTTCGAACCCACTCACCTGCCAAGTACAGAGCTTGGCTCCATAGCCGTAGCATGTTAATACGCGCGGCTACTCCGCTCGGTGATACTATTACTGAAATATAATACAAAATTCTTGATCCAAGAACTGGTAATATCAAAATCATTTACATTTGGGGAAAACATAATTCATCTGAGGAAGGGGTGACAGTTCCACATGAGACTCATCATTATTACTTTGTGTCGCACTTTCTTGTAGTTCATTATCACCAGATAGATATTCTCCATCTTCATTATCAAAATATAGCTTTCCAAAATCACTATTTATGAGAAAACATTAATTTTCTTCGTCAACAAGAGATGAATGTATACTTCAAGATGCCATGATGGCTACAAGTTAGCTTGAAAGATGTTCCACTCCAACGAAGGTGAAATAACACCATATCGCTTTCAAAACACGCGAAATGGAGTGTTATATCTGCAGTACAGAACTTCTTTAAGCGTTTCCATGGATTCTCAAAGCATGACACCATATCACGTTCATTTGTGACATCGGTGAAGTACACATTGCACCATAACGTATATATGATATACCAGGAAGGCATAGGCCCTGGCACATATGAATAATAAACTTTATTTTATAGCATACAATTCAGTTCCGCTGCATGAACAGCTGTGTGAGAGAATGTTCTCGTACCTACTGCACGACACGAGGGAGAAAGCGAGTCAAGCAAGGTCAAGTGACGTCACCGCCGCCTGAAGCTTACTTCCCCTACCGAAGTTTCTCGATTGTATTTTTACGAACTTTTTAACGCCTGGACCGATTAACACGAGACCAACGCTGAATTATAGCTAATGTTCTGGAAGTAAAACCCTGCAAATTTGAAATCAATCAGTCCAGTGGTTTCTGAGATATGACAAGTTAAAGTTTGGGAGAAATACTTGCCCCTCATCACCTGATTCCAAGCGCTGCCCGCCTGACATGTATATATAGGCAACTGGGCCAAGGCCATAGTCAGTGCAATCCCGTGTACAGAGTCGTGTGCACAGTGTGTGTAGAAAGTCTGTTCCGTCGCGATTCGCGAGGACATAATAGTGGCCGTACTCAAATGCTGTTGTATTAGTAAAAGAACGTATCGTACGTAAAGTTTCTGCTGCGCCGCGACGACTGTAAGATTCTAGATGTTTTTCAAGGTGAATTAGCGTGATATAATACTTGCAAGTTTATTATAAAGGTGAAGCTGTAACAGGAAGTAACAATTGAAGTGTCCAATATTTCACTGACTAAAATACGACACCGTGAACTGTAGTATTTCAACATAATTCTAAACTATGCTAATATCATAAATCATTGCGTGTGGTAAACTGAAATCGTAATTTAAAACCACTTCTAAGACATATTTCCCTTACAGTGAACTGTATAAGGCTGTATTTACTTAATATTCGTCCCAGAACAGGGCATAAATTAACTATTTTCATTGTGCACTTTCTCGATCTTTCGATCACCACTGTGTAAAATCCAGTGAACATTAAGGATTTTTTACAGGAATATTAAGTAGTACGGACTAGTGTGGTGTGAATACAACCATAATATCGCCTTAATCTGTTAATAATATTTGTTCAAAGACTGTGATATATATCACGTTTTCAAGTGCTTATGAACTGTGTATATAAAAACTATGTTTTCTGCAGCATGGACTGTGAATGTTAATTCTACGCCGTAAATTCAGTATCAGAATAAAACTGTGTATTACGACGGTGTGTGATTAATATCCATAATATTTTCAATAGTGCCAATTGAACTTTCCGTGTTCCGACATTACTTCCAAGAACCACGGAAATCTTGGCAAAAGTGCTACGAGATCCTGCTACATCAAACGTCGCTTCCAATTTACGTGGTTTCTTCAGTTATGGTACCCATCAATGGCGTCGACGAGGGAGATTGACGTATCTTCACTGAACATCGCCGGTTCTGAGTTTGAGTCTCTGTCCACACTCCACGGAATGTTCCAGACACCGTACAGCACAACTCCAACATTAGTAAGCAGATCTTCTTGTACGCTGAGTGAGTAATCACAACTGACTGACTTTTTACAAAGCACTTTGTTCAGTACAGTGTTCTTACAAGTGCTGCGTGTGGGTATTAATTCATAACTTCGTCAGTTAAAAGTTCATATTTTGCTATAAATTCCTTTCTAAGTCATTAATTAATTGAAGTGCTTTATTTATTTCATTTTTCAATTTAAACAAACTGAAAGACATACTGCAAGAGTTCAAATACTTCATTTAATTTATAAGTGTGTGTTTATTTATTGATTTGAAAATTTAGAAAGACTGTAGGTCAGCACCATAAATAATGAACTGACAATTTCCAAGGTGCTAAGCAATATTTGTGTGTGTTTGCATTTAAAATTATACTCTAGGCTATTCATGATCTATAGAAGAATGATAATCATTTTTTAAATTCTCAAGCGAACAGATGTCAAGAAAATCATAACATAAATCTTTTCTTTTACATTTTGGCAAATATTAACTACCAAATTGAGTTGCAGGTGGATGCTATTAATAAATTTTACGAAAAAAGGAACTACCATCTATTATTCGCCCTGCGATACTATCAGTCTCTGTACCTGCTCCATAAAACACCGGACACTACCTGAGATCCTTCCCATGCTCAAACCCCACAATCATTTTCCTGTACAATACGGATTTTTGGACGTGGCATGGTGTTCAATAACATATATATATATATATATATATATATATATATATATATATATGGGTTTGGCAGTGAATGGGTTAAAACAAATAAAAGAAAGAAATATTTACGAATTACACATCATGCTAGTGACATTGTGAAAGATTTTACATTAACTTCATGGTCAGTTACGTCATTTACCTCACTAGAACTGCAGTGATTTGTCTCGGAGATAATTTTCGAAAAGTAAGGGGTTGCGATACTTTCTCGTTTTGAGAAGTACATACTGTTTTCTGGCTTATGAACTATCCCCTGCAGCATTAGAAGTCCAATTAGAGTTTTTATCTCAGTTGCATTTGAATACACCCAATCTCTCGCTCGTGACCGTGGTTTCAAGTTCGGATGGGCTTCTAAAAACTGTTTAGCATACACATTGGTCTATTCGGCAATAAATTGAAACATACCATCACCTATGAACTGTTCAAAATATTCCAACACATTGGATTCATCGTCAAAGTCCACATTTACACCACTAGCACCAGAAAATACGAATTTCTGACGTGAAACACCACGCGTCAGGAAAGGGTGAAACATGTCCAGCACTTCGCCTTCATCTGATTCGTCATGTTGTTCATCTTGTTCTTCATTCTCTGAATCGCTTTCATTATCAGACTCACCTTCATCTGTATCAAACCACTCATCTTTGGATTTCTGGGAAAATAAATCATCACAATCATTCTTCCGGTGTTCAATAAGTTCTTCTTCTTCTTCGAGCATTTCGAACTTATGCTTTGAACTAGATGCTGTCATATTTGGCCTACTGCGGACAAGTAGTACTGTACAGTTGTAAAATAAAAACATATAAGCTTCAAGAAGCGTGACACGTTGTATTTGCTGCCATTGTGCGGAAAAAACATCATTTAAGATGACAATACACAGCGCGGCAAAGTAGCTGGTCATACCCAGGAGATATTTGTGGTAAAAGATGAGTACGTATATATTCGTCATGCCCATTACCCTGTAACATTCAGGGTACGAATATATGTCATGCCCAGTTAAGAGGTTAATGTTCGTTGTAGAAGCGAGGAAGGGTTCTCGACTGTGTGAGCTTGAAGATGTGACTGTGGCTTCTTATATTGAAAGTCGAAAGGGAACGCTCAGGTTTGATGTAGATTAGAGCTTGGATGTTGACTTTTACTACTGAGGAATGTGTGGTGTATTGTCTGTAATGAGAGGAGAGTAGAATATGAATAAAATTAAAGAAAAGATGAGTTTAAAGAAAAATGTTGTGTGTATAATCACTTACCCCTTCGACTATTGTGATGTTGATTAGTTGTGTGTATATTCACGTAAGCTTCCGTGGCTCAGGCGGCTGCGCGCTGGCCTCTCACCGCTGGATACCGTGGTTCAAATCCTGGCCACTCCGTGTGAGATTTGTGCTGGACAAAGCGGAGGCGGGACAGGTTTTACTCCAGGTACTCCAGTTTTCCCTGTCATCTTTCATTCCAGCAACACTCTCCACTATCATTTCATTTCATCTGTCAGTCACTAGTCTTTGCCCCAGAGGACAGGCCTCGGCAGCCGGCACAATTTCTATCCTCGCTGCAAGTTGAGGGTGCTTCATTCATCCCATCCCTGACCTGGTCGTTGACTGGAAAACAGGACTGAACTTCAAACAGCATGTCTTGGAAAACACCTGCGGAAATAGTCTTCTTGACTACCTGCTTTCCTATAACGAGCCCTCATCTGTTTCTGTGGGACGAAATATTTTTAACTCCAAGCACAAGTCCTTTGAAGCAACTTTCACTCTCACCCCTCCCCGTGCTCCGAGATGTCATCGACCTGTCCTTAGAAGCTCTGTGCCTGTGTGGCGTAAAGTTGACTGGCAGGCTGAATCGTACCCTGTCCCTGTTACCATGGCGTTTGTTGCATGTGGGTGAAGTTCAAGTTGCGGTGGACTTATTTTATGATTGGACGCTTGCTGTGATTCGGGACCTCATTCCTACTCGTTCGATGTCCAGAAAATTCCCCCCCATGGAAGAAGAGTGATACTAAAAGTGCTGAACTGCAAAAATCGGTAGCCTGGAGACAATGGAAAAATGCGCCTTCCGAGAGTAATTACAAAATATTCTCGGACCTTCGCAAACACCACAAGTACTTATTAAGGCGGGATTACTCTGACTATATTAACGGAGCCTGCATTGAAGTAAAACACAACAGTAAAATGTTCTGGTCACTTATAAATAACAGAAGAGACAATAAACGAATACCGGAAGTAGTAACCTGGGACCAGTCTGTAGCCAGTGGAGCAGATAGATCTGAATTATTTAATGAATATTTTACCTCTAATTTTGTTAAACCTGTGCAGTGTGCTGAGTTTCCTAAAATCAAACCTGTTACTTCCCATAGCCTCAGTAATATTTCTACCACTGAATCTGAAGTGTACTCCCTACTTTCGTCTTTGTCAGAGAATAAACCCACTGGTCCTGATGGTCTCGGTCCTATCTTCCTTAGGAATACAGCAGTAAGTCTTTCATACCCTATTAGTATGATATTCAATCGGTGCTTCTCAGTTGGCTACTTTCCGAGCTCCTGGAAACTTGCGTATATCACACCAGTTCTTAAAGGTGGACAGAGGTCGGATATTGCAAATTATCGCCCGGTCTCTATATTACCTGCTTTATCAATCATTTGTGAAAGGATCATCCATCAGCATTTGCTTGCGTTTACAAATCCCTATATATCCCCTCAGCAGCATGGTTTCCTTCCTGGAAGCTCCTGCGTAACTAACTTGGCTATCCTCCTCCATCATGCCACGTCTGCCATCCACGCGGGCTCTCAACTTGATGTATGCTATATCGACATCGCGAAGGCCTTTGATACCGTGGATCACACCCTTCTTCTGAACGGTTTAACGTGCATGGGAGACTCCTAGCTCTAATTAATAGCTTTCTGAGCGAAAGACTACAGCGCGTTGTTCTTGATTGATGCAGTTCTTCTCTCACCACCACCCTCTCTGGTGTCCAGCAGGGTAGTGTCCTTGGTCTACTTCTTTTTGCCCTGTTTATTGATGACCTTATCGATACTGTTTCCCCACCATTCATGTGAAATACTGCTCTTTGCTGATGATTGTAAAATCTTCAAGCAGATCGATTCTCCTACAGATACAATCCAGTTGCAAAATGCACTTGATTCACTATCAGGTTGGTGTACTACATGGCGTCTTAAACCTCATCCCTCCAAGTGTTCCACCATTTCGTTCACATTTCGCAAATCCCCCGTTCTACAAGAATATCACCTACTGAACCAACCGATTGCTCTTGTTGACAATCAAAAAGACTTAGGAGTGCATTTTGACAGTAAATTGTTGTTTGTCTCGCACATAAACAGGGTTACCTCACGTGCTATGTCACTCCTTGGTTTACTGTACAGGTTTTCTGACATCACAGATGTAAATGCCCTCAGAGCATTCTACGTCTCCTGTATCTTACCTATTGTTGAATACGCCTCTCCAGTCTGGTCCATTTCTGCTTCTTCAAACCTCAGCCACCTTGACCGTGTACAATCTTTTTTCTGTGCTATCATCAGAGCCAGGGTCCCTGCATGTCGCAATCTAAGCACTATCCAAGTGCTTGGGAAACTGAACCTCAAGACTCTTTCTGCTCGGAGGAAAGTAGCCGACCTAAAGCTGCTATACAAAGCAGTTAATGGTCTGTTTAGGTCTCCAGATTTAGCTTCCTTATTTCCCCTCCACGTCCCATCCCGTAATACCAGAATGAAGACCCTATTCCATACTCCTTACTCCCGGCTTTCTCTCACCCAAAGGTCCCTTTCGGTACGTATTCCAGCAATGTTTAATACATTATCTATCAACAACAACCTAGATCTCTTCGTAACGTTTCCTTCCTTCTGTCATGATATTTATCATATAACTTAATTTTCCTTGTTGTTCTTTCCCGTTCTGCTCCTGTATTTACTGTAAATGTATTTTTCTTTGTTAATAACGTTGTTTATGTAAATATGTATTATATATGATTGTACAGTTTTTATTGTGTATATTCGTGTCCTTTGTAAGTATTTATATATCTTTCATTTTAGATTCATATCTATTGTACATAGCTCAGATCGTTGTAATTCGGCGTTATGCTGTTGCTGATCCTGAATGAATGAATGAATAAATAAATAAATAAATAAATAAATAAATAAATAAATAAATAAATAAATAAATAAATGTTGATCAGTTGCTGTGGCAGCGTTGGAATGACTGACACTTGCGCTTCTAGTGTTGTATCGATGTGAGATTCGGGGAGGGGGGTGTGGTGGATGAGAGGGAATAGGCGGGGCATTATGTTTATGTGCTGTTGGTTGCAGGAGGCTTGTGGGGGCGGACGGGAGAGAGTCGTGTTTAATAAAGTAGTATGGGTCCTTGATGATGATAATTTAAGATTGTTCAGAAAGTTGTTTTGTTTTAAATTCTGTGTTTGCAATAATTTGGGTAAAATCTTGTATAAGGGATTTTTGACTTCAATTATTTCATAGAGGTTTAGATTTTTGTTGCAGTATTGAACGAAATATATATAAATGTTTTCTAGTTCATTCGTCAATTTCCTTTTACCTACTCTTTTAGTTATTGTAAGGTCCTGTTCTATAGTCATGAATTGATGCCCTGTCTTCTTCATATGGGTTACTCATAGCTGAAAATTTGTTGTGCTTTTGGCATTATAGTGCTCCAAGTACCTTGTGTGAAAACTCCAGCCTGTTTGCTCAATATAAGAGACGTCACATTGTGTGCTTGTTGAGCCTGTGTATGCCTGAGCCTGAGTAAATGTTACTGTAGGAATTGACTGTGTTGTGATTGAAAAATAATTTCTGGTTAATGTTTGTTGTCCTAAATGCTATACTGGTGTTTTGTTTTTCAATATAAGAAGCTGCAGTCACATCTTCAAGCTAAGATAAATATGGCTTTACACAGTCGAGAACCCTTCCTCACTTCTACAATGAACATTAAGAAGACTGTTGATTCATCTTATCATATGAAATTAACAACCTTAATAACTTAAACAGTCTAACAGCTTTACATTCTAACTTAACCTCCACTAGGAGTGATCTAAAACACATTTCTACACCATTATCTAAAGATTAAGCTGTTCATGTTCTAATTAACATTTTACGCCCTCAACCAGTATCGTTCCATTTAATGCACCAAAAAAGTGTTCCTATAGTACTGGAGCAACTATATATCACAGTTTTAGCCATGGACATTCTTAAAAATTATAAATAAGGACTGATTGTAGAGTTTTAAAAAGATTTAATTGTAAGAGTCTTGTAACAACAGTCATCCTACTCTTTCATCTTTTAGACGTATTTTAGTACGTAAATGTTAAACAAGTACCTATAGCTTCTCTCTTCAAAACGTCGATTAAGAACAATCAGGATCCTGATTTTTATCCTACAGGTATGGGTTTATCCTTGAATATTAACAAGACCAAGCTGATTGTATTCTAAAAAACACCAAAACAGACCTTCCTTTACATCAACAACATCGTCCAACAAGCATCTTCCGTCACATATCTTGGAACTCTAGTGAACCAGCATTCTGATACAAAAAGTGAAATCTTATCCAGGATTGGACAAACAAAACATATGTTCAATACCATGAGGACCTTATTCACCAGCTGAGAACTCAACCTCCAGCTCAGAGTCGAAAGCTACGTTATGTCTTTCCTGTCCTTCTGTATGGTTTCGAAGGGTGGACACTCAGCCCTTTATTGGAGAAGCGGATTGAATCTTTTGAAATGTACTTATACAGAAGAATACTCCGAATATCTTGGGTAGAAAAGAAGACCAATGAAGTAGTCCCCAACATCTTGAACAAGAAAAAAGAGCTTCTCATAACCATCAAGGAGAGTAAGCTCAGCTACCTCGGGCACATCATGAGATGTGAACGATACACATTATTAAATAGAAGGAAGGATCCACCTTTTAATACTCCGTTGTTAAGTTGAACCAAATAGAAGTTACAACCTGTTCATTTGGAACCGGTTTCAACACATTTGTAGTGTCATCATCAGCCAATTAGCAAATCAGTGCAAAAATTAAGTCATAAAGATCTAAAAACAACTAACATAATGATCACTTGTAGTTAACGCCTGATCATTTTGGTGGCTCAAACTCTCTTCAGTAGTGAAAACTCTCATCGGTGAAGGGGATTCGGCTTTGCTCATTGTCAAAATGTCCGCCTTCGTAGCGTAATGGTTAGTGTTATTAGCTGCCGTCCTCGGGGGCCCGGGTTTGATTCCCGGTACTGCAAGAAATTTAAGAATGGCAGGAGGGCGGGTATGTGGCTCAAATGGTACATGCAGCTCACCTCCAATGGGGGTGTGCCTGAAAAGAGCTGCACCACCTCGGGATGAGGACACGAGTTTACTTATTGTCAAAATACGGCTGCAGAAGCCGTATCAACTTTATTCACTTACACTTTCTTATTTTGGGCATCAGGGAATGTCTAGTACTTTTGTCCAAAAGCTTTTGAGTGTACAATTGTTCATTAACTCATTAACTGGTGGTGGTGATAATGATTAATTTTTTTTTGAGGGGAATTACATCAGATCAGCTATCCCCTCTTTACCTGAATCAAAAGACGGCGCGGGGGGGGGGGGGGGGGGAAGGTCTAATCCTTCGAAGAAAGAAAAGTTTTGCCAGAACAAATGGGCCACAGTGGGCATGAAAATTAAGCTCACCCTAGGTCTTGCGAACCTAACATCATTGGTGTCGAAAGTCAACCAAGGGTGGTCTAGGGTTTCCAGGTATCCTAATTAAAATCTATCTGGATTAGTAGAAATCTTTATTACCCCAAAGTAGGCAATATTTCACATACTTTAGTCTTTTAATTGTCTATTTAAAGAATGTGAAGTTTTAAATTGAAAGGCTGCATCGTAAAGTCAACATAATTGACGACAATATGAAAACAGTGTTCTCAATATGGTATATCCCCAAGTTCTGTGGTAGTGTTTATTCTACTCCACTAGAGTCAATAGTTATCAGTTCCTGACAGTCAAACATAGTAGAGAAACAGTTGATGACATGAGAGAAACAGTTATCAATGGCAGGATGCTGAACTAATGGTGAATACTAACTACTTATTTACATGCCTAGTTGTGTTGTTTCCTCGATATAGAAGCGAACAAACTGTTGAGGAGTTTGAAAAGTGAGAAAATACATAAATAAGGTAGGATTTAGTGCTTTATTTCATTTTAAAATTCATTACGAGTTGTGATTGTGATGTGTTGTGTGGATTAGACCTGTCTGACATATTCAAAAAGCAAGTAGACATCATAAGATTATAATGTGAGGAAATTAATGTCCAACATTATATATGAGTAGTATGTAGGTTTCGAAATACCAGTTTCATTCAGAAGTAAGTCTCGATTTTGTTCAAGAAAATCCTGGTGACCCTGAGGTCGTAGAATACAAAAAATAAAGTAAGGAGTCTGATTTTTCCTGTGTTGTTCAACAATTTCATCTTTCCCTTCTTAATTTGATGACATGATTCCAATAGTCAGTTGTGTGAATTATACTCAAAACTACATGGATAAATTCTGTAACATTTGTATTTTTAATTTTCAGACCCTATACAGGTAATGAACTGTAAATAAGCATTATTCTTTTGTTAACTTATTTAAAATAATCTTAGGGATACACACAAATCATACACAAACCAAGAAGCTATTTTCACTTTAATCAGTATGAGAAGCAGAATCAGTTGGGCAGCTATGATTGGCGAGCACGACAAAAGGAACGAAAAGGAAAGTGAAGACCAGTAGGAGGATTTGTCTAAGGTGAAAGATAGTGAAATATTAAGTATACTACTGGGTATAGCCCTTGCACTATTGAGATAGTTAACTCGGCATGCTTGAACTTAAAATACAGTTTTTAAAACGCCCAGAAAATTGGTTAGAAAACACTACCTATTTAGAAATTCAACTATACCATTCACTGTTTATTTTCAGAAACTACTTTCAATATTACACCTGGCAACGTAGAGTTCTTCATGGAGGTGGGCCCAGGAAGCATTACAATTGATTCACTTGAGGCTACAGTGGTTACTAATGGAAATGCTGGTGGAATGGGTAATGGTGGAGTTGAAGCCAATGGTAAGTTTCAGAAAGGGCCTTTCAAGCCTCTTATTGTTCCCTGTAAAGCATGAATCATTGCCACTAAATGCCTAGGAATCCTATAAAGTATTTGAATACTTATGTTTATTTATACTTTTAGGGAATATGTAATTAGGAGAGAGTTACTTCCAGACTTTGGTATTCCAGTGCAAATTGTTAATTTAATTTCATATTGTTACCTGACAGTAGTATTTCTGGACTGAAGAATCAAAAGAGAGTAAATGTGAGTCTGTGATGAATATACAGTTTGTGATTCATTGACAGCTTAGAATTGATCAACTGGGTACTCAGAATGTTCCTAGTACTAGTCACCAATTTGACATGCCCCAACTGGACTAAAGCACATTTTGCTAGTTCATCAATTTCCTGAAGTCCGAATTCCATACGGAAAACCAGGGAAACTGGTAAATGTCAGGAAATTCAGGGGGAAAAATGTGGATATTTTTTCTGCCAGATAAAGTGGACGTACAGTATTTATCTGCGTTGTAGAAGCTCTTTTTAAAAAAATTTTATAACATGAATCTAGGGCATATCTTTTATGCCAGGAAAGAAATTGTAAAGAAAACTTAATAAAAACACAAAAAAAAAAAAAAAAATGTGAACTTGAATGTGAAGGAACAAATAGAATCAATAGGTATATGCATAGCTTATAGCAAGCAGTAGCGACTACAATCGATCGATCGAATTTGTAATGTTTTGATCTGCTTACTATGAATATTCTCTGATGTTGGGGAATGGCGAGCTTGATCGATTATATTGTGTTTACGGTTTTTGTAATCACTTAAATGCGATACATGGCTTCCACCACAAGATAAGTCCATATACAAAATTCCACAACCCAGCGGATTACTGTGTTTGTTTACTGTGTAGGGATGATAGTATTTAAATATTTCATTATTAAGGTCCACCTTTTCAATACAAACTGTACAATGTTTCACATTACATTTATGTTCAGGGATTAGTTTTGATCTAACTGTAGGACATCATCAGCCTTAAAGCAAATCACACAAATACATCAAAGAAAATGAAAAATGTAGACACAAAGGTCTTTAAAAAACTGTACGCACAACTCATAGAATTGAGGTAAGACTGGTTACATAAAATAAAATGTTGTTGAATTCTGTTTAAGACCTTTGTGTCTATACAGTGTTTATTTTCTTTGGTGTATTTGTGTGACTTGCTTACAGTTAGGATAAAACTAATCCCTGAACGTAAGTGTGATGTGAAACATTGTACAGTTTGTATTGAAAAGGTGGACATTAATAATAAAATATTTAAATACTATTGTAATCACAGTTCAATACAGATCAATCATAATGAAATTTATATCTTTTAATTACTGTGTAATGATGTGTGCGATAGTTACTACCTCGTAGACTGTAAAAACAGACAGAAAAACAGTGACTGAATACAGCAAAGTGTGAAATTCTCTAAAACTTAACTCATTTTAGCGCTCATTATTATAAATATTATTATTGTTGTTGTTGTTGCTCTTATTAAATGCGCTGACATAGGCAAGCCTTGTATAAATAGGTAGTGCATCATGACACCATTTACACTGCGTCGCACTGGAATTTAAGCTGACATGCATTTGTATATGCATAAAAACTAGATTTTTAAAAAATGTATTGGAAAGTGGCAAAATCCTTTGATGTTTGTTGAGTTAAGGCCAATACAGGATAAAGAATGAGATTTATAAATGTGATAGTCCCGTTAACAACAGGTACTACAGTTAGTATCTTAATATAACTAATTTGGAACAGAAGAAAAAAGCAGCCCACTTTAAGTATGTTTTTATGCACAAAATGGGGTTTATACTAAAACTGATGAGAAACAATTTCTTTTTAATGAACGAGGATTTGTTACTGTTAAGAAACCTCATACTTCATGTTTATCTACAGACTTTTCCTAACTTTTCAACATATCTCAGTTTTGTTACACACTTTTTCCCTTACATTCTGCAAGGTTGAAAATACCCTTGTGATAAAACACACTTTCAGTTTCCTGCAGAAGCTGATGTGCTACTTTCTGTTAGTCCTCTGCCATCCTGTAATGTTGTCTCATATCCGTTCCCTTCACAAAACTCGTATAAGTTGAGAGTCTGTAGGTGCCATTTCAGGTCTGCTCCCTTGGTGCAGTCTTCCTAGCCCTTTTTCTTTGTAATTTCCACCTCGGTGAGCTGAACTGAATCAGGGCGTGCGTTATTCTTTTAAAGGACAACCTTTCTGGAGACTAGTTTACAATGCATGACAGGACTCGTGAAGTGTCTGGACATATAAACTTGTGAAGTGTCTGGACATATCAGCAGGTATTTATGATTTCCCAGGTTCAAGATCCACCAGATTGCACTGTCTTTGCTTTCTTTCTTGTTAGCAAATTCCAGTGATGTTTTATCTTGTTCAGCATTATATTGTTTTCAGTTCATAATGATGGAACCTCTTTTCACCACCTGTCGCAGTGCTAAATAATGCAGTGGAACCTCAGTTCAGCTTTTTTTTGGTGGTATTGCAAAAAAAAAATGCTGGTATCACCAGTTATAAAGCAATTGTAAACATACACTGGAGTAGAAGTCTCCTATACCGGGCGAGTTGGCCGTGCGGTTAGAGGCGCACAGCTGTGAGCTTGCATCCGGGAGATAGTGGGTTCAAATCCCACTGTCGGCAGCCCTGATGGTTTTCCGTGGTTTCCCATTTTCATACCATGCAAATGCTGGGGCTGTACCTTAATTAAAGCCACGGCCGCTTCCTTCCAACTCCTCGGCCTAAGCCACTAAGAAGGAAAAAAAAGTCTCCTATAGTGAGTGCAGCATATAGCGAAAACCCCTTATAACATTTTATTCCGTCCCCTGAAAATTCCTATACTAAACTGTGTTTGTCCATCGGTTACAGCGAGAATCGTATCGCTGATGCATCTGTTACTTGTGAGGTGAAGGTGGTACATATGCACTATTTGTTTGTAGAATTGCTCTGTTACCATACTATTAAGAATTGTATTTGGAGGCCGTGGAAAAAATGATATAATAATAATAATAATACTAATAATCACTCCAAAGATTACGGATTAAGAGCAGAGCAGTGTAACTATTGTGAACATTGTAATTGGGCAAAAAGCCTGTTATGTTCATCACTGAATAAATAAATAAATAGTAAAGTATATCAGATCAAATGTGGAACGTGACGGGATTAGGTTTTTGGGACTAGAAGAGGCCAAGACAAGAGAAAACAATAGTGAAAGATTTAATGACAAATCTATTTGAAGAGAACAAAACCAAAATTTACAATTTCCTTCGAGCAATTTGCTGAACTATACAAATGTTGTTCTTTCCCAACCATCACATTTTTTTTTGTTTACTTCTATTAATCGAAAGAGCAAATAAGAAAGAAAGAAAGAAGGGGATGGAAAGGAAGGGGGGGGAGGGGAGAAGAGGAAATGGAAAGAAATACCTGCCTAATGACATGTTAAAGAACTAACCAATAGATACAACATGTTATGGAATTATAAACATCAAGCAAAAGAAGTTATAGGTAAACACACGATACAAAAAAGGGTCTTCAAAGGTGAAGTCCGTCAATTAAACACACAGAAAATGACATCGATGGAAACTGCTTCTAGAGACAGTCAATCAGTATGTAAGATAATTGCAAGAGACTATCCTCATTTTTCCGTATTGAAAGTCTATTTAAAGGAGAAACAATAAAACTTTTGTATCAATACATTAAAAGCAATTATAAAATTAGGATCTCATTCTTATTTTATTGCTTAAATATTAAAACATACATGTTATATTTTGAACATCTTCAGGTTAACGATGATTATTTTCTTCCTCCTTAGTGAATTTTACTCTTTGGTCTAGGTTATTTAAAAAGTTTAATATGTTATCACTGTTATTGAATTTACTATCCATTATTACAAACGTATCGCCTACATATCTTACCCACAAACATAGT
Organism: Anabrus simplex; assembly: GCF_040414725.1. Taxonomy (NCBI): domain Eukaryota; kingdom Metazoa; phylum Arthropoda; class Insecta; order Orthoptera; family Tettigoniidae; genus Anabrus; species Anabrus simplex. Next base: position 92,447,371 of record NC_090272.1, on the reverse strand, counting down.
CCTTTTATGTTTGTTTTTATTTTGCTTTGCTCCAGATGATCCATATAAATATTAGCTAAAATTCGAGACGTGGGGTCTCCCATCCCCTAACACATCTGTTCGTTAAACTTTTTAGATATTACAGTAACACGAGCAGAAAATAAATTTGACTTTCAGATTTATAGAAAGCCATCTTACGTTCCAATAGCTATCAAAAAAGATTCCCCACACCCAAAATCACAGAAACAAGCCGCATTTTTAGTCTAATTTACAGAGCCTTCAAAATGCCACTATCAGATAACAGTTTAAAGAAAGAAATAAAATTTATAAAAGACTCAGCTTCTGTAAATAGTTATAAAGTAGATGTTGTTAACAAAATTATTAATAGAGTGAAATCAAAACTGGCCACAAACCTTATTCCGATTAAAACTGAAAAACCAAAATTCGCAACATTTACATTCACCAGCCCAGCAGTATATCAAATCACGAATCCGATCAGAAAACGAAAAATTAATATTTTATTAATTTATTTAATATTAATTTAGAACTCAAAATACAAATAGAAATATATTTTTTAACCATAATAGTGTAAATTCACGCAACAACAAATACCGAAGTTCAGGAATCTATAAGCTGATTTGCTTGGATGTGGTTTTTCTTACGTTTGCCAAACTGGGAGAAGTTTTATAACTATATATTTGGAACATGTAAACGCTGCTAAACATAATAAATTATCCGCTATGAGTAACCATATGCAAGAAAAGGGACACCACTTTACTACAATAGAAAAAGATTTTAAAATAATCAGAAAAGTTGACAAAGGGAAATTAATGAATGAGCTGGAGAATATACATATCTACTTAGGCAAACACTTCAGTAGAGATAAAAACGTGAACGATGAAATAGAAATTAAAAAATCCATTAATAGAACGAATAACGAAATGAATACAAACGTTTAAAATCGATAGTACGAAATTTACGCGTAATTTTATCCCACATAATAAAGAGAGTCAATCCACGAATACACAAACTCCTCCATACACAACTTCTAAACATTCCCCTCCACGAATCACGCCATTTGCTAGAACGCCGTCCTCTGTTACCTCCCCTCCCAATGCCCCGCAGATACAGAGACACATATACAACACGAGGAGCGCAAATAGAATGACAAGCAGCAGTCAAACAGCTGAGTGCACTAGAGTAAATGCAGGCAGGAGGAGAAAGAGTAAATGCTGATCCTTCAGTGTTAGTTTCTTCAACTTTTAAATCATTCGGCTTGTCCTTACGAAAATAACTTTCCTGTTACAGATATGTCGACAGACGTTTTTACGTAAACTTTGATAAAATTACCATTTGCATGTCACCAGAGCTTGTTCATCACCAATTGACAGAGTCCCTGCTTACGTCTGGAGGATTGCCCTATTATACATTGGTCAGGACTACAAGCAATTTGTGAATTCGACAAATTTTGAAGTTAAATATTTCATAATCTATAATCAACAGTGCACATCAGTTTTGTCACGTTTATAGACGAATAGTAAAATATTGAAGCCTAACCTCAGCTGTTTTGAGTGTTTTAAGATTCCAATTCCATACAGTATAATTTGTGAAAAATTAAGCCAGTTGTAGCAAAATGTTGGAATGTGTACACAACGAATAATTTGAAAACATTAAGCAATTTCATCAGATTGTAAATGTATTGACATTGTATTTTAAATATTAGAATAAGGTTTTAAAGGTTGAAACTTAATTATTTTCTATAAGACGACGTAATATACAAAAGTTTTAATATTTAAGAGGTTTTTCAAAGCTCATTAAGGAGAAGTTTGTCAAAGGCAAACCATAAGTGTAAGTTCTAAAACAATGTTATCATTTAACCTTGTAAGAATATTTATGGCTGAAGATGTTCAAAATACAAATGAAACATGTCCTATGTTTGAATATTTAAGCAATAAAATAAGGATGAGATCCTAATTTTATAATTGCTTTTAATGTATTGAATATGTTGATACAAAAGTTTTGTTTCTCCTTTAAATGCAAGATCATATTAGGAACTTTCACTGGCCTAGCGGAAGTTGCTGTTATCCGACAGGGCTGTTCAATGACAGTCTCTTTTCAACCTTGAATAATACAACATAGATCAAAACCACGTTCATGCCTAACTTAGGACTCGGAAAACAGTAGAGATCGAACACGCACACCTCAAAATTTTTGAAACTAAGTTCATAGTTTACTATAATCCGTAGACCGATGAAAAAAGATTAAGTCTTTGATCAGAAAGGCAATCTTCCCCATCAGTATTTAGAGAAGTAAAACTGCTGTAAATTAAAATAGTCATACCTCATTTCCCAGTTCACAATACTGGAGCAGGATGGAAGTCCATATGTACGGCTCCTCATTAACGAATGTAACACTCCACGTTCCACCCTCTACACAGGCTGACTCATCTCCATTGAATCTGAGTGAGGCCAGGATTATATAGGAAAGTATAAAGGAGGAGAAATGAGGGGAGGAAGGTCCAGCACTTTCTGGAAGAATTATAGATGTTGCGAGAGCATGCGCCAGTAGGCACAACAGTACAGCGTGACGTCATCAGGAGTATCAGCTGACTAATAAGCAGTTAGTTGACAAGACACAGCGAACGTGAATAGCAGATATAATGGAGATTGTGTATGTGCGGGGTATTTCCATTCCCAGTAGATATCGGCGATGAGGCAACTCTCTTACAGTCTCTGAAAGAAATGCGGCATATTTCTAATTGCAAGTAACTAATACGTATATTTCTAATTGCCGTAAATGTTGATGATGTGAGTCCATTACATAACATAAGCGATTAAGTGCATGCTATTTTTTCTGTTACCAATCTTTATACACATTTGGAGATTATACTGAATGCGATCAGTCATCTTTGGTATCACTTTCTCGCTGTGTGCACTGGCGAGTTCTCTCGTCGACATTTGAAGGTAATGTCGGAGTCGGTTAGTAATCCTCATAGACTGCTGTTCTGTAAAGGAAAATTCAAAATATAAGGGGATAATTTGAAGTTACCACAAAGATGCACACTTGGATGCTGTCAGTTGTGTACACTATTTTATTTACAAACATATGTTATACACACATCAATAAACCACCATTTTGAACAGCTGCCTACTATGAAGATTAAGAAGAATAAGACTGCCACCTTGACAAACATTTGACTGCTACAGTAACATGTTGACAGAATCGCAACACGAGTTGACAGAAACAACTCAGCTCTATCCTCAATACTGCCTCTTTATATTCGTTGCCTGGCCAGACTTCTAGAAGAATATGACATAACATGTTTTCTTGCAAATTCGAGGTTTTCTTGTAAATTCGAGAGAGGCTCCAATAGCCTACTTACAATGTAAGGAACTTTCTACATAATTCTAGTCGCACATAGCATTGTTCTGGACTTATTATAGTGTGTTGCACAATGTTGCATTCGATTTTACATCATAAATACATGTAATAATAAATTATATACTATTAATTACATGTTACATTAAATAAACTCATATTTATATATATACAGCAGACGTTTCATGACATAACCTCCAAATAATACGATCGTGATTACACCAAATAAGGTTTGTATACGAAGGGCACTAGGAAAGTTTTGCGATACGCAAAAATGGATAGCTGGACACCCCTGTTATGGTGAGGGGTGAAAACCGTCTGAATCAGACCCTCCATATCCCTGCACCAGCTATTCATTCACTTCTACACGACCATCTTCATGTTAGAAAGGTTTGTTCCCTTTGGGTGCCCTATTCACTTTCAGAGGAACAAAGGGCACATCGAGTGAAATGGTGCTGAAAGATGCTAAAACAGTTTGAAAATGGCACTTTGCTTAACGTCAAGAGCATCGTTACAGGTGATGAAAATTGGCTTTATTATTACAATGTCCCAACAAAAACCTAGAACAAGGTGTGGCTGTTTAAAGATGAGGGTACTCCTGTGACTGTGCTAAAGTCAAGGTCACTGAAGAAAAGGATGATTGCAGTATTCTTCACTAAACAGGGCATTCTGATTTGGGTTATGCAAGAAATACAAAGGACAGTTACTGCGAAGTGGTACAGTGAGGCTTGTCTGCCTCAGGTCATCCAGGCTCTCAAGCAGCTCCGTGTAAGGTCACGGCTCAACACTTGGCTCTTGCATCACGACAATGCTCCAGCACATCGTGCTAATGTAACAATGAATTTTCTTACCAGATCACCCTCCATACAGTCCTGATCTTGCCCCATGTGACTTTGCACTCTTCCCAGAAGTGAAGCTGAAAGGGCGGCGTTTTGCATCTGACGAGGAGCTTCTGGCAGCATGGGATCAAGAGTGTGAAAATGTAACCGAAGAAAAGTGGCAGAGTTGGTTCAGTGACTGGTTTCGACATATAGAGAAGTGTATCGAGTGTGGTGGAAATTATTTTTAAAAAGACAAAAGCGTTCACTCACATTGCCAAACTTTCCTAGTGCCCTTTGTACAACTATCTAAATAATACTACTAAATGGATGTAAACACCGTATCCATACATCGCAAGTAGTAGTAATAATAATAATAATAATAATAAATATTTGCATTATTATTTACCCATGGGTTAAAGAATATTGTTTCCAAGTTATATTAGTTTATTACACTGCATCAAATGTTTTCATAATAAAATGTGTAAATAGTATGGCCGATAGCAGCTGTTAACTCATCAGAAATAAAGGCTGAAGTCAAAGACCGCTTAATTTTAATGCTGTATACTGTAATTACAGTAAGTGAGAATGTGATACCGTGAAATATGGCAGAGGACATTAATGATTTCGGAAGTTGGTTTATACTTTGGGTCCTGTAGCTATCAGCTTACATTTGGGAGATAATGGGTTCGAAATCCACTGTCGGCAACCCTGAAGATGATTTTCTGTGGTTTTCCATTTTCACACCAGGCAAATGCTGGGGCCATACCTTAATTAATGCCACGGCCGCTTCCTTCCCATTCCTAGGTCTTTCCTGTCCCATCTTCGCCATAAGACCTATCTGTGTCGGTGCGACGTAAAGCAGATAGCAATTGATAAATCATCCAGATCTCTAAATCGGATGGAAATTTTTTTTCACAAGACTCGCAAGAGTGCCTGAAAATGTCTGCAATTGATCTTGAATTAAACTAGATTTCCACATGGACAATTTTGTAAAATGGGCTAACTCGCCTTTTAACATCTTACGCTGCCAACCCTCCAACATTTGCTTGAAAGCAGTAATGCTGTGTACAAATGAGTAATAAATATTTTAACTATATTTTAACTATATTTTAACTACGTAATTCACCAGGATCCAGTTGCAAGAAATTTCTTCACAAATGGTTCTAGTACCAGAGATAATGTAGGATGCTCTTTCGTTTCCAATATCAGCACAAAGATCTCGCTTCCTAGTGTCTGTTGAATGTATACTGTGGAGCTTTTCGTCATCTTAGAAGCTCTGCTGTTTGCACTGGGTGATGAAAGAAACCACTTTCCCATGTTTACAGACTAGTTAAGTTTTCTGTAGTCTCCTGACTTCTGTTTACCGCAAAGCCCACTGGTACGGCAGATTCATGACCTAGCTGGGTTGTGTGATGCTGGCACCAGAATCATTTTCGCGTTTCTCCCAAGTCACGTTGGGATTGTGAGGAAAATGAACTTGCGGATGAAGCTGCAAAGGAAGCGGTACTTTACCTCCTAAACCTGTGAATGTACTTGCTAGGGATATTTGTTCGCAGCTATATCAAATCAACTTGGTGTTCTGGGATTCAGAGTTGCTAGATATCCATACTCCCAACAAGCTGAGAACAGTCGAGAAGACCACTACCGTGTGGCAGCCCTCTTTCCATCCTTCATGGAGAGGGGCTGTAGTTTTGTGTAGACTGATGATAGGTCATGAAAGATCTATGCACTCTTACCTGCTAAAGGAGGAGGAATCCCCCCCGCACAGTGTGTTCTTGTGGCACCGATTTCATAGTGGCCCACATCCTCAGAGTGTGCCGATCTCTCTGGCCTTAGACGGAACCTCAGCATGCAGGTGACACTCAAACTCACACTGGCCAATGACAGGAATACTGCTGATCCAGTCATTTGCTTTAGGTGTGAGAGTGGATTAATTAAAGGTATGGACATTTCAAGTATTGTGTAACTCGGGGAGCTTAGTTCCCTTTTGATGCATTTGTGACCTTTTTGGCTTAATACGATAATGTTTGTTTTATTTTAAAATTGCTCTTTTGAACAAATTGTTTTGTTTTAATTGAAATTTCTTTTCCACTTGTTCAGAGAGGATGATTACATAGTTGTATTTCCTCTTAAAACAAAAACCACCACCACGTCCTTCGAGAAGCACCGGCAGGTTTTCCACCCACAGTTCTGTACCTGATGTATCTGTAGCAGCACTCTTTCCTGCTAGCTTCTTATACATTAACATGTGCCGCTCCTTGAAGTGTGATATTAATCCGTCGGAAGCTGAAAAATGTGTAATGTTCATTCTTTCCACTACCTTTATAGAGTTTTTACTTATAAGATGCCGACCACAGGAATGCCTGATGTTCGGACGTGTTGATACCAGGCAGAGTACAAACTCAACTCAGTGTATGTAGATTCTTTCCAAGTCTTCCATTATTAGGAGCGCATAGCTGTGAGCTTGCATCCGGGAGATTGTGGGTTCAAACCCCACTGCCGGCAGCCCTGAAAATGGTTTTCCGTGGTTTCCCATTTTCACACCAGGCAAATGCTGGGGCTGTACCTTAATTAAGGCCACGGCCACTTCCTTCCCATTCCTGGGCCTTTCCTCTCCCATCGTCGCAATAAGACCTATCTGTGTCGGTGCAACGTAAAAAAGTAGCAAAAAAAAGCCTTCCATTATGAGTAAGAAACGCGAAATACATGACCAAATAGATCATGGTGCTAATCCTAGTTGTTTGGCAATGTCGATCTTCTTTTTGGAAGGATTCTTCTCAACCTCTTTGATAATTTTAATACTCTTCCAAGATTCTGACTTACTATAAAGGTTGAGTCATTTTTAACTCCTCAAAAATCCACAAAATGAGACTATTCAATTACACGGCAAATGTACACACTAAGTGAAATGCTGTATTGTAAGAATGTAGGCTACTTACCCGACCTCCCTTGCCTTGAATACTGCAGCTCGAAACTCGGGTAAAAGTAATGTAGCAGCTTTAACGATGTCATAGCGGTTAGTGATTCAGAACGCTGCAGCTTGGACGATGTCACAGCGCACCTCGATATTAAATCGGATAGCCCAGGAGCAAGACGGAACATGTGAGTATGCATATCAATATGACAATCAATTGGGGTTTAGAGTTCTTTAGGACCTAAATTAATGATTGATAGACCCAGAGAAAATGTTTCATTGAAGAACGATAAATAGTTTTTTAACCCAGATTGTATTAGACATTTTCTTGGGACTGAAAATTATGAAAGATACTGTACATAGGGGTAAACAATAGTTCCAGGAACAATTTATCAAGGTCGCACTGTAATTTTTAAAATTTTTATATTTCTGACAGTCTTCAATGTTGGTTTTACTTTAAAAGTTGTGGTCTTCCATCAATAAACATGTGACCAGTGGTTACAAACTTTTCAATAGCCTAAACTTAAAATCATCTTCTGCACTTTGTCCTGCAAGTTCTGCTGCAATTGTATCCACAGTGACTCATCTGATAATTATATAATAATAATAATAATGGACTAAACAAGCAATGCCTTAAATAAATGCCAGGAGCATGCACAAGGATAAATATAATGACAGGTCAGTGCAAAAGTAGGAGTAACAGAAGGAAGACACCAGGGAAAATATGAAAACACAGAAGTGTAAGAACAAACTCCCTGCTAACATGCACTAGTAGTATCTTCACACTCTCCCCTTTGTCAACTCCTCCTCTTCTACATCCTTTTCTTCTGAGGCTGCAGCATGCAAACGAGGTTTGTTCAGTAGGAGAAAAGAATGGAAAGAGATAACTGGATACTGTAAATTCATTAAATTCTGTAGATTTTTGCCTATTTAAAGGTACTGAATGTAAACATGGCACATTGTACTCCTTTAATTACATACATATTAAAATTGTACTTCATGTTCTTCCATTTTACAGAGGGTTATAAAAATTAGACTTACTATGAACAGTTCCCTCTAAGGAGAATAATAACGAATCTTAAGTTAAACTGCCTAATACAGGATGTTTCACAATTAGCTCTGTTCAGTTCTGTTCGCAAGCCCTCAATTATTTTATGAAATGTCATAAACACACAGCTTATCAAAATTAGTGTGTTTACTTTAATACATGGCGTGAGGTATTAAAACAATAATAATCATGAATAAACATTTTCTCTTCATTGCCAAGTTTTTGAATTTTTACAATGTCAAAATGTATGTTTTTGACAAATATCTTTGTTCATTCCATATTGCAGTACTAATGGTTCACAACACCAACCAAAAATCAGAGCTTTAACTTTGGTATTTCCTGAGAAAAGTGTACCAAAATCCATAGAAAATTATATTCATTGAGTTTGTTTAAACCCTTCTGTATGAAATTATACAGTGTTGCTTTAGATTTATCATTATGATTTAACTCGGAAAGAATTTCCAATTGCACGATGTCATTTTCATACTCTGGCATATGGAAGCACGTGAAATATAATTCACGAGTTAAAATGTGACATCAGCACATTCCAGTATTCTTAGGCACGATTATGAGTAGAGACTGCGTAGGAGACTATTGGACTCTAATCTTGAGGATAGAACTAAGAAATGTCTAGATTTAGTATATGTGTATTTCAGGTTAGATATTCAGGAAGATGAGCATGCGATGACAGCTGTGAATGGGCGACCATGAAGATGTGCTGCTGAATATGAATCATTTTAAGTTTTTATACTGTATATTTTGTGTGTGTGTATATTGTATTTGAAATACTGTATACTAATGCCATAGGGTCTCAGTTGTAGGAGGTAGTTTTCCCTGGGGGTCGCCTCCACCTCCGGAATTCATCCAAAACTTGATGCAAGCTGTAGCTGGTCACATGATTGGTAGAGGAGTAGGAGTTGCCCAGAACAGCGGCACTCAGAGTCAACCAGCAGGTGGCGCAGGTGCCGCTGCAGCTGGTGCAGCAACAGGTGTAGGAACAGGCACCGGACAGAATAGTCAGGCACGTGGTAATACAGCCACCCATCCTACTACTGCTACCCAGACTCGTTCAACATCACGACCTCATGTCCACTTGGCTCCAGCTATGCAAGGTATTAGCTTTGTTACTAATATTTCATACTATACTTTATGCATTTTATTTTTAGTCTCCTTTTCTTGAGCTATACGTAGGGATTACCACTACAACTGGTAGCAGACCTATCTTTGGGTTAGTCCTAACATTAATGATGGGCTAAAGTGTGGAATATTACTTGTTAAATCTTTCATGAAGATTGTTTCACCTTTGTAAGAATACGTAAGTTATTGTCACTTCAGAAACTTTCCATGGTTAGTTCATTAGGAAAGATGATGTCTTTGGAAACCATACCTACAGCTTAACTTGTCTATTTGGGCAGCAGTACCGTATTTACTCGTGTATTAGACCCCCCTGGCTTTTCGAGACAAAGAAAATGAAAAAAAGTATCTTGCATACAAGGCCCACGCAGCGTAATTAGTCGGAAAACTATATTCTGCTTCAAAGCGGGCACAAGCCTTACTGCAGCTCCAATTACATCAGACAGATTTATGAATAGCTTTGTCTGTACGACTTGCACATTGAAAACATGCGTCAAAGTCTTGCAGTACATGTGTTTCGTAGTTAAGAAATGTCCGCCTTTGTAGCATAGGCCTACTGCAGCTCGGATTACATCGCACAAATAGATGAATGTTTTATGTCCGACCCGCGCATTGCAAGCACACATCAGTCATGCTATGTGTCTTGTGTTTTGTAGTTAAGAAAGTCCGCCAGCCAGCATAATGGTTAGCACAATTAGCTGCCGTCCTCGCTGGCCTGAATTCAATTCCTGGTACCGTACTGCCAGAGATTTAAGAATGGCAGAAAGGTTGATATGCAGTAAAAATGGTACATGCAGCTCTCCTCCATAGGGGGATTGCCTAAAATGAGCTGCACTACCTCGGGGTGAGGAAACGAGTTCACTTTAGTTAAGAAATATTCACGGTTGTTGCTATTAGTGTAGCAGGCGAGCTCATTAACAAAATGTATTTAATATCTCTTAATTCATGCCAATGTAGGTAATTTTTGGAAAGAAGTGTTTTAAAAACAATCCAATCATAAAGATTGTTTTACTCTCCAGCGTACCTAACAAATAATAATAATAATAATAATGTATGTTTAGTCCTCTGCCCGAAGGCTGGTTGGATCCTCAACAGCTCCGCCATCAGCTGTCATAGATGGCCTAGGCATCACTGAAGAGGCCTACTAGGGAAATAAGGAGTAATAATAGTAATATTGATTTTATATCTCCACTAACTACTTTTACAATTTTCAGAGTCGCCAAACAAAACATACTACATTATGCATTAATGTAAAAGAGTGGAGACAACGAACGTACGAAATTAAATATTACGATAACCCCATCTTAAGATATCCATAAATGCAGCAGGCTTTCCTGTTATCTATTTTCATTCTTTCCATCGTGGAACTTCTGGCATTATCCGGGCACTTGATAGCATACCCAACCTAAATAATACGATTTCTCTTAACTCAATTACAGCTGTTTAGGTAAATCCTGATGTTATAAATGTAGAGAACAAGCATGAAATACACTTAAAAATAAAGGTCTGGCTTTCAACAGCCGCTGTTATCCAAAGAATGCTTCCAGTCATTAAGTATTACATTCGGAAGTACACTTCATAACACATGCTAGTTATCAGCTGATGGGTTTGCACGCTTTCTACAACACGGCTTTATTCGGATGGGGTGATTCCTACTACACACACACCAACTGAGAATAACAGAGACCATCTCTGGAAACCATTTGCGAATAGATTCTCATTGCTTGGGCTCTATAGTCAGGAACAAAATTTTTTATTTTTAAGAAAAGGCAGGATCTGGAATGTTCCAGTAAAGGTAACGTCATTTGTAATGACATGCCAGTAGCAGGGAAGTTGGCGGCACAAGGTGATAATTCCAATTAATGTGGTGATCAGATTTACTGTCTGGTAGGCCTACTGCTCAACTGACAGAGACAGATGACTGGCCATTGAGTTCTTTTGTATTAATACTGCATAATACAATAATACGATATCCTTATCCCTTTTCTCTACAGGGTTGAGTATGAAGTGAGACGAATATTCGTAGCGAGTTTTTACAACCGGATGCCCTACCTGACCTCAACCTCATCAGAGAAGTTAATGAGATTAAATGAATGACATGATATGAGTAACTAAAACTAACTATATTTACTTTGTATGTAGGCCTAAGAGTCGTGTTCAACATTTATTGTCTTTCTCATATAGTAATACTGCCTTCGAACAAAAATAGTCAGTAAAACTCGTAATACATTCATAAGTTTGTTAAAGAATAGTGTAGATTGTTTACATGTTCAATTTATAGCTCTTCATAGCCTAGAAGTCGTGAGTTCACTGCACAAAATTTGAGGTTATCACATATTGGAACTCCCCCCCCTGTCGTTTACTTTCTTGGCTTTAAAAATGGGGGAGAGGGTCTAATACGTAAGTAAATACAGTATTTGCCAAATAGGTCTATTGCCACAACATACTCAACTGCTGGAAATACCTTACACTGGTTAACATCTTCGGGATACTACTTTTTAATCATTAAGGAGATGCATCACACTCATCAGAGTTCTTATGTCGGCAATCATTTTGAAGGCAACTAAAACTCACATGCACATTGTTCTTGTAGCTTTATTAGAACATGTACCAAATTGATCTCTTTTGAAAAGGCATAAAGATACTGTAGAAATAGAAAACTAATTATTAAAGTTAACACAAGAAGAAACTGTTCAGACTGTTCCTTGTTTGGAAAATATATCTGAAAGTAAAGCTCTTTCAAAAGTGTAATTTTGCAATTATCAGTTTGCTATTTAATTTTTTAAATAGAACCTCATTTTAACTCATTGGTGACTACTTACGGAACTGTTTCATGCGCTGGCATTTTGGTCCAAAGCCAACATTTGTAACTGTTCCGTACTAGCTTATAACACTAGTGGTTCAAGTTATTTGCAAAGGATGGGTCTTGCGGCACATACAGATTACTCCTTAAACTTCTGTGACAGCCAAAACCTTCAGCTTGCACCGTATGAAGTACATGGAAATATATAAAAAGACAAAATGCTTGTGCTTGTTAGTAAACAACCATGGCTGGTATGATGAAGATATCATGAAGTGGCTAGAAAGTGGTCGCTCGATTCACTATTGAAGGCTGGAAAAGGGTTACTGAACATTTAGGCCTTGATCTGCGATTAATACAGCTTTCTAAAAATGCCAGTTTTTGACTGACTCTCAATAAACAGATTTACTTCATAATTCTTGAAAAGAAAAACAGATTTCTGTTCCTGCTGGTGACAGGTTCCAATGGGTTAATACTTTATCACTCTGTAGTAACCCTTTCTGAAAAATAACTTAGTGTACTAATATTTCAGAGAGCAGAGATATATTGCATATCCATTTTTATTTTATTTTTACCCTGTTTCCATTCATTAATTGCTTTCTGTTTTTGTCGTCTGGTTTTATTTGTCTCTAGGTCTGGGAGCTAGCAACTTTGACCCCTTTCTACCCTGCAATTCTCACCATATCCGTTCCAGAAGTAGACATGCTGTTCATCCTTTCCAGCAGCATTTTTTGGCTAACCTGGAACCACCAGTCCAGACTCAGACTGCTGCTACCACTTCTGCTTCTGCTTCAAATAATGCAGACGAAGGAGATGAAGCACGGGCAACTGCTTCAGCTTCACAGCAGTCTGAACGAGACTCTCCGGTTCAATCTCAGACACAATCTGACCCACAGACTCCTCCGCAGCCGCGGCCATTTGTTGTAGTCCATGCTCAGCCATCCTTGACAACAAGGTCACAGGACTTGCCTAGTCAGCCTCAAGCAACTCAACAACAACAACAACAACAACCTCCCCAGCCCCAGCCACCTCAACAGCCACAGCAACCACCTAACGAACATGCTGCACAAAATCTGTATGACCTAATCTCAAATATGTTCAGTAGTTTGCCAGCTGGTGCGGGTACAAGTATTAACTTCGGACCTCTGTATCAAACTGTGCCACTCACTCCACCAGCTCAATCACGAACTCAATCTTCATCAGCAAATACTGCTAGGAGTTCTAGCACTTCTTCAGGAGCTACTGGAGGACCACCACCAGGCATGGCTTTCTACATGAACATGCTGAATGGACAAGGGCCTGCTGGGGTAAGTACTTTTACTAGTCAATAATTTATATTAGGAAACTTCAGCTTTCTACGATTAAAAAAGTTATATCCTGTGAACACATTCTGTATTGATAAATTGCATAATGAAAGTGTAAAACTTTAGATAAATTTGTAAATTATGGGTGGAGTTTCATCCTGAATACTAAATTAGTACACCTTTTTGCTGCTAAAATTCTGGCTTAATTGATCCATTTGGAATTAAAGTTGTTGCCTGTAAATGTTTTGCAACTACAGACCTGCAAAGTCAGCAGTGCAGCCATCAAGTGTTAGGAATACAGTAGAACGTCGATAATTCGAAATCGGTTAATTCAAAATCCCGCCTAATTCGAAGCAGCTCTCATTCCCGGTAACATGAGATACAGTTTTGCATGTTATTTAAATTGTTTAATTCGAAATGCGGATAATTCGTAATTCGAAGTACAATGTCAGCCCCATTACCGAAATTCAGACTTTTAATTCGAAAATGCCTTTACATTTTAAAACGGTAGTATTTTACAGAGTAATTTCAACTCGAAATTTATCTGCTCCGCGTCATAATAGAACGCGCGCTCCGGAACGTGGAAGGGTAGCTTTCCGCACTTACACTCACTTCGGTGGGTCTACAGTGCGCTTCATGATTGCTAAGTAGAATGAAATCGGAGTTCTTTTGTATTCAACCTTTTAAGGAACGCCGTAATATCACGCAACAGGCAGTGTGCGGAAAAACAGAATCCGCGAACACTGGCGATGCCGACAGTTGACGAAAAAACGTAGCTCATATAATAAATTCGTAGGCACCTAACAGTATTGTCATTGCCGGTGAAACTGCATTGCTTTATTTTAATGCAAGCCCAAACGGTCTAATGGTTTTAAATGGGTCATAGTAGTGCGTTGCAATGCACATGGGATGGAAGCGAGAAACTTTATCCCCTCGTCATAGGAAAGTTCGATAAACCACAATGTTTTATGGGCATCGGGCACTTTCCATGCCAGTACAAAGCATCTAAAAATGCAAACAGTACAGAAATCAAAAAAAATAATGCATTTGCACAGGGGGACCGGCATAATTTATCCTCGTCTTTGAATTGTGTAATTTTTTCTTCCGTTGCGTGAGGTTATGTTTGTCAGTGAGATATCCGAGTGAATTACTTGAATACTGTAAATACACCTTCTGGGATACATTTTGGAAATAGTTCTTTTTTCATGGCATTTGAAAGGTATAAACTGTGAATCAAGGTTAACTGCATTCAGTAACGGGCAATAGAATATTTTGTAACGCGGCAAGGGTTGGTACTTCTGAATTGCGAATTGGCGGTTAATTCGAAATCGCGTAATTCGAAGTCCGATTTTTTAGTCCCTACGACTTCGAATTAACAAGGTTTTACTGTATGTAGTGAGTTCATGAAGTCCATTATGTGTAGGACAGTACACAATTTACTTCTTTTTTATTACTGTATTTACTTGCAAATAAAGCCCTGTCACATATTGGCCCTTATAAATGAAAACACTGACTCTTTTTTACTGCAATACAAGCAGCTGCTTTCCTTGGTGCCTACTGAAAGGCTGAGTCAGACAACAAAAAGGAATTTAACCCTTTGGGGTCCAATGGCAGACTCGGTCCAAATCAGGTAGTAATATTACGAACATCAACCTCATTGTTTTGTAGCAACCATTCAAACAAAAGGATAGACCCTACAAAATAAAATCACCATAATAACTTAAATAAATAAGAAATTGTGTATTACCACACTAATTGTTACAGACAGAGTGAGCATGTAAATAAGTCACCAGTCAGGTCACAGCCTTCTAGCTCCTCAAGAAAGCTACTGGGGCTGAAAAGGTATCTTGCATGGTAATGCTCGCAGCTACAGCACATGGTAGTAAACATCCCTCCCTATGCTATCTTTAAAGAGAAAACCTTGTCGAAAGGAAACTTTTTGCAGCACTTTACTTCGTTCATTCCATCATAAATCATTTTCATTTCCCCATGTCCAGCTCCTGAAGAATTAGGTGTTTTGGGATTCGAAGCTAGCCGTGGATGGCTTTCACGATTTTATGTTTGTCACAGCTATCGTTTTTGAAAAAAAACTACCATAGCGCAGTATCTTCCAACAGATTATGAAGTTAAATTCTGAATTTTCACAAACATGTGATCAATTTACACAAGAAAAACTCTTATATACTTTCACAAATAGGCAACGCGGACCAGACACCAATTTTCTTCGAAATGCCGTTTGAATGTACTGTAAACAAAGAAGGTGCATCCAATGTCATGGTTAGAACTGACGGGAATGAGAAGCAAAGATGTACAGTTATGCTTTGTGTAACCACAGGTGGAAGAAAACTGCCCCATACGTCATATTTAAACGAAAAACAATTCCAAAAATTAACGTGAAAGGCGTTGTCGTAAAAGCGCAACCCAAAGGGTGGATGGGTAATAGCCTAATAGCAGACTGGGTGAAGCAGGTTTGGCAACGGCGCCCTGGAGCATTACTAAATCTGGATAGTTTTCGCCGGCACACTACTCAAGAAGTTCCACAATGTTTTGACAAGGAGTGGAACAGACTTGTTAATACTTCCATAAGGTCTTACATCCGTTCTCCATCCAAGTGTGCATTAACCAGCCTTTTAATGCAGCAGTGGAACAACTGTGCAACACCCATTAAGATGACAAAATGAACACGAGACGCAAAATACTTACCATGGGGGCAGCAGCATGAAATTTTCCGACGTGGAGGACCCTGAACATAAAGGATAAGAGGACAGGATCTTAAGATTGCTACTTGAGGGGTTCCAGGTCAATATCACTAAATATATCGTAGATACGACATCATAATTGGCGTAAAATCTTCAATTATTATGTTTAATATATTTTAATTATAGTTTATTTAATGCTAAATTAACTTTTATTAAGTGTTAAACATGACTAGTACATGGTTTCTCTGTAAATATGTATAACCTCAAATACGTATTGTTTAACCTCAAAATCCATATAGTCGAAAGCGGTAGAAAATTCCGTAGTGTTCGTGTGTTAGACTTATTGTACTATAATTTCGTATATATGAAGGGTTCTGGAAACTTACTGTAAGGTTTTATTATCCAGATACATGTAGAGACATTACGAATGTTGTAGATATTTCCATGTACGTTTGGAAATAAGAAAGGAAAGTTTGAGTACCCATTCGACTAGCTGGTCGATCGATGTTTCGAGTGTGTTCCATTAGAGTGTTGTAAAAACTCTTCCAGAAGTCGATCATTCTAGATGGTTGATCGAGTAGTATAAATATCAAGCTGTCAATCAGTGAAGTCAGTTCTTAGTTCCTAGTTCTTAGATCTTGGTTCTTGTGACTCAGGCAAGTGATGAACTGGGAGTGACTGTTGGGCTCTGAGGTGGAGTCTGAGTATTGGACTCGAGTGAGTGAGGCGGTGAATTCAAGAGAGTGCATGTTATAGTGCGCGAGTCAGTGTTGTTGATATCTGTATTGGTCAGAATCGACTTCAGGGTACTCCGCTATTGAGTGTTGTATATAGTGTCATTTGCAACTGTGTATAATTGTGTGTTGTGACGTACAGTGTAAATAAAGTAATTTTTATAAGGAAGTGAATGTGTTCTCGTGTGATATTATTTATGTAGAATAAAATCGCAACGTAGAACAATAACTAATAAATGAAAGCGAAATTCAGTAAATCAGACTTTATTTAAAAATTAGGAAAAAGAAAAAAATTGATGAATGATACTTGAATAATATTTATAACTCTCTGCTTATATTGAAAAATAAGCAAAATCAAAAAAAAAATTAATGTTAAAATTAATTCTTTGAATTAAGCTTTAAATACCTATTTTCAAAATAATTAAAATTGAGTGCACTCTCAAATAACAATGTAAAATAATTCTTACGGTGTAATAAAATAAGCAAGTCGAACGGATACCAAAAAAAAAATACTTCTTGTTAAATTAATTCATTCACATAACAGACAAATATCTATTTTTTAAAATAATTAAAATTGTGAAAACACACTCAGATAACAAACTAAAGTAACCCTTACAATACCGGGAAATAAGCAAATTCTTCAGCTCGCATCAGAATCAATAAATGACAAATGTTAAAACGGATCTGTAAATTAAGAGTTAATCACACCACTGGCCAGTTTTTAAGTAAGTAGACTACAATTAATCTGACTAAATTGAAATTTGTTTCCAGTCCCTCGACATAAACATTTCAATCATCCCAGAAACACGGTAACACACTCAGTTTTAAAAGCAACGATAGCAAACCAAATTTTCCACACAAGACAAGAGAACTGCAGGAAACCAAATAAAAATATTTCCCAAATTAGTTACAAATTACGAAGGGAAACAATATTAATGTTCCACAGTTAACTGAACAATCGTACACACAATGAAGCCTACAGCTTCCCAAGCCAGGCTAACATAATTCATAAAACAGGCAAGGCCCACACCAATATAACGTACAGGGAGATAAGATAAATGACACGTAATAATGAAATTTAAAAAAAAAGGAAAACTGGGACATTGTGTGAGGAGTGTAAACGTAAGTATCTTTAAGGAATGGAAGAAACAAATTTCAGTTCCCTACAACCACGATATTACAATAATAATGTATAGTATTTTGAATTTGTCATGTCGTCCAACAAAATATTAATAAAGGATTAAAATGCAGATTATTAAATTTAAATTTTACGAGGCCCTGGAATAATGTAATGTGTGAATAAGACAGGAAATAAACCATCCCAATAAGGAGTTAAAGAATGATCCCATCACGAAAATTATATTAGCACGCAGCATCATCCAATACATTGATATCAGTGCAATAGATACCACAAATATGAACCAGGAAAAATAGAAAGAAATCCACCAACCAAAATTAATAATAATAATCTCAATAACATTAAGAAACGGAAAAGGTAACACAACGATAATCTCAATTAAATAAAACGAATGGAATACTTTGCCTCTCATCCACGCATATACCGAGTGCCAGAATTACTCCATTATCAATTATAATTGGAATATAGAATTTTACAAAAATCTTGTTACATTTTAATAGCTTGAGGATTCAAATTAAATCATAAAAATGTCAGATGCTGAAGAAATGCCAGTTTTGAATTGATGAATAAACGATGGCAGACAGGTCCATAAAAGGTAGGCATAATTTCAAATTACAGTTGCGAAGTTTGTCTTGAAACAATTCTCACAGCGTTGCCGAAATTTCCCACAATATTGTCAAATGATAGCATGTTACTCACATTCTTCTCCAAATAATCCGGCAGTAGAACAGTTTCGAAACAATTAAAAGGATACTTCTACTTACATCCTTGGGTGTCCAATTTATATTATCCGATAGTTTACATTGTTAGGTCATTTTGCAATGAAGCACACTCACTCAGATATTCCGTTCACTCTTATACAAAAGAACGGTAAATAGAAAAATATTAAAACACTAATCACACTGCAACTAAGGCCAAAGCCTTAATTTACCAACTCTCAATCGCATCTTCCACAGAACAGCTTTTATATAGCGTCCATGATGGCGCTTGGCTACCAACTGACTACTTGCAGCGGGCACGAAGCACACTGCACAGATCGAGCGAGTAGTGCGCATGCGCGCTCAAATCAACTTGCTTATTGAGCGAATGAGAAAAATCGAAGCTACTGACGTAACAATAGCAGATCACATATTTAAATAAGCATAGTTCAGTCACATAAATTAACGGTAATTCAAATAATGGGCGATAATGGTATATAAATTCCCCATACACAAATACATATGTCCAATAAATGAGGGTACCTCTAGTTCATGTCACAGATTCTCCCCTCTGAAAGCCAAAACATGGGGAGGCGAAAGGTCGAGACGGTAATACAAGATTATATGGTACAATTTCAATGTCCAAATCAAATCTTCATACGTTGATTACAGAAGGTGACAGTCCAACATTTTAAGTACAGTAAACATGGAATGGTTTTGCTTGGTTGAAGGATAGCAGATCTTCACCATATACCAGTAGATAAACATGTTAAGTGTGACCAGAAGAGATACAATGGGTCCAGCGTCACATCACACACCACACAAGTTGACAGTACATAACATAGTTCAATCATACCAGCACAGAGCATAGTAAGCAACCATAGGTATTTCACACACTAGTTCTCCGTTCAGCAGATGCATGGGTGTAACGCCGCGTGAATAAATCTGAAATACCGCACACACAAGCAGAAAACGAGGGACAAAGTGCACATTTACAGACCACAATGAACCAAAATGGCTCAACCACACATGTTAGGTATCACATAATTTTTCCAATAAGGTTTCCAAGACACTTTGTAATGTTTCAGTAAATTTCGAGGAATTATGCAAGTTCCACGTGCCTAAAAGGAGCGGAGATAACTGCTCCAATTTTGAACTCGGCTTAAACACAGAAGTAACATAGTTAACTTAATTATGTCAGACCACATTGTTGGTATTATCATTTGAAGAATCACCAAAATAATGAAGTTATTTTACATTCTTTGGTTGGCTAGTAAGCCAATATACACTAATTTTCTTGAAGTACCAATTTATGTGCTATGGTATTAATAATCCAACCTTTGAGTAAAATTTCCTATTAAGGAAAGGGGAAAATGACTTAACTGAAATGTTCCAAGAATTCAATATCCTAGTATCGAGACTAAACACAAGAGTCAGAGAAATAATTTTGAATATTTAAGATGCTCATGGAATCCAGTGGTAAGTTAGAGTAGTTTTTATCCCAGCAAATTAACTAAAATTTAGCAGACTCAAACAGAATATCAAACAACAAACAGGTTGAAGACCATTATAGTTTTCACACTCATTTACATGAAATACTAGCATTCTTCCACACATTACATGATTCCTAAGGTCAGTACAGACACCAAAAGGATCCCAAGACAATGAACAGAAAAGGTAAATGAACAGGGGTACAGGGAGGTAACAATGGAAAAGCATATTACTAAGTGGACCTTGCAGTACACATAACAACAAACCAGCTACAGCAGGGTCATCCAGTCATTGCGCTCCAGGGCGCGCTCGGGGAGCACTGGGCAGTCAGACTAGCGCTCCTTCCCCTACCACCACTAAGTGTGTCAGCGAGGAGATCTGAGACAGGCGGACGATGTTCGGACCGCGCTGACTAGATACGTACGTACAGTCGTGCGGCCGACGGGTTTTGTGGGTTTATTGACATCATATTGATAGGGCTGTTTTGCCACAACAAATATACCGCATATACAAATCGAATGGTACTCTGGAATGTGCAGGAAACAAATTCAAGTGTTAAGTAAAGAATAGTGTGATTTATTCAAAACTGAAATTTGAACATGTTTGAGAGGAAAATTTAAAAAAAAAATACCAATATGAGCAGATATTGCAGACCTTGAGTGACTTTTGCTCAGTAGTTTTCACGAGCTTTTAGTTGAGGGGCAAACAATCTACTCCAAATTGGGTACAATATTATTTTCTGGACACAGCTATTCTTAAACAACTGCGCAAGTTTCTATCACTCATCGTTGTACGATATTTACTTTTGGTAATCTTAAGAACCGAAGTGAGATGCTCACAAATGTACGTTGAGCCGAACATTGACGGAACTTTACATGTACATCAATGATGTAGCTTACCAGAAAGCCTTTCAATATCTAGGCCTAAAATTAAAGATAGCCAAATTACGCAAAGACATCGATTTCCTAAAGCAATGTATATCACTTAAATTGACACCTAATTTTCTAAGAAGCAATAAAAAGAAACATCGGACTTCACCTCAAACCATCAAAACTCAAAACAAAACAAACAAAATATGGTTAAGAGACGAAATTAAATTCTTGTACAGGAAGAAATATTTTTTGAATCAGAAATTATACGACACTCACCTCGCAGCGACTAAACTACTTTCAAACGCACAATGGACACTATTCTATCAAGAAGTAGAGAACAAATTATTCTACGAACTAGCCAAAAAACAGTCAAATTTGGAGAATAAACTCAACAGGCTAAAAAACTGCCAACTACATAACCAACAAACTAGAAACTCCAATAGTAACACGTTCGTTCGTACGCAGTTTCATCCAGCTGTTGTAAATCTATCTAACACGCCCTTAAGTGAAAGTGAACACTTAACTTTATCCAAAGGACCGAAACACAACTGGCCAAACTTGAACAGCCTCAACATAGCCGCTACTATGATCACAGAATCAGAGCTAGCCATCAGCAAAATACCGGAAGACACGCAAAATGAGGTTAGAACCGATGTTAAAAGGAAACTGACTGATATCCTCCACAATTTAACCAACCCCGCAAATAACCTCAATAATAAAGAAAAAATTGCTGAACAAAAGCGCATATACGCCCTCAAGAAGAAAATTAAAGACAACGAACTCATCATAACCAAAGCTGACAAAGGCAATGCAACAGTTATCATGGATAAAAAAGTATATATTGAAAAAACAAAAAACTTTTTCACAGACAGCTCATTTTCCATAATCAAAAAAGACCCCACCCAAAAAATTCAAAAACTACTTAAACAAACTCTTAAAAACACTTCATTTTTATTTACCGAACAGGAAAAATCCAAACTCATACATATGAACCCAGGACTCCCCACTGCTAAAGCTCTTCCCAAAATTCACAAAACCGGAATTCCCATCCGGCCAATTATCAACTATAGACCAAGCCCCTTATACAGAATATCACAATTCATCCAATGTTTCTTAAGAAAAAATTATCAATTCTTATCCAAAAAGTCTATTAAAAACACATCTGAGCTAGTAGAAAAACTAAACAAGTTCAATTTGCAACCGGATCACTCCATCCACTCTTTCGATATTGTAAACATGTACCCAAGCATACAAGTATCAAAATTAATTCCGATAATTATAAACAATTTAAACAAAAACAGCCACTTAAGCAAACTAGAGATACAAGACTTTATCACAATATTAAAACTTATCATCGACAATAACTTCTTCACTTTTGACAATGTCATATATCAACAAAATGGTTTGGCAATGGGGTCACCGGCCTCAGGTATCTTAGCAGAAATATACCTGGACTTCCTCGAATACACCAAAATTGACAACGAATTCGAAAACATTCTCTTTTGGGCCAGATATGTCGACGATGTCTTTGTAATCATGAATGAGAAATCAATTAACGCACCCACCACCCTCTTAAGACTCAACAATATTGATCCTCATATCAAATTCACACTAGAATCCGAATCAAATCAAAAAATCAACTTTCTAGATTTAACCATCACTAGAAACTCAGATTCTTTCAGTTATAAAATTTTCAGAAAACCCACTCAAACAGCCTCCACCATTCGCCAAGATTCAGTGCACCCCCAGTCCCACAAACGAGCCACATACAACAGCCTAGTTCACCGAGCCTTCAGCATACCTATGTCCAATAAAGATCTAAAAAACGAACTCAACACAATCCGCGGAATCGCAAAATTCAACGGCTTCAGCAATCATTTTATAGAAAGGATAATCAATAAACACAAACATCGCCCAAAAACTACCCTCAAAAAAGAAATAACCAAACCTCTAACATTTTCCACCTTCACGTTCAACAATGATATCTACAAGTTAACCAACATCTTTAAGAAACAAGGCGTTAAAATAGCCTTCAAAACCAACAATAAGAACATGAATGTTTTATACAATACTTCACACATCAACAAGACCAGCAGTTTTTTAAAATCAGGAGTTTATAGGATCAAATGTACCACCTGTAAAAAAACCTACATCGGGCAAACCGGGAGAAACTTCATTATCAGATACCACGAGCACACTAACGCAATAAAATACAACAAGTTTTCAGCCATCGGCCAACACATGCAAGATTATAACCATAATTTCACCAATATTGAACAAGACATGGACATCCTCGTATTAGCAAACAAGGGCCCTTTACTGAACATAATGGAAAATTACTACATACACCTAGACCAATACTTTAATGCCAGTCACAATCTCAATGAAATCTCAGAGAAACCCAACATACTCTTCGATCTATTTATCACTTTCCTCAGAAACAATAATGCAGCCAACCTAAACTCAATCCTAAATTTAATCAAAGGTACTTTTCCAAGACAATTACACTTTCTCCCGCACCCTTCAGCCCCACCTTAAGCCCTCTTCCTAAGCCATATTTCATTTCAATACAAGAACTTACTGATTTCCATGATTATAATTTTTACAACACCCCATTTATACTTTATTCTTTGTTAAAAACCTCTTATTATGTATATTCCTTATATTATTAACTATTACCATAACATCTCTTTTCACTTGTTATTCTTTAAAATAATATTGTCTTAGGATTTCGCCACAAATGATCTTTGCTTCAATACGGCTGATGATGACCCCTAGATGGGTCGAAACTAGTACCGTATAATTTTGTAAATTTGTGAATATATTGTATTGAAAAGGTGGAAACATTTAAGTTATTATTATTATTACTTATGTACATATATGTTTATAAAAAAGGGGGATATTTTTCTTGCGGAAAGCCGCTATGAAATTCTTCTAAACTTCGTGACAATTGAAACGAACATTGCACTGCAGTTCAATCAACTCTAATTGAAATAGCTGTGGAACATTGTCTGCACTAAGAGGAAATGGTAGAACAAATACATCTAACACCGCTAGGAGTTCTGATAATTCTGAAAATCTCTTTTCAAACTCTTCTTGTAATTGGTGAATTACCTGCAAGTACTCATCAAAGTCGAATCCTTCTTTAACTGTTTCAAGCAATGGAAGATGCCCTGTGTTCCTCTTACGCAACTGGTTTTCCCGCAAAATTAATTTTCTTTTGAGCGCTTTAATTTTTTCCAACGAATCCCAAGTATTGTGCTCTTCGCCCTGAAGCGAAGTGTTGAACTTTTTTTTGCTATTTGATTTACGTCGCACTGACGCAGATAGGTCTTTTGGCGATGATGGGACAGGAAAGGCCTAGGAATGGGAAGGAAGCGGCCGTGGCCTTAATTAAGGTACAGCATTTGCCTGGTGTGAAAATGGGAAACAACGGAAAACCATCTTCAGGGCTGCCGACAGTGGGGTTCGAACCCACTATCTCCCGGATGCAAGCTCACAGCCGCGCGCTCCTAACCGCACGGCCAACTCGCCTGGTGTTGAAAGTATTCGGATGGACAGTAATGTCACTTAAAAATGCCAAGTCCGCCACCCACTTAGAATCACGCAAGAGAACTTTGAGCTGCCCTTTCATGTCACCAAAGGTACCTGTCGCGTTCCGCAAGCAAAAACGCGATGAAGCACCTTCGCCTTGCTCAGCCATCTTACTTCTGCATGGTACGGGATATCCGGATACTCCGCTTCGATGTCATCCAAGAACTCTCTGAATTGGCAGTGCGTGAGTCCATGGGAGCGAAGATAATTTACCATCCGCACAACTGTTCCCATTACGTCTTTAAGCTGGGCGACTTTTGCACAAATTGAGTCCTGGTGTATCCATTAATGGATTACAGCCATTAGGGTACTACTGCTCTCAGCCATTTTAATTTTACATAGCTGAGGAACCCCGAGCGTAGACCACGTAAAGCAGGAGCTCTATCCGTCGTTACACTTGTCAACCGCTTCCATTTTATTCCCATTGACTCAAAAACACCCTCCGCAGCTTGGAAAATATCGAAACCGGCAGTGGTGTCTTTGAGAGCTACCAAGTCTAGGCAATCCTCGGTGACCCAAAGATTGTCATCCCACCCTCGAATGAAAATAACGAGCTGAGCTGTGTCCGCAGTTTTGGTTGATTCGCCGAGGGCGATGGAAAATGATACAAAATTTGCTGCCTTCTCCATTAATTGCTGTTCCATATCAACGGCCATAATGTCTTTTCTGCGAGCCACAGTTTGAGGAGAAAGAGAGATTTTGTCAAATTTCTCAACTAGCCCCATAGGACAAATACAGACATGGACAAAAGTATTCATACCCCTAGCCATCCAATACAAAATGCTTTATTGCTGGACCAATACGGAGTACAAGTCAAAATTACAAACCCAAACGTATACCTTGTACAGCAGTGGTCATTACAAAGCACAAAATAAACTAGAAGTAACTAACAATACATAACAAAGCAACAAATGCGTACTCCATGACACTACTTGTCTGGACGTAAGTATTCATACCTTACGTGTAAAAATGGGGTTTGAACGAGTTAAGAGGAACCTGTGTTGTTTTGTGCCATTAGTTGTGTTGTAGATGCAGACAGAGATGGACTGATCAGCTGGTCATAGACGGTACTAGTCCAGTGGCAAGGAAAACCAAGGAAACGTCTGTTGAAGAGAGAAGACTTTTTCTACGCCTTCACCACCAAGGAAAATTATATTCTCAGATCGAAAACATCATTGGAAGAAGTAAACCAACTGTGCAAAGCATCATACAAAGGTTAAAAGGACAGGATGTTCTTATAAGCAAGAAAAGAAGTGGAAGTCCAAAGAAACTGACCGCACGAGAAGAAAGGTTCATAGTAACCACAATTAAAAAGCAACCACACACTACATCTTTGGCAATTGCATCGCAGCTGGCAGAATATTTCCATCATGCAGTGTCAAACAAAACAGTAAGTAGAGTCCTTCATCGTACTGGGTATCGATCTAGGGTCCCAAAAAAGAAACCACACATAACGAAAGTGAATTGGCGGAAGAGACTACAATTTGCAAAAGAATATGTGACAAAAGATAGTGCATTTTGGTCGACAGTGATGTTTGCAGATGAGAGTAAATTTAATATTTTCCGAAGTGATGGACACATTTTAGTGTGTAGACGCCCTAACACAGAGCTCGATGAGCAGAACCCCGTTACCACTGTGAAGCACGGCGGGGGGTAGGGTTATGGTGTGGGACTCAATCGACGCTTCAGGTGTCGGAGAGTTAGTATTTATAGACAGATTTAAATATTTGAACATCCTGAAAGAAATCATTCGCAAAAGCCCCAAAGAGCTTGGGATTGCTAATGAGTTTTACTTCCAACACAACAATGACCCCAAATATATGTCGGAAATTGTTCGCTTGTGGGT
This sequence comes from Anabrus simplex, assembly GCF_040414725.1. Lineage (NCBI taxonomy): Eukaryota > Metazoa > Arthropoda > Insecta > Orthoptera > Tettigoniidae > Anabrus > Anabrus simplex. Next base: position 92,420,921 of record NC_090272.1, on the reverse strand, counting down.
ACTCTACAACACACCGCACACATTAAAAACGCCTCCCCAATCTCTGGATACCAAGCCCATCGAACATGTACGGAGTGAATTTGAGTCCAGACTAAGAAAACACCACATAACAAGTAAAACACACTTGAAACAGTTACTACAACAAGAATGGGGGAACATTTCATCTGAACTAACACGCAAACTGGAGTTCTTAATGCCTGTGTATGCTTAGTCCTCAGCCCGAAGGCTGTTTGGATCCTCAACAGCTCCGCCATCAGCTGTCATAAATGGCCTAGGCATCACTGAAGAGGTGTACTAGGGAAATGAGGAGTGAGGTAGTTTCCTGTTGCTTTCCTCACTGAGCCAGAAGTTGCTATTACATATCAGTCTGCCAAGCCCACTGAAATGTATGCACCAACTGACCCTATGAGCAACATTTTCTCACCATTCATAGCAGGGACTGGCTGCATAAGGAATGGAATTACTAGCATCACTCATACCTCAGTCACTTTCATCTTGTCAAAGCCAAGGATAAAGCTGAGACAGATCAATGAAAGTAACAATATTGCTCTAGCCCATACCAGAAGACATAGTGCACTGTTCTTAATGCCTAGCAGGTTAAAATAAATAATACACAGGAAAGGCAAACAAACGCACTACTGATTGAGTTGGTAATATCTGTTTCTTCATTGAGTTGTGAACTCTCCTGGAATACGGTATGAATACTTATGTCCAGACAAGTAGTGTCATGGAGTACGAATTTTTTGCTTTGTTATGCACTGTTACTTACTTCCAGTTTTTTTTTGTGCTTTTTAATGTACACTGCTGTACAAGGTATACGTTTGGGTTTGTAATTTTGACCTGTACTCCGTATTGGTCCAGAAATAAAGCATTTTGTTTTGGACGGGTTGGGGTATGAATACTTTTGTCCGCATCTGTACTTGCCGCTGTGTCCATTAGGTACTCCTTGATTAAATTCCCTTCCTCGAAGGATTTCCCAGCTTTGACAATTCACATCGAACATTTGTAGCTTGCTCGTAAAATGGGTCAACCAACCTCACTCTCCTCTATCTCCTGTCAGAATAAAATACGGCAAGTCACAATATTTTAGTGGTCTTCAGATAATTAAATCATTTCTTCATTCCTGTTTATAAACCATTTAAAAATTGAAACGATAATACTTGCAGAATAGTGCTGCTTGAAATTTTCTTTCAATTCTTCCAACTTCGATTGGTGACTGGCGTCTGTCAAATCACCGTAATCATCCCTGTGGCCGGCACTGTAGTGCCGTTCCAAATTGAGTTTTTTAAACATATTAAATCTCAGTGGCACACTAAACGTTTGGCATGCTTATGCTGTACAAAAAATGAAATTTCCTGTGATGTTCAGTCATGACAACTGGGAAATTGATTTAGTTACACTCTTTCAACAAAGCGAATAGGACTAGACTAACGACTGATGGATCGGCTGCTCCCTTCGGTGCAGCGGGTAGACCACGAACTCAGCCAGCCAAGCTCCTCCCACCACTTCCGAAACCACCTTCCCCCAAAGAGCTCGGCACTGGCTTAGAGCGCGGCCGGAGCGCTGTTTGGATGACCCTGATCTACAGGAACCAGATAACCCGGAACATGAAAGTTAGGAAAACAGGTCACCAAGATACAGAAATATTACAGTAAACCCAACCATCCGCAACCATAACGCAGAAACCACATGGAAAATCGACCAAGAATAAGAAGAAGAAGCAATGGCAATAACTGCATAATAATAGATGGAGGGGTGTACACAAAGTGTGTCCGCAAGAGATCACCATGCAACATTACCGAGGTCAACAACCACACGACAACCAACGATTACAATCAGGACGATAGGGGACAACTGACAAGAAATGAAGATATTACCAAATCAACCAGAACCAGCTCAACGCAGCATAATAAGGGCCAAAATTCAAAAAAATTCCATCTCCATATAAATCATCTTCTAAAACAACGAGCACAGGTGTTTTACCAAGACCATAAAGTGTTCAAAGAACCTCTAGATAACCCAGGACTAATAATATGGTGGCATAACGACAGTCCACCCTGTGTAATTATGCCAATTAACACAGACACCTTTTCAGCCAGTCAGAATACATGGGATATAATAAAACATAAACGATGAAGAATTGATAGGAAATACAGTGACAAAGCAAGAGTTGATGGAGAAGAACCTTCTGTCAATCAGTTGGGTCAATAAATGACAAATGTTAGAACGGATCCGTACGTTAAGAGTTAATCACACCACTGGCCAGTTTCTAAGTAAGTAGACTACAATTAATCTGACTAAGGGCCGGTTCTACCATCTGCTGGTAAAGTGGCTGGCAGTTGACCGGGAGGTAAACTACCTGGGGGTGTAAATCAGCTGGTACTTTGCCTTGCGTGCAACCACCTCCGTGCAAACGCTGAGTAGCTACCCGGAACTCGACACCGATATACGGAGTTGGCTAGACTGATTTTCAGCGACTTCTCGCTTTCGAGTGTGGTGCTATCTATCGTCAGATGTATGACACTCATTTCGTTTGTTTTATTTTCCTGTGCTTGCATCTGCTGCTTATCACCAAAAGGCCTAATAAGGGGAGTCTTAAGAGTTATGGGCGATGATTTATGTCAAGCTTTCGTGATTTTAATCTTTTGAGCTTCAAAATCAATACCTAATTGGGATTAAGATATTACATTTTCTTACGCCTGTTATAACCCGTCATGTAAGACAGCATTTTTAGAAATATTCTTGTCATAGATTGGTCAAGTCACTCGCTCCGTAATATACACTTACACTTAATATAATATCCTAAACACTAATGTAAACAAATGTAAAATCCATTTAATGTATAATAGTCTAGACATAGTGAGGTCATATGCCTCACACAGCAGGTGCTTTCAACCAAAGATATACTCACTAATATTTTAACAAACAACTTTTAACGTCTGATTTAATTGGACTAGTTTAACAAGGTGTAATCTTTCATATGTGATGTTTTTGTAACTATTTCTCTGTGTGTCAGCTGAGGATGATCCCATACGGATCGAAACCGGTACTGACTGAATTTACTACTTTAAAGTAAATAAATTAATGTATTGATAAGGTGGAGACTTCTCAATTATCTTTATGTTGTAGTAGCAATCAATACGGAGATAAAGCTAATAGACTATGAAAGTACAGTGCGTTATAAATATATATAAAAGTACACGCATCATTGAAAATAAAGACAAAGTGACTGGGAGAAACATTTTCAACCTCGGGGAGGAATGTTGGACGGTAAGACAAGTGAAGAAAAATCCATCGATTAGTGCTCCGAGACTGGCTATGATGGCTGAGGAACATAGCAACAAGAGAGCACATCCAGAAACTATTCAACTTATCCTAAGGAAAAGTAACAGGCATGGGCGAATAGCTAGGAAAAAACTATTTGTTAGCAAGATTAACAGGAAGAAAAGGTTGAGTTTCGTTAAGGAGTGTATAGTAAAAGATTTTGACTTCTGAAAGGCAGTTATTTTTGCACATGAAAGCAAATACAATCCCTTCAGGTCAGATGGAATGTTTAATGTCTGGAGGAAACCAAATGATTAGTTGAAACCTAGCAATCTACGTTCAAGAGTCGAACATGGTGGAGGTAGTGTAACTGTCTGGGGGCGCATGTCAGCTAGTGGACCAGGAGAGTTGACTTTTATTGATGGTACCATAGATCAACATGTGTATCTAAATATACTGAAAGAACATTTACGACCTAGTGATCAAAAACTTCGATTACTTGATCAATTTAAGTATTACTAAGATAACAACCCGATGCACAAAGCTCATAAAGTATGGATGTGGCAGCTGTATAATTGCTGAATGGTATTCGAGACATCTCCACAGTCACCAGACTTAAATGTGATAGAAAATCTATGGCATTACTTAGAAAAAGCGTTAAGAAAACACCAGATTTCGAGCAAAGATGGTCTGAAAATGGCGCTATGTGAAGAATGGAAGAAAATAGATCCATCTTACTGCGAAAAGTTGGTACAGTCTATGCCTAACCGTGTAAGAGCCGTAAAAAGTGCTAAAGGGTACCCAACAAAGTATTGACTTTTAAAACATATTGTGTTATTAGAGATCGCTCAGGAACTACTTGAAGGTGTACGAGTTTTACTTTGACCTGTTTCATGCCTGTTTAAGAATAATGTATTAATTTTCTTTGTAAGTATAAGAAATTGGAGTTGATTTAATTTGTACCTTGGTAGAGAAATGTGTATTTGTTAAACCAAAACCAAGACTAAAATAATGGTTATATTTTTCTGTTGACTCCAAATAAAGAAGCTTTCCTCTAGTGTATGAGTTTCATTTTGACACTGTATCTGCAGTAATTCATGGAAAGTGATAATCCATATAACGCAGTGACTATTTAAAGATACATTGGCAAGCTATCCAATCAGAAACAGGTTGGGATTGATGAGGGGTCCATGGAGGGAACAAGAAAAATAATACTAAGGTTCAACCAAGACAGTATATTCAAGTTTAAAAACTTCATGTTTATTCCGTATTGAACCGAGAATTTAATGGAAACAAGACAGGTCCACCTATTCAATACCATATAATGTTATAAGAAAAATTATAACATTTTATTGTACTCGGTACCGGTTTCGATGCTGGTGTGCATCATCATCAGCAAAAAATAAGAAAAATACACATAGACAAAGTTTCAATAAACAATGCATAAAGTACGTACATATTTTATAAAATTGGCAAGACCTAATTAAAAACCGGATCCATAAACATTAACCTAGGACCTAAACTTAAAAAATAGCACCAACTGTCTTAAAACTATGAATATACGTCCTCTTGATAAAAAGTCCTCTGAATCTAAGAACATTAAAGCATGTGCGGACAAAAACCAATGTTTCACTATCATAAAAGTCCAAGAGCATAATTTTAATTTTGTAAGAACATATGTGTAAAAGGTTTTCTTGCTAAACATTCACTGATATTAGAGTAACCAGTGCAAGATTTAAGAAACCATTTTTCTATTATTTTTAAAAATGGCTGTCATTAAAATAACACAACCACTCAAAAGACGTAACTTCCTATTTTGCATGATTAAACATATGTCTTCTCTAACTTAGTCGCTTTCTTTGTACCCTGGAAACACGGCGTCCGCCAAAATTTTTCATTAAAAAGATCTTGTTATCTAATACTTCAAGAAAGCGACTAAGTTAGAGAAGACATATGTTTTATCACGCAAAATAGGAAGTAGTTACGTCTTTTGACTGGTTGTGTTATTTTAATGACAGCCATTTTTAACCAACAGAAAAATGGTTTCTTAATTCTTGCACCGGTTACTCTAATATTCAGTGAATATTTAGCAAGAAAACCTTTTACACATATTTTCTTACAAAATTAAAATTATGTTCTTGGACTTATATGATAGTGAAACATTGGTTTTTGTACGCACATGGTTTAATGTTTTTAGATTCAGAGGACGTTTATCAAGAGGACGTATATTCATAGTTTTAAGACAGTTGGTGCTATTTTTTAAGTTTAGGTCATAGGTTAATGTTTATGGATCCCGTTTTTAATTGGGTCTCGCCAGTTTTATAAAATTTGTATGTACTTTATGCATTGTTTATTGTAACTTTGTCTATGTATATTTTTCTTATTTTTGGCTGATGATGCACACCAGCATCGAAACCGGTACCGAGTACAATAAAGTGTTATAATTTTTCTTATAACATTATATGGTATTGAATAGGTAGACCTCTCTTGTTTCCATTAAAGATAGTACATTCTTTCAACTCGAAAGATAACCAGAATAAAGTTCAACATTTGACAATATCGCAATGTACAAAAACAGTGTTTGAATAGAAATAACGTGTTTACAAGAAAGTCCTAGACCATTTACAAAATTTTAATGAGGCAGTTCAAACAAGGTGTAGTGACTTTCAAGCCTCAGCCCAACGAGATAAATGAACACAGTTTAAAATCAAGAAAAGGAAAAGGAGGGCACCGGGGAGTGAACAGGACGGGATCACAACAGTAGGAGTCACCCAAGCACGTAAAGATGTGGAGTGCAAAGTTGGTTTATAGTGTGGTTGCTAAGTCCAAGCCCATATTCAATCATTCAAACCTCTTCACTCCATGTATTAACTTGTTGGCATTATTTTGTTAACACACTCTTATATAACTCAAACTGGCCATGCGGATGAAGCTAAAATTAGGCCCCGATATAATAATAAATAACAAGACACTCTGTTGTTCACCCAATCTGGAAGAAATAAAAATAAGTTTCCCAGCAAAATACTGGGAACTCGTTGGACGACCCTCCAACCTGACTCAGTATCAGTGCTGGACTGAAGACCAAGGGATCTGGGGACGAATTTATAGGGCGGCAGAAAGTTCATGAAGCACACATGCCTTCGAGAAACAGCAGATAGTGCCGTAGCGAGTGATGTAACCCAGTGGTAGTTCAGTACGCAGTGAGATGTCCAGCAGTTCAGACGATATGCGAGGCAGCAGCGAGAGTACAAGGCCAAATAGATGAGTGCTTGTAGCGGCGTGTTGAGTTAGTGAAGTGGCGTACAAGAGAACAGCGGCCGTACAGAGTCAAGTAGGTGAGTGGTCGTTACACTTTCCTGTCCGGATCATAACATTTATTGTTCCCACCTTCATAATATTAAATGCTGGTTGCCCACTTATCACAGCTCCTCCAGCATAAGAACTGCACTTAGTTTTTAGCAGGGTGCGCCCTTACCTTTTCCCAGGCTGATAATTACCACCACTCATTTTAAGCTATTGTTATGACGGGTTTGCCACACCCAAAGGCCAGCAATTATTCAGGCTGCCCCTTACATGGGGAACAGATGCCCTTGCAGCTGCCCCTAACATAGGAAACAAACGCTGCTGATGTATTGCGTACTCATACTACTCCCCAAGTACTGGGCTGCCTTTTCTGCAATCTCCACCATTCCGAAGTCCGTCTTCTCTGCTGTAGATTATGTTGGTCTTCGCTCATAACCCTGAGCTGGGACCCTTACCAGATGCTACACACTGGGTCAGTGTGCTCTAGGACTCGCACAGGCTGGGGCACCACTCCCTGGCCAGGTCTGCCTCCGAAGAGGGATCCAACCTGCTACCTGCTAAATTATAACAATAAATAACTTGCACTGGGAGTTGTAACTCGTTTTTGAGGTTATTATGATGCACGTACAAACAGGTTTTTTTTAACTTCGAGGAACTGTTGTGTAATTTCAGCGTTTTATTTCGGGTACCAAACTTTAATACAGTAGAAGTCCGTTATGGCGAGAATTCACAACAGCGAAAATTTTACTCGCTATAGCGGATTGTCGTTATATCCGATTTTTGTATACAAGTCGGAAAACCCTTCATGCACTTCGAAATCGGTATGAAACGGCAATCAGTTTGTTCAAAACTTGTGTTTCCGCAGATGATATCCACACTACGGCTTACTTGTTTGTTATTTTTCGTAATCCGATACTACGTGAAAGTGTATGTTTAATTTCATCTGAAAAAATATAATACCGTATTTCTCCGAATCCAAGATGAACCCCCCCCCCCCCCCCCACCGAGCTCGATAGCTGCAGTCGCTTAATTGCGGCCAGTATCCAGTATTCGGGAGATAGTAGGTTCGAACCCCACTATCGGCAGCCCTGAAAATGGTTTTCCGTGGTTTCCCATTTTCACACCAGGCAAATGCTGGGGCTGTACCTTAATTAAGGCCACGGCCGCTTCCTTCCCACTCCTAGCCCTTCCCTGTCCCATCGTCGCCATAAGACCTATCTGTGTCGGTGCGACGTAAAACAACTAGCAAAAAAAAAAAAGATGAACCCCACTTTTTCCTTCAAAAAATGTAAATTAGGCTCAAAAAGAAGTTTGTAAAATCATATGAATGCCTTGTTGTACAATAGGCCTAACGCATTTTAGACTTTTTTTAGACGCCGAACATTGACTTTCGTCATGCCGTATTTCTTTTTCTTTTTGCGGCTGCACAATTATTCTTTATTTCCGCGGGTTTAAGAACCATTAACTTAACATTGGCATCTTAATACCGAAGAGAACTCGTTCAAAATTTTCCGGCAATATCTATTCCATGCGCCTCTATAATACAACGATCCATCTTGCTGTCTATAAAACTGTTACTTTTACGCAGCGTCAGATATAACCAGTTACCGTTACACGCACGTCTTGCTTGTCGGGTTCGGCCAAATTCAGTGGCTAGTGATGTATAGGCATAATCGCGAACATTGAAGGTCAACGAACGAGTTTATTGCGCCACGGTATGGGCGGCCGCCCTTGCGTTTTTCGTGCACATACCTCACAATTTCATCTTTGACTTCTTCAAAGCGTCCTTGTTGCGGACAACTGAATGCATTTTTTTGTACAGTACACCTTTTTTTAGCTCTTTGTCTTCACGCTAACGCCAAATATTGGCTTTAGTTAGGCCTATGCCGTATTTTCTTGCGGCTGCACAATTATTCTACATTTCCAAGTGTTTAATAAACATTAACTTAAAATTAGCATCATAATATCGACTAGAACCCGTTGAAAATTTGCCGGTAATACCTTTTCCACCTATCTTTACAATACGACTATCCATCACGAAAATATTCCTGTCTATAAACCTTAATTTTACTAAGCGTCAATTACAATAGACGCGTTATGACTCTGCCACTGAGTAGCCATGGCTTTTCTAAGAATTCGAAAGGTCGCATGTTTTGATACCATTCTGCAGATATGAGAAACACACAGGCACTGTACAACGGTTGTCGCGGCTAGCGATGTGTAGTAAAGAATGGAAATTCTAAGTTCCCATGGAGGGAATTAGATATTTTTTCACCAATAGAGCATATCAAAAATTAGATGTATGGCTTTTCAGGCGTTTGCTCTATTGTAGTAAAGAGGCGGTCGTTTATTGTCAACGAGTTCTGTACGCGTGTGAATAGAAGCAGCGTGGTTACCGCGGTAGTTGCCAGTGGGATCCATGTTAGGCTGCGAATGCAACACCCTTGAGTTTTCGCATGAGATTCTGAGAAAAAAAGTCTTGGATTCGGAGAAATACGGCATCACTCCACAGATTTCTGTGGCAAACACCTTAGATTTCTTCTTCAAACAGCGTCACCTAACCTAACCGTATATGTAGCCTATCATGAAAACATATTTGAAACGCATGTAAATAGCCGTAACTAGACGCGAGAAGATATGAAATATCCTCTGAAATCAGTGATACACTCTGCCATATCTTGAGGAGTGTCACATTCTTACTTAATTTCCGTAGGTACATAACATTAAAATTAAAATATAGTTTACTTCAGTCTTTATTTTTAACGAGTTAACAACTGCTATCGGCCACGTTCTTTACGCATTTATTACGAAAACGTGTTATCCTTTTCCATTTCGAATTTTCTTTAGAGAACAGCACTCGACAGGTATTACTAATCAACTCCAACATCGCCTTTGAATGTCAACGAGAGAGCTCGCAAATGCACAAAGTGAGAAAACTATACCGAAGATGATCGATCGCATTTTGTTGCAAACGTTTCAGTTTTCTTATTCAAACAGCGTCACGTGTCCTAACTTAACTGTACTACACGTATAATGAAAACACACTTCAAGCGCCAGTAGAGAAATTATACCTTTCTCGCTATAAATTTTCATAATAGCCTTTCCGAAATTTAACCAGGCGCGACAAAATATAAACTAACCTCTGAAATCAATTGAGCACTCTGTCATATCTCGAGGTGTATCCCATTCTTACTTAATTGCAGTATGTCGCCTCAAAATTAAGCAGTCGTTTAGTCAGCCTTAATTTTTAACGAGTTAACAACCGTTATCGGACACGTTATTTACGCATTTATTACGAAAATGTTCTCTTTCATTTCGAGTTTTCTTTACAGAACAGCTGTCGACGGATATTACTAATCGACTCCGACATCGCCTTCGAATGTCGACGTGAGAAATCGCTAGTGCACATAGCGAGGAAACGATACCGGAGGTAATCGATCGCATGCAGTATCATCGCTGGGCTGCATAAATATCGGTAACGGAAAAAATCGCGCGCGCTTAATCGCTCGTAATAACGGATACGCCAGTGATAGGGTGCTCGCTGTAACCGAAGGACGATACACAGTTTAATATAGGAATTTTGAAGGGACAGAAAAGTCGTAGCTATAACGGAGTTCTCGTTATATACCGTACTCGCTATATCGGACTTCTACTGTATTAAATTAAGCCTACTTGACCAGCAGAAATACCAAACCACAAATGTGGTTGATTTATGTAGCAAAAAATGTGAATGTTTAATGGTCTATAATTGTATTTATTTTGGAAAATAAATGTACTGTTGTATAATACCTTTTCAAGGTGGTTGTATTTTTGATTAATTAATTCATTTCTTGGTACCCTACAAATTTTTTAGTTGTGCTAGTCTAAGACCCTCCCCAATTTCTTGGCATTTAATAACAGATTTTAAAAAAAGACCTTGTATGCAAGTAAATGCAATATTTGTTGAATACCACTGTACAAACATGATTGAGTAGCATGTAGGCTTAAGACTGTTTTTCTGTCTTTTTCAGGCTGCTGGGGAAAGCCACCCATATAACAACATACCCATGTTTGCACAAATGTTTGAGGTGAGTTGTTTTTTTTTTTCCCCCAATATTTGATCACGTATATGTGGTTGTAATCTTGATTTGATTTCCTTTCCCGACTTTTTTTTTCATCCTGGTGATGAAAGAATGTCCAGATGGTCTTAAACTTAGTAAATATATTTTCTGTTTTTATGAAGTTAATGACTCCGAACAAAATCTTTAACCCAGTGGCTGACGAGATCCGATGTGAACCGATGCACTGAGATTCGTAATACTGCCATGATCCAATGAGATCCAGTCCCCTAGAGGCTGTTTTTCAAGTGCAGTTTGTTCAGGTTTAACACTTGTGTATTCATGTTGGCTGATCCATGGTATCTCTAGCTACAAGTACATACCATTTTCTGACAAAGGGATTATGACTTTGTTATTTTCTATTTCTTTATGAGGTTGGCACACGCTGTCGATGTCATGTGTACTATGAACTTTGTGTGGTGAGCGTTTTTTTGGCATGAGGTATTGTTTTATTGTGTTTTTGCATGTTGTATTGTGAATTTGTGTAGGCTAAGATGGCAAAATGTTGTTTGGAACATTTGTGTGATCATTGCTACATTGTTAGGAAGTGACGGTGAGAGTGATCTCTCTTCTAATGACAATGAGAACAATGAGATACACAGGGCCAATTGCAGAAACGACTAGTTTTAAGCCTTACATAACGTCTCGGGTACGCTCGGTCTTCCTTTGCATAAACAATGTCCAGCCGGTGTTTAGCGAGACATAATTTAAAGAGTCTTCGTATCCTACAGTGAAAAGCCTAACATTAAATATCCCATAAAACATAATATAACAAAGAAAGGATAACTCTAAAGAGGAAAACACAAAAGGTTAGTGTCAAAAGCGTAACTATGCGTGACTGTTGAGCAGCGTCAAGCGGGCTAGATTGGCACTGAGTAATATAACGCCTTGTTTACCAGTGTGGCTAGAGCAGCTGAGTGAAGCAAGCTGGGAAACAAAGGCAGGGGAGGGAATAACCTGACATCAGTATCTCGGGAGGTAACATAGCTGCGGGTTCCTTGCTCCTTTATCCTTATTCTTAATTTTAATTTTCTCCCTTTTCTTCCAAATATGTCAAGCTAATAACTTAAACAGTGGATTCTCTTCTTAACCGTTTTCATTCAGATTAAGTTCACTGATATTCCTTTGTGCCAACTAAATTTTAATACCTTCCAGGACATTCATAAATCTACCTTTCTGGGCAGAATTCGTATGGTGTTCTATGTCTGTGAAATCATTATAATTATATTTCATGTGTTCCCCATTGCTAAATATCTTTTATGTTTAACCGTACCCCCTGTGGGTGCGGGATGCAGACGAAGAATACGCCTACGGTATCCTCTGCCTGTCATAAGAGGTGACTAAAAGGGACAACACCCCCTGTGGGTGGGGGACATAGATGAAGAATACACCTATGTTATCCTCTGCCTGTTGTAAGAGGCAACTAAAAGGGGCAACGAAGGGATGATGGGATTAGAACCATGAGACCACCGGTCATTAGTACCATTATTTGAGGAACACCCTAGGTCGATGTTATTTGCGATTAATACAGTCTTGTAAGGAAAACCATCAATCTTCGTTGCCTATGAGTAGTACCATTACGTGAGGAACACCACGGGACTGGTAGCAAATATTTAAGAATAACTTAAATATTATAATTATACTGTACAGTCCACCTATTCAATATAATATTTAAGTTATTCTATATATTCGCTACTTGATTTTATAGTCAATACGGGTTTCTATCTAAAATGAAGCTGTTAAAGCTTGTCACATGTAACCCCAGTTTTATTGTTACAGTATGAATATTATTAATTGTACTAGATATGAATTCAACCTGCTCCAAGTTGTTACGGGCATATGTAGCAGTACCATATACATTGTCAAAGGTAGCACCAATAATACTATAACCATAAATCTTCCCTCTCTTGCTTAGCTCATCTTCTGTAGCAGCATGTGTTTCTTGAATGAGTACCACATCATTGTCATTATTACGTAGCAGTTTTGACAAAACATCAGACTTAAATGTACTGATACCATCAATATCTACAAACCTCCAGCCATCTGCTGGCCAACCCCAGCTCTTCCAGATGCAAGTCATCCAACTATCTATGCTGGCGACTTCAACAGCCATCATGAAACTTGGAAATATGCAAGAAACGATGATTGCGGCATAGCTTTAGTAGAATGGTCAGAAGACCAAAATGTACATCTTATATTTGATGCAAAAGACAAAGGCACGTTTATATCTGCTGCTTGGAAGCGAGAGTCCAACCCATACCTCTGTTTCGTCACATGTGACTCTGTTGGCAATCCTCTACCCATGATAGAAGGTTTGGGGGACTTCCCAAATAGTCAACACAGACCAATCTTCCTTGAGATGGGCATCTCTGTTCCCTTAATTAGATCTTTCCCACGCCCACGTTGGAACTTAAAAGAGGCAAACTGGACGAAATTCTCTGAAGAGCTGGACAAATGCATCAGATGGATTCCGGCAACCAGCGATAATTATCAGAGATTTGTTGGGCTTGTGAAATCTGTAGCCAAAAACACATCCCAAGAGGCTACAGGAAAGAATACGTTCCTGGATGGATGGACAGAGCAATGCCCTATACAAAGATTTTCTTGAAACAGGTGCCCATTCGACTGGTGAGGAGCTATTGCAGAGTCTGGATGAAAATCGTAGACAGAAATGGACAGAAACAGTAACTTGGATTTCTCTCATTCCAGTAGAGAAGACTGGAGCCTACTGAGAAAAATTGGAGGAAGCTCAACAGGAGGTAGAGAGAAGTCAACTATCTCACCAAACAAAATAGCCTCCCATATTATTATTTTAACTTCAAGGGTTACTAAAGATAAAAAACATACAAAAACGGTGAAAAAGAACCTAAGGATACGTAAATGTACCTCTCCAACCTCTTCCAAGTACTCTGAAGCCTTCACGATTGATGAGGTTGATACAGCATTAAAGGACATGAAAGTTGGTAAGGCACCAGGTTTTGATGGAATACATCCTGAATTTATCGTAAATATGGGACGGAATGCGAGAAGGTGGTTGACGTGCTTCTTTACCCACATACTTCAGACAGGTGTTCCTCCTAAGGAGTTTAAGATGACTAAAATCCTTGCCATATTGAAACCTGGCAAACCAAAAGATATACCACAAAGCTACAGACCAATCGCTCTCCTCAGTTGTTGCTATAAACTCCTTGAAAGACTACTATACAACAGAATTAGCATTGTATTTAATCAACATATTCCTATTGACCAAGCTGGTTTTAGGCAGAATCGTAGCTGTTGTGACCAAGTCCTTGCACTCACAACATGCATTGAAGCAGGATTTCAGCAACAGTTGAAAACCTCTGCTGTTTTTCTGGATCTTTCTGCTGCTTATGACATAGTTTGGAGAGGTATTACCATGCAAAACCACGGTACAATTAATTGGAAACATGCTGAATAATAGACTCTTTCAGGTTGTTCTAGGGAATAGGACTAGCAAGCTGAGAAGGTTGAACAATGGTCTCCCTCAAGGATCAGTCTTGGCTCCTCTCCTGTTCAATCTATATAAATCAGATTTGCCACCAACAAAATCTAGAAAATGTTGCTATGCTGATGATATAGCTTTAGCTACAAATAGTAACCTGAAAGAAACGAAGAACATTTTATCTGATGACCTTTCCATTCTTAGTGACTATTTTCGGAAATGGAGACTCCAACCAAACACGAGCAAAACTGAGGTGTCCTGCTTTCATCTAAATAACAAAATGGCAAACTGTACTCTCCAAGTGTCTTTTAACGGTAAGGTCCTCGGACACAATAATTACCCAAAGTACTTAGGTATAACATTAAATCGGACACTCTCCTTCAGGCAACATCTAGTAAATACAGCAGCAAAGATTAGGAGTCGTAACAACATTCTGCAGAAGTTGTGTGGTAGAACCTGGGGTGCTTCTGCAACTACCTTGAGATGTTCTGCCCTTAGTTTTCTCTGCGACAGGATATTGTGCTCCTGTGTGGATCAACAGCTGCCATGTGAAACTTGTGGACACTCAACTCAACAACACAATGAGGATTATTTCAGGTGTAATAAGATCAACTCCTACCCACTGGCTTCCTGTCTTGAGCAACATCATGCTTCCTTCATTCCGTAGAGTACAAGCACTGTTGAGAGAATACTCCAAGATAAATGAGAACCCTGATTTGCCCATCCACTCCAATATTCCTGACCTTCAGAGGAACCGGTTGAAATCTAGACATCCGCCAGTTAAGTTCGCGCCGGGCTGAGTGGCTCAGACGGTTGAGGCGCTGGCCTTCTGACCCCAACTTGGCAGGTTTGATCCTGGCTCAGTCCGGTGATATTTGAAGGTGGTCAAATATGTCAGCCTTGTGTCAGTAGATTTACTGGCACGTAAAAGAACTCCTGCGGGACAAAATTCCGGCACCTCGGCGTCTCCGAAAACCGTAAAGGTAGTTAGTGTGACGTAAAGCAATTAGCATTATTATTAGTTAAGTTTGCTCAGAAGCTCACAGAAGACAATTTCAACCCCTATGCCCAATGGAAGGAAGATTGGATCTCAGAAACAGGTGAACATCTCTGGCCTTTCTTCCCACCTAATTCGAGGTCTGATCTCCCAAGAAGAACTTGGACCATCCTTAATAGGATTTGATGTGGTCATGGTGTCTGTGCTGCGTCCCTGCATAAATGGGGAAAGATACAATCCCCCGAGTGTGACTGTGGTGCTCCTTTTCAAACCATCGAACACATTGTAAAGGAGTGTAGCAGAAGAGCCTACTCTAGAGATTGGTTTGATTTTCTAGAGGCCAATACAGAAGCTCTTGAATGGATAACATCTTAGGACATTAAAATATAATGTACTTGCCTTCTTGTTTCTGTATATATGTATATATGCCATACGATAAATAAATAAATAAATAAATAAATAAATAAATACATGTAACCACAGGTCTGAGCGTTGCCCATGATTAGTACAATCGTGTACATCCCACCAGGGTGGGGGGGCAGGCACTTGTTCCTTGTTCAGAACATCCCGTGTGCTGCGCCGGAATGTGTTGGTTCCACTGTGTTCAGAATGGGTTTAAGTTACGTATGAGTAGTACCACTATATGAAGAACACCACGGGTGAACATTGCCCGTTTTTAGTATCACTATGTGAGTAACATGATGGGTTTGCATTGCCTTTGAGCAATACCATTATATGCAGAACAACATTGGTCTGTGTTGCCTGTAGGTGGTACCATAATGTGTCATACACCATGGGTCAACATTGCCTATGATTAGTATCACTATCTGAGTAACACCATGAGTATACGTGGCCTGTGATTAGTACCACTATGTGGGGAACACCAGGGATCTAACCGTTGGTTAGTCCCACTATCTGAGGAACACCATGGGTCTGCGTTGCTTGTGAATAGTACCCTTATGTGAGGAACACCGTGGGTCTACATTACCTGTGATTAGTACCGCCAGGAATCTGCGTCACCTGGTATTTGTGCTTTACCAGTGATTAGTGCTATTTTGAGGGACCGACAACGTGGATTTTTGGACCCCTTTGGACAACAAGCATCATGTCAGAAAATAAAGCATTGTGAATTGGGTCCTCTGATTGTTTTGGATTCATGGTCATTTTTCCATCATCTGTTCTAAATTCTAGTCAGTGGATTCATTTTGAAGTTTTAATTACTGTTTCATTTCATTGCACCTCATACCATTAGGGGTCGATGACCAAGCTGTTAGGCCCCTTTAAACAACAGTCATCATATTTAACCACATTGACATGTTCTTTATACTGGACCTCCAAACTCCTCCCTGACTGCGCAACATATTGTTGTTCATATGTTTGGCATGTCATTTTATATACTCCCAATTTATTGTATTTATTGTTGGTCTCTCTGCTATCAGAATTATTAGTGTGATTAGTCCTGTATGCGATATCAGTATTCTGTATTTTAAGTATAATTGATGTCTGTCTGTTAGGTCATCAGCCCAGAGGCTGGTTGGATCCTCAAATAGCACCACCAAAGGTTATGCGGTTAAGAGGAAAACCGCAAAAACCAATGGCAGCACCAAAATGAGGCATACTAGGCAAGACGAGGAGTGAGGTAGTTTGCCATTGCTTTCCTCACTGGGTCAGAAAGTGTTATTACAGCACGACTGACCCTATGAGCAACACATTTCATAACACTCCGATGCACTAGTCGTGCTCTGAATGTCATTACTCAGCACCACGCATACCCCAGCAGCTTGCATATTGTTACAGCCATGGATGAGACTGGGACTTCGGTGAAAGCTACACTTTACTCTGGCCTGTGCCAAGAGATGGATACAAAAGTACCGTATCCATCAAGAAATGGCAGCAGGCAAGTATAATTGATATGATTGCGTATTTCTAAACATCAAAACTGCATACTTTTTTTTTTTTTTTTTCTACCATTAAAGTTGTTTTTGGTTTTTTACTGATTTTATTCTTGATTTTTATTAATAAAACTATTCAAGTAACAATATTTATTACATTCAATTTGATAGATTATGTTCATTTCTTTATTAAAGTTTTCTGTAGATAGAGGGATTCTCATGGCTTTATTAATCATACTGTAAAACGCTGGGGTTTTTTTTTTTTCCTGTTGTCCTGGATGATTTGAACTAATACCAATTATTGTTTCTGAGTGGGTTTCTTATATATTTGCTATTGAAAATTATTTCTCATCATTCGCTGTTTTAAATCGCACTTTCATAAAATGTCATAATACCATACTTACTTGCATTAAGTGAGTGACTGTGATATATCTCATGCATAACACAGTTCGCCTGTTAGTTAACTTATTCACGAAATAGTTCTAAACTTGAGGAGGTCATGGCTTAGTAAATTCTGAAAGGCCTCTGGTCTGATCATGGTAGAAAATGGGTTGCCATTATGATGAAGCATACCATGAGTCTTTGCATCTGTAATATTGCTCATAAATGGAAAAGGTCTCATTAAGATTGATCTTCAAACAGTATCAGTTAATGGTGATTGTACGTGTGATTTTCCAAAATATGAAGGGAACCTTTGAGCCAATAAGACAAATGGGTAAACAACAAATAAAATAAATAATGTGAGGAGAAAGTAATACCGTATTTACGCGAGTAATCCCCACACCATAATTTTAGGAAGGCTGATTTTGAGAAAGAAAAAAAAATGCCAACATTGACGCAAATAAACCCTGCAGCCCAATTCCTTGCCTCAAATTTTTTAAAAAATATGCGGGTATTATTCGCGTAAATACAGCCGTATTTATGCAAATAATCCCCGCCACCGAATAATCCTCGCACCCTAATTTTAGGAAGGCTGATTTTGAAAAAAATGCCAACATGACGCAAATAAAACCCGCACTCCAATTTCGTGCCTCAATTTAAAAAAAAATATCCGGGTATCATTCGTGTAAATATTGTAAAAGTTCAAAAAACTTGGATTTGTAGTATTTTTTTTCCTTTTCTTTTCTTTTTCTTTCTTTTCAGGAAATATTTCATTCTTCCTGCCTGTTGCTATTTCTTGATGTATACAGTATTTTTGCATCTGTCTCTTGTCACAGGTCAGAGCACAACGTAGCATTCACTGAAGTCTGTCGTGTTTATGGTTGTTGCAGTATAGAAACTACTGAGAGTTGAGTGATACTGAGTAATGACATTCAGAACACTAATGCATCTGGATGGTAATGAAAGATGCTGTTCGCAGAGCCAGTTGTGTTACAGTAAGACTTTTTGGCCCAGTGCAGAAAACAATGGCAAACTACCTCACTACACATCATGCCTTGTACTCTTCATTTTGATGCCACTGTCAATTTTTATGGTTTTCCGTGTTTTGGTTTTTATGTTTTCTGATGTTGGCTCGGTTTTTGCGGTTTTCCTATAACTGTATAACCTTTGGTGGTGCTTTTTAGGTTCCAGCCAGCCTCCGGTATGAAGAGCTTACAGGTAGATTCCATCTTGGTCCTAAGTTCCATTTAACAGGTAGAAATGTACAATATGCGGCAATGATGTCAGTAACACATATTTAATTGCATCGATACAGTGTGTGTTCAAAATGTGCACCCTAACATCTCATGCATTGTGCTTAACGGTCCTGTAGATTGTCAAGCATGCTGATGAGCAGAGGTTGCCACAGGGACACAGAAATTTACTGCATCTTCTCTCGTAATTCAGGAACATTCCTAGTTGTCATCTAACTGGAAAACTGATTTCTTCAGCATGTTCCATATGTAGGCATCTGGGGAGGTTGGGGCAGCATAATATTCAGGGAATGCAAAGGGAACAGTGATTGAAGCGAACTCCGAAGTGCTGTTGCTGAAGGTCACTGGACCCCTTTGCTGTGTGGGCTATAGCTTCATTTTGTTGCGTCCATTATTGTTGCAGTGGCAGGTTTCTAGCAACATTCAGTACTGATTGATGTTCCGAGCACGTTTGTAATTTCAACACGGTTTTGCCGCATACTGTACTTAATAGATGTTTGCTACTCCCATGTTTCATTTAATTAGACAGATTTTAAAAGAGGATCAAGTGGGGTGACTACATAAATTTGAAGCATGTAGCTTTAGTTTGCATTAAGAAGAAAGTTGATTCGAGTCCCACTGTCAACAGCCCTGAAGATGGTTTTCCATAGTTTCAAATTTTCACACCAGGCAAATGCTGCGACTGTATCTTATTTAAGGCTATGCACACTTCCTTCCCAATCGTAGCCCTGTCTTATCACATCATCACCATAAGAACTTCTGAACTGGTGCAGAAGAAGAAAAAAGATGCATTTAGATCTGAAAATTTCCTCACAATATATAGTACATCAAGGTAGAAATGAAGTCCTGAAACTATACTTCTGCATGTAAATGAAGTAGTCCAAGCTTTTATGTTCATAACAAATATACTATTATGCATATCATGAATTCTTTCCAGCAAGCCGCACAGTACAGAAAAAGAACCGCAATTCTCAGTAGCGTATCGTTACAGCAGTTCAATTCTGATCCTTTTTCATGTTCTCACTTCAATTTTGTGTGTACAGGGCCTGACCGGAGCTTTGGGAGGAGCACTGCGAGGACAAGGACAAGGCACCACACTAGCTGACTTCCTACAGTCTCTGCCAGACCATTCTTACACAGAGGGAAGCTCCCTCTTTATTGACTTTATGATGACTCTGGTAAGCAAATTGAAATTCAGTATTACAATTGTTTCATTTAAAGAAAAAATAGGGTGCTATTGTTTGAATTTTTATGAAACATTTTGTCAGAATGTGTTTCTATAAGGTGTTTCAGACAAGCGTTAGCATGTACTGGAAATTGTTACAGGGAGCAAATGGTTATCATAAGCTGTTGTAATGAAGGGGGGTAGCTAACGCCATAGTAATAATCATATAATCGTCCGGGTAGACTCCGATCACCACTCAGATAGAAATTTCTACTAGTAGTAAAGATCTCATAGAGTAAATCATTAAGGTTGGCACCACAGAATTAACGTAGTTGGTAGTATACAATAAATTGTAGGAATCCAGGCCCAGAAGTTGTCATGTGCTAGGTTCAATCCATAAGGGACTTTAAGCAGGCCTTTAGTTTCAGAAATGAAACTCAAGAAATTGATGTGCCGATCCACAATGGCACAAGGTCCCCATAACATAGTTTAGCACTTAAGTGTAATAGGGGATACACCCACGTAATATTTTTACTCTTCCAAATATGTGACTGCATGAAAGGAAATTTAGAGCAAACCAGTGGTAGCAATAGCTGGGAATACCTAGGACAAAGTTTGAGGTCAACGTAGGATCAAATAAGGAGCATAGTAAGTAAATGTTGCACCTAGGGGTTCGGGTATAGGATTGCCAAGGCAAGGTAAGAGAACACAGATACCTTTGACACAAAAATATATTCGAAAAACACAGTAACAAATTTTACAAGAAGATCTAGTGATATTTACAATAGTGTAGTAGAAAAGAAAGGGATTCATACAAATATTGTTCTTTCCCAACCATCATCTCTACAGTACATAAATCACAGAGAAAAAGACAAATAAGAGAAAAAGGGGAGGGGGATAAGGGAGATAACATACATGCCCAAAGGCAAAATAGCAAGCTAACCAGAAATACCTAAGACACTTAATGCAAATTTAAATACCAAACAGAAAAAAATAGTTTCATGCGGAAATTGTCCATTGAGCACTTCAGAGTCTTCTAATAGAAATTCATTGCTTACACATGTTAAATAACTCCAGGTTTGTAGAATAATATCTGGGAAACATTACACGCCTCTGGTTACAAGAATGAAAATATTAGTTTTCTGATGCAAAGGAATGCCAGGCAAATTCTTTGACTGGAATTTTAACCATCGCGACATCACAAGTAGGTCGACCCAGTCTCACATAACCTTGAATCATTCAAAACAAAGTAATGGGAGACAAGTATTTGAATCAAGACCAGGGTTGATGAATAATAAATAGTTCATGTTCAGAGTTGAAGAAGACACCGAAAACAATAGATGCCAGAGACACACAAACACACACACCATCAGAAAGCTTGAAAACTTTATGCACCAGGTGCAGAATGGTGAAGATATAGTCTTTACTAGGAAATGGCATGCTCCCCCTCAGCCACTCGGTGAATACAAGTGCTCATATTGCAGCTTTTAAAACATAATAAAATGTCAGTCATACCTCATGTCCATATCCATCTTTCCAGAGCGAGAAGATGGATTATAAACACTTCTCCATAAGAGAAAAATGGGTCGTAGTTCCATCCTCCACACAGGTTTAAAATCAGTCTCAACAGGCTATGGCCGAAGCTGCAGATATATACCATAGTGCAGAGGGGGAAAAATAAGGAGAAGAAAGACTAGCACTTTCTTGAAGGTAGTGGAAATTACGGGAGCATGCGCCAGTAGAAACAGCTGTCCATCCACGTAGCGTGTGACGTCATCGGGATATCAGCTGACATGCAAAACAGTTAGTTGACGATCAGTGGCCGATGTGAGTAGCAGAGAAGATGAAAAGTGTTGTGTGTGCGCGCGCGCGGCGTTTTTACGTTTCTTGAAGATATATTGGCGGTGAGGTGAGTCCATTACACTGTAGATTAAGAGAAGTATACTGACTTTGATCAGAAATATTGGTCCAGTTTTGTTCATTTCATTGTGTAACGTGCGAGTATTAACAGAACTCTAGAGTAGGGATGTGCTAGCGATGGAACCGGGTAGAACCGGTTCCAATAACGTAACAACTGATACCCCTTTCTGGCTCTGGTATTGGTTTTCACTCACATGTGTTGCTGTCTGTGAGAGCAATGAAGATCCATGTGTAGCTGACTGCTGGGAGTGTGGAGAGCCATTGGAGGTAACTTACTGTGATTTATTCGCACACTCCTTTTCGTTTGAATGACCAGCACTGCAAATTTGAATGGAAAGGAAATATTACTAACAGTAATAGCCTGAAGTGTTAAGAGAAAACTTTCACCTTATAACTTGCTGTCAGCACAATCATCATAGTTGCAAATACAGAATTGACTGAATTCTATTAAATTAATAGTTGTAGAATGAAAATATTCCATTTGATTCTACCATTAGAGATGGGCCACAGTAACTGCAATTGCGCGACATCAGAGGCCACTTTACATGTAACAAGCTTTAACAGCTTCATTTTAGATAATAATCCCGTATTGACTATAAATCAAATAGTGAGTA
Organism: Anabrus simplex; assembly: GCF_040414725.1. Taxonomy (NCBI): domain Eukaryota; kingdom Metazoa; phylum Arthropoda; class Insecta; order Orthoptera; family Tettigoniidae; genus Anabrus; species Anabrus simplex. The sequence continues at coordinate 92,398,572 of NC_090272.1, read as the reverse complement.
TTTAAGATTAACTGAAATATTGTATTTAATTTGTCCGCCTATTCAGTACATATATAATTTATTACATTTAGTGTTTTGTCCCCTAAGGGACATCAGCTATAATAAACCACAATAATACAACACTCGGCCATGAATGATCACGACATACTCCAATCATATGTTTACAGACATAGACAATGACCTTAAAATCTTGAAAACTAAAAATAAAGGCCATTTATTGAATATATACAAGGAAATTTACATTTATCTGGATCAATGGAACAATCCAACGGGTTATATTAACGATCTTTCTGAGAAGTATAGAATCTTGTATGAAGAATTAAAGCAAAAGTTAGAAAGAAATGTCAAACTTTGTGTCACTCGCTCAGTGACACAGGTCGTTCCCCCTAGGACACACCCTCCCACTTCCCCTCCACATTCCCCGCTCAACTACCAGTACTTGTTTTGAATCAGATACACACTTACCCCAGCAAAAGTGAGTCCTTTTCCACACATCGGGGCCAATAGCAAGGAAGTAACACGATTTAAATTATATTACCGTATTGACCCGAATAATCCCTGCCATCGAATAATGCCCGCACCGTCATTTTAGGAAGGCTCATTTTGAAAAGAAAAATGAAATGAACTAAAATTCCTTCCATTGAAAGAGCAACATAGGCATAAACAAACATTTTGTATCACTCCGCAAGGTCCACATGGTCTTTACGCAAATATGAACATGTAAATTTATGGATATAGCTGCTTTGCCTGAGATGATAAAAATACATTATCACTGCTATAAAATATATGGTATTTTCCTTGAAAATGAGCAAGTAGGCCTACTTACGTGACAGGTATTTCATTAATCTGAACTTGCAATAGGCTCGATTCCCTGTAGACGGGGAGATTCGTTGTCTCTTGCATCACTAGAATCCTCTCCTAAATTACTTACAAATTCGTCACACACTATGTCTAAAACACTTCACACACGGTCTATTTTTACTTGGTGGTGGATAATTTTTTTCGTGCATTGTAAAGAAACAGATACACTGGCGCATTCCGATGCTCGTCTAAAACACTTCTCACACGTGGTCTCTTTTTACTGGACAGTAACACGACCAGTGGTGGATAATTCTTTTTGTGCAATGTAAACGCTTGAAATACACACACCAGTGAAATCTGATGATAGTTTTCTGATACACTAAAACCTCGTTAATTCAAAGTTTTTGTAATACAGAAATCGGACTTCCAATTACGTGATTTCGAATGAACAGCCATCTTGTAATTCAGAAATGCCAACCTTCGCCAGTTTTCGTAGCTTTTGCTTTTACGCATACTGGCTGCTACATGATATTGTGGCGTTCCTTAAAACGTTGAGTACAAAAGAATTAAGATTTCACTCTATTTTCGACTATGAAACACACTACACACACCGAAGTGAGTGAAAGTGCGGAAAGCTACCCCTGCACGTTCCAGAAGACATGTTCTATCGTGACGCGGAGAAATTTTGAACATCAGTGCCTTCACGCTTGATTTTACTGACGAAGCTCTTGGACACTTCCATTGCTTCTGAAATTCTCTCTAGAGCTGACTGCAGTGGCGTTTTTTTGCAAGTAATTTTCCCTTGAGAAAAAAACATATATAGATCACCTACCTAATCAGTACTCAATATTGTAATGTAAAAATTTTATCAAATAAAAGTGAACATGATTTGGCTCTTGGAGCCATCATCAGCACACAAACAAATAAGATCAACACATTTAAGTCACAATAAATGGCCACATTGTTGACTGTGGAATCAGATCAGACTTATCCATTCTTCATTCCTTGAGTGACTGCTGGCTGTGGTACAAATGTTTCTGTTGAAATAATTTCAAACAGAGCAGATCCATGTACTCTATCTTCTTCTTAAGACGTCATATCCAAACAGAGGTAGACGATCTACATGGCCAGCTCCAATCTTGACGTTGCAACCATGCCGTGTGGATTTATTGGAATATCTCTCAGGATCTTTAATGCAGTGGTTTCCCGTTGCCTTCTGCATCCTAATGCCGTTGACCAACCTGGTTCTCCACCTTTGGGAACAATTTCTTGTCCCCAGAACAATAGAGTGCCCTTACCCATACCCGCTCATCCACTCCCAAAGAGACTGTTGGCACTTGGTATAGGGGATCTCCTTATACCGGGAGATAGTCGGTCCCTTCATTCGTTAGCCGCCTGCATATAAAATATTATTTGTACATGCAGTCGTTGCCCCCTCTCTACCGCGGGGAGGTGAATGTCAGGATTTAACAGTCATTGAAACAAGGACCAAATGGCATTTCCTTGTTTCTCTGGTTCTTATAAACATTACAATTTCGAATGGTGGGTGGAATATTAATTTTTTGTAAGTATTTCTGAAACACCGCTGTATCCACGAAATGGATATATGTCAGGATTATTTCCACCAGGATCAGTTTCCAAAACGGCTTTTCTTAAAGCCAGCTCTTAATATAATTTCAATTAATATTGAAGGGATATCACCTGAAAAAGAAGTCTTATTGTCCGACGTCTGCAAGCGTACAGACTGTGATGTTTTTCTGGTACAAGAGACCTACAGAGGACCAAACAGCCGAAGGTCAAAAGTAATGGAATGGAACTTATCATTGAAAGATCAAGTAAAAAATATGGCAGTGCAGTATTTACTAAATTTGGATTAAACAATGTTCAACTTTGGACAACAATGTAGAGATACTCACTGTCGAGAGTGAATCATGCACCATATCATCAGTATACAAACCTCCAAATACGAATTTCATCTTCATGGAACCACCTAACTTCCACTCTAAACCAACAAAACTGGTCATGGGTGACTTCAGCTTCTTGGGGTTATAGGGAGACAGATTAAAATGGAAAGGACCTTGACGACTGGATTGAATGGACGGGCTTAGGACTCATTCTTGACCCAAAGTTGCCACCTACTTTCAACAGTGGAAGATGGCGTGATGGATATAACCCAGATAACATCTGTGTTAGTGAATATCTTGCAAAGCAGATGGAGGATATTGGAGAGCCAGTCCCTCGTACACAGCACCTACCCATTATCTGTACTATTGAAGCCGTTGTGAAACCAGACACTGTTCAGTTCAAAAGACGATTTAACTTTAAACGAGCTTAATGGGAAAAGTTTACACAAGAACTTAATAACGAAGTCCTCAAAACTGAGCCATCTCTAGAGATTTATGATAATTTTATTGAAATGGTGAAAGTCATCTCGTCGAGGCTGCAGAACAACCTACATCCCTGGGCTTGATAACGAATCCAAATCTCTTCTGGAGAGATACAAACAACTGTTTGAAGAAAACCCATTCAATGAAGAAACAATTGAGACAGGCAAAAATCTCCTGCTTACTCTTATCGGCTTCCAGAAGAGATAAATGGTGCAATCTGATATCACAGACATAAAACAGAACAGTCGGAAGGCTTGGAAGTTGCTGAAGAACGTCATTAACGATCCTACCAGTGCTCCTCAAAGCGTCTCGGAAGTAATTCCTGATCAAATAGCTCATCAACTTTTGCTGAATGGAAAGACTAAGAGAAGATCTGAGAACAGAAAGCTACAAAGACACTCTGATGAACTCCTCGCCTTGGAAGAACTGGAAGTAGTTTTCCAGTCTATGGAAAATAATAATGCAGCAGACTTAGATGGACTGCAAACAGAGCAAATTAAAATGTTTGGACTAGCTACAAAGCAGTGGATTTTAAAGTTAATGAACACCTGTACCTCAAAAATACAGATCTCTGACGGAAAGTAAACGTTGTAGTGTTGCTGAAGCCCCGAAAGGAACCAACAAATCCAAAAAACTTCCGTCCATTGTCACTATTCTGCCATTTAGGTAAGATCTTGGAGAGGTTGATTCTCAATCGCATCTCACAGCCTGTTGATAAAGCTCTAATGAAGGAACAGTCAGGTTTTCATCTAGGAAGGTCATGCTGTGTTCAGATCCTTAACCTGACAGAGTGTATTGAGGACAGATATGATAGAGAGCATGTTACCAATATGGCAGTCATTGATCTTACAGCAGCGTATGATAGGTCAACCACAAGAAGCTGATCAGAAAAGTATATTCCATCACAAAAGACTACCGCCTAACACAGTTCATGCAGTGTTTGCTGCAAAATAGGAGGGTGTTTTTGTTTTTGGTTTTGGTGTGTTTTTTTTGGGGGGGGGGTCACCCTGCACAATAAGAGGAGTCGATAGAGAACTCTGAAAAATGGTGTACCACAGGGCCCCACTATTATATATATATATACAAATGACCAACCAATCAGCCCTGGGACAAGAGCATTCATTTATGCAGATAAAACAGCTAAGGCTGTCCAAGGTAGAACTTTTGAAGGGGTGGAGATGAAGCTGGCTACGGCACTTGAAAACCTGGCCAAATATTATGATAATCAATTGAAGCCCAATTCGGAAAAGATGCAGGTACAGTATGTGCATTTCATCTGAGAAATAGGAAAGCCAGAAGGAAGTTAAACATAACATGGCAGGGACAACAACTGTCTCACTGTGATGCTCCAAAATATCTAGGAGTAAAGTTGGATCGCTCCCTCACGTTCAAAACTCACTGTGAAGAGATGAAGCTGAAAGTATCTGCTAGAAATAACATCATTTGTAAACTAACTGGCACCACTTGGGTGCAGAGCCAAATGTACTCCGTATATCTGCCTTGGCATTGTGCTTTTCAGCAGCCGAATACTCTGCACCAGTTTGGCGGAACTCCGCCCATGTTAGATTGATGTAGCTCTGAATGAGACTGGACGCATCGTGACAGGATGTCTGAGGCCAACTCCTATCCATAAAATATATCAAATCATGGAAATAGCACCACCAGATATTCTGAGAGGAACAGCTGCTTAAATGGAGAAGAAGCAGGAATCTGATCCGAGACATCCCCTGTACAGAGACAAACAACAGCTTCCAAGGCTGTGATCAAGAAAGAGCTTCTTGCTGTCAATGGTGGCAATTAAATCATCACCTACTAAACTATGACTCCAGCTGTGGCGAAATTCGTTATCTGAAGAGCATTGGGAGAATGTTGTGGAGATGCCTGCAGCGGGCTGTCATTTGCCGTATGCTATATGGAAGACATTAAACAGGCTGAAAACTGCAGTGTCCCGATGCAGGGTGAATCTGAAGAAATGGGGATACACCACTGAAGAGAAGCATTGCAGGTGTGGTGTTTCACAGTACCCACAACATCTGTTAATCTGCTTAAACCTGCCTGAAAGTTGCAGCATGAACAATCTAATTTCTGCTAATAAGGCCATCAAGACTGCTGAATTTTGGTCCTCATATTCAATTTTGTAATGTAGTTTGTATACTTGCAGATTTCTCTATTCAACTATATACAATTGGTATCCTGGACATGTAAAATACAAATAAATAAATCATTTTTCTTCCTCCTATTTCCAATCACTAGGGTTCTTTTATGTGATATAGATGTTGATTCCCATAGGGAACCTGAAATATTTGTCCCGAATGAGTAAATTTATAATACCATAATAAATAGTCTGTTATTGGACATTATACATTTTTTATTTTATGTCACTGGCCACGCATGTTTGGAAGAGCCTGGCGTGGCATTTAACTGTCACTTTCTTCAATATTCTGTTCATTCAGTAACTTTCACAGTTGCAGTCACTATCCTTGAACTCGGATTCATTTTCCAAAATGTCATTATTGCCATAATCGCCATCTAAAACAATGTCTACAAGTGCTTTCAATCTCTCAGACATTATCACGAAACTGGTTCTACACTGTAATGAATACTAAATACCGATGAAAATAACCTGTTATTCAACAATTCCAGTGTCGCACAGAAATACAGACAGTATTGTTTACCAACAGTACATGCCTCTAGTTCCTTACAGTGTGTATTGTTAGAAATTATATTGCAAAGGGAATCTAATATACGAAGATAAGCAAGACACTGTGTCATTGCGAGCTGAGCTAGTCTTTTGATTCATGCGCCATAATACCGTGCACAACCACAGCTGACCATGTGACGCAAATTGGTTAATAGCACATAAACACATTTTAAAGGAAGATCATGAATGTAGTGTTCATGTGCTATTAATCTTATTTAAGTGTTTGTGTGCTGATGACTGCACCAAGAGCAGAAATATATCCACTTTTGTTTAATAAATAATATTTTTAGATTATAATATTGTGTATTGATTAGGTGGTTGATCTATATACAGTAGAAGTCCGATATAGCGAGTACGGCATATAACGAGAACCCCGTTATAACGATAACATTTGTCCGTCCCTTCAAAATCCCTATATTAAACTGTGCATTATCCTTCAGTCACAGCGAGAGCCTTATCATTGACTCATCCGTTATTACGAGCGGTTATGCGCGCTCGATTTCTCCGTTGCCGATATTTATGCACCCAATCATACTGCATGCGATCGATCGTCTTCGGTACCGTATCGTTTTCTCGCTATGCCCACCAGTGAGCTCTCTTGTCGACATTCGAAGGAAACGTCGGAGTCTATTAGTAATACCCGTCGCCCGCTCTTCCGCAAGGAAAAAGAAAATGAAAGAGGAGAACATGTTTACCTAATAAATGCGTAAATATCGTGCCCAATAACCGTTGTTAACTCGTTAAAGATAAACACTGAATAAACGATCGCTTCATTTTAATGCAAAGTACTGCAATTAAGTAAGAATGAGATAGGCCTATACCTCAAGATATGGCAGAGTGCGTCTTTGATTACGAGGTCAGTTTATATTTTCTCGCGTCCGTTAAATTATGGAAAAGCTATTATCATGTGAATTTATAGCGAGAAGGTTATAATTTCTTTACTGGCGAAGTATGTTTTTATCATACATACAGTCCGGCTCCATGGCTAAATGGTTAGTATGCTGGCCTTTGGTCACAGGGGTCCCGGGTTCGATTCCCGGCAGGGTCGGGAATTTTAACCATAATTGGTACTGGCACGGGGGCTGGGTGTATGTATCATCTTCATCATTTCATCCTCATCACGACGCGCAGGTTGCCTACGGGTGTCAATTCAAAAGACCTCTACCTGGCGAGCCGAACTTGTCCTCGGACACTCCCGGCACTAAAAGCCATACGTCATTCCATCATACATACAGTACAGATAAGTTAGGATAGGTGACGCTACTTGAATACCAAAACTGGAACGTTTGGCACAAAATGCAATCGATCATCCTCGGTACGATGTAGTTTTCACGCTATGTGCATTCGCAAGCTCTCTCGTCAACATTCGAAGGCGATATTGGAGTCGATTAGCAATACCAGTCGACTGCTGTTCTCTAATGAAATGAAAGAAGATAACACGTTTTCATAATAAATGCGTAAATAACGTGGCCGATAGCAGGCTGAAGTAAACGATCTCTTAATTTTAATGGTATACCGTATACTGAAATTAAGTAAGAATGTGTTACGCCTCAAGATGTGGCAGGCTACATGACTGATTTCAGAGGATAGTTTATATTTTCTCACATCTAGTTAAATTTCGGAAAGCTATTCCCTTGTCAATTTTTAGTGAGGAGGTTATCATTTCTCTACATGCGTTTCTAATAGATTTTCATAATACATATACGTAGGGGCCGTATTTTTTGGTAATAGCGATAAGCACGAAATTTTTCATATCTTCTTTCTAGCCTTTATATGACCTTGTAGGTACCGTACCGTAACGTATTTTAGCGAAATGAACTCGCGAAATATCGTGAAATCTGTTTATTACGTGAATCGCGCAAATAATCACGAAATATACCCCACTTGGTAAGAAAAATGCAAAATTGTATCGGAAAAGATCTCCAATAAACATTTAAATGCTCTTGGGAACTTGACTATAGTAGTTTCCTTCTCAGTTGATTGATAGCGCTGTATATTCTCTACACAAATGCACACAAAGCGATGAGCCCTGTGTATTGAAAATATGTGTATTCAGTTCCGCGATCTCTGAGGCAATCATTAAAAATCGATATCTGTTATCGATTACAGCAAATGGCGTTGTGGTCGTAGCAAGATCGGTTGTAGATACAGCAGTGCGCATTATACTCTTTCGCATTGAAAGTTCGCCACTTATGAACCTTTATCAGCAAATGTCCAGCATTTAAGTACAAAAATGCTGAAAACTAAAGTCACAACAATTTTTCCGAGGGCCGAGGAATACAACAGTGAGGCGTTCTATGTATTTGATGCTGCAAGAAAGATTCTAATGTGTAAGTACTGTAATGTTCGCATTACTTGAAAACGAAGAGATGCGTGCAATAAATACTGTAGAGAATCAAAAACACACAAAAAGAAGAAGAATGAAGAAAATGAGCATAATTTTAAGCGGCAAATAACAATCGGCAATACTTTACACATGGCAAAGGAGTTGAAAAGTGGTAGAGAGCAATTTGTAATAGACACAACAAAAGCATTAATGCAAGCAAGCATTTCTATAGAAAAATTGGATAATCCTGGCATGAGGACATGGATGAATATAAAAGGGAAGATAAATAATACAGACTTTATTATAAAATATGACTATATTAGTAGGCCTATTCTAAATAAATCGCACCGAGCTCGATAGCTGCAGTCGCTTAAGTGGAGGCAGTATCCAGTAATCGGGAGATAGTGGGTTCGAGCCCCACTATCGGCAGCCCTGAAGATGGTTTTCCGTGGTTTCCCATTTTCACCAGGAAAATGCCGGGGTTTTAAGGCCACGGCCGCTTCCTTGCAATTCCTAGGCCTTTCCTATCCCATCGTCGCCGTAACACCTATTTGTGTCGGTGCGACGTAAAGCAAAGGGCAAATAAATAAATAAATAAATAAATAAATAAATAAATAAATAAATCGCCTGGTTGAGTTGTAATAATGTTATTGTCTTTTACGTCTCACTAACTACTTTCACGGTTTTCGGAGATGCCGAGATGTCGGAATGTTGTCCCACAGGAGGTTTTTACGCGCCAATAAAACTAGTAACGCGGGGCTGACGTATTTAAGCACCGGACTGAGCCAGGATTGTACCTACCAACTTGGGCTTAGAAAGCCAACGCATTAACCGTCTGAGTTACTCATCCCCGGCCGGGTAGCACCAGCATATCCATGAATATCTTCCAGGGATATATGGCTTTGCAAAATGCAGTGAAAGCACGTCTGATAGAAGAGAAGAAAGAAGACATTGTTAGTGAAGTTTTAGGAGGATTTGCACCAAGTGTTCGCAAGTATTATGGTTTCTGACGTCTAATGTCGTCAGCGAAAGGGGCTGCTTTGTTTACAAAAACATACTTTCTGACTGTCGCACAACTCTGAATCCTGATAATGTTGAAACCATGCGTAGTTTTTTTACTTTGGAGACAAGTCATTCAAAATGTTAAAACATGTAGAACCAAACCAAACCCCACGACACTTAACTCCCTGAAAGGGCCTTGGCCTGCCCTGTGACCGCTGCTCAGCCTGAAGGCCTGCAGATTACGAGGGGTCGTGTGGTCAGCACGATGCATCCTCTCGGCCTTATTCTGGGCTTTCGAGACCGGGGCCAATATCTCACCGTCAATAGCTCCTCAGTTCTAATCAGGTAGGCTGAGTGGACCTCGAACCAGCCCTCAGGTCGAGAAAAAAATCCCTGACTTGGCCGGGAATCGAACCTGGGGCCTCCTGGCGAGAGGCAGGCACGCTACCCCTACACCACGGGACCGGCAAAAACGTGTAGGCTACGTATAAATTCCTAACTTCCGCCTAACTTCATTTTGAGGTTTCAGTGATTTATATAGGCCTACCGGTATTTATTTCTACAACATTTTGTATATTTGGTTGTTCTAAGGTTTAATAACAATTTAATACATTACAAGTGTTCACTTTAAAACCCCTAATCACAAAATTAGTTAGATTTACCCCATACCATAAGAAATATTTCACAAGAAACATCGATCAGTATGACAATTTATTTCACGAAATACCTACCGAAATAGTGTTAGTTTTAACACCGAAATCAACAGTTTTATTTCACCAAAAAATAAGGCCCTTACATATACGGTTAGGTTAGGCGATGCCGTTTGAAGAAGAAAACTGGAATGTTTTCCACAGAAGCCTCTGGAGTGATACCGTATTTCTCCGAATCCAAGACAATGTTTTTTCCTCAGAATCTCATGTGGAAAAATCAAGAGTTGTTTTGCATTCGCGGTGTGATAGTAATGAACACCATTGGCAACTACCGCAGTAACCACGCTGTTTCTTTTCACCCCCGCACGCGCAGACACAAAACTCGTTGACAATAAACGACCACCTATTTATCATACATCACTAGCTGAGGCGACCGGTTGTACAGTGCCTGTGTGTAACGTCACTGGATCTCGGGAAATAGTGAAGAGAGAATGACATCTTATCCTCTACAAAAACGTTTCTCAAATCTGCAGAATGGTATCAAAACATGCGAGCCTTCGAATTCTTAGAAAGGCCACGGCTACTCAGTAACAGAGTTATAACGCGTCTGCTGTACCTGACGCTTAGTAAAATTAAGTTTTATAGACAGCAGGAATATTTTCGTGATGGATCGTCGTATAGTAAAGATATGTGGAACAGGTATTGCCGGCAAATTTTCAATGGGTTCTCGTCGATGTTATGATACCAATTTTAAGTGAATGGGCATTAAACACTCAGAAATGTATAATAATTGTGCAGCCGCAAGAAAATACTGCATAGGCTTAACTAAAGCCAATATTCCGCATTATCGTGAGACAAAATTAGCTTAAAAATGCGTACTGTACAAAAAATGCATTCAGTGGCCCGTAACTAGGACGCTTTAAAGAATTGTGAAGTATGTGCACAAAAATGCAAGGGTGGAATTGCCATACCGCGGCACAATTATCTATTTCGTTGACTTTCAAAGTCCGCGACTAAGACCGATGCATCGCCAGTCGATGAAGTTGGCCGAATCCAGCAAGCAAGATGTGCGTGTAGCGGCAGCCAGATATGTCTGACGCTGAGTGAAAGTAACAGTTTTATAGTAAGCAAGAATATTTTCCTGATGGATCGTCATATTGTAGAGAAGCGTGGAATGTGCATTGCCGGCAAATTTTCAACGAGTTCCCTTCGATATAATGATACCAATTTTAAGTTAATGGTTATTAAACCTGCTGAAATAAAGCATAATTGTACAGCCTCAAAAAATACGGCATAACTAAAGCCAATGTTCAGCGTCTACTAATAGTCTAAAAATGCATACTGTTATAAGAAAGATATTCATATGATTTTACAAAGCACTTTAAAAGCCTGATTAAAATTTTTTTGAAGGAAAAATTGGGGGATCGTCTTGGATTTGGAGAAATACAGTAATACTTTTTTTTTTTTCAGAATGAAATTAAACACACACTTTCATGTAGTGTCGGATTTCGTAAAACAACAAACAAGTAAGCCGTAGTGTGGATATTATGCGCGAAAACGCTAGTTTTAAACAAACTGATCACCATTTCATACTGATTTTAATGTGTATGGGGTTTTTTCCGACTTTTACAAAAAATGATATAGATGTTGATTCCCATACGGAATCTAATCTAGGTGTGCTAGATACCAACTGATGAGCCCACCCTAGCACACGAGGGCGAAACGCTGGCAACCAAGAATGAGTTAGCTGGAAAATTTATAATGTCCAATAACGGACCATTTATATTGGTATTTTACAAAAAAGTCGGATATAACGACAGTTCGGTATAGCAAGTAAATTTATCGCCGTTATGATTTCTCGCTATAACGGACTTCTGCTGTATTTTCTTTTCTCAAGTTATATAGTAAGTGCAGACCAGTATGAACATGATTACTTGTAACATAATTTCCCCACCCCCTGGATAGCTCGTACCTGCCAATGCTTGAGAATAAAAAATAGGAAGATTTTATTAAATAATTGATTTTGTCGCATATGTTTTACCATGGTGCAGGCAAAAGAGTGGAAAGGCATGCATGCTTTTGTTGTTTGGGTATGAATTGAGATCAAATTCACAAAAAATTAAACTTTTCTGTATAAATCATCACTTTCTTCATTTCAAAATTTTCCATGGATAGCAATTGTCTTGGATTCTCTGTAGAAATATGACACGATGTCAGGATATGTATACCTGTAGCTTGCAGTACTACTTATATCATTGCTACCATCAGTGATATCGTGAAAAGTTCATTATTTAAAATTTTCTAAACAATTGCCCCACATGATCGGAACACGGTAACAAGAGGGTATGTTCTGTGATAAACGCAGTGTTCAAACATTCTGCTCGGATGGCAGCATTGTCTTCTTTTTCACCAACAAAAAAGCACTTAATTTTTTGTTTCTTCCCTTAACTATCACTGCCTTTATTTTTGCATAATGATTTGAATTGCAATGTCATTCTTTTCACCATGAGAAATATTTGTCACAGCGATGCACAGAACAAAAAGCAAAATAGTTTTCTTCTGCTAGACTGTAATATAAACAGAAATTCAGTTTTATAGGTATCTTTTAAACACTTGGAGATCAGTGCTGCTTAGTTTCAGTACCATAGCCTGATGAGAGAAATTTAGAATACATGACACGAAGCCGTTGCTGATATACAACTTATTTAAATAGTGACGCATTGACACCAGAGTATAAACACGTGAAGTCAAATGGAGTCGGTTACAGTCGCTGCACATGGCAGTGCCAATTTAATTCCTGTTCTGCATTGTCACCTGTAACAAGAATGCTTGTATTATCCATCAAGCAGTACGCCGATCAGCTGACCACCTGTCTCTTGTTGCTGGCAGGCTTGTGGATGAATATTGTCCCGAGTTCCCAGCTGTAGAGCAGACTGTCAACTGAGAAATGACTGTAAAAGTTACACTTGCCAGATAAAGCATAAAGTTTAACCTACACTCAATACTTTGGTTGTGCAAATCGCCAAAGCCATTAAGATATTGTCCTAGGGAGGGGAATTATTTGCAATGCTTAATGTTAACAAATAGTGATCATTCCGAGACTTAATGAAGTAGAAAAGATTGTAGCAGAGGTCCTTGGCCATTTCACGCATGCGCAGAATATCTCTAGTCTCATTCTTCCATCAGTTGTCTCCCTCACACAATAACAGTCACAAGTTGCACAGGTACCTTAGCCCATCTCTACCTTGCTACTATTAGCTGAACAAATACGTCAGTCCATAGCGAACAGTGGGGGCAAAGATGGCACAGAATCCGTCTATGTATCACCTGCCTGTCGTAACAGGCTACCAAAATGGGCGATCCCCCAAGAGTTCTAGACTTGTGAGCTTGATTTGTTTGCCTTATACTTTGTTCATATCTCGGAGTAGGTACACGGTGATAATTGAAACACTTGCAGGCCACGTCTTTCTATAAATAACCTAGGAAACTATAACTTTCACTTTTCTGAGAAGTGTACTCTACTACTCATCATAATCCTCCAACTCCAGTTGTATTCGAGCACTCTCCACTTCTGCTTGTCTTCATACTTTATTTTTTCTTTGGACATTGAAGATTAAAAGGTAACTTACTAACATTCCACCCAGAACGATGTATTACATACCTATGAAGGCGTTTATCATAGTAATGGTAAGGAAATGCATGCTTATCTTTTAAAGTTGTAGGGGGTCCCCTGTCTCTAATGTAATTTTGCCGTATTTTGATATATTTATCCGTTTTAGGTCAACTCAAGATCATATCAGTAGGGTTTAGCTTTCTTGTTTGTTTGTTCCATGATCATGGATAAACAGCTGAGTAGATCTCGACCAAACTTCATATTTAGTGTCTATCCATCCAAGAGCAAGTTTTGATGTGCATATCATTTAAAAATTGAGTCTTATGCGTGAACAAATATCTGTTACATTCCCTATATATTTAGAAAAAGGCAATAAAGATTATTGTTGACCGCGGGACATGGCTACGCGAGAGAATGTAACGTAGACTTTTGTTCCGTAAACAAACAGTTTAAAGTGCACGCTCTCACTCATTCGCGCATAATGGATGCATACAGAGGAGAATACGATCACTACTATCGTCTGATCGACTACTATCGACTGTGGTGTCGATGAGGAACTAAATAAACTCGGTACAGTAATATAAGACTGAACACACCAGAACAATCTCTGGACTAGAATGTGTTCATTACATTGTATTCAATTCATGACATTGTCGAGCACTCACGCGGGAAACGGTGTAACATAGACTTTTGTTCCATTATTCTTCAAGTGCATTTCTCTTCACAATTTCCGGAATACTATAGCCATTTGTTGAGATGTGCTCAAACTACCTGCAAATACAGATCCAGGACACATCATAGATATTTGTTTCGTGAATATCTCAAATACCACAAAAATGTAACAGACGTTTGTTCACACATACTACTCAATTACTGAATAGACTGGGGGTTTATAATTATGAAGACAAAGTTCGAACCCCACTGTCGGCAGTCCTGAAGATGGTTTACTGTGGTTTCCCGTTTTCACACCAGGCAAATACTGGGGCTGTACCTTATGGCTATGGCCGCTTCCTTCCCACTCCTAGCTCTTTCCTGTCCCATCAACACCATAAGACCTATCTGTGTCGGTGCGATGGAAAGCAGCTTGTAAAAAAATTTTTTAAAAGGTGAAAGAAGACCAGAAGAGTTTTTCGTTTTTCAATTTTTCAATGAAATTTATTGCATACACTATTGATTATATCTTGGCCAAACTTCATATTTAGAGTCTATGGTTTAGATATGCATATAATTTAAAAATCACTTAATAGACTGGTTGTTTTTTAGGAAGACCAGAAGAGGGTTTCTTTTTCAGTTTTTCGTACATTGATTATATGTCAAATCAGTAGACTACATGTGGAACGCCCCTTCATGTCAAATAATTTTTGTTATGTTTATAATTTTTCTTACTCTTCAAATGACTAAGAAAATTACTATTTCCCACGATCTTCATACTGTGCAGCCAGTGACGGACATACTCGCAGACCTACACTTATTTGAAGGATCCATAACAGGAGAAAATTAGAGGATGCATAATATTTCACTTGGCTTGAAAATTTATCTCACCTAATGTAACTGACCACCGAGGAAATATGAGGTAGAAGTTTTCCCTTTGCTGTTAGTCTGTCTGTCTGGTTATCTGTCTGTTTGTATATTCCTAAAAGTGGAAAACTGCTGGACTTACAGGTATCTACTCATTCAGAATTGTGTTATCAGGTGCATATGATGTCCTGGTAATCACATGGAGTTGGTATTTTTAGGAACATTATTCTCAAACATTCTCAGATATTTATGTTAACATTAGTTCTATCAAAAGACATGACAATGGTTCAAGAATATGTTATTTCCATTCCTTTGTCGTATACGTATTTATCGTACGAAAGAATAATGCAGATGATTACGAAAAGTTGAATTTTTAGTCCAAGTGCCATGGGACATGTCATGTATGTCACTTCAAGGTGGGTAACTGGAAAACTAAAGAGCTATTTTACTCTTTTTGAAAGGGCATTTTAAGGGAAGTACTTCGTCAGCTCGCCTTGCCAGTGATCATAGAGAATTTTGCACACCTTCGGACCAGGAACTGTACCGTATAATCAGTTTGGAGATAGTCCGTATTCTCCCTCGACTTTGTTCAGCTTCATATTCCACATTACTGCCCTGCACTTCCATAGGCAAGTATCACTTAACATGTTGCATTAAAATGTGTGAATAAAGCTATGTTACTTCGCATAAATTCCTGAAGGAAACCTGTAATCCACTGCAAATTCCCATGCGAAGAAGTAATATAAATGCTAGTATTAGTTAAAAGATCCCCAATTGGAATTCAAAGCATCTATAACAAAACTACAAATAATCACAGAATACAGAAGTTCATACATACAAGGGGTCAGATATATTTAAAAAGGACAATTGAGATCACGAGCAATGTTACTGCCATCTGTTGACTACCATATTGATTAATATATAACTGATAGTGTTACAAACTGAGAAGGTAATTAATTCATAGAAAAAAATTCAATAAGAGACAAGAAAGTTTCTTGGCTCAACTTCTGAGGTACTTAAAGTGGGAAACTGATTCTAATTTGGTTCCCTCCAAAAACAGAACTACCTCGTTAGGACATTTCTACAGAGGACAAGGAAAGAGAACATACTTTTCAACTGGGATTTATAAATTAAGAGTATTAAAATATGTGAAAAACATGAAAGAAGATATGTGAAAACATTTGCACTGGGGTCCATAAAAGTATCTGTATATTATTGCTGGTAAAACGATGTGTAGTGTTGAACTGTCAGCTGAAGCCTGAATTACTGCGAAGTTACGCTCGCCTGTGTATGAGAGAATAGTTTTGGTTTTCATCTTTCCATCTTGAACACGACAACACTTCAGCAACACCCAATGTGTATGCAGTCAGACTCTAGTCAAAGGAGCAAGATTTAACATTTGCACAAACTCTCTGCACTTAAGATGTGGATGCCTACTTCTTGTATTCTTTAATAAGAGATTGCATGACTTTTCTCAATTCATAACTAGGCTGTCACAAGAAAACTATGCACCACTCTAATCAGCTTCTCACGATTACATTCCCAATCCTTACACAAGCTATCACATGGCAGATATTCACTACCCCTCCAGTGTACAGCTCAACAGAGAATAATTTTTTTGTCTGGAATGTGAAATACAAATAATCAGGTTCACTGGGTTATTCAACAATACAACTGTTAACAGTAAGCAAAACTGAACTCCCCTGAGGTTAACAGCTCGCTCTGTGAAGGTGCAATTTACCCTGTGAAGTTTATAAATTATTGGCCTTTTCCTGTTATTGCACAGCTTTCCCTGGTTTTCCTCCTGTGGTGAGGGCTCGTATCTGTGTTGGAAATCACATTCCATAACGAGGGATGACAAGCAACTTCAGGGCTGGAAAAAATGTTATCACACTAAGCACTAATAGCAAAAATTCATGATACTATAAGTGAGGTATTTTTATATAAATTTAATACGGTGAGAATAGCGGCTTTGTGTTTACAATATGCTACGCGAGTAAACTTCTTAAATGAGAAACACATTAATGAAGTTTCACTGTATATTTGAATTTATTTCTCTTCTGTTCATAATCACTTTTGTGGTCTTTGTTTTCCCCACTCTCAGTTCAAATTCTTTAACTTGTTCCAAATAGTCTGTTTCTCCTAAACTTCTGCCTTTGCTTTTCCCTATATCAACACATGAATAAATACAAAGGCTTTTTTTTAATTCTCCATTTCCTTGATAGATTTTATGACGTGGTCCTTTACTGTGCTGAACGTGAGTGGTGATAAGGGCTGCTTGATGGACTTACCTCTTCATCTCAGACCATTCAGATATTCCATTGCCTATCTTAGAAGCAGCTGTTACAGTTCTGGTAAAACACTTTTTACTTTGCCTATCAAGAATTTTGGAACCTGAAGACCGTCAAAGCATTCTCAGATCTCATTCCGAGGAACACCATTGTAAGCCTTTCTTAAAACTTTTTTTACAGTTTAGGGTGTGTGACAGCAGAGTAATGTCCATATAATTTCTGCATTTCCTTCTATTTCCCTTTTTAAACAAAATGGTGACAACTTATGTCCTATCTTCTGGAATATTCTTCTCTTCCCAAACAATGCCCAGTTTAGGCCTGGTGTTCAGACTGCTTTCATTATGTCTGGGTTGAGATCAATGTAACCTGATGACTTAGCATTTTGCTAGCTCTTCTATGCTGTCATCACGTCCTGCCATCTTAAAGGATGATAGAACTACTGTCAACAATTCTCAGGCCCCTCATAACATGGAGTACAGACACTACAACTGATCTCTGCCATATTGAAGCCCACTTTCCACCTTTGATGCCATAGAGGTCTTCACTAGTTACTCCAGACAATACTATCTGGGACGCATACAAGGTAGGACACACCGGATCAGTATGCCATGGAACTCTCATAGACAGGGTCACCATTACCTAAGATATCGGAAGAGGGTTCCTACCTGTTGTATCACATATACCCTATTTAATCACATATTAGATTGCCTTTTTAGGACAAGGAAAATTTAAAAAATTAAACCTTGCATATGACTCCCTCCTGCAACATAATTCGTCTAAGACAAACATGGATTCCACTTCCGTAGCTCCACAGTGACAGCCCAAAATTAATTTAGAATGTTAATGAATAGATGCAACATACCATAAATTCCTTTTTGATATTGACCTATGTTTTGTGCAGTAGCCTGCTGCTAAGAGAGATGATGCGTTTTATGTGTTTGAATTGCACCAAAAGACAAAAAGGTTATAGTTTTACCACAGATTTCAAATTAAAATCTGCATCTTATACAAAAAAAGCTAGTGTGAAGCCAGCAGCCAGTGAGTTAAATATGCAACCTAACATGATCAGATATTGGTGCAACCAAAAAGAGAAACCGTGAATATATAACCAAGTTGAGAAATTACGGTTTTGCCTTGCCGTAACTCTTGATAAGATTCATTTCCAGTTTTCACAACAGTATCCAGGGAGTCTCCATTATGCAAAGAATAATGTTTATAAGGGAAAAATTAGACACATTAAAACAAGCACCATCTCAAATGTAAAATAATTTATAGCAATATAGCAAACCAGTAACAACTACAATGTATTAATGAAATGGTCTCGCTACAGTCGAGTCTATGAACGAGGACTAACATCAGATGTGTATATGAAAATGAAAACACCGGGCGAGTTGGCCATGCAGTTACGGGCGCACAGCTGTGAGCTTAAATCCGGGAGATAGTGGGTTCGAGCTCCACTGTCGGCAGCCCTGAAAATGGTTTTCCGTGGTTTCCCATTTTCAAACCAGGCAAGTGCTGGGGGCTGTACCTTAATTAAGGCCACGGCTGCTTCCTTCCCACTCCTAGGCCTTTCCTATCCCATCGTCGCCATAAGGCCCATCTGTGTTGTTGCAACATTAAGCCAATTGTAAAAAAAAAAGAAACTGAAAACATAGATGGTATATGGCATACTGTAACTTAAAATTGGAAATAAAGTACAGTAGTAATTATTGATAAAAATAAACTTGCTGTGTAAGTTTACTCACACTAAAAATACTACGATCATTACTGGCAAGTGTACAGTATTGTTTTTTCTTCAGCACAACTGTTGATCTCTGTTTACTAGTTTTATCGCATACAAGTAGACCTCGTTATATGCGACAGTTATGTTCCACGGAATTGCCGCGCATACCAAATTCGCGTAAATTGAGAGTAATTTTATATGTAAAATATAGGGTTAGGTTGCCGTTTACTCGCATATTAAGTTTAAAATAACAGAGATTCTTAGTATTTTTACAAAAAAAATAACTGTTACCATGTTTCTGAAGCGCATTTTAATGTAAAATTTATACACTTCAAACATTTAACACTGAAACACACAATATAAACTAAACTCTGCGTACAAGCTCTTGACCTTAACATGAATAGCAGCTCCAGAGAGAGGTTGTGATGCTCAATCCAATGGCTTGGCATTTTTTATTCTTTCCATCGCTTCTGAGTGAGATTTGGTCACTCTAGTCACACTTATGTTGGTAGAAGATTGAGCAATTTTTCAAATTGAATAGTTCTTGCAGGGGATTCACTTAGTCCCGAAGCATACTGAATGTCAACGATACGCTCACCTTTCTCATAGCGATCCAAAAATTCTTTGTTTCTAACGAATACGACTTTCCTACATGCTTCTTTCCTTTTACTCGGCATTTTAAATACGAAACCTGTCAAGTGCAAATTCACAGCTCTACTGACCGGAAATGACGATTCATGTCTCGACAAACACAACAGAAGATGCGCTTGCCCCATTTAACCTTAGCGTGCAAGTGTACGTTACAGTGTTCGGAAGGCATGTCCATAACCGCCTTAAGGCATTGAAGTTTCCACGTACTGTTAAGAGATGGCAGCACTAGATTTAAAACCAAAATTGCATATATGCGAAATCGCGGATAACGAATCCGCGTATAACGGGATTTACCTGTACAACAATCCATCCAATTTTTAAAATATTGAAATATTTAAATTTAAACGAATTGTGTCCATTAAATGAGGGTTTTTTTTTCAAAATTTTTACAGAATGACTGAGGTCCGTCAATTTTGCTGTGGTGTCCATTACATGAGTAACGTCATGTTCACCATTTGCCTTTATCTTATATCTTGGATCCCCTTACTTTTTGCATCTGTTAAAAATGGAAAAAAATGTGATCTGATATGAGGGTATCATCAAATAGAGGTATTCAGGAATTTTTCACCACATCTGTTTTTTGTAAGGGATTTAATGTGATGTGGTCTACCATTGTGATACCTTCAACAGCCAATCTCTTGTTATCCTAATCTTCATATCTCTGTTATTCAGAATAACACTCCACAGAATTCAAAAAGGATAATAACCAGTAAGAGCTACATTCATTCAAAACCCAGTCGGGTTCACACAAGTTATGAGATAGTATTTGAGTTATTGTGATAAACTAGCTCTTCAAAATGTCTTCAGGAAGCAAATGCAGTGACAAATTAAGTTAATTCATAATTTAATAGCGGGGAACTGTATTAACCCCATGTACTCTTGCGTTAGACATTACGATCTCTTTGTATGCTCATATGTCAGACTTGCTCTGACCTAAGATTTTTCCAGTAACAACAACAACATTCGTTATCAGTAACATTTAAGCAACTCTTGGGCGATACGTCTATGAAATGGCAGTTCGTAGTCATAGAAATTGGTCTTCCTGTCAAGATGAGAAGCCACTGAACAGAAAGCCATACTTTGTCTAGCTGCACACACGGAAGATTACAAGGAACTGTGCTTCGTGTAGTAAGGAGCAGAACAAAGAAAAAGTAGGTAAAACACTTTGAGTTGTTTGCTTTGAAATTAGTTGTACAGAGTAAAAGTAAATAAGAGGCATGTATACAAATTCTGCTTTTACAATATTTATGTAATATAATGTCTTTCATTTTGGTTTGATATTAGTGTTTTAAGAAACATGGACAGCAATACGGTAACCCACAGAATTAAAAAATCATTAGTTAAAAATCTACAGGATTTTATTTTTATTAGTACAATGACCCGTAAGAACTACTACTTGTTTTTAAAAACATGAACTAAAATGCATGTCTTGGGTGTCACGGAGGAAGAGATACGGGGCAGAACATCATTCGGGAAAACTGTTGTGGGAAGAAGGGATGCACCCAGAAAACCATTGGCCAAGACAAGGCACATCTCAACAGAAGAGTGAAAAAGAAGAACATAAAGACAGGATCTTTAGTGACCATACAAAGAAAAGGGCATTAATCTGCATGACAGAAGGGCAGATAGTGTAAACATGTTCCACATATGGCCGTATCAATGAATGAATGAATGAATGAATGATTGATTAAGATAGCAATACACCTAGACAAAATTATTCACCTGCTGAGGCTTAATAAAATCTTTCAAATCATTGCTGAAGTGTGCGAATGATCCTGCATACAGACACCTTTTGCCCTACTCTGCTACGGCTAAGGCCATAATTGTGGCACATTGGATTGTCCATTATTAGAGTTTGGTAAGCTAAGATGAAGATAGCACCGAACACAGAGTTATATGGATATTTAGCAAGCGACACATCTTTTTATATTCTCTTTGGGCACGTCTCACTCTTCTGTTCAGACCTTTGTCCAATTCAGATTGTTGTTTTAACTGTCACACGTATGAGTTGTATTTTTAAAATATATATATGTATATCAAAGGCTTTATTGAATTGTCTGACTGAAGTAATTTATCACATACCTAGTTCTCATTCAGTTGCTGTGCCCCGTTTAGTTATCATTCATGTATCCAGTTATCTTGCAATATGTGCAGTTGTGCTGACCCATGCCATAAGCAACAGATTTAAGCTTCATTGATATGTTAATTTGACCCCATATAAATAAAAAGTTAGCATTCAAAATGGAAGGATTTGAGTTCAGGTTTGTGATTAGTTGAACTTTTTCAGTTTTATTGTAACAATTTTGTTTTGAAGTTTTAAGAGTTTCTTATCATTTCTGTTTCTTACTTCTTCCATACTATCCTATTACATAAGTTTTATTTCATTTCAGGCTAGAAGTATGACTTTTCAAGATATAATCGCCCTTAGTTTTGGGAGCCCAGAGGTTGTTAACCGTCTTAGACCTCAGTTACGGGAATTTGTTGGCCAAAGAGTGCTTCAGGGTGAACCAATGAGTGAAGAGAACATATCACGTGGTGTAGATAGATTATTGAGGGAATTAAGGCCATATCTTGATGTAATGGTGAGCGACTTTATCATAACTATTCTTTGTTCTACATAGTAATTTACATCTCGTCATGTTAAGATATTTGCTACAGTTTGTATCATGTCTCAGCTTCAGGCTCGGCTTCGCGAGGATGTTGATTTGATAACTACTACGGTCCGTTACAATCAGATAAGACTTCCTGAAGCAATTGGTCTCATCATGGCAGAAGGTAAATAAATGGAATTTACAAAACTTTTAGAGTTATTTGCTTGTGGTGTGCCCACCCTTCTAGCTGACCATGTTAAATCCAGGTTAGGACTGATAAACTGAACTATTTGGAGATACAAATTTTGTATCGTGATGCTAACTGCTGCTGTTCTTATCTGTGTTTTTCTTGCCAGTTTTTTGCCTTACTTCAGAAAATATCCTGGGCAGGTTCTATGTTTTTAAACCTCAGAGTATCAGTCCCGGTCGTAATCACCACTAAAATGTAATAAATTCTTTTGCAGGAAATGAAGCTGCATTTGGTCGTCAAATGGTCCAGTGGTGTACTACCTACATCAGGGAATTGACTGCTATCATCCGTCACTGCTGTTTGGATAGCAACCAGGGCCTGGACATGATTATGCGTAACTATGTGGTAAGTTATTGGTTCATTGAAGAAAATCTAGTGTAGTATAAAAGTTAGTAGCATCTTTTCTGTGTTGAAGTTGTAGCTTGAATAAGTTAAAAGAAATAGAGCTACCTGATATCAATATAAAATATGCAACAGATGTTTCAGTACATGTATATTACAATACATACAATACATAAACTAGTACATGTGGTTGAGTTACAATGTATTCTTTTAAAAGCAAATTTTAGCACCTACAGGAAAACTGGGTCAGGATTTATTACTGATCCCCTGTACAGTTTGAATCTGTCAAAGATCAACCAGTGACAGTCCATCGAGAGGAGGAAGATATCTACAAACTATTTTAAGACCTTCTATGACCTCAACAATGTCGTGGATATAGGGCTACTAGTAGGGTGTATAGAAGCACCATTCCAAAAATGTTCTCAAGAGTTTTGTGCAAGTTTCAACATTGATGAATAATAATGTAATATGTCTACTCCCAGTATTTACTTTTGAATGACTAATTTGTTTCTTATAATTGGAATAAAATATTTTTTCGACCTTTAAGTACTTAACATTTTTAACATATAAAATGCCAGTCTACAGCACGTATAGCAGAGTGTGACTATGCTGTTCTTTTCTACTTCCCTGAATAATACCTACAACTAGCATGCCACATCTCTGCTCACATAACTTCCGTCTCGTTCTCTCTCAAGGTTGAGCTCTATCACACCTGTTAGAATATTACAGTTGATAAATTTCATTTTTGTTTCTGTATTTTTTTAATGACTTATTCTTATAAGTTAATTGGAATAATATATTTTTCGACCTTTCATTAGTATTATATTAAACATATAAAATGAATCGGTTAGTAGGCCGTGTTTCAGTCATTATTTGTAACCTTCCTCGGCTACAGATGCATGAAGTTTACATAAAATAACAAACCAAATCCCATTGCACAACAGCCCTGAAGGGCCTTGGCCTACCAAGCGACCGCTGCTCATCCCGAAGGCCTGCAGATTACGAGGTGT
The DNA here is from genome assembly GCF_040414725.1 of Anabrus simplex. NCBI lineage: Eukaryota > Metazoa > Arthropoda > Insecta > Orthoptera > Tettigoniidae > Anabrus > Anabrus simplex. Next base: position 92,374,716 of record NC_090272.1, on the reverse strand, counting down.
TGTGTGGTCAGCACGACCAATCCTCACGGTTGTTATTCTTGGTTCTCTAGACCGGGGTCACCATCTCGCCATCAGATAGTTCATCAATCATAATGACTTAGGCTGAGTGGACCTCGAACCAGCCCTCAGATCCAGGTAAAAATTCCTGTCCTGGCCGGGAATCGGACCTAGGACATCCAGGTAAAAGGCTGGCGCGCTACCCCTACACTGCGGAGCCAACACATAAAATAACACACACAATAAAATACATCTAAATATAAAGTGAAGGGCATAATTCTGTTACAAGTCGCTAAAATGTTGTCTTTTCTTGAAAAACATACCGTGCTCGAGTTCTGAAAGTCATTTGGTAACATTAATGAATATATATTTTGCTTTGAACTGTGAAAACAATTACAGTAGAAATCCATTATAGCGAGAATTCATAACAGCGAAAAGTTGACTCGCTATAACGAATTGTCGTTATATCCGATTTTTGTATAAAAGTCGGAAAACCCCCATGCACTTTAAAATCGGTATGAAACGGCAATCAGTTTGTTCAAAACTTGACTTTCCGCAGATGATATCTACACTATGGCTTACTTCTTTGTTATGTATCGTAATCCGATACTGCGTGAAAGTGTAATTTCATTCTGAAAAAAATATAGTTCCGTATTTCTCCGAATCCAAGTTGAACCCCACTTTTTCCTTCAAAAAATTTAAATCAGGCTCAAAAAGAAGTTTGTAAAATCATACAGGCCTACGCATTTTTAGACGCCGAACATTGACTTTCGTCACACCGTATTTCATTTTTATTTTGCGGCTGCACAATTATTCTTTATTTCCGCATTCTAAGAACCATTAACTTAACATTGGCATCATAATACTGAAGAGAAATCGTTGAAAATTTTCCGGCTTTACGTATTCCATGCGTCTCTACAATACAACGATCCACCAGGAAATTATTCCTGCTGTCTATAAAACTTACTTTTACGCAGCGTCAGGTATAACCAGCTACAGCTACACGCACGTCTCGCTTGTCGGGTGCGGCTAAATTCAACGGCTAGCTGTGTATAGGCCTAATCGCGAACGTTGAAAATCAACGAACGAGTTCATTCCGCCACGGTATGGCCAACCGCCCTTGCGTTTTTCGTGCACGTACCTCACAATTTCATCATCGACTTCTTTAAAGCGTCCTTGTTGCGGACCACTGAATGCATTTTTTGTACAGTACGCATATTTTTAGCTCTTTGTCTTCATGCCAACGCCAAATATTGGCTTTAGTTAGGCCTATGCCGTATTTTATTGCGGCTGCACAATTATTCTACATTTCCGAGTGTTTAATAAACATTAACTTAAAATTGGCATCATAATATCGACTAGAACTCGTTTAAAATTTGCCGGCAATACCTTTTCCACGTATCTTTACAATACGACTATCCATCACAAAAATATTTACTAAGCGTCAAGTACAATAGACGCGTTATGACTCTGCCACTGAGTAGCCATGGCTTTTCTAAGAATTCGAAGGGTCGCATGTTTTGATGCCACTCTGCTGATTTGAGAAACACACAGGCACTGTACACTGTACAACCGGTACGGATGTGTAGTAAAGAGCCGGTCGTTTGTCAATGGCTTCTGTGCGCGTTTGAAAAGAAGCAGCGTGGTTACCGCAGTAGTTGCCAGTGGTATCCATTTAACTTACTGTTAGGCCGCGAATGCAACAATCCTTGAGTTTTCGCATGAGATTCTGAGAAAAAATGTCTTGGATTCGGAGAAATACGGTATCACTCCAGAGATTTCTGTGGCAAACACCTCAGCTTTCTTCTTCAAACAGCGTCACCTAACCTAACCGTATAAGTAGCCTATCATGAAAACATATTTGAAACGCATGTAGAGAAATAAGCTCCTCGCGAATAATTTACATGCAAATAGCCGTAACTAGACGCGAGAAGATATGAAATATCCTCTGAAATCAGTGATGTACTCTGCCATATCTTGAGGTGTATGACATTCTTACGTAATTTTCGTATATAACACTAAAATTAAGATATCGTTTATTCAGTCTTTATTTTTACGAGTTAACTGCTATCGGCCACGTTATTTACGCATTTATTACGAAAACGTGTAATACGCTTTCATTTCGAATTTTCTTTAGAGAACAGTCGATGGGTATTACTAATCAACTCCAACATCGCCTTTGAATGTCAACGAGAGAGCTCGCAAATGCACAAAGTGAGAAAATTATACTGTACCGAAGATGATCGATCGCATTTTGTTGCAAATATTTCAGTTTTCTTATTCAAACAGCGTCACGTATCCTAACTCAATCGTACTATACGTATGATGAGGAATTATACCTTTCTCGCTATTAATTTTCATAATAGCCTTTCCGTAATTTAACCAGAAGCGACAAAATACAAACTAACCTATGAAATCAATTAAGCACTCTGCCATATCTCGAGGTGTATCATTCTTACTTAATTGCAGTATTTAGCCTCAAAATTAAGCGGTCGTTTAGTCAGCCTTAATTTTTAACGAGTTAACAACCATTATCGGACACGTTATTTACGCATTTATTACGAAGATATGTTCTCTTTCATTTCGAATTTTCTTTACGGAACAGCTGTCGACGGATATTACTAATAGACTCTGACATCGCCTTCGAATGTCGACGAGAGAAATCGCTAGTGCACATAGCGAGGACACGATGCCGAAGGTAATCGATCGCATGCAATATCATCGCTGGGGTGCATAAATATTGGTAACAGAAAAATCGCGCGCGCTCAATCGCTCGTAATAACGGATGCGCCAGTGATAGGGTTCTCGCTGTAACCGAAGGACGATACACAGTTCAATATAGGAATTTTGAAGAGACAGAAAAAAGTCATCGCTCTAACGGAGTTCTCGTTATATGCCGTACTCGCTATAGCGGACTTCTACTGTATATGAATTCTTGGCCAGTATGAAGCATTGAGGTTAACAATCAATTTTAATAAATTGAGAATACACTGCACCAGTTCATGGTGTGGTTTACTGTAGTCTCATCCTAGTTCGTGAACCATGGGCAACGGCTGAATGGCCTAGTAAGTGGTCCTGAGAGTCGGAATACCAGTTGCTATGGAATGGGAGTGGGCATCTCTGACATATTCTGATTCATGGCCCTCCTTGTGCTAGGTGGCTAGGACTATACAATCCACCCGTGGTCCCTAATCTGTTAGGGGAGAGATCCTCACTTGGACTATGTGTAAGTAAGGGTAGCATTCTGCTTCACAGAATTTTTATCAAGCACGCTCAGAACGTTTTAAGCAAGCCTCGGTCCTATGTCCCTCTCCCATTTAACAGGCGAGGGACTCCTTGGAAACAATTTTACTCTCGCTCTCGGTCAATTCAGCTTTAGCCTGTGTACAATCAGCAGTCACGGTGGTACCGAAGATGCTATCTTCAACAACCCGTTTTGGCAAATTTCACACATTAATATACAGTTTTTACAACATTCTACAAATGTCAGTTAACCACACCTCGTTTTCAAATGTCCGGAAAACGATAGTTTACAAATTAAACAGGAAATCAACTCTCTTTAAGCTCTTCAAGAAAAAACTGGCAAACATCAGCATCATCTTATTACCCAATTTGTGGACTTCAGCCGATGGCACTCATGTGACATTCATGATTATAGTGAATGCTGAAATTTCCTTAGATGTTCTTTCCACAGACTCAATTAATAAAATGGGATGAATTTTATGTTCATCTAAATGTTATTTTATCCAGTGTGAATGTCATTAGAAGTATTTTTAATTTCAAGAATTTATACCTGTTGTGAGATTACCAGATGCAAAAATTTTATTTTTTTAAGACGCATCATATTTCATAACACAGCTCATGAGCACATCGCCCAGTTTTAATGTATAAGTTTTGTCATTCTTTTATGTATGTACTAGGTGAGGTACCCGTGCTTTGCTACGGAATTCTACATTGTATACAGAATTCTAGGTTAGGTAGTGTACATGTAGTGAGCAAGATTGTATTAAATTGCATAGCTCTTAACATTACCCTAGAAACACAACTAGGAAGTCACCAAACATCTTTTCTCATATGAAGACTGGGTTAGGGAATTTTCATTGTAATGGTAAGCCCGCTTGCCTACCATCAATGGTGGCAGAGTGATTAGCACGCGAAAGTCGAGCTCCTGATAATTTGTGTATATAGCTAGTGTAAAAGGAAGTTGGGCTGTAATAACAAACAGTAACTCGTTTTAAATATAGTTGTGTGTTCTAAAAATCAAGTTGACTGTTCTGAAGAGGGATAAACTGACAATCTTCCAAAATAAATACAGAGGCTCTCATCTCAACATGAATACGTGTGCGGAGTGCAAGAAAAAGCTAGGGAAAGCTGGACGAGTACAGTATGGTGAATGTAGAAACTGGTATCACGGCAAGTGCACCGGTGCTGATGGAAAGAAAGTGGCTGGAACTGTAAAGATTGTGACTCTAAAAAACTATCATATTCGGTAAGTGATGTGATTGAACTTTTAATAAATTACGGGAAGAAGTACAAGCCATTAAATTAGAACATCACCAGAGAGAAATTGATCTGGGGAATTCACTGAATCCATGTCATGACAAACTGGATGACAATGTGCATCTACCAAAAAATCAGCAGAATGACATAGCTCAATGTTTGGCTCAGATTGAGTCTCTAACACAGGAGAATGCTCAATTGCGCTGTAGGGTGAAAGCTTTAGAGAATCGGGGTAACGTAGTCAGAACAGTATTCAAGACTGAACACCCTCGAAATACAAGGTGTTCCGCAGTGTAGGAATGAGAATGTGCTCGAGACTATGAAACAGGTAGGAAAGGCTCTTGACATGGAAGTGACGGACAGTATGGTGGACGCATGCCACCGTCTACCAAGCAACCGAATCAAGAGCACAGTGCAATTATTGTGAAGTTTGTGAAGAGATTTGATAAAGACAGCTTCATAGAACGTCGTAGAGTGAAGAGGAATCTGAGTTCAACACACCTTGGGCTACCTGGAGGCAACACAGTATATGTCAACGAGAGTCTGGCTCCGGAGAGGAGGAAATTGCTGGCAGCTGCACGTCAGAAGAGAAGAGAAAAGGATTATGCTTTCTTATGGGTAAGAAATGGAACAATCAAAATATGTAAAAATCAAGGTTCTCATATTATTAATAATGTTGATGATCTAGAAAAGATGTAGCAGGCGACGATAAGAAAGAAGTAATAATTTATTATCAAAATGTACGTGGACTGAAAACAAAATTAGATATATTCAGTGAGAATCTATTACGTAGTAATAGACATTTTTATCTTAAGTGAAAGCTTGCTTGACTCTAGTGTGTATGACAGGGAGGTCAACAGTGGGCAGTACAGAGTGTACTGAGCCAATAGAACCAGGGGCGGGACGAGGAGGGGAGGTGGTATCCTCACGGCAGTGAAGAGCGGATTATCTGTCCTGAAGGTTGAGCAAGTAACGATCGGTTTCGAAGGATTGCTTCTAAAATTATTCGTTCAAGGGAAAGTCTGGTATGTTTGCGGTAGGGTTGGGCAGACCGGAACATTCAGTTGTTCAACAATAATAAAGGTGTTTTAATTTGTTCCACCTATTCAATACTTATATTTTCACTTATAATGGTTACATAAATAGATAAATATAAGTATTGAATAGGTGGAACAAATTAAAACACCTTTATTATTGTTGAACTGTAAAAATTTTCAATACGGACCTAAAATGAGGTTTATAACATGTAACATTCAGTTGTTCCGCAACATTAGGAGCTTGAGGCGGAGTGTTTCGGTTCAGAGTGTCGGGACACGGGACACAGGACTGTAACTGCGTCGTAGAGAGAACTTCGAGGGGCAACATGACTTGCTCCGCGTCAGCTGGAACGTGCCTGTACCCAACGTGCTGTGTCAAGGCCGCACTAGATAGATTAGTTGGCCTTGGCTGTGTCTGACTCGATACCGGCTGTGTGCCGCCCTGTCCTGTAGTGTAAACATTTTTTCATCCAGTTATATCTTTAATTCCAAAGCGATGACCTATATTTTTCTTGGGCATAAAAGTTTCCTTAAAGTCCAAATTAATTTTTAACGTCAATCCGCGACAAAGTGTTGAGGGAAATTTTCGAAATATTAAAGAAGGTAAATGGAAGTTGAGAGGGAAGGAATTCGAAGTGCAAAGAGCATAATAGCACGAAATTAATTAAACCGTACGAAAGACGGTAAACTTTGCATAATATCGCATCGGAGTCCTGTTTAGGACGACTAGAAGAAAACCGGACAGAGTGAAATGCAATTTATGTTCTATTTTGTCTGCAAAGGGACCTTCAACCGGCACAATGATGAGACATTTCAAACTTAAACATGCCACAGTTTTTATTTTCGTGTTCCGCTTGTATATTGTGTACGTGAATAGAGCATTGACGAATGTTTCTTCGACTGTGCGAGTATTCTTTTCATTGGTGAAAATAACATTGTGACATTTGTAAATACCTGTACTGCCAGTGTAATCGTGACAGATGTATTTCAGAACGAATAAAAACATTCTTATACTAAAAAGAAAATTTAGACGTGATTTTCTTGGGTATTTCATTCATAGTTCCGACTGCTTTATCACGTGCCGTGAAGTTTTACCCTGGCCCTAATTACTCACAGTACAGGCTAATACATTCAACTGGTGAAAATATTCTTGAATTATACTCCGCACTGCTTTACTTCTAAATTGACGTTTTGGCCGATATTGGCTCTGTCTGGTGGTTATGCGCTGAAACATAGACATTCAACCAATCCCAAGCTGCCATTCATATCGACTTCTATCGACAGAGTGCAATCTCGAAACCTAGTTGCCAACTCTAATATTTACATTCACCATGTGGTTAACATATCTCTCTCAGTGTGTATGGTATTTGGTACGGTTCGCAATCTTTGGCATTTTTTTCAGAAATTTGTGTTTTTCACATTTGTTTTTTCTCTCCAGTATAGTACAGTATAGCGTAGTTTACAGTTTAGCATAGCGTTAGTGAAATACAGGTTTAGTAGTTCAGTATATAAAAATTGATGTAGTTTTATTTACGTCCGTGTATTGGTTAGTGTACTTAGTTCGTGCGTGTTCAGAATATATAAGTGTAGCTCGGGAAAGACAACTGGCAAGAAGATGACTCTGAGATCTGTGGAGTGTTGCCTTTGTAGTCCATAACCTCCATCCTGCGCCAGCCATTAGCGGTGAGTAATGTGTTATTTCCTCATTCTTAATAATGTATTCTCTTTTTAGTGTCGGATGTTGTTAGTAAGTGAAGTTTTTGTGAATTTGTTTCCAATCCTGGTTCATTAGCTTTTCTGAGTACGGTATTGCACTTTACGAGGGCTGTTTACCGCGGTCGTAGTGTATCAGCTGTTCTCGCGATTGTAGCGCGCTGGCAACAGAGGTCTGGCGGTGTTCATTTGTCTTGCAAGACGTCAATTTAGAAGTAAAGCCGTGCAGAGTATAGTTACTTTTAAACACCTGCACTGCCATTGTAACCGTATTATGTGTATTTCATATCGACCGGAAAAATCTTAACCTAAAAGCAGCCTTTAAACGTGATTATTGGGCGCGAATTTCAGTGTTCCGACTGTTCGTTCACGTCCCGTGCAGCTTTATGCTGGACGTGGCCATAATTACACACAGGCACACACCACACAGCACGTTCCACACAGGCACATTCCCACTGGCGCGGAGCATGTAATGTTGCCGCTTGAAGTTCTCTCTACACTGCACAGTTCAGCTAGTAGGCGAAGGGCAGTGCATAGTGGTGCTTCTGACGGGACAGCGAGTCAATGTCTCCGTCTCGCTTGAGAATGTTTCGGGACAATTGACACTTGGTGTCCTGGAACAGCGGAACATAACTGTGCACCGGCACAGTGTGCCGAAACAGGGACATAGTGCCCAACCCTAGTTTGTGGTATTTAAGAGCCACCTTCTTCAAAGTTAGAGATATATTCTGAGGTATTTGGATGGTTGGAATCTCACTATGAGATCCACGACAGCAATACCAATAATTGCCGGAGATTTTAACATACCACTAATATGTAATAACAAAACAGATCTAAATTTAAAAAGACAAACACAGGAGCTTAGAAAGTTCATGAACGTATACAATTTGGCTTCATATAACTCTGTTCCAAATTGTAATGGTAGAACTTTGGATTTAATGTTAATTAGTCGGTCGGTAACAAATGTGGCATGCATAAAGAACGATGATCCGATACTGTCTGAGCACGCTCACCACCCCGCCCTGGAAATAGAACACCAGATCACTTCAGATCGTAGAAAAGGCTATGGAGTCTCCCAAATAGCTTACAATTTCAGGAGAGCTGACTTCGTACATCTATACACTGAGCTAGGAAGTATAAATTGGGGAGCATTATACGCATGCACTGTTGTCGATAATGCAGTAGACTGCTTTTACATAAACGTATCGGTTCCTCGAACATGCAAGGCAAAGTCTAGGCAGTATCAGGTTTGGTTTACGGATGACATAATAAAAACAATAAAAGAAAAAGAATATTTCAGAAAACGAAAGCACACTTCAGAATATTGCAATAGACAATTTAAAATATTTAGGTCGGAAGTAAAGTCGGCGATAAGATCAGCTTATAAAAGGTATATAGCATCAGTAGAACAAGATATATTAGGTAATACAAAATATTTTTGGGTTTATACCATGAAGTCATAGTCAGCTAAACATGAAGAAATTTTAAGATCAGTTAGTTTGCTTCGAAGTACATATACATTTTGATAGTATCCTCTAAAGTGTTCAACTAACCTTGGTGCTTTCTTAGTATCTTGGATGTCTTTCCACAATAGGCCTACTAGTAGATATTTTTGTTTCTACCGGTTCATTGATTTTAGTGATCTGATAAGAATCTAACCTAGGCTGTGTACCTTGCACATTAACACTATTCCCCAATACAGTTTTAAAAGAACCTAACCTATATAGACTACCATGAGTTTTAAAAGAACCTAACCTATATAGACTACCATGAGTATTAATACCATTCCTCGATTCTAGCATGACAGACCGACCTATATCGGTCACTTTATCTAGTTTTTTAGAGGAATGGGATCAGGTACACATTCCACATCTTGAATTGAATTAGCAAACTCTATTATACTAATTACAACATACCTTTTTCCCAACCTATTTAGGTGCAGACCATGCCAGGTATAAGACCTTCTACCCAAATTACTAATATCTACATATTTTACATTCTTGAAGTGCCTACATATTTTCAAAAGTTCTTCATTTACCTTGTTTACCTCCTTGTTAACACAAGATCATGTCTGTGAGGAACAGAAAATACCACAGCATTGGTGTGATGCAACTCCTGTAGTCTCGATATGAGGGAAGAGATCATTCCTCTTGCATTATTTCTTCCCACATCATTAGTCCCTGCTAAATAAACTGCAACCCCCGTAGCTCCTAGATTTTCACAGTATTTTCGACTTTCAGAGGTTATGTCATTAAAATTTGCACCAGGCTTAATCACAGCAGAAACATCATGCTTACTGTTTCTAATTAGTTCTGTAGCAATATTCCTCCCCTGACTATCGGCAAAAAGTCTTATCTTCACAGATTTCCGCGAGGTTTTGCAAATTGGTTTTACAATATTCTTATTACTTTCACTTCGACATTCCAAAAAATTTACTTCAGAGCTGTTACCTACAGATTCATGAGTATCACTTCCAAGGAGTTCAAACCTATTCTTTAAAACAGGAAAGTGACAATCGTCCAGTATCTGCTTTCTGAAACCCGCGGATTATACCGGCACCGATTCCCGATTTCTTTGGTTCCGTTAATTTTAATAAATTTTCTTGGGTGGCAAGGTTTCGCTTGACCACGTGTTTTGTAGTAAAGTGATATCTTCACATTTCGTGTGCTGTGTTGGCGTTCCAAAAGTTTTCTTTGATAAATTTCAATATGTTTGATTATGTCTAGTTTTCTTCCATTTATGTTCCGATTGTAACATGTGTAAATTCCGGTTGTTTCAAACTACGTCGTGATATCGGGCTAAGTATTGTCTCTACTGTATTTGGTAATGTACTTCCGTGTCTGAATTATTTATCTCTTGAACAGCTGAAGTGTGTTGAAAACAGCTGAGCGTTTGACCCACTGCGAAGTGCACTCCCGACATCCGAAGTTATCGCGTGTCCGTTCTGCTTGTTTTCCTTCTAGACCACGTAAATTGTAGTGTGAATTGTTAGAGGGATCAGTGTGTCTGGTCAAGTTTTAACATGATGTCTCATTAAGTTGTATGAAATTTTTGTTTCTGTAAGTTTTCGGCAATAATTTTGAGGTTACGGTTCGTAATTTTTCGTCTGTCTTTTCAAGTGTTTTTCTGTTCGTCAATCTTGTGTTTTGGCAAGGTATTTTCAAAATGTTGTTTCTTGTCGCTTGTTGTATTTTTTGGCAGTATTCCACGTGTTTGATCTTTCTAAATTATTTTGGTGTCGTGTTGTAGCTCGGTATGTACTTAAATTTTTGGTCATGTTGTGTTGTTTTTGGTCTTTTGCTGGATCTGGGTTCGTTTCTGAGTAGATCTGGGACTATTTTGGGAACAGTTTCCCGACCAGCCGCTAAATTCAAAAGTTTCCTAGTTTGTCTTGTGATTTTCCATCGTGTAAGTGTCTGTTCCCTTGTCACGTACATTTATTTACCCGTGTGTTCCTATACTTGCTAGGATGGTCTACGTTGACTGCAATAGTCTCGTAGGGTGAGTCGTGCTCACCAAATTATTAGACCAGCTAAGCTGAGGCTCATTTTGGGCAAATTTGACAGGTTACAGATCAGCACTTGTGCTCGTGACATGTTCGAAATCTAGTGTATCTGGTTGAGATTCCTCATAATCTTTTTCTTGGTATTAGGTGCCTATAATACCAATATAATGGTCCGTTATTGTGTGCTTGTCTTGAGTGCCTTGGGAAGGCACATATGAGGCGTCCCATGGCAAAACTCGCCTTATCCACTTTTTTCCGAAATTGAGATAGCTATATCACTGTATTCCTTGGGTTAATCCCTATTTGTTGGTGATACACATATCGTGCTAAAACTGGTCATTCCCTGTTAAAACGAGCACAGAAAACCGAGTGTCATAGCAAAACTTGCCTTTTCCAACGCACCTGTCATTCCTAAACTGGTCTAATCCAACTGGCCAATCAGCTCAGCTGGGAGGTCACGTGAGTACCCGGCCAGCCGGCCGGCAGCCAGTTAGTTGTTGTTCTTTGCTGTTTATGTTGTGTTTGAGTAAAGGTATAGGCTACTGTTGCTTTATTTGATAAAAGTTTTAGAATGAATACTAGTATAACTCCGGCAGAAAAGGGGAAAGGTAGGAAGAGGACCGCAGACCCCGTAAACTGGAAGAGAAACATTGCAAAATGTCAAAGGTAACGCACTGTTGTTTACTTCAGTACTAGGCCTAAGTTCGTAAACATTACCGTTGTAACAACTTTGTCCATAGATTAATATTTAGAATAATTAATTTAAATGGGACTGCATCTGATCAGCTGTTTACTTAATCATATGTTTACATTAACTTAATTAACTCATTAGGTTCATCATTTTTGCTACATAGGCTACAAAATAAGTATTGTTAAAAGCGTAAAATTCAAAGGTGTCTATTGAATGAATTTTTACACTTTAACACAAGGATTTAAAACATAAATCATCATTATGGTGTTAAAGGTAATTGAACCTTTTACCAGACCACAACAGCCGTACTACATAATATTGTTTTTGTTTTAGGCACACGTCAAAGGAATTGCCGAACATGCCATCTTGTAGCCACAAAGGAAACAAGACATTTAAATGTAAAAGTTTAAGGATGGGAGATGTCAAGGAGTTTCATGACAACTTTTACAAGGTACCTGACAAGTCCATCCAAGACGCATTCATTTTAAAGTACATTGGAATACGTCAACCAGCTAGAAGAAGGTCTATAAAGGAGTATAGCTCCAAGAAATGTATTTCTGTTAACTACTATGTAAAAGTTAAGAATTCTTCTGAATTTAAACTTCAAGTGTGCCAAAAAACATTTCTTGGAGTCTTACATATTTCAAAAGATAGAGTGCAGAGGATTGCTCGCAATCATTTAAATACAGGTGAAATGCCTAGGGAAAAACGCGGTGGTGATAAAACGTCACCGAGGTACACTGCAAGAAAAGTATCAGTCAGACAGTTTATTGAAGAATTAAAAAACTGCACAGAAACACACTACTGCAGAGGAAAGTCACAGGCTCGGCAATACTTGCCTGGTGATTTAAGTATAAGTAAGCTTTGGAGGATGTACAACAATCGGGCATCACATGAGTTAAAGGTGAAGAAAACATTTTTCCGGTCAATATTTTGTTTAGAATATAATATTGGATTCGGTACGCCTGTGACAGACGCCTGTTCAACTTGCATATCATACAAAGAACAGTTAAACGCTGCAAAGGATCCTGGTTCTAAATCAGTGGCAATGATTGGTTTACGTGTACATAAATTACGAGCAAATGCGTTCTTCTCTAAGCTTCAGGACAGTGCAGAAGGAATGCAAATATTTAGTTTTGACTGTCAGAAGAACTTAGTAGTTCCTAAAGTACCGGACCAATGTGCCTACTATTGTAGGCAACTCTACACCTACAATTTTACCATAGTCAAAGGTTCATCCAAAGAAAAGTTGACTAAAGACAGTGTACACATTTACACTTGGAATGAAAATGAGTATAGTAAGTCATCCAATGAAATAGCTTCTGCAGTCCATGATTGTTTAGTGAAAACTGACCTGTCTGATACCTCTGTAATCAGGCTCTGTGCCGATGGTTGTGGTGGTCAGAATCGCAATTCTATAATGCTATTTATGTGTGCTCATTATTTACTAAATAGTGCTCCACGGAATGTGAAGAAAATAGAACTTGTTTTTCCAGTTAGAGGCCATTCCTTCCTGCCATCAGACAGGATTTTTGGTTTAATTGAAAAATCACTCAGAAAAATGCCAGTTATCTATGAACCTGATACATATACTGAGGTCTTCAAGAAACATGGAACAGTAACAAAACTAGGTGAAGATTGCCAAGTGAGAGACTGGAAAAACTGCGCCACCTCAGTTATGAAAAAACCAGGACAGTGGCATTTCCGTTTTTCCTTGTGCAAACGGTTCATACTTTCACGAACAACATTAATGAATAATGTTCTGATCAGAGGTGAAGTATCGTACAATTCTGACATGAACGTACCGAGGTCAGTTATGAAGAAAGGTAAAACATTAAAAGACATAGTTGTTAATGAGGTTCCACGAGGTGTTATGGTTAAGCCAGCCAAGATCAATGACGTCAAAAAACTACTTATCAGTCACTCTGGTGATCAGTGGTTTGATAATCCATCAACAAACTATCTGAAGAATGTTCTCAGTACGTATGATGAAGCTGTTGTTGGTGCCAATGAGTACGAGAATGAAGAACCTTACTGTTGTCAGGAAGAAGAAGGTGTAGACGTAATTGTTTAAAATAAAATTATTGAAGGACTAATGAAACACTACTTCATGCATTTTTTAAAAAAATCATTGACCTTTTACGTATTAATAAATGAATGTTTAAACGTAATTTTCAAAGGTGTTAATTAATTGGGTCCACCTTGTTCAATGTAAACAGATATTCAAAGTAATTTTCGTTTGCAGCAAAACTGGTCTTATCCCATCTGTGTTGGAGCAAAACTTGTCTTATCCCATCAGTCGTGCCAAAACTCGCCTTCTCCATTTTTTAAACGTAAATAACTCAGTTTCTATAACATATCATTTATTTACACAATGTTTAATGGCCTTGGATGATTTATTTCTTAATGTTAGAATTGTTTTCATCAAAAAACACTCGGCATTATGTTAGCAATTCGTTTTTTGTGTTTCCTGAACAATTTGTTAGTTTGGAGAAGGCGAGTTTTGCCATGGGACGCCTCATATATGTGTGTGTACTGAGACTTAGGGCTTAAGGTGCTGAAAGGCTATTCCTCTCCTGGGAGTACGATATTGGCCCTAAGAGTCTCATTGTTGTGTGATAATTTCAAGTGTACTTAAGGTCATGTACTGTCCTTTTTCTTTTGTGAGTACTTCTTGATGTCATCGCACGGGTGTTTTTTATGTGCGTACTGTGTTTGTGTGATGGAGTCAGTATTGAGGTCGTTCGTGCCTTTTACCATTGGTTGGTTATGGTGATTGAAGAATCGTCGCACTTGTTTTGGTGGTTTGGTGTCGTGCGGTTATCTGGTAATCTCTGGTATGAAGGTTGTACTTGTACCTTTTTATTTTTTTATATCAGTGAGTTGGATGTCTGCATGCACACTCTTGCACCGCTTTCGTTTTTCATTTTTGAGTTCCTGTTGGTAAAGTAATGTGATTTTGATTTGGTATTCCTGGCCTAACTGTGCTTTAATTTGACTGGTGTGGGGTGAAAATCCTGTAGCAAGTAATAAATTAAATCAGTCACAATCAGGTTTGGGGGTTTTCATTATAATGGTAGACATTCACTCTCCACCTGCCTTATTTACATCCTCAGAAAGACTGCCTTAGCAATTTTCCCAACTGAAATGAACATAGGTAATTACAATGATGTCGGTAGGAATGTCGCAATTAAAAGCAATGCTATCATATGAAGTTTTCATGCGTTATAAGTGCACTGAGTGGTATAACTCAAAAAATGATGTTTCTTGACTTAGACCACTTTGGCTCTCAGCGGCTCATATGCAGCTTATGTAGACAATACACAGCAAGGAACAAAACAAATTTATTCAACTGGTTGTATGTTGATGAAGGGACATTTATTTTCTGTTCTAATTTAATCTTTGTACTACCAGTGTTCACTTGAAAGAATTTATTTGAATTGCACCTTATGGAACCTGAAGACAGGAATTTTTCTGTTCAACTTGTATTCATTGTATCAGCATTTGACTGTATATTATCTAGGGTAAAATAAAAATTGACATTCAGGTTGTACTAGAAATATATTTTTTAATAATAAAATTAGAGATAGAGAAAATCCACAAGGGATAGCTGCCCTAGAACATATGGGGTAACATACGGTAACAGCATCAAATAGATAATAATTTTTGCAATATTTATCTTAGGATAAAATGAGCTTATATATTTTTTTGAATTTTGAAATTCCCATGTTGTACAGCTATCCCCGATCAGGAAAACTTTATTTTTCTTTACACATACCATACAAATGATGATTTACCATTGCCAATCAATCACTTAAAACATCTAAACAAATATCTTTTAGAAATGAAACAGGAATACCAAAACGAAGAAAGAAATTAACTGAAAATTTTGTGACAGATCCTCGCGCATTGAAGAGTAACCCAATCACTTCCCAGCGGCTGGTGGGTATGTGATACTTTTCTTCAGAGTACTTACAACAGGGTTTGTAAGTCTCTCTTCTTTTCAGAATAACTTCTTTGGCCTGTGAACTGTTACTCTCAAATGAGTTGTGTGTATTTGAGTAAATTCTCTTGTTCCTATTACTGCTAACCATCCTGTGTACTTTATAGCAACAACTGACAAGAGGAGTTCACCCTTCTATACAGCAGTGGACAGTTAATAGCTCTCTGGTTCACATGAGAAACTACATATCACATCAAAATGTTCCATTAGAGGATATTCAACGTTTTCTGGTTTATCGAATACCAGGTGGTACACCAAGCCCTAGCACAGAAGACTCATCTGCTCCAGCACAACAGATTGCAGGCGTTGCCCAGCCAGAAACCGTGAATGCAGAAGTTCGACCAGAGGTGAGAATACTGTACTTTTACTCTGTTTTATTCCAAAGGAAGGTTTGCGTATGAATGTATTCTATAACCCTTTTCATTACCCATTGCTGTTTTTGTGCGAGGTCACTAGTGCTATGATTATATCTTCAGTTGGTTTGTGTGGGCTAAGATGTCATTAGGAGGTAGGAAGGCATGTGGTACCATAATTATGACACATTGTGATGTGTACTTGTTAGGAGAAGAGCTTGGAGTGGGATAAGAAGGAGAGCCAAGATAAGAAAGTGCTATATTTGCCTGACGCACTCATAAGGGTTGTCTAACACGCCACTAAACCAAGCTTCTTATGAACCTGAAAAGTCAAGGAAATTGACTTTGGAGAAAATCAAGGCAGATTTTGAAAAATATGCCAAAAATGAAAGAAATCAATAAAAAAAGTAATGATACCGAAAACGTTTCTGCTTTGAGAATGTTTAACTTCCCTCAATGATTTATCCAGTTGTTCACTAGGCAGTGAATTACAGCTTCGCAAAACTACCTATTATTGACAGTGTTAAGTAAAGCACACCAGCTCGTCCCTAGCAAATTGAATTCTAAATACACGTGGTGGGTTCCATAGGAATAACAGTTCAGGCAACGTATTAACTTTTAAGGGTCCCTGGTGCACAATTTTTCAGACTTGCTCCACTTTTTAAAATAGCTGCCTGCTTCTCAGATAAACAAGAATAATTGTATACAGCCTATAATAATCTGGAAGTTTCCAAATGGTGAAAAATATCATTGAAATGATTTTAAATAAACTTGCAAACTTTCTCTCTTTATAATATTATGGAAATTTTAATTCTGGTTGCACTTGCATGTACTTGAGGGGAAATGGAGAGCAGTGACTTACTTGTAAGCAGGCGTTAATGGACTACACATCAAAGAAATACACAGATTCTAAACTTTTGGCTGCAGCCTTAGTCAGTGGAGGATAGAATAAGAATGGCAGTGGTCATTGTTGACAAGTGGATTGTCACTGCTAGGAAGAAACCTCGTATGTGTAAAACAAAGTTTACAGGAGAGACAAAAAGAATTCATTTTTAAGAGATGTAGTTAATGATCAAGATCATGAACAATTCTGTTTTGTTATATAACCCTTTGAGGGTCGAGTTTTCGAAGCACTGACATACCCTACAATTTAGGTTTTTTCACTCCCATAAATAAACCCAATCATAAATTAATGTAGAGGCACTTTTTTTTTAATGGCTAAGTCATACACAAAAAAGTAAAAAACTCACACAATCTTTGAGAATGTTTTGCGTGGTATTTCACAAACTGTGGTGGTGGACACAATGTTATTACAGTGTTTGCACCAGTATATGGTCCTTTGGTTCTCCTTCTGAGCTGATTGTCATTTTATGGTAGGGAACTGTTATCATTGAAATGAAAGAACTGTAGAATTGATTTATGATGATACACAGCATGAGCTGAGAAAATATAGGAGTGTGGATGAATAGAACAGTAGACAGATATTCTTATACTTCTATGATATGTTTGTGTACATGACCCTCAGCATAATTCCTAAAAATCAATGCAGTCCTTTCACAATTAAATCGGTCAGTTTTTGTACTCGGGCTGAGAGAGAAGTTCCCGGATAATTATTTACCACGAACTGTGCACGGTACAAGTTTTGCGCGCCTCTGCAGATGGTGGTTGTAATTCTTCTTAGTCAGTATCACTTATTTCTTCACCCTCAATTACGATATTTTCAGGAAGGATGTAGTCGTAAACTACTTCTTCCATACAGGAAAAAATCATAATCCTCACATCATTCATCAAAATTTCGAACACTTTCTCACTATCTAGTACTACTTCAGCACAGCTGTGAGCAACCAGGTTCATCAGCCAGCAGTTGATTCCTAAAAGCTGTAGACATTCACATACAAGAACTAAGTTTACAGCACTTCCCATGAAGATACATGCAAGTGCAAGCTTCAGTAATGCAGCCAATAGATGGCAGATGGCATTTGTTTCTGAGCAATGATGAAAAAAAAATAGAGAAGTAGAGATATGACACTCAGAATTTCGACACGCAATGTATTGCACAGTGACCCACATTGGGTTAAATATCTGCATAATGTTTGATATTTCCTACAAAATTACATAATATAAATTTGTTAGATGTTGCTCATAGGAGTTTTTTTTAATTACACACAGATTTGTTTCACTATATTTCATTGTTTATTATTTTAAAGTGTTTACCAAATTAATAATAATTCAGATTACAATAGTAAAAGGAATAATGATATGCACACACGCACGCGCACGCGATTAGAACGCAGACAGGAGGGTGGTTTGAGGAGAGTTGCGCAGTAACATTCGCGCGCTTTGTAGTATGACATATTTTCCGCTGACCCAACGGAATAATTTCAGTAAGAGTTGCCTGTTTGTGCAGGTCATGAGTGAATGTTTTGAGTTTTATTTGTACATATCATAATCAACTAATTTAGGGAATTATTTGCATATGTAAGATGGATCCAGGAAGAGCAAAAAAGACAAGTATTGCATCGACAGGCGAGGGGAATAGTATTTAAAGCGTATTTGTATTTTGTAAGCATGCAAGCAGCAGGCGTTCAGAGGCGGGGAAGGTGAGGAACGCGATGTTGCCACAAGACAGCAGTCACGTGTGATATCGGCCTGTGAACAGTACAGAGGATAACAAGCTACGAAAAGAGAAATAATGCAGTGTTCAGGTCGCCAGGGAAGAACCCTAAGAGAAAGAGGCCAGTGATGGACCTTGATGATTTCAATAAAAACGTTCTGCATACAATAATATTTGATATGTTTAAAAACAGCGAATATCCTACGGCATTGAAACTGGCCCAGAAAATGAAGGCAGCAGTGGGATTTAAAGGCAGTAAAGATTCTATACTGCAGATTCTGAAAAAAAAATGGGTTTCTTCTCTAAGAAATGCTATGATAGGAGGAAATTCCTGAAAACGTACAAACCTGACTTGTTTACAGGTGGTGTGCTATTCCTTCGCTTACTCAAGCATAACCATAATATTATTCCGTATCTACAGGGAATTGGATGTAAATTATTAGGTATATCGAAATTAATGAGCAGTAGGGTAGGCAAGACAAGAGAACAAAAAAAAAGTGTTTATTATCCTAATGTTAAGGCAGGGCGCTTCCATAGATCTGAGCACCTGTTGATGTCAATCCTCGGAATCTCTCTCCTTTATCTCATAACAGTATCTACTTGTCAATAATTACCACTACCATTCTTATTCTATCCTCCATTGACAACGGCTGCAGCTGAAAATTTTGAATCCTTGTCTCTTTTTTTTCTGTGTATATTCTCGCATGCCTACACGGCCTTTTATGTATACTCTATCCGCACAACCTTACACAGTAAGTCGCTGCTCTCCATCTGTTTCCTGTACGTTTCTTACTTGAGCACTTATGATTATACTTGCAGTATATTAATTTTGTAAGAGGCTCTGATATTAAGCATTTACCTGTTATGTTGTTATTTCATTGTTTATGTACCTTTGAATCAGATAATTTTCCTAAGAGTATGATTGAAATGTGGATGTACTTTATAGCCCATGGAGATGGATACCAATATAGGAGAGCCTCGGGCTACACCGCCTCCACCCCTTGAAGCTGAACATATCACATCTACTCTTGCAATGGATACAGAGTCACTGCCTGATGTTGTGCTGGGCTCAGAAGCATGGCATAATGTGTTACCTTCAGTAAGTTATATTGAAGCTTAGACTAGGAAAATATATATTTGAGGAGTAAAGCAAAACCTCCATCAATCAAAATAAAGCAGGCTGGCCCCAGTTTGGATGATGAAGGTATACCCATTTTAGAGTTAAAACTTGAAAAACTGACTCATAAGTCACAGTTGCATGAAAGCATTGTGTGTATTTCAGAAAAGCTGTTGATGTAATGCATGCAGTATAGTATTGTTAAGTTTTCAGAAATTATCCTTGCCTTTTCTTGAATTATTGGTCCTGATATTGTCACTCCCTTTTCCTATTGCGTGGACCTTGAAAACATTACTTCATTCACTCTTTCATTCTGAGATGGTTTCATAGTTTTCTTGCTAGGTATTTTGGGGAAATACTCTTATGGTTTATATTTCATTTTAACACAGTCCAAAATCATAGAAATTCCTAAATTTAAAACTACCACTTCATTTCACAATTATTTTTAATTCTCTTGGCTGCCGCAGGTTTTGTTGAATTGTTATTACAACCTGTTTTTGTTTTTCCAATATATTCTATGCCCATCAAAATCACACATGATGGAACTGCAAAGTCGTAGTATGATCAGTCTTCAGCCCTAAGGCTGGTTGGATCCTCAACAGCCCCGCCATCAGTTGTCATACATGGCCTAGGCATCACTAAAGAGGCGTACTAGGGAAATGAGGAGTAAGGTAGTTTCCCGTTGCTTTCCTCATCGAACCAGAAGTTGCCATCATATATCAGTCTACCAAGCCCACTGATATGCATGCACCAACGGACTCTATGAGCAACTTTTTTTTTTTTTTAGTTGCTTTACGTCGCACCCACAGATAGGTCTTATGGCGACGATGGGACAGGAAAGGGCTAGGAGTGGGAAGGAAGTGGCCGTGGCCTTAATTGAGGTACAGCCCCAGCATTTGCCTGGTGCGAAAATGGGAAACCACGGAACACCATTTTCAGGGCTGCCGACAGTGGGATTTGAACCTACTATCTCCCAAATACTGGATACTGGCCGCACTTAAGCGACTGCAGCTATTGAGCTCGGTGAGCAACATTTTCACACCATTCATAGCAGGGACTGGCTGCGGAAGAAACGGCATTACTAGCATCGCTCATACCTCGGTCACTTTCATATTGTCAAAGCCAAGGATAAGACAGAGACATATCAATGAAAGTAACAAAATTGCTCTAGCCCATACCAGAAGACATAGTGCACTGTAAACACTAGGTCCTGCCAGCGAAGGCATAAAGCCATAGTGAGACTAACTAATATCTCGAAGCATAGGCATGGGTAAAACCTGCTGGACGAGTGGAAAGTAAGGAGCAGGTTTGGCTGCCTTTTGTAAATAATACAAAGTGATGTAGACCTCGCACACATTCCCCTGACCTGCTTAGTAACAACTACTTTTTTTCAGTAATGCTTCAAATTTCCCCTTATATTGTGCTCATTTGTAAGCTGTGCAGAGAAGTGCTTGTGGTACAATAGCTGATGGATGCATACCTGCCAACCCTTCCGATTTACCCGGAAACTTTCTGTTTTTTAACTCGTCTTCCGATTTATTTTTAATTCTTCCTATTTTTTACCAATATAACCTCCAGTACAGTCAATACTTTTCCCCTAGGATGAAGGATAAGTTCTTACGTGCTTGTGTAATTTACCCAACCTCACTTTCAAGAGTTTTTATTTTATGCTTTATTTCGCAAGTGTATCGTCCATCGCCTTCGTGTATTGTATTTCCTGCTCGCTAAAGCAGCATGTTTGCTTTACGGCTGGGGATTCGGGACAGCCATCGTCCTACAAGCAAGAGAGGCTAGCGAGCGCTAGCAACTCAGTTAATCGGGACGAAAGAATGCGTTTCTTAATGTGTGGTTCGCGCACTATTAACATCGTTTCTGTGCATAATTTCATTGGAATTATATGCCACGTGTTTTTTTTCTAGCAGTTCTGTGCTTTTCCCCGTATCAAAGTCAAATGCTAATAATGTATGATACATACCGATCTGTCCAAGTGCTCAAGAGATACCTATAAAATTAAATTTCCGTTCATTTTACAGTCTAATAAAGGAAATTAGCCTGTTATGCGAATCGCCTCAGAAGATAAATTTTATTTCGAGTTATCAAAATTTCGGTATATAGAGAATACCCTTTTTTAGCATGTATAGCACATAATTGAATCATATGTATCTAGGGCTTTTACTGAATGCATAATGTTATAACGGTACCGGTACTTAAAAGTATATAAAGAAACTATTTTATGGCATCACTTTAATTATAACCCTTATTATAGTAATTTTTTAGAAGACAAGATACAGTACATACAGTAGTGAAATAAGAAACATAGCTTCGTTAACACGTTTGGAAAAAAATCCGTTAGTCTCTTCTGTTCGCTGCGTTTAACCTTTCCTCTCTTCACGTTGAAACATTTTGTCAATACCATGCAGCAGAGTTCCGTAAATGGAGCTTGTCATCCGCGACTTCTGGGCTTGCTTTCATACGTGGTCGGTAATTCATTGATACCCGAGAAACGGCGAGCCTTTGCCGATCACTAGAAGTTCAAGTTTTTCGGTTCCTGTCATATTAGTTTCCAGCTTCACTGGAACCCTTTTACTTCTTAACTGTTCCTCACAAACCGCAAATGCCGTATTGCACAGAATTCGCGTTACAGTATTTTTTGTTTCAAGGTAGGAAATGTTTGCTTCGCGAAATCGAGAAATTCATATAACCGAATTTCGAGAATAGAGATACTGAAAATTCGAGTAATGGAGTTTCAAGATATCGAGGTTCGACTGTATTATTATTCATATGTATGTGTCATAAATGAGTGATTAGATACATTTTCTTGTAACCATTTTAATGTTTCTTTTAGTTTAAGATTTTAAATTTAATGATCAAATTACATTGTAACTGTAGCTATGCATGCCTTTTATCCTGTCCTTTTTTTCACTTAGACCGTGGTGCATATATGTGATGAAATCCAAGAATCAATCTTCCTATTTTTTATTTCTAAAAGTTGGCAGCTATGTAGATGGAATGAGTGTGTTTAGGAAGCAGTGAAAAGTAAGGAAGTATGGCAGCTATGGAATAGGGATGATATGGAAGAAAGAAGAAAGTGTCAGAATATGAAAGAAGGTGCAAGGAAGAGTAAGCAACAAAAAGAAAAGCTGGAAAGGATTTCCATGTGAGTTGGAGGATGTACAGTGGTAAAAGGATGTTATAAAAATTTGTAGGAATAGTTTTCATAAAGCAGGTGCAAAGGAAAATAGAAGAGATAATGTATCCAGAGGATACAAGGAAAAGATTACTTTGATGAAACTCCTGAATGTGAGTAGTAGTGTAGAAGAGTTGATAGAGGTAGAATGTTTACAATGGTTATATAGACTATTTACCGTATAATCTCAAATTCCACCCGCACTGTTTTTTCAAAAATATCGCTTCCAAAATTGGGTGCAGATCTTATTTAAAATTTTGGGAAACTTATCTTTCCGGATTAAATCGAGTATCACCGCCGGCGCGGCTTGGCAACAATGTTCTCTCCGCTCTCAGTATACGCTATTTCCGTGCTTGGCGTCGGTCTCACGCACGTTCTCGTATCAACATGAATTCCACAAAACGTTTGCAATATTTTACTGTGAGTGAGAAACTGAAAGTAGTTTGGTAAGCCAAAATTATCAGAAATCGTCCCGCCGGTATGAAATACGATATTGACGAGTCGTGTATTCGCGATTAAAGAAAGAAGAAAAATGTGCAATTAACATGTAGTGGTGATTGTAGAGCTTTTCATGGACTGAGTGTACAGTTTCCAGAAATTGAAAGAAAACTTTATAAATATGTGACAGAAAGGCAGCGATGACAACATTTTGTGGGAAGTTGATGGTGATGTAAATTCTGAAGTTGGTACTGATGTTTGTTTACTTTTATTTGTATTTTCTAATCATGTGATGTGTGTTAGTAAAGATTGTAAATAATTTTGACTTCACTTTACTGCAAACAATAAATTCCGTGGAATCCAATTTTATCCAATCAATCAAATTCTATTTTGATCTATAGTTTCTATTGTCATCCTTTGAAGAAATATTGTACTAATAATTGATCATGATAAAATATTTGATCAATTTATAATAATGATAACAGGAAGAAGTAAAGCAATTTCTACGTCAAAAATAAGGAATGGTATTTGAGATTATATGGTAGTTGTTTGGAAAGAAAAGTCTGTACCAAATGTATAATAACTGTATTTAAGAAGGGAGACAAAAATATATGTGATAATTATCGAGGAATCACACTTGTTCTTCAGGTAGCAAAAATATTTGAAAGGGTACTAGAAAAGAGAATGAGAAGAAAGATGCAAGTACAATTACAAGAAAAGCAATATGGCTTTCAAAATGGAAGATAAACACTAGACCCCATCTTAATTATGAGGCAGTTAATGAAAAAATTTTGGGAGTAGAGAAGGGATATTGTGATGTCATTCCTTCAAGTCGTACGATACTGTGTCCAGGTATGGAAAATCACACAGCAGAAATGTTTTGAAAAGCAAATAATAAAATGTGTAAGCAATGTTCAAAACTTGTTGCAGCAGTATCCAGACACGTGGGGAGGACAGAGTGGTTTTGGAATGAAACTGGACTATGACAAAGAAGTGTGTTGTCACCATAGTTATTCATTAAGGTTATGAATAAAATTGTGAAGGACACAAAGGTAATACCGTATTTACGTGAATAATCCCCACACCCTAATTTTAGGAAGGACCATTAAAGAAATGAAATAAACTAAAATTCCTTCCATCGAAAGACTAACGTACCGTATTTCCCGACATAATCATCGCCACCGCGTAATCGTCACATCCTTTATTTTCAATACAAAAATTGGACTTTAAACATTTAATCGCATAATCGTCGCAATCCAAATTTTGTTCACAATCTGGTTAAAAGGTAAATGGAACTGCAATGTAAGTTGCACATGAATGCGCAATTTAAATACGCGTATGGTTTATGGGCAATTTGGCAACACAGTCACATTTGCGAGATGTTGCACAACGTATAAATAAATAATACCGGTATATGTACGACGCATGGCTTACCGATATCGGCAGTTTGACAACGTGGTCGCGAGACAGTGTACAATTTATTCACCACCTACGTATTATGAGTTCTCATTTGAAATATGTAAGGCTGTAAATTATCGCTTATTGACAACGTCGCCAGGAAATACCGGTACCAACACACACTTCTCTTTTAGTAGACAAGAGGTCTGATAGAATTCTGCGTTACAACCACCCGCCCCCCAGCGCAACAGTCGCGAAGGACCTGGCAAGCGACCTCTGCTCAGCCCAAAGGCCTGCAGATTACGAGGTGTCGTGTGATCAGCGCGACGAATCCTCACGGCCGTTATTCTTGGCTCTCTAGACCAGGGCCGCCATCTCGCTGTCAGATAGCTCCTCAATTGTAATCACTTTGGTTGAGTGGATCTCGAACCAGCCCTCTGATACAGGTAAAATTCCCTGACCCGGCCTTGAATTGAACCCGGGGCCTCCATGTAAGAGGCAGGCACGCTACCCCTACACCATGGGACCGGCTCCTGCGTTATTGTGCACGAAGTGAAATCCAAGACGATAATGCAGATTTCCACGGAATTATTCACTTCACGGTCAGCTGAATTATGTACGATGTCTCAGTTGTCATCGCTAGACTCTATCTTACTACTATGTCATAAGTGTCCGGGCATGGGATGAAAACTTTTACCCAAGCAGTCAAGATAATTATTATCCAATGGTATTAAAGTTTTATTTTATAAACTCTTCAGTAATGTAATGTAAAATCATCAATAGCTGAGAAGAAATATTAACCTAATTACCGTATGTTTAAAAGAAATTGAAAAAAATGTTTGTTACTGACGTCTCGGAACACGGTCGATTACAGTAGATCTACATCGCGCTAGCTAGAGCGTATTCCGGTTTGCGAGCTTTGCGCAAGCGCACTAGTGTGTCGCAACCAACGAGCTCAACTGCTAACAAATTGCTGCATGCTTCCTTGCTGCCTAACAGTATTCACTGTTCTGGAATGGACAGATCACAGATGCATTTATTTGTTTGTGACTGGCGTGATTACTGTAGACATGTGTGCGTGAGAATTTAAGTTTTTAATTTGTGTTTGGGGTGTTTGTAGAAATAATTTGTTTTAATAGTGAACAATTACGGAAAGTAATTTATATTGCAAAACATTAATGTGTGAAGCATTTATAAGTGATTATGGGTAAATTTAGAAACTATTCTGCGGGCTTGAAGCTAAGCGTAATTGCCTTCGCTGAACAGCATGAGAACAGAGCTGCAGAAAGAAATTTTCAGTGAGTTAATATTTGGTGCGTGACTGGCAGAAATAAAAAAACAAGCTAAAAAGCACAAACCCTTCTAGACGTGCGTTTAGAGGTCCTAAAACGGAAGTTTCCTATAATTGACGAAGAAGTGTTTATGTACGTCAATAAAATACCTAGCAATGGCTGCAGTGTATCATATGAAATGTTACAAATTAAGGGACGGGAGGTAGCGTGCAAACACAACATACCGGTAACTCAGTTTAAGGCGAGTCGTGGGTGGATTAAGGCGTTCGTGCGACGACATAATCTGTCAGTGCGAAGGAGAACAACACTAAGCCAAAAGTTGCCTGCTGATTACACTGACAAAATTGTAAATTTTCACCGATTTGTCATACGTTTGCGCAAGGAAACTTTGTACTTGCTTTCTGAAATCGGTAATGCCAATCAGACTCAAATCTTTTTTGATATGCCTCGCAACAGCACTATTGCTCTAAAAGGATCACGGAGTGTATTAATGAAATACAGTGGAAGTGAGAAGTTGCGATGCACGGCAATGCTAGCCATTACAGCTGACGGAAGAAAGTTGCCGCCCCTACATCATTTTCAAGAGGAAAACGATGCCTAAGGATATACAGTTTCCCCGTGGAATTCATGTACGAGTGCAACCAAAGGGTTGGATGGACGTAGAACTCGTGCTGGAGTGGGTTAAAACTGTGTGGGATAGAAGACCCGATGCACTACCAAAACATCCAGCTCTGCTTGTTTTGGATAGTTTCCGAGGTCACCTCGTGAACGAAGTGAAGCAACTTCTCAGTAAAAATAAGACACGACAGATAGTCATTCCTGGTGGCCGAACATCTGCTTTGCAGCCACTAGACGTATGTATGAATAAACCCCTTAAAGACCACTTACGTCGATTTTACGAGTGGATGTTGAGCGGCGATCAGCAATTGACGCCCGCTGGAAATATCAGGCGTCCACCCTTGGACTTGTTATGCTCGTGGGGATCTTATACCACCTGAACTAGTCTCCAAGAGCTTCAAAAGGACTGGGATTTTGAATGCACTAGACGGATCCGAAGATGACGCAGTGTGGCAGAGAGACGAAGAATCTGATACTGGTATTAACAGCGGCGAGACGGCGCATCAGATACCGAAACCTGCGATAGCGACACAGAAGATTTGGAATAAATTGTGTACCGGTAAGTCCGTATTTCACAACAAAGCGATAATTTTTTGCACGTGTAATATTTTAATACTCAAATTAATGACAATTAACTTAATACGTTCATTTTTATTTTCAGGTTGGAAAAACGTTTGCCGATTTGTTGCGAATAATTATGAATTTTGTTTTAGACTATTTTAATTATTTTGATGTATAAACGCGAGTATTACGTGCATCTTAAATTTGTATCAAATACAATTTAGTTACAAATAAAAAAATTTAATAATACAAATACTGGTATTAAAAATTCTTCGTATAATGGTCGCACCCTACTATTTTTTTCGAAAATTTTTGTATAAAAAGTGCGACGATTATGCCGGGAAATATGGTAGGCATAAACAAACATTTCATATCACTCCTCGAGTTCCATGTGGTATTTACGCAAATTTGAACATGACGGATACAGCTACTTAGCTTGAACATATCTGAGATGATAAAAATGCATTATCACTGCTATGAAATATATTTGTCATGAAAATTAGCAAGTAGGCCTTCTTACTTGACAGATACTTCATTAATCTGTACTTGTTATAGGCTCGATTCGCTGTAGATTGGAAGATTCTTTGTCTCTTGCATCACTAGAATCCTCTCCTAAATTAGTTTCAAATTCGTCGCACTCCAAGTCTAAAACACTTCTCACACGCGGTCTCTTTTTACTCGGGATAGTAACGCGACCAGTGGTGGATAATTATCTTTTCGTGCAATGTAAACGTTTGAAACAGAAATACCTGCAAATTCATTTTTTTAGTTTTGCAAAGACGTAGGGATGCAAAAATGTGACTTTGAATTACATGATTTTGAATTAACTGCCAGCTTGCAACTCAGAAAGGCCAACCCTTGCCACGTCACAAAGAATTCTAAGACCCATTAATGCATGCAATCACCTTGATTCACAGTTTAAATCTTTCAAATGCCATGGAAAAATACTATTTCTGTAATGTATCCAACAAGGTGAATTTACATTATTCATATAAAGCACTTGTATAAATCAATGGCAAACATAACCTCATGCAACGAAAGAAAAAAACAATATTCAAAGATAAGGGCAAATTATACTGGCTCCCATGTGCAAGTATCTTATTTTTTGAATTACTGTAATGTTTGCATTTTTAGATGCCTTGTACTTGCACGGAAACATCATAGCTTATTGAACTTTCCTATGACGAGGGGAGGAAGTCTTCCGCTTCCCTCTGCATTGTAACACAGTACAGTGATCCTGTCTCCTTTAAAACCACAAGTCTGTTGATCTCGGCATTAATAAAAGGAGTTTCATTGGCATAGACAGTATTATTCAGTGCATACGAATTGATTATAATTATTAGCCACGCTTTATCGTCAACTGTCGGCATTGCCAGTGTTCGCGAATTCTGCTTCTCCGCACGCTGCCTGCTACGTGATGTTGTTGCATTCCTTAAAACGCTGAATACAAACGAATTACGATTTCACTCAAACTTAGCAACTATGAAACACATTGTAGACACACCGAAGAGAGTGAAAGTACGGAAAGCTACCCCTGCACGTTTTGGAAGACGCATTCTACCATGACGCCAAGAAAATTTGAATTTAAATTACTCTGTCAAATACTACTATTAAAAAATATAAAGGCAGTATTGAATTAAAACTCTGAATTATTTTCCATTTAAATATGACATATAGGGACAGTTTTCTTCCATCTGCAGTTACGCAAAGCATAGGCTAACTGTGGACCCAACATCGAAAACTACGTGAAGCAGGAGCATGTTTCCAACCTTGACGCAAATAAAACCCGCACTCCAATTTTGGACCTCAATTTTTTATTTTTTAATATGCTGGGATAATTCACGTAAATACAGTATATGGTGACAGAGAGCTGAAGGTAATGCTTGCATATGATATTGTATGTGGGGAGCAAACTGAGATGTACAAGTGCAACTCAAAATGTTGAGTGAGATTATTAAAAATTGAAATTGTAGAGAGCTCTAAGTACTTGGGAAGTGAACTGGTGCAGGATGTTGGGCTGGACAGGGAAAACAATAAAAGAATTCTACAGGAAAATGCACTGTACAGAGGAAGGAAGTACCAATGAAATATAAAGAGGTGATGTGTAAGATGTACTACTGCCCAATAAACAAAGACATGAATACTGACAAAAAGTCATGAGTATGAATCCAGGCCTGTGAATTGAAATTCTTATGATAGGAAAGACGAGAAAGGCCAGGGTAAGAATTGAGGACGTCAGGAATGAAATCTGAATGGAAAAGTTTTACGAAAGAATGGTTTGGACATGTTAAGAGGGAAGGGTGCCAAAGCAGATGATGGAGACTCTGATGGGGTCTGATAGGAAGGTAAGAGGGGATCCATACTAAGGTGGCTGAAAATGATCAAGAATTATTTTACATCACCCCACAGTTCATCCAGCGTTCACTAACGGTAACCACGCCGTGATGGATACTGTTACTTGGCCTTATTCATCCCTTCATAAACTATGTAACAGTAGGCAATGCAACTCCCTAAACAAGAAATTGACAAGGGGGAGACAGAAATACACAAGAAAGAAAAGGCAAAGCACATGAACAAGAAAAGCAAAAACAGTAAAAATCACTCACTTTGACAACAAAGAAGAACATTACTTACCAGTATTGCTGAGCCAGAGTTAACGATAATTAATCCAGAAGGACAGTGTGCAAGAGGGGAATTTCATTACCTGCACTCTCAAAGGAAGGATAATCTTAACCCTCGAAAAAGAAAATATAAATAATTAAATGACTCCAAGATAAAATTCACAAATTTAATTAATATAAAATGTCTAAGTTATACAAATATACATGTGGCTTTAATTTTATGTTTCCAGAAACAACTACATATTAACAAAACAAGCTCAAAGAAAACAAAATTAAGTTTCAAATTTATCATTCAAGTATACCACAGAAGCATGACCAAAAATGAGAATCAGTATAAATAAATAAGTTGTAAAATAATTACCCATCTTAAATTGTAGTTAAATAAACTTCAACATCTAGTAACATTAACCTTTTGCACTCCTATGTCGAGTGCGGTTCGACATTAAAATATTAGACTTGCGCTCCGATGTCGAGCTCCACTCGACATGACAATATCTCGTACTTTTAGTGCTCGTATGGCAACTGCCGTGGTCTGGTATTGTAGAGCTATCTAACGGTCTCTGAGAGAAAACGTTTTCCTATTTGCAATAGTTTGCGGGAATTGTAACTTTTTAAGCTCTATTATTCTCGAATGTTTATGCGAGTTTCACAATTAAGTATTTATTTATTTTCCACCTAGTCGATACAATGATTGCTTAAGGCAATTTTTAATGGTCAAAAGTGGTACATGTTTCGTATATTATTAACATCTTCAGCCACATAACACTGTTTAGATGAAAAAGATATAAAATTGACAAAGAAATGCTTTAGAGGAAGTGTCCTTAAAATTAACATAAGATTGACAAGATTAAAACAAACAAATAACTCAAGAGAAAATATATAAATTATTTCTACAATAGAAAGCAGTCGTCAAGGAAACACTTGTACAATATTCCATAGAGAAATTGTCCTAATAAATATTCTTTTCTTAATAATTCATGAAAAAAAATCAATTTATAAATTAAGAATTATACAATTTATAAGTAATTATCGAAATGAAGAAATCCTGATATCACAGTGCGGCTCTTATTATTAATGTAGATGAAAATATAACTAATTCCTGGTTGTCAAATCTTATTAAGCCTGCTTTCCTTTGGAACAGTAACTCCTGTCATTCTTTCACAGTTTTGCGCCGGGTGTAATAATGATGATGCGTTCTTCCTTGCTGTTGCACCTGAGGAGGTGGAGGAGCGGGGGATATAGGTGTGTCAAAAACTTCCTTGCTGTCACCTATAGCTTCAACTGAGGAGGAATAAGTTGTAGGGCTATCTGTAGGTGGAGAAATTCCAATTCTTTTTTCTTGATCCTTCTTAAGCATTTTCAAATATACTAGAATTTGATAATATAATGGATTCTTATATTCTACAGCCTCATTAAGGTTGTCATTTTTCTTTACAAGTTGGTCTAGATGAATGTACAGGTCTTCATATGTGTTCATTAAGCTGCCCTTTTTTAACTTTTTTATGATGGTCAGGTCTTGTTCTTGTTCTATGTTCTATGTTGGTAAATTTATGACCTGTGGCAGTCATGTGTGATCCCATTGCTGAGAATCTTCTATGTTTTTCAGCATTCACATGTTCCAAATATCTAACTTTAAAATTGCGGTTCTCCGGAGAACCGATTAGACCTATCATAAATTTCAAAAATAGCCCCATTTATAAAACTTCTAGATTTATACATAATTTCTTATCAAGTAAATACGTATTTCATTGTAAAACACCTATCAAAAACTCAGTGGATTTTTGCAATCTAGTTAAAAATTTTAAACTTGGATCATCTCACACGACATGTTCGTTTGACATAACCAACATGTATACAAACATTCCAATAGAAGACACTATCAGAATCATTAAGAAGAATTTAACGAAGAACAAATTAGTAAGCATACCAGAAATTGAAGATTTTATTAATGTTTTAAAATTTGTGTTAAATCAAAATTATTTTACGTTTAATAATAAAATTTACCGACAAAAAGGACTCTCAATGGGAGCCCCAGCATCAGGAATATTGGCTAATATATACTTAGACTATTTGGAACACACGAAAATTATTAATCAAATAGAGGGTTTGGATTTTTGGACACGTTATGTGGACGATGTTTACGCTATAATAGATAACAGACTCACCGATAGCAATAAAGTTTTAAATATATTGAATAATATAAAATATAAATATAAAATTCACTTTAGAAGAAGAAGTTGAAAAATCACTGAATTTTCTGGACATAGTCACAAGAGAAGAAAAAGGATTTTCTTTCAAAATACACAGAAAATCCACTTTCACACTGACCACTATCAAGAACAACTCGTTACACCCTGAGGCACAGAAAAGATCAGCATATTATAGTTACGTTAACAGAGCGTTTAGTATTCCTTTATCCAAATCTGAAAGGAATAAAGAACTGTTGTTTATCCGACAACAAGCCCTCTTGAATGGTTTCAACAATAACATGATTGATAAAGTAATTAATAAATTTTCGGAGAAGCAACAATCTAAATTAGCAGTCGAACCTAGTAAAACTGAAAAATATATCAAGTTCACATATAATAATCCAAACATTCATGTAATAAATTTATTTAAGAGAAAAAATTTCAAAATTGCATTTTCCACCAATAACAACATGAAACATAGTATTTTCAACCATGATACAATAAATCTCTCGGAAAAAGATAAATTTTTTGATTCCGGTATATATAAACTCACATGCTTTGAATGTAAGAATACATACATAGGACAATCTGGCCGCAATTTTAAAGTTAGATATTTGGAACATGTGAATGCTGAAAAACATAGAAGATTCTCAGCAATGGGATCACACATGACTGCCACAGGTCATAAATTTACCAACATAGAACAAGACCTGACCATCATAAAAAAGTTAAAAAAGGGCAGCTTAATGAACACATATGAAGACCTGTACATTCATCTAGACCAACTTGTAAAGAAAAATGATAACCTTAATGAGGCTGTAGAATATAAGAATCCATTATATTATCAAATTCTAGTATATTTGAAAATGCTTAAGAAGGATCAAGAAAAAAGAATTGGAATTTCTCCACCTACAGATAGCCCTACAACTTATTCCTCCTCAGTTGAAGCTATAGGTGACAGCAAGGAAGTTCTTGACACACCTATATCCCCCGCTCCTCCACCTCCTCAGGTGCAACAGCAAGGAAGAACGCATCATCATTATTACACCCGGCGCAAAACTGTGAAAGAATGACAGGAGTTACTGTTCCAAAGGAAAGCAGGCTTAATAAGATTTGACAACCAGGAATTAGTTATATTTTCATCTACATTAATAATAAGAGCCGCACTGTGATATCAGGATTTCTTCATTTCGATAATTACTTATAAATTGTATAATTCTTAATTTATAAATTGATTTTTTTTCATGAATTATTAAGAAAAGAATATTTATTAGGACAATTTCTCTATGGAATATTGTACAAGTGTTTCCTTGACGACTGCTTTCTATTGTAGAAATAATTTATATATTTTCTCTTGAGTTATTTGTTTGTTTTAATCTTGTCAATCTTATGTTAATTTTAAGGACACTTCCTCTAAAGCATTTCTTTGTCAATTTTATATCTTTTTCATCTAAACAGTGTTATGTGGCTGAAGATGTTAATAATATACGAAACATGTACCACTTTTGACCATTAAAAATTGCCTTAAGCAATCATTTGTATCGACTAGGTGGAAAATAAATAAATACTTAATTGTGAATCTATTGAAGTGCGATACGGACCATGAAGCTTATTTTATGTAATGTTTATGCGAGTTCACAGATGTTGTTGTTTGAATGTAAACATGGCTTCTGCTTCGTCTTCACTCACGGAACTAGATATTTTAGAACAGTTAGTGGACAGTGATAGTGACGATGATGAACCATTAACTGACTTGGATGGTTTATTAGTGAATAATGTAAGTGAAAATGAACAAAGTGATAGAGATAATGAAACCGGAGGTGGTGATGCTCCTCCATACCCATGGCGCGAGTGGAAAGCTGGCGATCCTGATTTACCTGCATTCTCATTCAATGAAACAATTTGTGGATACAAAGCATCAGGTAGGAACAATCCCTCAACACCTTACAGATTTTTTCAACTTATTTTTAGTGATGAGTTATTCAAGCAAATTGCCGACAAGACCAACAGATATCGTCCCCACTCTGGCAAACTAGCGAAACTGACAAACTAAGGAATCTGTAGTTCTGAAGTTCTGGTCTAGATTTTGTTATTTGTATATTGTCTACCCTCTGACAAAGTCTCACATCTGCAGCTCGTTCTGTATGCCTAACACATAAAACAAATAATTAAATATAAAAATTGATTTCACATGAGTAATCACAACTTCTTTCAGCTCTCCTAACCTTTTGGCAATTTGCAGATTCGTTAGTTTGCCAGAGCAGGGACGATATGCTAAAGTCAAAATTCAGAAAGTGACACCATTTGCAAGGCATTCGGCTTGGTGGGGTTGGACTGATGTTATCGTAAACGAAATTAAGGCTTTCCATGGAGTTTTACTGAGTATGGCAACGCAGAAAAATGACAGAATGCAGGATTTCTTTCCAAGAGGTTGGTTAGAATCATCCAGTTTTTTTGTAGACTGTTTTAGCCGCAAAAGATTTTTTCAGATATTCTGGGCTCTGCATGTTTCTGCTCCAGATTCAGCAAGCCATTTGAATCCTCAAGTTAGGTCTTGAATTAGCAAAGTCAAGTACGTTTTGGACTATATCAGTGAAAAGTTCTTGGAAGTTTATGCACCATATAAATATCTAGCAGCTGATGATTCCAACAGTGTCTTTCAGAGGCGTGTGTTATTCAAGATGTACAATCTGCAGAAGCCTACTAAATGGGGACTCAAGTGTTTACGTAATATCAGATTCTACAAATGGATATGTGTGTAGTCTTATCCCTTACTACGGTTCTGCAACTACAGAATCTTTGATTCGACCGGACTTGGCTTTCACAGAAAGAATTGTGCTTCGGTTAGTTGCTAATGTTACAAATGCAACAGGTCAGTCTGGGTACCATGTCTACACTGATCGTCTCTATACAGCTGTTACTCTGGCTGATGAATTACTGAAGCAAAAGATCCATATCAGTAGAACAATTCAACTGAATCGCAAGCACTTGCCAAATGGGATCCAGAAGAAAAATCTGCGCCTAAAGAAGCATGAAGTCAAGTGCTTACGCACAGACACAATGATGGTTCTGGGATGGCATGACAAGTGCACAGTACTGATGCTTTCAACATCTGGAAACAATTCAACCTCAGTTATTGTCAGAAAGAATCGCTCGGACCACTACACATCAAGCTACGCTTTTGTAGTGAAAAGCTTGAAATGATGGCGGAAATTGTACTTCTGGCTATTGGAAGTGGCAGTAGTCAACAGCTTTTTGCTCTATAAAGATTACTGCACCACGAATCTCATAGAGATTCTGTCACACAAAACCTTCCGAAAACAGGTGATCAGCGAGTTGGTTGGCGAAGTTCGCAACAAAGGTCAAAAGCGAGGAAGACCATCTACTTCTAATGTTGAAGAATGTTTGAATGGTAAATTGCACATCATCAACAAGCTACCTGGAAAATAACATAAAGACTGTGCTGTCTGTTCAAACAGGAGCAAGAAAGGTGGTAGAAAGGAAACAGTTGACTACTGCAAAACATGTTAGAGAAAACCCGGTCTCCACCCAGAAAACTGTTTTGAAAAGTACCGCACAGTGAAAGCCTACAAGTATTAATGTATTTTGTGTGCCTAATTGTAAAAATATTCATGTAACATACTTATATTTTGTGTTAGATTCTTTTGAATTGTTCACATCCTACAGCTGTTCATAGTGCAGAAATTAACTAGGAGTGGAGCAGGAAGCATACGCTAAGGGTAATGGAGTTCAAAAGGTTAATAGACTTTCAAGAGGACTTGCATGTAGGAAAACCGGGCGAGTTGGCCGTGCGGTTAGGAGCACGCAGTTGTGAGCTCGCATCCGGGAGATAGTGGGTTCGGACCCCACTGTCGGCAGCACTGAAGATGGTTTTCCATGGTTTCCCATTTTCACACCAGGCAAATGCTGGGGCTGTACCTTAATTAAGGCCACGGCCACTTCCTTCCCATTCCTAGCCCTTTCCCGTTCCATCGTTGCCATAAAATCTATCTGTGTCGGTGCGATTTAAATAGCAAAAAAAAAAAAGAATGTAGGAAAAAATTTCATCTCGTAAATCTCATCCCATTTACCATTTGGTGTACGCACATACTTAACTATAGCAGGCTCGAACCCCTCTGTCAGCAGCCCTGCAGATGGTTTTCCATGGTTTCCCATTTTCACACCAGACAAATGCCGGGGCTGTACCTTAACTAAGGCTACGGTCGCTTCCTTCCCAGTCCTTGCCCTTTCCTATCCCATTGTCGCAATAAGACCTGTGTGTGTCAGTGCAACCTAAAGCAAGTAGCAAAAAAAACATCCTTAACTCGCGTCCATCTTATGTCAACCTAAGGGTACGAACATGCCGAGTGGATTACTCCTTTTACAAGTTGTCCATTTCATGACCGTATCGATGTTTAATCAAGAAGTAAGTATAAATAACCACCTAATCGATACTTTATTAATGCCTCAGGCAGACCCTGTCTGTCTTTGAGTGCGACCCTCTAGACAGCGCAGAATAAACATCTTTTCCAAACAAGAACGAGAGGCAAGATGACCTATTCTGATGACCTCCATTTTTATCAAAGGAGTCTCCAAAGAACTTTTATTTGTGCTTATTGTCAATGTTTTTCTTTTCAGTTCTTTATTTATACAGCTGAAGAGGACCACTAAGTGGTCGAAACATGTCCTGTAAGTTTTAATTTTATTCAATTTTGCCTGAGGCATTAATAAAGTATCGATTAGGTGGTTATTTATACTTACTTCTTGGATTACTCCTCGCTCAGCGCTCATCACTCCTGTGTCTTCACACAGGAAGTTGAGAGATGCAAAACAAACCCATACATTTCAATAGTAGCGTTCATGCCGGCACTTCACTCATCCTTCTTCTCTCCGCTCCTCCCTCAAGAATCAAATCGGTTTGATTTTGGAGCGATGTGCTTCTTGAGCGCTGTTCTGTGATTGGTTGGCTCAAGGCCACGGCCGCCTACTCATAATATTATCGGCCTGCATTCACTGAAGGTAAAATATCCATGTTGAATATTATCTTTATACTCAGTAAATTTAATCTTTCGATGAAGTACAGATTGCTTTGTTGAAGTGGAGAATATTATAATATTACTACTGCTTACATTAACCCATTAGCGCCTAGCGTTACCATATGGCAACGATTTTCGCACCGTTTTCTTTTAATGCTGTAGGCAACAAGAAATAATCTGGAAGATTGTGGTGTCATCCGACAGTTAGAGAAGAGTTTGTATAATCTAGTAATCATGTTTATTTCGTTTTAAAATCTATTGTTGTGACACAAAGACTGGTGGACTCTTGGTTATTTTAAGATTCCTGCGAAATGGCTGCAGGCTTCATGTACGAAGGATATAAAATCTATAAGTGAAGCCGGCTTCACGTACGAAGGATATAAAATCTATAAGTGAAGTTCTTTCATTGGATTATGTTTACAGTAGGGTTGTGCACACTTCATTATATATGTTGTAAGCATTTGAAACAGTACGGGCGCACAATGCCGTAGTAGTGCTTGTTGAATCATTAGCGTTGCCTTATGGCAACGCTAGGCATTTATACTCAGTAAAATAGCTGCAGCTGTCAGATCATGATACTTTATACTGATTCATACATCTTCATTTCAGGAAGGGATTTTCCCTTTTAGAAGCACTGGATATGCTACTGACTGAAGATCTCGATGGTGATATTTTTGTGGAACCGCCCTGTGTAAATGTACTTACAGATGAGGGTTCCTGGTGATGAAGATGATGGTGGGCTTGTTGATAATCTCTCTCTCGAAAGTTATGTGTCAGTGCTGAAATGAAGCTTGTAAATAATGAAAGAATCGGGATTAGTTACGATGGTGAAGGTGTGTTACCAGAGGACGGAGTGCCTTTTCTGTCTACTGATGCAGGATCCGTTTCAATACCCGATGCTGCGAAAGAGCGGATAACTGATGGAGGAAATGATAAATCAAATAAAAATCCAAGATAGACCGATGGGGCTGATTTCAATATTGGGTGACTGTTGACATTTCCGGAGCCTAGTTATAGCAAGTGAAAATCCATGACTGTTGTTGACATTTTTGAATTGTTTACAGATAACCAGCTGATCGAACATTTAGTTCGAGAGTCTAAAATGTATGGGGTGTTTTTAAATTGTACGGACCCACAAATAACTTCGGATGAAATTCGTTGCTTTGTCGCCATACTTTTCATTTCTGGATATAATAGGTTGCCCTCCAAGCGTTCTTATTGGGACACGCAGGATGATATGAAGACAGTGAAAGATTGTCATTCTCTGTCTCTGTGGCTAACGCGCTAGTATTGAGGGTGGGCTTTTATATGCCTCCAAAAGTATAGACTAATAGTTTATAACTGTATCTGAAGTTCTTTGATTCTTCTTTTTCGTATTTTTGATTTTATTCTATTGTTCCAGTGAGTGTTTTATTTTGACAGGCAATGAACTGTACATGTGTGTCTATATACTGTAAACAAATATTTTCTCCTTTGTTCAATCATTCTATTTTTTTTTTACCGTGATGTGAATAAAAACTGATATTCCATATTCTTACAATAAATAATGCTAAGATATTTCAACATTGTTATTGCACGAAAACGAAAAAAAAACACTTTGCAACCTAAATTCGACTTTCAAAACTCATTGTTTAAAAATAGGTAGTGCAAGCGCCTAGCGTTACCATATGGCAACGTCAAATATTTTATGACCTAGCGATTCCAAAATTCTGAAACTTGTTTTATTAGATTATTTTGGTCTCAAACATGCGGCAAAACACAATAAGTAAGCAAATCTCAGAAAAATAATTAATTCAGGCACTAATGGGTTAATGTAATGACCAGTTCTTCTTCAATGCAAATATGACTGACGTGATAGCTGCTGTACTTCCGTGGTTTCATATTGCCTTCAATTCCTTTCAGCAAATATTGAAATGTCTGCATTCTTCTTCTTCTTTTTCTGCCGCCTTTTGCCACACCTTGTGGGGCCGCGGATGCGAACCGTATCACACATGTTGACACGCTGTTTTACGGATGGATGCCTTTCCTGACGTCAACCTTATGTG
Organism: Anabrus simplex; assembly: GCF_040414725.1. NCBI lineage: Eukaryota > Metazoa > Arthropoda > Insecta > Orthoptera > Tettigoniidae > Anabrus > Anabrus simplex. The sequence goes on along the minus strand of NC_090272.1, from coordinate 92,335,801 downwards.
GAGGGATGTAATTACTATTGCGTGTTTCGGTGGTAGTTTGTAGTATGGTGTGTTGTCTGAGTATGAAGAGGAGAGTGTTGGAACAAACGCAAATAACCAATCCCCGAGCCAGAAGAATTAATGTCGCCAATAAAATCTCCGACCAGGCCAGGAATCGAACCCGGGATTCACTGAACCGAAGGGATCAACGTTTGCCATTCAACCAAGGAGTCGTGTACTGAAATGTCTGCATTGACATTCTTCAATAGTCGTAACATTTCTGTGGGTCTTTGTTCACTTCTTGGTATAAATGATGGAATTCACCCAATCTCTGCCTTCTCTAATTAATTGGATGTGCACTGTATCTTTTGTCAGAACTTGAAATCAAGTACAGTTTGCGTGCTATCATAAGTTCATCATCACTTCTGCTACCGATACTATACTTTACTATTATGTATGCTATTTTGCTTTACGTCGCACCGACACAGATAGGTCTTATGGCGACGATGGGATAGGAGAGGCCTAGGAATGGGAAGGAAGCGTCCGTGGCCTTAATTAAGGTACAGCCCCAGCATTTGCCTGGTGTGAAAATGGGAAACCGCGGAAAAACATCTTCAGGGCTGCCGACAGTGGAATTCGAACCCACTATCTCCCGGATGCAAGCTCACAGCTGCGCGCTCCTAACCGCACGGTCAACTCGCCCAGTACTATTATGTATACAGAGGCGTATGAACATTTTCACGAAACAAAATTACATATAAAGAACACAACCCTATCTTCTCGTGAATGCTGCACAATCATAACTGGATGGAAAACTTTTCCTCATTAATGAAGAAAGAGCGAGGGTCTCCTACCCGGTATGTGCGCCTTTGAGTGATGAGTGAAGAGCACTGCTATGAGCACTGAGTGAGGAGTAATCCACTCGGCATGTTCGTACCCTTATATCAGATGACGAAAATAGTATAGACACATTAGCACTTCCTTCTTGAAGAGAAAACTTTTACATTAAATGTTATTTCAAACCTATAATCTTACAAGTAATCATTATCATTATGAGTCCTTATTGAAATTCAATGTACTTCTTAAAATTACGAATTATTTATTTGATCAACCACCTATTCAGTACAGTACATAAAAATCTTTATAATTAGGATTTAATCCTTGTTTTGGTAGTTTGAATGGGACATGTTTTGCCTTTTTTTTTTTACAGGCATCATCAGCCATCATAACACCTCAAAGTTAGATCAGGATCCTGCCCTGCGGCTGTCAATCGTTCCGGCGCAGTTAACACTGCTGGACGACATTACAACAGTCAAGGAAACTTTCAAAACATATTCGGCAAATCTCTTGCTACCCATATAGAACATCTAACATAAATGTTTGAACGTCCCCTTTTGACCAACTCCCTTAGATGGCAACGATTCCAACCTTATAAACCAAGCAGTGCTGATCAGTTCCTCTAACATCTACAACAACATTACCATAACTACGAATAGAGGTCAATACCGGTTACAACTACTAATTACATTAAAGTTTATCTGGAAGCTAATAAAAATGAGAAATATCTCTCAATTATAGACAGCCTAAAAACTTTAATATGAGCATCCTGGAAATTAATGATATATGTTCTAAAATGATATTTAAGCTCATTTGAAGACAAAATTTTAACCAGATTTTTACAACAGAAGTCATTAGTTTGTGGTATGTTAGCAACAACATTCACTTAATGAGTTTCAAGTTGGATTAGCTTCCTAAAAGTTTAGACATTCTGACTTAAGACTTCAACAGTTTGTTGTATATTACTTTACACTATATTCATTCAATGAGTTTAGATCTAGTCAGTCTAAAATTCCAGCCAAGCTATTGGTCTTATATATTTTTAAACTACCACAACTGTTTTTAATTCCAATATAAGAACTTGTAATTAGTTTTTAATATAAATGTTGATAAAATGCAATAATACCTTTGAACGTCAGGAACCTGATTTAACTTTGAGGTGCTATTTTGGCTATGATGCCTGTAAAACAGACTAAACATGTCCGATTCAAACTATTGTAACAAGGATTAAATCCTAATTATAAAGATTTTTATGTATTGAATAGGTGGTCGATCAAATAAATAATTTGTAATTTTAAGAAGCAACCTATAATCTGTCGTAACCTTCAGTCAAAGATTTGTCACCCGAGCACATTGCCAGTGCATCTGGCGCTGTTGTCATCTCAGTTACAATTAACAATGCGAACCCTTTGCGAGATACGATAATCAACTATGTGCAGTTCAATAGTGCACATTGTGATGAGGACAATGAGAAATATGTCAACTTACACCAATTAGAATGTTACCAAAATAAAAAAAATAATAATAATAATAATAATAATAATAGACAAAAAATGTACTAAATTATTTACGTTGGATCCAACCCTTAAAGGAAATTTGATACCTATTTAAACCTACGAGTATGTAGTCTTCAATCACTTGTGCCGTTTCAAAAACATAATTTAGAAGATTACAAGACAATAAAATTCTGAATAAATTTTAGCACTGCGAAGGAAATCAGTTAAACACAAACAGAAAATATCAAATGAAAAGGAAAACTGGTTCAAATAGGCCTAGAGCTTGAAAAGTACATTTTCATAACCGTAACTGAAATTTCAAAAAATAATTATGATGAAATTTATATCATGAAGTCGGGGAAAATTCTCCTTGGAAATGAATCTAATTGCAAATAGAATACAAAAACTGTTACACATGGGTTGAGAATCCTTCTCCCTAACCGAGCACAATGTTTGTTGACCTCGTCAGGTCTCGGTAACAGTAGTTGTTAGTGGCAGATATTTAAAATTTTACGTTGTGGTGTCCTTTTCCACATGTACAATAGTTGACAAGATCCCAACAAGTTGATTAGAAAAAACCATTTCAGCAGTAATTAATTACATACGCTTGACATTGCTGATATTTACCGTATTTCTTCTCATCCAAGGCAACATTTTTTTAAAATCAGGATCTCATGTGAAAAAAAGTAATGGTCATCTTGCATTCGTTACCTAACAGTAATGAACACCACTGGCGACTACCACAGTAACTACTGCTTCCCTTCGCCCCCATTGCCCACATGCACACAAAATTCGTTAACAGTCATCATCTGTGTCTTCATTAAACATTGCCAGGCACAGCAGTTGATTTTACAGTGCCTCTCTGCGTAACATCACTGATTCTCGGGAAATCTACCCTTTACGAAAACGTTTCTCAAATCTGCAGAATGGCATCTAAACAAGCGAGACTTTGAAGTCTTGGAAAGGCCACGGGTACTCGTTGGCAGAGTCATAACGCATCTGCTGTACCTGGCGCTTTGTAAAATTAGGCCTAACAATTCTTTAGACAGCAGGATTATTTTTGTGACGGATAGTCATTTTGTAGAGGCACGTGGAACAGGCATTGGCGGCAAATTTTCAACTGGTTCTCGCCGATGTTATGATGCCAATTTTAAGTTTATGGTTATTAAACAAGTGGAAATGAAGAATAATTGTGCAGCCGCAAGAAAATACGGCATTACTAAAATCAGTGCATTGTATTGTATTGAACAGGTGGACTTTAAATATTGTAATAATATTTGAGACATACGTCAACTTCAATACGGAACCAAAATGAGAATAGTTACTTGTAACTATCTGTAGTCTTTGTCGCTAGCCCTGAAGTCGACCGAAGCCGGCAAGCGAGACATGTCTAGCAGCAGCTGGTTGTACCTGACGCTTAGAAAAAGTAACTGTTTTATCGACAGCACAAACATTTTCCTGATAGTTCATCGTATTGTAGAGACACGTGGAACAGGTATTGCCGAGACACATGAAACAGGTATTGCGAGCAAATTTTCAGCGGGTTCTCTTCGATATTATGATGACAATTTTAAGTCAGTGGTTATTAAACTCACGGAAATAAAGTATTATTAGACAGCCCCAAGAAAATACGGCATAACTAAACCTGATGTTCAGCATTGACGTACAAAGATAGTCTGTACAAGAATGGCATTCATATAATTTCATTAAGTATTTTTTAAACCTTATTTAATTTTTTGGAAGGAAAAAATGGGGTTCGTCTTGCATGCAGGGTCATCTTGGATTCAGAGAAGTACGGTAAATAAGAGCAGTTCAACCCGCTAAGCATGACGAGGAATGTGTTATATTAACTTCCATTAACATAGGTATTGTTTATAACCAGTAATACCAGCTGTAATAGTTTCTTCAAGTCCATTCTTGTATGCATCGCATCTCGCTGTTTGAGGCTACTGTCAAAAGCCTTATTTCGAAATACATGTCAGCAGCCATTCTGGTTCACTACGCACATATAGCACACACAGCTGCTGCTTGCTTAACGAAGTTACCAGAAGTCCATTTGAGAAGGAGGGGAGAAGTTCCCAAGATTCTGAGTGGTACACAGCGCTTGCATAGAGGTTTCAAATGCAATGAATTTAGAAAACATAACTAACCAGTACTTGAGTAAATAGTTTTGAAGTTAAGGTGCACCTCAGTTATTTGGGTGTGGATATTGTTTCAAGGGGTAAAGCTCAATCAGTTTTTCACAGTTTCTAGGCTGCTGAAATAAATCACTGTCCTTAAAATCGGTACAGTATAATTAGAAGGAACCTGGGTTGGAACACAGTTAAGGGGCAACAGTAATGGTTGGATAGAAGAAAATGGAAAGGTCCAGTGGGAGCTGGACGAGGGAAATGGATGATGACGATTATGATGATGGTTCTGCCCATAAAGTGTTCAAATTAAAAATAATTTACCATACAAATGTGCCTATCTTGTGTCTGTAGATTTACTGGCATGTAAAAGAATTATTGCAGAATAAAATCCCAGCACCTCGTTTGGTGGAGTGTAAAACCAGTAGCAATATTAAACTCAGGCAGTCGGTTGTCATTTACTAGTGCTTCAATGTGAGAGATCTGTCAGTAGATTTGCTGGCACGTCAAAGAATCCCTTGCAAGGAGAATTTCCGGCATTCTGGTATCATGTTAGACCGATACCAGTTGAAAGGTATATACAGTATAACAATAGGTCAGTGTAAAGAGCAGGAGCAACAGAAAGGGGAAACAAGAAATAGGAAAGAAAAAGAAAACATGAAAACGCAAAAGAACCAGGATAAATTGTGCTCCATCTTTGCAAGTCTTCCCCCCCTAAGTTCTGTCTTCTAGATCTATTGCTTCTCTATTCTATATAGCACTCCCCACCCCCTTCCTTTCTGTAGCTACCTCGATCTCTGCTTCCTGTAATTTTGTTCCATTCCATGCAGAAATAATCACTTTCCATAAATTTCACCTGGTTTGTGATATTCATGTTTTGAAACCTACAATATTCTTTATGATGCAATGTTTTTGTTATGGTGAAATCTTCCTGAAAAGTTAATTTAGTTGACCCAAGATAATAATTTTTTAAATTTTGTTTTTAAAGAAGGGGCTTTGGAAAGGTACATTACAAGATATTAACTTTCCTCAGAAATGTACTGAAATTCGCTTAATTATATATATATATATATATATATATATATCAGATTGCTTGAAAAACCTAATTGCTGTGTTTTGAAAACATTTCAATACACAATGTGTTCGATAAAACTACTTTTTTTTTTTTTTTTTTTTTTTTTTTAAATTTAATGCAAATTATAAATAATCTTGTTTGCATAGATTGTAAGTTTCACATCATATTGTTTTATTTGTAACTGATGAAATGCCTAATGCTTCTCTGTGATTGTACTGTCCTTCTAGGAGTGGGTGCCAATCATAACTAGAGACACCCAAAGACAAAGGAGGCAAAGTACCCAACCACCTTTCAGTGATGCTTACTTATCTGGCATGCCGTCAAAGAGGCGTAAAGTTGTAACATCAGCAAAACCTCAGGGGAATATGAGTCAGATAATCACAGGTTTGTACTCTTTCATGAACAAGGTTTCTTCATACCTAATTAAATTACATTCTCTACCAGAAAATTATATGACAGGACTGCTCTGCGACATCATATCTTTGCTCTCATGTCCATTTACTACCACATGAGTATCTAGAGATATTTCAGGTGGGACAGGGGAATTGGAAAAGGATAGAATTAGAGAACAGGTAAAATATCTGGTACAGCCATATTTGATTGCTATCTCTTCATTTCTCATTGTATTCTCACAACTGCCAATTGACATGTTTTGCAATATTTTTATTGTTCCGTATGACTGTGATATTTTACGCCACATGTAAGGCTATGATTAGACACTATGCCTTACATATACAAATACTCTGTACATTTTTTGTGAGGAGTTTGCACTGGAAAAGTACTGGTGTGCACATTATTCAGGATAAGATTATTACTGCTCTCATAATACCTGAATTCTGTTAGACTTCAGCATTGCACACAACATTGGTTATCTAGTTAAGACAAAGGTGTGGACCATATACTTGTATATGGCTGCAAGTACAATAATTACTTGTTATCGTTAATTCAAGACTAAAAAACTTTCATGTTACTGAAGATAAGGATAATCGTAAGAAATCGCGTAGCGGGAAGGAAGTACAATATCGGCTAAAGTTATATTCGCATCTGCCACAAAAGCAAAATTTGACTTCAGGAAACAAATAGTAATCGCCAGGCATTTTGCGGGCAAAAGATTAAGCATCTTGGCGTTGAAAAGTGGCTGCATGATTATGTGAACAAAAAGCAGCAATACAAATACACTTGTATGAGTGAAATGTGTCAGCCAAAATCCCTTAGCCACAAAACTAAGCATTATGGGCTTCAGAGCTAGCGGATCACAATGGATTAGGCTTCCAGAGGAATATTGGCATTGCCTTCAGGTGATAACAAAGAAAAGATAGTGAAGTTTCATCACTGCGTAATTAATGTGAGCCAGGAGGATTTGTAAAAACTTTCACAAATTAGCAGTGCCGATCAGACATCTGCCTGCTTTGAAATGATGCTTGATGACACTGTGAACAAGAAGTAGGAATACAGAGTACTGATAAGAATTGACAGCAGTGAAAAGCAAAGATGTACAGTTGTATGGTTTATAAGCAGAGGTAGTCCAAAAACTACCATCTTCCATAATATTTAAATATCAGTGGGAGACATTGTTTTCAAAGAAATTGATATTTTATGGAGGATTCTATTATTATTATTATTATTATTATTATTATTATTATTATTATTATTATTATACAGCATTACCCCCTCTTCTACACTTTTGAAGTGACCCAAAGAATACTGGTGTAAATGGGGTGGAAAATCTAAATCATGTGAAACAACTTATACAGTAGAGTCTCGTTAATCCGAACTAATTGGGACCGGAGTCTGTTTGGATTACAAAATTTTTGGATTGACCGGAAAATATTTTAAATAATAATGTAATTTTGTACGTCCCGCTAACTACTTTTGCGGTTTCCGGAGACGCCTAGGTGCTGGGATTTTCTCCTCCAGGAGTTCTTTTACATGCCAGTAAATCTACTTACATGAGGCTGACGTATTTGAGCCCCTTCGAATATCACCGGACTGAGCCAGGATAGAACCTGCCAAGTTGGGGTCAGAAGGCCAGTGCTTCAACCGTCTGAGGAAAATAGTTTCTACAAAACAGTACAGTACATATTGTAATTTGATATGTGAATTAACTTGCAGTGAAATAAGAGAAATTTTCTTGCCTCCTAATGTTACGTTGATATTGCAGCCAATGGAACAGGGCGTTCTGCAAAATGTAAAACTTGAGTATCAACGGAAACTTCTCAGGTACGTGATTGAGAATGATAGTTCACTTACTATTCTTCATAAACTGAAGAACGTGAATGTAAAGGACGTGGTTTACTGGGCAGGAGAGGTATGGGAGGGTGTCAGTGAGCAGTTCATGAAGAAAACTTGGAAGAAATTGTGCCCTAGTCTCACATTCATCGAGAGCCCAGCGGAAGCGTCTGTAAATGTTAATCTCCTTGAAATCTTTCGGCAACTTCCTGGCAGGAAGCCAATGAAAATGACATTAGCGAGTGGATGGAAGCTGACTGTCATCAATAACAAACATACCAAGAAATTGTAGCTATGGTGGGGGAAAGAATCTGAAGTTGATGAGGAACAGAGTTACGATGAAGATGACCACAATGAACAATTAGTGTCGCATTCAGATGCCGCGGCCGCCTTAGAAATTGCCGTACGCTACGTGATGTGATGTTTATGAGAAGCTGGTTTTAACACTGCATCTTCGAGTAGATTCCAATCGCTATGGCAAAAGAAACTAACAGACTTTGTAAAGATAACCGGTTTACGATGTGTAATTATGTTTACATTTAGTTATTCTAATAAAATATGACTAATAAAATGCAAGTAAATTTTCATTCTATAATATGTTCATAAACTGAAGGAAAATTTTAATTGAATATTTCAGTTTGGATTAACCGGACTTTCGGATTAACGGGACTCTAGTGTATATCTAAAAATGCTCTGGAGAAGGAGGGAAATGCATAATTTATAAAGTATTTCCGTATTAATCCTAATACAGTGAAACCTTGATACATCGTTTCTCAACGGAGAGGGAAAAATGATGGTGGATGCGGAAAAACAATAAATAAGGATGACGTACAAAATAGGAGGGGAAGCAAAATAATATAATATGGTTACTGTATTTGGGCATTTTTCATCATGTAAATATAATAATAATAATTATAATAATAATTTTGAAGACAAACCCAACACCAGAGCTACTATAACTTGGACAGAAGAACGAAGGAAGAAGCTCAGCGAGAGGATGAAGAGATTTTGGGAGGAAAAGTAAGGCCAACACATCAGCTAAGCAAGTTCAATCGTGCTCCTGAGTAGGGCATAACGATGTAAATAATAATAATAATAATAGCATGTGGCCTCCGAAGCCGGGTGCAGATCTTTCAAGTTGTCGCGTGATGCACTTATGAAAATGTGGCTCTACCTAAGATCAATCCTAATGCGTAAGTCGGCGCACACACACACAGCCCTGAACTGTCGGAATTGACCAACGAAATTTGAAATTCCTGACCCGCTCGTGACCTCTTGAACTGAAGGCCAACACGTGCTAACCATTTAGCCATGGAGCCGGATATGCTCATGCTATACATAACGGTATCAAACTGTTGCACTCATGATACACACGATCAAAATAAAAAGTGTGACTTTTACGCCGTTTAGTTTCACTATTCCTTAGCGGTACATCTCGTTTTAACTGATAAACCTTCAAGGTCGGTTCTCTTATTGCAAATTAATGATATACGAGGATATTACGGCGATAACCTGTATTTTCGTAAAGATTCTGTATACCCTTCGCAAACGATAGGTTAGAGATCCCGCATGGTGCGGGTCGGACGATGTCACAGGGTTTAGAAATTCAACGTGGTGCGCCTCAGACACGGGGGCGAAACGCTGGCAACCAGGAATGAGTTAGCTGGAAAATTTATAATGTCCAATAACGGACCATTTATATTGGTATTATAAATTTACTCATTTGGAACAAATATTTCAGATTCCCTGTGGGAATCAACATCTATATCATCAGCGGGTTAAGCGATGCTGCCAACTTAGGAATTAGTTTCAAGACCAGGCTGGTGAAAAGATTCAGTGTCCTGCGATGGCTTCATTGCCACCATCCTGTATTGCTTTTTAGGATGACTTCTGCATCCTGAATCAGGATCTGATGTTAATTTTTCCTATCACATCACATTTTCTCAAAAATCCTATATTACGTTTATTTCATTACATGCTCTAATGCACTTCTTACGTTGTTAGGAAGATGTTGCTTTAATTTAATTTCCATATTCTTTTATTAATTTATTTTACTATCTTATTAATTTGACGTCCTTCAGCCATCTCGTGGTCCTGCATTATCACACTCAGAGTGCAAATCCAGCAACTACGTACAACATAGACGGCAACGTGCGGTTTCGGCTGAGTGGTCTCATTCTCTCATGCTTCGTCCGTGACAGTCTAAGTTGTGTTTCGCTTGCTAGTGAAAAGAGATTTTTGTCTTCATAAGCGTTCTATATGTGAGTGACGTACTGTGTTAATATTTTTATTGAACTTACATCTATCCACGTGCCACGACATGGCTGCAAAACCAATCCAGATACATTCTGCTATGTATGTGGAAGTTTTGTGCCGATGAGACAGCGGTGCAATATAACAGAATTTGTGAGAAAGGCCTACTTTGGCTTGAAACTTGGAGACCAAGACAAGCCGTGGGCACCACATAAGGCTTGTAGAAACTGTATAGAGCAGTTACGGCAATGGGTGAACGGTAAGCGAACTGCGTTGCCATTCGGTATTCCAATGGTGTGGCGAGAATCCCCAGACCACAGTACTCACTGCTACTTCTGTGAAAGTTAATGGATTAAACAGCAGCAACAAAGGTAAGATTGTGTACCCAAGCAATATGTGATCTGCAGTTTTACCCGTTCCTCATAGCCCTGATACACCAGTACCACAGCGTCCAAAACATTTACAGGATTGTACCTCTTCTGAATCTGACGCAGAAGTGGCGGGCACTTACTCTGTGATTTCTCCCCTGAATGTGTTGAAAAAGAACCGAGACTGTTCGAGCAAAGTGCATGAAATGACTTCGTTCGAGATCTTGGCCTTACAAAGGAATCTGCTGAGTTACTCGGGTCTAGATTTTGTGAAAGGAACATGTTGGCACGAGGGACGATGTACTATTGGTACAGACATTGCGAACAAGAATTTACACCCTTATTTTCTGAAGAGGGAGCCTTGGTTTACTGCAACAACATTCTGGAGGTTATCTTAAAACTAGGAGCACCACAGTATGACCCCATTGACTGGAGACTTTTCATCGACGCCTCCAAGCGTAGTTTGAATTGTGTCCTTCTTCACAATGAAAACAAACTTGCATCCATTCCCGTTGCTCATTCAGTTATTATGCGAGAAACATATGGAAATCTCGAAATGCTGTTGTGTAAACTGAAGTACCAGGAATACAAATGGCAAGTGTGTGGTGATTTCAAAGTGATATGTATTGTTAGGTTTACAAGGAGGTTACACAAAGCACCCCTGCTTTCTGTGTGAGCGGGACAGTCGAGCAAGGTTACATCACTGGACTCAAAAAGAATGGCCACATAGACAATGGATTGTAGGGTCGAAAAACATAAAACAAGAAACTCTTGTTCACCAGAGCAAAATACTGTTACCTCCGCTTTATATCAAACTAGGGCTTATGAAGCAATTCGTTAAGGCCCTAAACAATGAAGGTGAATGCTTTCAGTACCTGTGTCATCGATTCCCAGGCATCATTAATTCCAAAATCAAGGAGGGTATTTTCATAGGTCCATATATCAGAAAACTTCTTTCTTATGCTAATTTTGAAGGTGTTATGTGCACTGCAGAGCGATCGACATGGACAGCATTCTGGAATGTGGTCAAAAACTTTCTTGGAAACACAAAGGATTCAGACTACAAACAAATGTTGGAGATTGTTTGTTTGTTTCTTTCCAAGATTTAGGCTGCAAAATGAGCTTGAAAGTGTACATGTTACATTCACATCTGGACTATTTTCCTAAGAACCTAGGAATGCTGAGCCAGGAGAAAGATTCCATCAGGATCTACAGGAAATGGAACAAAAACATGCTGCCAGATTGCTGCTGGTTACTGAAGAGAGAAGGTCCAACTATTCCTCAAACACGAAAAGCAATGTAGGGCATTATAAAATTGAAACTGTAGACTTAACATTCTCAGTACATTATGAGGCTTAATGCATGGTAAATTTTGGTCCATTTGGCTGTGTTTTTCTACAGATCTGTTAACACAATACACTATATATCTTTATTTAATGTTCATAAGAGAGGAGTGTTCAGATGGGTGAAAATAATAAGAAGGAAGCGTTCTTTACATGTGATAACAATAATCTTGCATGTGCGCGTGCTGCATATTTATCATTTTTTTTTTTTTTTTTAATTTGCACAATAACCTGATGTGATAGGGGAAAACTGACTTCAGTTCCAGAATCAGCATGCCCGAAATATAAAAGATCACCATGTAAACTTCATGCAATGATCGGCAGGTTTGAATTCGCAGGTCAGTGATTGCTCTAGCTTGGTTAGGTCCAGCTTGTAACAAGACAACTGGGCAGGGAGCAACAAAGTGGTCAACAGGCCTCTAGCATCTCACACACATCACAAGGTACGACACGATTAATAACCCTGTGACTAATTAAAAGTACCCGGCGCACGCTGTGACTATTTTAAACTGCACGATTTTTCATTTTCAACGAAGCTAGCAGCCCTATACAGCCGATAGCAGCACAGAAAATGGTGGCAAATTTGAGTTATACAGTGTCTCAGTTTTAATTCTTGTGAATAAGAATACTTCTAGGGGACGGTTAGTGGGTCCAGGAGGCTCATGGTAAGGTTGCGCGTGACTAACCTGCGCACAACACTCCACCCTACGAGATCCTTGCTCAAGACTATCTACTCATAATCGCTCGTATATTCTCGCGTAACAGGTTGCCGATGCTCTTATTATGTCTCGTTAAATTCAAAAAACTTTTGCGTATATTTTTCTTACGTACGATTGTGGCCGAGGACAAATATTTTTTTGACGATCAATGCGAAAAAATGATAGTTCTAGGAACGATAAATGCGGGGAAATTTAACATTAGTTTATACGGAACATTTTTGGGACCAAATAAATTAAACAATGGATACGGGAAAACGACAGTTCCGGAAATGATGCATCAAGGTTCTACTGTACTTACCTCAAATAAAAGTCCAATGTAAATTAACTGTTGATACTACACTGCCTTTGTAATTTTGATTGTCTACTGACCAGAAGGGTACTGGTAGGTGTTCAGATATTGTGTAATATATTCTTTTTATCTGGTTATATTTTTACAATAGCTAGAATTATCTAAAATGCAATACATTTCCTTTCTCAGGGTGGAACATTTTAATTACTGCTATTATGCCCATTTCCAGATGGAAAACTACATGATCATTGCTACCCACTGAAATAGTTCACACTTGTAATGCCCTCATTTGTTTTTCTAGTTCATGAAGGGTACGAAAATTATTTTCACCCCGCTCTATAGTTGACAGATATCTACGTAAAATGTCCACGGCTTCACTTGCCTCAGCACTAGTGGCAAAGAATTCCACACAAGTTTCAGCCTACCAGTGTCGTTAACTAAAACTGTGGTCCTCAAAGCCTTGAAAGGTTCATTATCCATACTGAGGAATCATTTGTGTAGTCATAAATGTACTGTACCGGGAAATGATTTTGGGGTTTGAGCATGGGAGGATGTCAGGTAGTGTCCAGTGGTTTTTTTTGGAGCAGGTACAGAGACGGATAGTATCGCAGCGCGAATAATAGATGGTAATTCTTTTTTCTATAAAATTTATTAATAATAGCCACAGATATATCACCCTGCACTTGCAACTCAATTTGGTAGTTAATATTTGCCAAAATATAAAAGAAGATTTGTTATGATTTTCTTGACGTCTGTTTGCTTGAGAATTTAACAAATAATTATTGTTCTTCTATAGATCATGAATAGCCTACAGTCTTTCTAAATGTTAAACCACACACATATTAATTAGCACCTTGGAAATTGTCAGTTCATCATTTATGGTGCTGACCTACAGTCTTTCTAAATTTTGAAACACAAAATAAATACACACTTGTCATGGAAAGTTTGATAAATTAAATATTTGAACTCTTACAGTATGTCTTTCAGTTTGTTTAAATTGAAAAAATGAAACGAATAAAGCACTTCAATTAATTAATGACTTAGAAAGGAATTTACAGCAAAATATGAACTTTTAACTGACGATGAAATTATGAATTAATATCCACACGCAGCACTTGTAAGAACACCGTACTGAACAAAGTGCTTGGTAAAAAGTCAGTCAGTTGTGATTACTCACTCAGATTATAAGAAGATCTGCTTACTAATGTTGGAGTTGTGCTGTACGGTGTCTGGAACATTCCACGGAGTGCGGACGAAGACTCAAACTCAGCACCGGCGATGTTCAGTGAAGATACCACGTCAATCTCCCTCGTCGACATCCCTCGATGGGCACTATAACTGAAGAAACCATGTAAATCCCTCGGAAGCGACGTTTAATGTAACAGGATCTCGTAGCACTTTTGCGAAGATTTCTGTTGTTCTTGGAAGTAATGTTAGAACACGGAAAGTTCAATTGGCACTATTGAATTCACAAATATTGTGGATATTAATATCACACATCGTCGTAATGCACAGTTCTATTTTTATATTGATTTAACATTCACAGTCCCTGCTGTAGAAAACACAGTTTTTATATACACAGTTCATAAGCACTTGAAAACATGATCTATCACAGTTTCTATCACAGTCTCTGAACAAATATTATTAACAGATTAAGGCGGTTTTATGGTTGTATTCACACCACACTAGTCCGTACTACTTAATATTATTGAAAAATATCCTTAATGTTCACTGGATTTCTCACCGTAGTGATCGAAAGATCGAGAGAGTGCACAATGAAAATAGTTAATTTTTACCCTGTTATGGGACAAATGTTGAGTAAATACAGTCTCACACAGTTCACTGTAAGGGAGATATGTCTTATAAGTGGTTTTAAATTATGATTTCAGTTTACCACACGCAATGATTTATGCTATTAGCACAGTTTAGAATTATGTGGAATTACTACAGTTCACGGTGCCTTAGACACTTCAATTGTTACTTCCTATTATAGCTTCACCATTATAATAAATTTGCAAATATTATATCACGCTAATTCACCTTGAAAAATGTCTAGAATCTTACAGTCGGCGCGGCGGAAACTTCACGTACGGTACGACGTCCTTTTACTATTACAACAGCGTTTGAGTACGGCCACTATTATGTCCTCGCGAATCGCAACGGAGCATACTTTCTACACACACTGTGCACACATGACTCTGTACACGGGACTGCACTGACTATGGCCTTGGCCCAGTGGCCTATATCGTTGCCTACGAGATACACAAGGCCTGGAAATACAGCACTCTAAACTTGTCCTCAAGATACTTCCGACAAGCGCCGCTAGAGTTCTCTTTACTATTCTGTCTCGCCCGCTCATTGCAACACGTTAGTTTGCGAAAAACTGTAAAATTTAATTAAAACTAGTAATTTCAGAGGACACCAAACAGATATAAGATTTAAAAAATAGACTAAGAGCAATTGTATGACTTATTTTCTAGAACGTAGGCCTTTGTCTCACACTATGTTAAGACGAAATAAGTAATTCACGAAAACTTCATGATCAATTAAGACAAAGCAGCATTAATGTTCAAATGATCACAAGGAACGATTCATTTAATCTCATAGAATATTATCTATAATGTTTGACGTACCGATACATAAGGTTAGCTTACCTGAGATGCAGGAAGTTATCACAATTTCAGCACTTTGCGGTTCGGGGGTTTCCTTCTAAAATTCTTGAATGCATCATCCTGATCGGAAATTTCCTTCGCCTGATTGTCCAGAATTGGTTGTATAAACTTTGTCAGTATTATTTTACCTAGTTTTTCCTGATCACAACAACTAGTACAGTTAAAGCGTTGCAGGAACTTTGGCACAACATAGCAATTAGTTTCTTTATGAGATTTGTTTTTCCCAAGTAACATAAAGCAGAACATGTGAACTTTAAAATATTTCTTAGGAAATACACAAACTTTCTTGATGGATACTGTAGGGCACCCCGATCTTGCATTCTTATTAAGTGTGCTAGAGGACTATTACTGGTGGCTGATGATAGTCCTTGTAGGCAGGTTTCACAGTGTGTCTGCTCCTCAGCCGCTCTCACTCTCAAGATATATCATTATCTGAATCAGAAATTCTACTAAATTTTGATGGTACGTCATTTCTGGGAGCTGGATCCTTCCTGCGCTTATTACTTTTCTGTTTATGAACAGGGTACACACTAAAAACAGAAGGAACTTTGTTGGGAAGAATTTGCTTGATTGATGTGCTTACACTAAAATTTGACGTATTAAAATGCAAGCTACACACTCGAGAAGAATTGTTAGGTACCCAAAGAGATCCTACTTTATCACCTTGCCTGGAAATAGCTTGCCTCCACTTCTCTCTTAAACCACGCTCCGAAGGGAAACTATGAAATGTCGCATTTTCTTGCTTTTTAGCAGTATCGGAAGTACAAAGAGGTACACAACAGTTCACCATCTTCTCAACCTCACATACACACACCGACAGAAAAAATACTGACAAATTGCACAAAATCAACACAACATCACTATTAGTCTGCACATCACAATGTTAAAAGTCCGCCAAGAACAGAACGGAAACCTGACATCTAGCGGCCAAGCCGTGAACACGGTCAGGCCGCTTTTTCAGCGGCAAATTGCCTCTTATTTCCCGGCCTTGTGTATCTTGTAGGCAACGCCTATATATACACTTCTGGTGGGCATTGCTTGGAATCAGGTGATGAGGAGAGAGTATTTCTCCCAAACTTTAAATTGTCATATCTCGGAAACCACTGGACGGATTTACTTCAAATTTGCAGGGTTTTACTTCCAGAACATTAGCTATAATTCGGCGTTGGTCTCGTGTTAATCGGTCCAGGCATTAAAAAGTTCGTAAAAATATAATCAAGAAACTTCGGTAGGGGAAGTAAGCTTCAGGCGGCGGTGACATCACTTGACCTTGCTTGACTCGCCTTCTCCCTCGTGTCATGCAGTAGGTACGAGAACATTCTCTCTCACAGCTGTTCATGCAGCGGAACTGAATTGTATGCGAGAAAATAAAGTTTATAATTTATATGTACCAGGGCCTATGCCTTCCTGGTACGGTACATAGTATACTTTGTCCTCATGGGCAACCTCCTTATGGGGGAATTGTTTATTCTCTGTGAATAAATATATAACTTCACTATGCTCATCTTCTTTTGGTGGGAGACTCAGTTGCTGTTTGTTCTACAACCAACTCCTACACACTTCTTTCCTCTGCAGTTATAGCATCATCTACCCAAAGTTTGACTGCAACATTCTCTGTACATTAGGAAGCTGGCTTTCTTCTCCACTCCTTTCTTCCCAACTCCAATATTTCTTCTACTTTTACTACTCTCTTCTCTATACTCTCCTTCACCGTATCCATCCACCTCTGTCTGGGCCTTCCCCATTGTCTTCCTTCTATTATTTTCTCCGTAAATACTTTGGAACTTTATTCTCTTCCAGTCTCATAATGTGTCCATACTATTTCGGCTTAGTGGTCTCTATCTTGACGTGCAGTTTAGGGAATCCAGTTCTCTCTCAGATTTCTATGTTTCTGATTTTAACTCTTCACATCTTGAAAGTTATTCCTCTAAGGAATTTCATGTCAGCTGCTTGGATTGTGCTTTCATCACGTTTTGTTGATGTCCATGTGCCCGTTGTGTATGTCAAAATAGGTGTGTAATACATTGAGTACAGAATAGTCTTGCACTGCTCTGGGATGTCCCAGTTCTACACTATACCTCTTACACATCTGTAAAACCTATTGGTTTGTTAGATCCTTTTTTTCAGTTTCTTTATTTTCCAATCTTCTGCAAGCATACTCCCCAAATATTTGAAGTTTTTCACAACTTCTAATGGTCTTCCATTTTCCTCACTATTCCCTCTTCTCTATTACCTCTTATCACTACTGTTTTACTCTTCTGCACACTTATCTCCATTCCATATTCCTCTTTCTCCAGATTTCATAAAGTAATAACTTGTTCTTGTATTTCCATTTCATCTTCTCCCCATGATACTCTGCCTTTGCCTCTTTGCTTCCCATTTTTTGTTGTACATTCTTGTGGATTTCATCCATGACTGTGATAAAGAGTAGAGGAGCTAACACTTTTCCTTGTCAAAAACCTGCTTCTACATTGAGCCAGTTTGTTCGTCCTGTCTTAGTCTTCACACTACTTATACTCTTCTCATACATGGCTTTGATCATTTGTTCTTCTGCTCTGCCTACCTTTTTGTTATCAGTGCATCCCAGACGAGTTGCTGTGGTTACATGCCTTGTCAATATCTATAAACGTCATCACTAAATCCATCCTGAACCCCCATCTTTTCTCCATGTTTCTTAATGCGAAAATTAGATCGATAGTTGATCTATCTCTTCTAAATCCATATTGCTGTTCCTCAATTTTATTTTCTCCTTTCATCCTAAGTCTTTCCTCTAATATCCTCTCAAAGATCTTTGCTACATGTGAAATGAGGACGATTCCCCTATAATCGGTACATTGTGTCTTCTTTCATATCACTCGAGATAATCTATGTATCCAGTGTAACCCTACTGGTCCTGCTGCCTTTTATCATCTCTGTACCACTTCAACCACACCGATGCTTTGCCACTTTTTATCTTCTTTGTAGCTCCTATTTCCAACATTTTATATCTTCATTTTGGTTTTCTTCCACTATTTCTTCATGTTCCTCCTCTTCCTCCAGTTCTTTAAATTTTATATTAAGTCATTTAGCAAAATACTCCTCCCATTGCTGGAGAATATCCTCTCTTTGTGTCAATATTTAAAACACTTTCTGACTTCCTTTAACATCCTCTTTCAAGGTTTCTGTGAAGTTTCCCCAACACTTCTGTTTCTCTTCCTGTACAATCTTGTGACATGCTTTCTTTCCTACATGATACTTTTGCTTACTCTCTGTATTTCTGCTGCCTAACAAGCTCCTCCATGCTTTTTTTATTTATTTATTTTTACTTCATCCCTTGCTTTTGTTATTCCTTCTTTTTACCTGATACTCCATCAAATATATCTTCTGCACATTTTGCCATTCCTTGTTTGAACTTGGCCCATTACTTTTCAGCTCCGCCAACCTCTCTCTTAGGTTTTTTTTTTGTTTTTTTTTTTTTCATACCTTTATTTTTCTTTCTCTTGTCTCTGTTTTACCAAGTCTTAATTTAGCTACTACAATTTTACGGTCTCCTTCAAAATCTTCTTGGCATAGTGTCACATCTTCCAATTGTTTTTGTTCTACTTTGTTCCCATCCATATCTAGTTATTTTTTTACTATTCTTCTTTCTGAACCATGTATTGCCAACTATTAATCCATTCCTCTCACAAAAATATAGTAGTAGCTCTCCTGCATTCTTAATTCCATAACTGAAAGGACCAATTATTTCTTCTTTACCTTGTCTATCGGTTCTTATGTGGGCATTCATGTCTCCCATAATAACCACTTCTTTATCTGTGGTATATTTACTTGATTTTCATGATTCTGTCATTTACCTGGTAGATCTTTTATATGTACGTAACCAGGTCTTCCCTCACAATAAAACCTACTCCATTATTGCAGTTTGCACCTCCATTCCAAAACAACTGAAACCCCCTTCCACAATTTTTTCTGTCCCTTTCCTTTCCATTTGGTTTTGCTCAATTGCAGCAATGCAATGTCCTTTTTTCCATGTATTATATTAGTTATTCTGTCTTGCTGTTAAGGGTCAAGACATGTTGCAATCTTCGTTGCTGGTTGCTAACTTTTCACAGTTTCCCGAGGACGAGAACCCCAGGAACTGCACGTCGCTTTTGGGGATCGTCCTAACCATTTCCAGAGGCCTCTACTCACTCTCGATTATTTTATAGGCTATCAGTACAATGGGCTTGCCACACCCAAAGGCATACCTACTGCCAGAACTCTTTCAGGCCGCCTGAAACATGAAACAAGACATCTTATGCATTGCCCTTAACATAGAGTGCAGATGTTGCTAGAGGGACTTTTGTGTTATAACCTTCACCATCAGCCCTCCTAAAGAGCCTCATCTGCCTGAAGCCATTATCCTCTTTAGATTGTACTGGTATTTATCCCCGAGTCCAGAGCTGCCCATTTCCACTGTCCCGAAGTCTGCCTTCTCCGCCATAGATATCATTGAAGTTTTCATTCGTAACCCTGAGCTGGGACCCTTACCAGATGTTGCACACCAGATCAATGTGCTCTGGGACTCGCATACACAAGGGCGCCACTCCCTGGGCAGGGCTGCCTCCGAAGAGGGTCCCTATATCTAACAATTTTATCTCTTTGTGGCCTGCTAGTTCTTTCTATTTTTCGCTTGGTAAATCTTTATATTCCCTCCTTTTCTACAGGACTTCAGCTTTTGTGATACCTCATTTCTGTAAGGTTTTTCACTTCAGATATTTTCCTACACATCATTACACTAAGGCCGCGTGCACACCGAGCGAGCTTCGCATAGTGTGTCACGTGTAGCGTGAAATGCTATGCATAGCACAAGGCGTGCTTGCTGTTCACACCGAAAACTCTACGCCGTGCTCTCAGCTTAGTTTGGCGCGAGGCGTTTTAGGGTCGTCACAAACTAATGCCGTTATCCAAGTACACTAGAAACAGTTTACTGATGGATAACAATTACCTAAAATTAAAAATTAGAAAGAAGAATCGAAAGTGGATTCATGAATTTAATGAAGAACGAATTACTTTTGGAGAATTCCATCGTTTGTACAGAGATGCAAGACTTTATCGCGATAAATTTTAAGATTACTTGAGAATGACAAAAAATACCTTTGACCTTCCAAACCCTACAACTGTAATGTGGCGACAAGTAGCAGAGAAGTATTGGGAGAAATTCAATTTTCACAATTGTCCAGGAGCACCGTGCAGCAAACACGTGGAAACTAAATTTCCGGCTAAATCACGCTCTTTATATAATAATTATAAATAGTATTTTACAATACTGTTACAATTAGCATACACAATTTATCATCATAACAAAAGTGAAGTAAATGTGTGACAAATATTATATTTACTTCCAAGCCCACTCCTAGCCTGCAGAGTGATATTCTTTATATTACCACCCTCCATTTGCAAAATTATAGATTCTATGCACTTTGTCACAAAGTGTCCGGCTACATGGCTAAATGGTTACCATACTGGCCTTTGGTCACAGGAGTCACGGGTTCGATTCCCGGCAGAGTCGGGAATTGTAATCATAATTAGTAAATTCCATTGGCACGGGGGCTGGGTGTATGTGTGTATTCATAATAATTTCATCCTCATCACGACGCAGGTCACCTACGGGAGTCAATTCAAAAGACCTGCACCTGGCAAGCCGAACTTCTCCTCGGACACTTCCGACACTAAAATCCATACACAATTTCATCCTGTCACAATGTTAAGCCCAGTAAAGTCTGACAGTAGAAGTAATATTACTGTATATGTTTACTGTAGGAATGCAATAAAACTGTTGTAGATACGTAAGTCCACTTATTTTGCAAAACAGTTACATTTTTAAAGTTGTTGTGTCCTGGGTTCCATATTTCTTCTTTGAAACACTGCATGAATAATTTCTTCTTCCATAGCTTCAGAACAAGCTAGGTAACGCTAAGCAATTAACCAACACTGCACGTTGTCTGGTGCTTTGCTTAGCTGTAAGGTAGGTGTTCAGCGCAGCAAAGCGCGGGCTGTGTGAACACCTGGCTTAGGAACAAAGCACTGGTTATGCTTAGCGTGACTCTTAGCGTTGAGCAACACGCAACACACTATGCGAAGCGCGCACGGTGTGCACGCAGCCTAAGAGTTTTGATTATTTTCCTGTTTTGTTCTTACACCCATTGATCTTTCCACCATTCATAATGTTTCATTGATGTTTTTTATTCCGTATATTTTCATTACCTGCCTTCAAAATTTAAAATGTTTCTCCCTAAAATAATTACTAAATTTATCTTGTATGTTCATCTCTCCATCAGTATTTTACCAACTGTTCCTGTATATTAGTAGCGTGTTGTTTTTCTTTGATTTTACTGGACAACTTGCCTCTCTAAATGCAATAGCTATATCGATAGTATTCTTCCTGAATTGACTACATAAGTTAAATTTAAGTTTCTCTCGGTTCATATTGCATTCTTTGTCCTGACTTCTCCCTCCCTCTATTAATATTTCTTTATCATATACAGTAAAACCACGATGCATCATTTTTCAAGAGGGAAGCGGGAAATGACAATGGATGCGGGAAAACGATAAATACGGGTGACGTATAAAATAGAGGGAAATCAAAATATTAAAACATGGGTACTGTATTTGGGCATTTTTCGTCATGTAGATAATAATAATAAATAATAATGGCATATGGCCTCCGAAGCCAGGTGCAGTTTTTCGAGTTGTTGCGTGATAGGCAATCTACGCACTTGTGAAAATGCGGCTCGACCTAAGATCAATCCTAATGCGTAAGTCGGCGTGCACGCACACAGCTAGAATTAACCAACGAAAGTTAAAATCCTCGACCCGATCGTGACCCCTTGAACTGAAGGCCAACACGTGCTAACCATTTAGCCATGGAGCCAGACAAGCTCATACTACACATAGCAATATCAAAATATTGTAATCATGATATACGCAATGAAAATAAAACCCACTTTTTCGCTGTTTCGTTTCACTTTTCCTTACATAAGATGTACAATATTATAGGTTAGGATCCACCTTTCAATACTCCGTAATAAGATGGTAAAAAGTAGTTACAACCTGTTTAATGGGACCGGTTTCAACACATTTTAAGTGTCATCATCAGCCAATTTGCGAAGATCTTACAACAACTAGCACATTGAATACAGGCAAAAAATTAACATTGTATCATAACGTAGCAATTCAGTAAATGTGATTATTGTGTTTTGAACATTTACTGAATTGCTACGTTATGATACAATGTTAATTTTTTGCCTGTATTCAATGTGCTAGTTGTTGTAAGATCTTCGCAAATTGGCTGATGATGACACTTAAAATGTGTTGAAACCGGTCCCATTAAACAGGTTGTAACTACTTTTTACCATCTTATTACGGAGTATTGAAAGGTGGATCCTAACCTATAATATTGTACATCTTATTTCTCTATTCAATACGGAACAATAATGAAGTTTTTAACTTTTCCTTACATCTCGTAGTAAGTGGAACAGCTTCAAGGACATATCTCTTATTGCAAATTAATGATATACGTGGATATTACGGCGATAGCCTGTATTTTGGTAAAGATTCCTTAGACCCTTCGAGAACGATAGGTTAGAGATCCCACATGGTGCGGCTCGCACGATGTCACAGAAGTTAGAAATTCAACATGGCATGCCTCGCACAGTGTCACAGCGGGCTAAGCGATGCTGCCAACTTAGGAATTAGTTTCAAGACCAGGCTAGTAGAAAGATTATTGGTCTGGCTTGGTTAGGTCCAACTTGTAGAAAGTCTTCTTCTTCTTCTGGAAATGTATGAACTCTTGACGTGTCACCCAGTCACGAAACGTGTTTTATAGCAGTATACACATTATAACACTTTTCACTTGTTCCAAAGACGTAAAAGTACTGATATTCATACATAATGTAACAAGACAACTGGGCAGGTGGCAACACAGTGGTCAACAGGCCTCTAGCCAGAAGCTGTAAACTATCGATAGTACTCGCCATCAATATTTTCCAATATTATGAGCTCTACTATTGATAGTAATGGATAGTTTTCAAAACTTGGAATGAATCATATCTTTATGCCTGAAAATAGAACATTTATTGAACACAATCCACAAAAAAGTAAGTAGAAAGCACAACTATTTCTTGCTGTGTAATTTCTGAAATTGAAATCGGAATCGCTCATATCTCTCTGCAGTGGCATGTCCAAGACATTCTCGGGCTGCACGTGCTTGCCCATAGCGTGACCACCCAAGAAATTCGCATTCAGCTGCAGTGTTCATTTTGCGATCGCCCGACATTTTCTTGGGTATTGTAATATCTTTGGAAAAATGTTTTACAGCATTCTCAACAGATGGCAGGAGAATTTTCAGTTGCTTTCATGAAGTCTTTGACCTAAAATGTGCCTTATCTTCTCTTGCCTACATAGAATCTCTGACAACTTAAAATCTCATTTTTTGTCCCGTATTGGCATCAACTCAACTAAGGTTAGGTTGAATGGAGAATCCCACCTTCCAAATGGCTAAATAGTCTTTCTGCCGGCACTGAAATCGAAGGTACACAGAGATACTTACGTGCACACCTATGAATTGGAACAAACTCCTCACTAGTTAACTGAAAACGGCTGTACAATTTCTTTTAGCATGAAAAATATACCAATGGGGGAAAAAAACCTAACATTGACTATCGATAATAGGCAACTATCGACTATAGTGGTCGCTACGATAGCTCATCGATAGTTTTCCGCCTCTACCACTAGCATCCCACACACTTCACAAAGTATGACACGATTAATAACACTGTGACTAATTAAAGCGTACCCGGCGCACGCCATGACTATTTTAAACTGCGTGATTTTCTCATTTTCAACAAAGCTGGCAGCCCTAGCCAGCCAACAGCAACACAGAAAATGGTGGCAAATTAGAGTTTTACAGTGCCTCCGTTTTAATTCTTGTAAATAAGAATACTTCTAGGACCCGGTTAGTGGGTCGAGGAGAAGCGTTGGTGCCAGAAGGCTCGTAGTGAGCTTGCGCGTGAATAACCTACGCACTGCACTCCAGCCTACGAGATCCTTACTCAAGACTAGCAATAGCAACTCGTAATCGCTCGTAATTTCTCGCGTAATACGTTGGTTATATGCTAGAATATTCAGCTGTCTCTTTAAATTCAAAAAACTTTTCCGTATATTTTTATTATGTACAATCGATCCATGCAGGAAATTTGTGGCAGAGGACAAATATTTTTTGATGATCGATGCGATAAAAGTATAGTTTGGTACCAAATAAATTGAACGATGGATACGGGAAAATGACAGTTCCGGGAAGGATGCATCAAGGTTCTACTGTACTAGATTTGTTCATCCACCCTTGCATTAAAATCTAGAATTATCCCTACTTCATTAATTTGATCTGGTTTACTTTTCCAGTGAGGTCAACTAATCAACTCCTATACAGAAAAATGTCCCGTATTGGCAACAACTGAGCTAAGGTTAGGTTGAATGGAGAATCCCACCTTCTGAATTCCTATTGTAATGTGAGGAGGGACTAAAAAGAAAAGTAGACTAGGACAAACATGAAACACAAAAGAACAAAGACAATCTACTTGTTGATTCTTCTATGTCTAATTATTAGATAAGGATCATTATGAATTAATGGCATTGTTGCTCTAACTTTAGCATTCAAATCTATTTTCATTTAACTCATTTTGACCCATTTGACATTCCAGAGAGTGTGCGGCGTTCTCTTGAAGATGCTGGTGTGCGTCCTGTGAGTGGTATTGAGACAGCCGGAGATGATCTTGAACTACAAGCAGCGTACCGAGAGCAGATGCGGTCTTCTGTTCAGCAGACTTTAATTAATAATCCTGATTTCACTCCCGATAGGTTTCCAAATGCAACCAAATACTTTGCCAAATAGGGTCCATTGAACAGTGTATTTTTCTTGGAGCTTTAATTACAAATAATAGTGGCATTCTCTGCAACATGAGATGGAGTGGACTGCAGTATCCTTAGTTCGCACACTGCTAAGAAAAGAACAGCTCGAAGGCAGCAACGTTTATGTAGTGGTTCACTAAGGAGAATCCATTATCAGACTTTGCTATCAGAACATTTTAAGAGTAGTTCTGTAATAGGACTATGATTTACCAGAGCATTATTTTTTATTTTATTTTTGTTCCGTCTTCTTTAGAATAATTGTTGAAGTGCTCGATTTATCATTGGCAGTGTGAATGATGATGATTGCATGCTGTTCATGTCCTCTGACATGGCTGGTCATGCAAAATAAACTTCATAGTTAAAGTAATGGAAAAATTGTAAATCCAATCTTCATAGTAGAAGATTTCTTACTAGTGAAATAATTGCCAGAAACCACAGTACCCCTTACTCATGTACTGTTTATTCTCCAATACAGAGAACAAAAATATACCATCATGTTTCACAGTGGTGTATTGTTTTGAAACTGCTTATTGCTAGACCCAGCCATTATTATTTAACTTTTCTGTGTTGACATTGTATAGTTGTACTGCATAGGAGCTTGGATAGCGTACCTCAGCATTGAATGTAATAACAATCAATATCACAATTATATGTTTAATTATGTATTTTGATTTTATAGTAGCACCTGTTGGAAAAATTATTTGTAAAGATAAAGGTTTAATTTATTTTCAGTTACTTATGCTTAGGATTGTGCTATTTTTATAATATTCGAGCTGTACAACAGTTCAGCACGTGAATGAGGGTAAAGTGGTTTCGAACTTAGCAGGACCTAAAGAAGAGATTACAAGAAACGAATTTGTCATTGGTGAGAGATGAAGTTGTGTACGCCAGATGAAATAAGACTATGTTAATTTGGAATTTTATGAATTATGATTAATGGAACATCTTACTCCCAGAATCTTGATTATACTGATGGATACACAGCATATATAACATCTTGTTATAATATAGCACAGAGATTGGTTTTGACTGTAAGAAACTGGAAATGGGCAGTGTTTGGTGGACATAGCTACATGTATCACTTAAACCTATTTCAATTCCTTTTATTTCCACCTTTGTTAAGATCATTCATGATCTTGGGAGTTGCATAATTATATAATAATGGTAAATAATTTTGACATATTATGGTGAAATCCCGTTCAGATGTTATCCCAGTTGTCACTTCACATCTTTCATTGAATGTTAGTGAAGACTTTGTTGGTTTATGTCCATTTATTTGTTCACTCGTGATTTTCTTTTTTTTTTTTTTAAAGGGAATTATCACCTTCTAATAAAGATTGAAAATTCAGATTGCATTATTGTATTGTATTCTATTGTATTGCATATTAATAACTGTAGAGCAACACGAGTTAAAATTATTCATTTCATCAGATTTTCTTAACCTGGAAGGAGACATTCCGTGGTCTTTTTTTTTTTTGACCAACGCAATATTTCTTTGCTCGCCAGTTGTTAAGTGATTGTTGTTCAGCTTCCTCACCCCAGTCATATCTTACTAGGAGGTATTGAGTACCATGTCTGCATTTTTGATCTCTTAGTCATGTTTGTGTTAATGCAGTGATTGAACTTGTATAATTTGTGATACTTTCGTCCACACGCACCCTGTAGTCTACTGAGTTTCTGACATATCTTTTACTGCTTATTCCTATATTTTCATAGTTGTGTTCAGTTATCAGATTGTATCTTTGACTTCATAATGGATCAGAAAGAACAGGAAAGAATACATAAACTTTAAAATGAGGAGGCACAGAACGAAGGACTACCAAGACAGCAGGGCGCATTTCCCCAGAGGATTTCTGGAGATGTTATTCGACAAAAATCTGCAAATGTTCCAGAACTGAAAACTGTTGACTGCTTTTTTTTTTTTTTTTTTAGGCCAGATAATTATAATTTATGATTACTCATCATACAAGGAATTGTTACTCTAGTGTGAAATATGCAGTTGTAAACATATACAATGTTGCTCAAATAAAAGAGGAATCATTTGTACAAAACTTAAGAGAAATGACCCCTCCCACAAATGTACAACAATAAAAAAAATATGATTGTTGCGAGTGATTATAAGGTGCGACCTTTCCAACCGCGCATGCTCCCTCATTTGAGTGCTGTCTGCACGCCATCTCCCAGGTAAAGTTTTCTTAATAAAGGATTGCAACACGCATTTACAATTTACAGTGAAGCCTATCCAGAGAGGTATCACCTTTTATGTCTGTCTGTTCCACTTTAAACTATGCTCTGTGACGTAAGGGAGATTCAGATATTGGATTGTGGAAGAAATGTAGGACTCAGAAGAGTGATTTGCTGTAGATATTTCATTATGGGAGAAATGTAGGACTCACAGCAGTTGGACTAGAGATAAAAGATGCAGAGAACAATAATAAATTTAACACATTTAACACCCTAAACACACATGGGCTATAGTGATTTCAGTCAAATTGAGAAAATTATAATCGGAACGAATGAAAAAGTTACTCTAGTGTGAAAGAGAAGGTGAACATGGAATGACTCAAACGGTCCAGTGTAGCCAATAAAGTTAATAATTATTTTAATCTGGGAAATTTGGCAAATACCTGCTACCCCAGCCTTCATATTCAAGAAAGGTGATCATAGTGTACAGTATGTAGCAACTATCATGATATATCTCTGCTGGCCATACCTGGCAAACTTCTTGCAAGGATTCTACCTAGTCCTCTCCAGGTTATCTCTGAGAAGATTCATCGCGATTTTGTGTGATTTCTGTGCTTTAAAAGCACAATTAATATGGTAATCTGTGAATGGTCACTCAAAGAGAAATCCAGAAAACAGCAGCATCCTCTCTATTTAATGTTACATGATAAGGATAAGGCCTTTTGATTCTATCCCAAGACCTGCTGTGTAGGCAGTGTTGAGACATTTTACTTATCCTGAATGCTTTATTGGCCTGGTTCGAGCATGGCTTGATGTTATGTTTGGTCAGGTTCTCCATCAGAAAAACTTCTGATGCTTTTTCTGCCACTTGGATTGAAGCAAAGCTCCAACACTCTTTGCTCTGTAAGTAGCTGTTATGCTTTGTGATACTTCATTTACCAGCTCCTCCCACATTGAGTTAAAGGTAAACAGTAAAAATAGGTATATTTTGGTTCCATCTTTTTCAGTACAAAATAGTTTTTGATGTGAATTACATCACAAGTCGTTCACAAATAGATGGTGCTAGTTTTGACAATAAGTCTGTCATCATCAGTCAGTGATACAAAAGGTACAAGATTCAAATTCCCAAAATCAATATAAAAACACATAACATGATATGTAAAATAGCTAATGTTCAGTTAAAATAAGTGTGATAAAAGTTTGGCACAAAAACTTGAGATATGAGAGGTGCGTTGTGTTCAGTCTTTTTGATCTTGATGTGTAGAGCAGTGATGTTAGGTCTTATGCACACGTTTTGGTATTAAAAAATATGAATTTCATTAATGTTTCCATATTGAACTGAGATCAACGATAAGATATCTATTAGGTTCAACCTTTTCAATACTAATTACGTGTTGATGTTACATATACCTTTTATTCAACTTGGGGACCGGTTTCGACATATATAATATCATCATCAGCCATAAAATGAATCACAAATATATAAGCAAAGACATAATAATCAAAACTATTGTGGATACATATTAAAATATGTTCAATAAAAATCTATAACTGTCCATTCACACCATGTGTTAAGATAAATTGCCATAACAGAAGAGCAATAGCATAATAATTAAATCTGGCGCAGTGACACATTGAAGTAAGCATATAGTCTCTCGCTATTCAAAGAATAAAAGAAGGTTCTTCAATACGTAGTCTTTGTGCATCCGTTCAATAGAAGGCTCCGATAGGCTTCCAAAGTAAAGAGTCACACTCACATGTGCTATACGTCAACCAGAGCGTCGAGAACTTATTTGAATCACTTGGTATGTAATTTATACCTGATAAAATTTTAACACTCATAAATATGAAATCAGTCAGTGGTAAAATTGTGAGGAAATATAAAATGTTATATGTGGTAGGTCTGGAGGGGGGGAAGAAAAAGATCTTGTTAGGGGATTTGTAGGTTTAAGGTGGGTCTTGTGAACAATGTGGTGGGGGTTTGTAACACGATAGGGTACTGTGTATCGCGGTAAATATTGACCTCCTATTCAGAAGATTAAAATAATTACTTTAATTAAAAAATCAAACAGATTGGTAGTTTTTTCTGGTACATTAGCTTGAGAAATCTAAGGCTTTAAATGTCTTGTTATGAGAGAAAATTTAAATAAAATCATCTATGTGATGAATAAAATTCTGTTTTATAACAATAGTGGTATTCAACGGTGTCCTAAAAGTCTTTAGTCAGGTGGTTCTTGAGGTGTTCATGTGAAGGTCAAAATTTTTATAGAGCCGTGGTTGGATTCCCAGTTCGATGTGGGACCAGAATGACCTTGCACAGCATGTTGAGGTACTTAACGGACAGAGAGGTGGAACCAATTTTATTCATCACATAGATGATTTATTTTATTTAAATTTTCTCTCATAACAAGACATAAACGTTAATATATTTAAAGGCTTAGATTTCTCAAGCTAATGTACCAAAACGTGTACATAAGACTTAACATCATTGCTCTACACATAAAGATCAAAAAGACTTTAACATAAAGGTCTAATGCACCTCACTCATAAGTTTTTGTGCCAAACTTTCATCACTGAACATTAGCTATTTTACATTTCTTGTTATGTGTTTTTATATTGATTTTGGGAATTTGAATCTTGTACCTTTTGTGTCACTGGCTGATAATGACACAGACTTGTTGTCAAAACTAGTACCATCTATTTGTGAACGACTTGTGATGTAATTCACATCAAAAACTATTTTGTATTGAAAAAGGTGGAACCAAAATATACCTATCTTTACTGTAATCCCAGTTCAGTATGGACCATTATGAAATTTTTAACCTTCTTTGAGTTAAAGGTATTACCTTGATGGAAGTCTCTTCAACTTGACAAGACTTCATTCACATCACTTAACTCGTGTCACCACGATAGCTGAACTATTTCCTTGAGATATTTCTCTTGCGATCTTCTCATGTGCTGGTGTTTTTTTTTTCATTTTATTTTGATACTCTAGGGAGTCCACTGAATATAAGCATAGTTGTGCCTCATACTTAGCAATTAATATACATACAACATCCCTTGGTCTTGAAGAAGCCATATCTATTGTTTTGATTCCTGCCCCGGCAATCCCAGCATGCCTAGCAGCGTAGCACATACCGTTAATACTCTAATTCCATTGGTCAATTCTGTCAAAGACTTGGCAATTCTTTGATCGATTAAAACATGTTCTGTACTCCGCACTACTTTACTTCTAAATTGACGTTTGGCCGATTTTGTCTCTGGTGGTTTTGCACTGAAACATAGACATCCAACCAATCCCGTCCATTCATATGGACTTATAACGGCAGAATATGATCTCGAAACCTATCTGCCAACTCTAATATTTACGTTCACCATGTGGTTAACCTATCTCCTCACTCAGCGTGTATGGTATTCGGTACACTTCGCAATCTTTTGCATTTTTCTTCAGTAATTAGTGTTTTTCATATTAGACTTTATCTCTCTAGTGTAATACAATTTAGCATAGCATAAGTTAGTACAATAGGGGTTCAACAGTTCAGTTTATAAAAATAGCTGTAGTTCTATTTAGTCCTTTTATTGGTTTTTAATTAGTTCATGTGTGTTCAGCATGTCTCATTGTAGTTTGGGAAAGACAAGTGGCGTGAAAGTGACTCTGAGATCAGTGGAGTGTTCCCTTTACAGGTCATTTCCTGTACTAGCCATTAGCAGTGAGTGATGTGTTATTTCCTCATTCTCTTTTATTCGTAACAATGTATTTTCTTTTTAGTGTCGGATGTTGTTAGTAAGTGTAGTTTTTGTGAATTTCTTTTCAATGCCAATTCATTCTCTTTTCTGAGTATGGTATTACATTTTAAGAAGTTCTGTTTACCGTGGTCGTATTGCATCAACTGTTTTCACGACAGTAGCATGCTGGCAACAGAGGTAAAGCAGTGCTTGTTTGTTTTGCTAAACATCAATTGTAAAGCCCTGCAGAGTATAATTCACTTTCAAGACTTTTGAAGAATTTTCAAGACTTGTCAAGTATTGAAAGTGATTTGACAAGTAAACTTGTAAAGTAATGACAATTCGTGTGAAGTTTTGAATTTGATAAAAATGTGGTTGTGTACAACAGGCTTAAGTAAAGCTTTTTTTTGTAGGATTGTAAATGTTTGGGTAATATCAGGTTAGTAGAATTGTGGCATGTTTGAATAATGCATTTAATAACGTACTGGTAGTTGGTGTTAAATGACGAACATGGCATTTTATTAATACGGTCTTAATTCGTCCAATTCATATGTATAGAATTCACTTAGGATGTATAAGAAGCAAGAAAAATCTGTAAGACCTCCAAGAATAAAAGCAACGTTACCTCCTCTATAAAGATAATTCAGTTGAAACGGAAAGCAAGTTGCATTATCAACTCAACCTAACCTAACCTAAAATTGTCTTGTGACGACTTTGTTATGTTTTGCAGACTAATTAGTTTTTGTGTTATCTTATTGACTTACGGCATATGTACATGTAATAGATTTGCTGGTGTGTATTATTACAGCATGGTTTCACTTCAGTCCGACAAGGAAGAGCAAATTTCGAGAAGAGGGCTGAATTATTTACATGAGCCAAATGCTTAAAAATACGATTATAGTAATGTGCACATCAAATTACAGGCAGAAATATATAACAATGAATTGAGTGAAGGTGAGAGAGAGTTTATTTATTTGCGTAAGAGAACCTCCGTTATTAATACTTACATTGAGGTTAGTTTGTGGATGGTTGTCTCGTGGTTTCAGTATGTAACTAGTCAGGTTGGCAGCAGTAATTAGCGATTTGAAAAGGAGAATAGGGTGGCGAAATTTGCTTTTTTACTGTATACCTGTACGCAGCCCGCCTGGTGGTCATGACGTTATGGCGCTGAAGTCTAAACGGTCTGACACCGAGGTTAGCCAGTCCGAGTCCCGTTCGTCGAAAAAAATTTCGCCATCAGAATGTTGGCCGGCAGGGTAGGGGAGGTGGTGGCATACAATTTCTAATCACTAGATAGCGTGCCAAAAGCCTGGATTAAATTCCAAACCTCTCCGCAATGCTCATATGGGGTGAGGGCATATGACGCTGTTGATGGTGATTCGTCCGTCGGATAGGGGCGTTAAGCCTTGAGCAGACCCCTTGGTGCTATTCCACGGGAGTAGGCTATGTGCTGGCACCGGGTTTCACCCTCTCCCTACTATCATATATCATGTCATTCATTTCATCTCATTAACTCCTCTGATGAGGTTGACATCAGGAAGGGCATCCGGTCATAAAAACCCACCACGACAAATTCATCTCACCTCATAC
The DNA here is from genome assembly GCF_040414725.1 of Anabrus simplex. Classification (NCBI taxonomy): domain Eukaryota; kingdom Metazoa; phylum Arthropoda; class Insecta; order Orthoptera; family Tettigoniidae; genus Anabrus; species Anabrus simplex. The sequence continues at coordinate 92,302,985 of NC_090272.1, read as the reverse complement.
CTGACCCCGTAGGGAAACTGGAAAAGGGTTGGACAAACAACACTATATACCTGTACGTGCAGAATACAACACTGCCAGAAAAAACATGCAGCATCCTCAAGGACTGTGTTCAGTGGCACTAGGGTATAATATGTGCATACTGAGGGGTGGTTGTGTTAGCAGTTCATTTTTCAAGGACATTGGCAATCAGATGGCTCAGAAGGCCTGACCTAGCCTACTCTGTTTTGACTCTGCAGGCAATAACTGTACGGGGTTGGAGGTGAACAGTGTTTGCAACATTCATTCTGTAGTACAACCATGCCTTGCCAACGAGTGCGTGCTGCTGTTGAACAACTGCATCCATTTGAACTGGGTCAAATTGTGGGCCTGCAGGAAACTGGATGGATGTATCGACGGATTGCTGCACATATGTTGGGCACAATATATAGGTGGTGTGTCGATTTCAGCAGTGGTCTATGGAATATTCCCACACCCGTAGACCAGGTTCCGGACGTCAACGCAGTACAGACACATGTCAAGATCGACGCATTGTGCGAGCAGCGGTAGCCAACCGAACATCATCCCGGAATGAAATCCAGTCACACATTGCACCTGCTTTGTCACCAAGGACCATTGAGACTGTCTGCTTGCAGCAGGATTACGATCACGTGCCTCTGGTTAGGCTACCACTGACACCACGACACCGCCAAGCACGGCTACTCTGGTGTCGTGAAAGAGTTAACTGGAGAGGGAAATGGTGATCTGTTGTCTTCAGTGACAAGAGTTTGTTCTGTCTGTGTGCACGTGCAAGGCGTAGACCTGGTGAGTGGCCTATTCCCGAGTCCATTTGCCCACACCACCCTGGTCCCACCCCGGGCGTCATGGTGTGTGAGGCCATCAGGTGTGTTTCTGCAGGGTAACGTAACCAGTGCCCGCTACATTGCACAAGTTATTGTCGCCGTGCTTCAGCCATTTTTTCTACAGGAAGGTGATGTCAATGTGCTTTTTCAGCACCACGATGCACATCCACATTCAGCTGCAGCGACGCAAAGTGCTCTACATGATATAAAACAACTACACTGGCCAGCAAGATGACGGGATCTCTTGCCAATTGAACACGTATGGGACATGGCCTGCAGGAACCATTGCTGAATAGCATCAAAGGGTGCATAATGCTTGGAACAATCTATTGCAGGATGCCATTTGGCATCTTTATGACCATTTGCATGCACGAATACACACCTGCATTGCTGTCAGAGGGGGGTGCACTGTGTATTGATACGATTTTTGGGCACCTTTTACTGTGACTTGTGTCATTCTGAATCTGTAATCATATACTCCTGTAGTCATTAACTACCTGTCACGTCACTTGTGAATGAAATGATCTTGTCCTTGAGGATGTTGCATGTTTTTTCCCGTCAGTGTATATAGACATTTGGCAGTGGTGATGATTATTGTTTTGAGAGCAAGTACAACTGGACAATCACCCTCTTCCAAATAGAGAAATGGATTCAAGAAACTTTGTACAGGATCTATAAATTGTTATGGAAAACATGTACCAGAATGCATCCTAACATAGACTAGGGACAGAACACTGGTAGAGAATTATGTGGCAGGAGAAGAGGACAGAACACTGGTAGAGAAGTGACAAACCAAAGTGTTGAAAGTATACAAATGAAAACTTTGGCTACATTTTTAAAGGTATACGTCAGATGACAAAAGAAGGTTTGTGACCAATACGAGAAATGAAATTGACATTATCATTACAGAGTTGGAAATGGTGATTAATAAGACAATTGAAGAAAATGGTGAGAGTAGATTGAAATTATAGAGAAATGATGAAGG